>NC_142644.1:27125397-27733859 GCF_053813885.1 Theobroma cacao
AAGACGGGTTTAGGTGTTTAGAAATAGTGAAATAATTGCTGATGGTTTCTTTTTTTTTTTTTTTTCTTTGTTGCTTATGATTACAATGGGTATAATTTGATGATGGGTTTTGAATTGCAGCTGCTAATGGGGTTGTTATTGCTACTGAGAAGAAATTGCCTTCAATCTTGGTTGATGAAATATCTGTGAGTATAATTTGCATTTTTTTTTAGAAAAAAAAGAGTAATTTTTAGGTTAATTGAAGAATGAAATGACTCGAAACTATGTAGCCTCGACCATGGTGTCAATGCAAGCTTGGGTATTGGGTTCTAACCCTCCAAAGATAGGCAAATAGTTAAATGCACCCAAGTCTGAGCAATGCAAACTTGCAATGATTGTATTTGTTTTGTCATTATGATTTTTGTTTCATGAAAGTATGCCAATTCTATGGCTGTTTTACTAAACCATTTTTTAATTTATATTATTATATAAAAGCGAACTGTTAATTAATGATGCTTAGTTTTTCTCTTCCATGTTCCGGAAGTTGTATTTCCCAACTGATGAGCAGTTATTAATTACAGTGAATTTGGTTGTTCAATGTCTGATTTCAGGTTCAGAAAATACAGTGTCTGACGCCAAATATTGGAGTTGTTTACAGGTTTGGTTTTATGTCTACAAGTATTTAGAAAGCTCAGTTATTTAGTTTTTTGGCTGGGAGATATGTTCAATAAGATTAGCGTGTAGGTGTATATTGCCTCACATAAGGCTTGATTATCTACCAAACTTTTACATCCATGATTATCTTTGTGTTTTGTCAATGACTTGAGTAAGTACTGGTTGATGTGCATCTCTGACATGGTTGACTTAGCAAGCTAGAGGGTTCCGCAAGAAGCACTATAAACATTTTAACTTAATGTTTCATAAGGTGGTCCATCTTAGAAAACTGTTTTTCTAAATGTTGGATATTAAGTACATTGCCTGCCTTGTGTCTCATGGAAGTTATTCTTCTTTGAAAAGTTTTTACTTTTATTTTTTTTATCTATGATTAGGGAGATTATCACTACAGATTTAGTTGATTGAGATATAAAAAAACATGCTACTCATAAAGAAATGTTCAGTTATGATCTCATTGTCTTGTCAAGTTTTGTAAGAAAGCTTTTTAAGTGGATTACCACATAATATGGGCACTTTTATATGGTTTGTTATCTTTGCTGGTCTCCATGCTACATCATCATTTACATGAGGCTTTCTTTCATTTATCTAATGTTGGATTAGATAATGCTATCTCCAAACAAAGGAAAGGAGACTGTGCTTTTGATTTTGGAAAGGAAGATTGTGCGTGTAGAAAGTTAACATGCATTACTGTTTACCAAAATAAGTAGGTGGGATTGTTAGGCTTCTAAATAAGTATACTTGTAAATTGTGTTTTAATCCAGTCCTTTGCTGCTAATATGACTTCTCAGTTGATGATACTTATATATATATTTTCATCCATAAATTCTAATACTGTTCTGCAGTGGTATGGGTCCTGATTTTCGAGTTTTGGTTCGGAAAAGTAGGAAGCAGGCAGAACAATATCATAGGTTGTATAAGGTATCGATGGCTCTGAATGATATTTAATTTGTTTAATTTACTTCATTGTGCATCTGGGAGAAATTAATCTCGGATGAAATAATGGACTTATCCATACATTTACCTTTATACATTTTATTCAACAACTTCATTTCTTAGTTAAAAAATAAAAAGGCTATATTTTGTTGTTTCTTGCATGATTTTTTTAACTTGTGTGCGGATTTTGTTTTTGCAGGAACCAATTCCAGTAACACAACTTGTAAGGGAAACTGCAGCTGTTATGCAGGAGTTTACACAGTCTGGGTAAGAATTATGTCGTTATGTACTTATGACAAGGAGTATGAGGAGTCTGAATGATTTGGGAGTTTGGTAGTCTCTTGTCCGTCAAATTCAAGTTGTGCTTTGCTTCATCTTTGCTATTGTTTTGTAAAATAGCATAGTTTTATTTAGCCAAAAAGAAAGTAGTATGATTCTAATATAAGGTTTTTTCTTAGAACTTTTTTCAAATACAATTTTGGGCTCAGGATTTTTGCATGATGTGGGCTGAAATTGGAACAAGTGAATGGAATTTTTGAGAAAATGCAATGTTATAGATTCCTACTTTTTCACATGCATTTCAACTGAGGAAATTGCTGCTACATTTTGGGTCAATCTGAATTGGACCAAAAAGTGGAAATTGAAAATTGAGCAATCCTCTGGTCTTGGTAGTTAAGTTTGATGCATCTTTCTTTGTACTTCATAGCGGTGTAAGGCCTTTTGGCGTATCTCTACTGGTTGCTGGATATGATGACAATGGTCCACAATTGTATCAGGTATTTCTCATAGCTAATATTTATTGTAAGATCACAGGTAGAGATTGCATAGAATGTGTCATTTGCATTTCAGCTGTATGATTCTATTCTTTTTGGCCAGGTGGATCCATCTGGTTCCTATTTCTCATGGAAAGCCTCGGCAATGGGGAAAAATGTCTCTAATGCAAAAACATTTCTTGAGAAGAGGTATCTGCTCTAGAATCTGGTTCTTATAGCATGCAAAACTAAATTAACTGAGAGTTTCTCTGATTTGTTATATTGATTATGTTCTTTACCCATATTGACATGAATGATGGTGTTACTGTCTCATGGTAGTCGGAACTTCTCTTGTAATCTTTCATATTGATGGTTGTGGCATCCAACTTTTGTCACTGTTGCTCATGAGAATAGGACTCTTCCTTCTAGAATACAGACTATTATTGCATGATCTAATTAATGGTTGTTCTGTGAAGTGGCTTTAGGATTACCACTCTTTTCCATAGCAACCTTTTGGATGGAGGAAGGCAGAGGAAAGGAAGATCCTGATTTTTAGCAAGCTAAGAGAGGGGGTTATGAGAGTTTCTGCAATCCCTTCTTTTCCCCTCAATAGTCTAATTTCTCATTCCCTCAAAGGTTGGGGTTTTGGAGCTGAGGGGATGAGCCTTAAGTAAATTTTATTTTGTCAGTCCAATTTGAATCTCCCAATCCTCATTAGGAAAGAGTATAGTTGGGACGGCAATTTATTCAGAAAAGGATTATACAATGAATATGCATCTTTTCCAGAATTGGGTTGGACATTCTCTTACTTTACATTTCTTTGTTGTTGAAACACTGAAGATGCCATTGATTATGTTCGTTTCTTGTAGGTACACTGATGATATGGAGCTTGATGATGCTGTGCATACTGCGATTTTGACTCTTAAGGAGGGGTAATGTCGTTAAAATTTCCTCTGCGTGTTTAACTTTAATTGTTACTGTTTAGGAGTATCCATAATCTATATGTGTCAAAGAACCTTGGAAAAAGATGTTAGTCTGAGGTTTAGTAATCTTTAGTAATCTTACATTACGGTGTCTTTAGTAATCTTACAAGCCATTTTCTCAATTTTGCAGATTTGAAGGACAAATCTCAGGGAAAAACATTGAAATTGGGATTATTGGAACTGACAAAAAATTCAGGCAAGCTCTGCTTGACTCTTTCCCCACTCTATCTAAACTTTTTTATGGTGTTCTGCTGTTGGGAATAGGGCCTTTTGGCTTGGGGAAGTTCCAGAAGTGACCCTAGTGAAATGCACTGTTTTACTTGCAATCAGCACCAATGCATTGCATATTGCAATTATTGTTGTTGTTCATGCAATTTTTATTTCTGAATTTCAGAATGATTATTTCTGCTTCTTGGTTTTCTGATCATGAAATAAATCCTCTTCCAGTGGCTGAATTACTCCTAATGTGCTTTCTTTCTTGCAGGGTACTAACCCCAGCTGAAATTGACGATTATTTGGCCGAAGTCGAGTAACTTGTCTTCTTTTTCAAGACCACCTAGGAATGTTTATTTTATGCAACATTTGTTTTGAGACGTTCAGTTCAGTCAAACGTTGTAGTTGATGCACCTGAATTGGAAAAACTTTACCTGCTGTGTACGTGATCTTGGAACTGAAATGGGATGAGATGTGGTTCTACACTTGGTGTTGGGTCAGATATTGTATTTTCATATTGTGACTGACTGGAACTTATTAAAAGCTTTTCTCTTTGATTACTCTTATTCCATTCACTCATTAGAATCTTGCCCTTGGTCAAAGACATGTCTTATAATGTCCCGGTTCAATAGTAGTTTAACATGATTAAGGTTGTTCTTCATCCAATCTCCATTATCATCCTTAAAATCCAGAGCAAGCAAGAATTCCCATTATTTACAAATGTACTTTCCCAATCGCGTAGGACCTCCTTCAAAGAGTCTTTGGGCGGACCAGCCCCCTATCACTTGGGTTAAGTTCTTTCTTAGAAATTATGTGCTTATTTCAGAAATCTTCAATTACCTCCGGATCTCTAATCCCTAATCATCCTTTTAAACTTTTATTAAAGTGGTAATGGAAACGAAAATTACGAAAAAGTAATGATTGAAAATGAAACAGTTTAATTTTGTTCAGAGGGAGGCTAATGAGGTACCCCATGCTTTGACTACTGTGGTAACCATGTACCCTGCCCGGAGATATGGGAATACTCTCTACCGGCTGATGGTCTATGTATTAGGAAAAAAACATTTATTTCTTCTCTTTCCACTCCCTTAAAGCGGAATAGGTATTTAGAAAAAAGAAAAAGAAGAAAAAAACAGGTTTCTTACGTGTTATATCTCAAGATATTTACAAGTATCTTTGTCTGCATTATTCTCGCTCTCTCCGCCACGTTATCTTTTCAAGTAAATTCTCAACTCTCAAGCTTCCAAACTGGAATCTCCTTCTCTTCGTATTCATGTAAGTTCAGTTCTTAGCTCTTCTACCACTGCAACCTTCTTCTTGCTTCAGTTCCATTTTTATATCTGTTTCTGACTTTCTGAGGCAGTTTTCTTATTACTTCTTATTGTCTTACCTTTGCTGGTTTAAGTGGCAGTTGCTTTGTTTTGTGAACTGGGTTTTGATTATATTACATAACACTAACGTAAAGGGGAACAATATTTTTTAGGTTGGTTGCTGGAAACACACTGAGCCAAGCTTACATAGTACCAAGGAGCTATAGGCCTAGTTTCAGATTGATAGCAAAGAATTCTTCAAGTGATGTAGCTATTGAGAAATGGAAACGTGATGGTGTTTACATTGACAAACGTGGCAAATTGAGGTCCTTTCACCACAAAAAGCTGTCCAGGAAACGATGTAATATCATTATCTTAGTTTCAAACTCATATTTATGTGCTTCTTAGTAGTATATGTATAGAAGCATCAGTTTTGAATAGTTTTATTTTTATCTTCTTCATGTAGGCGGTTCATTAAGAGGACAAGGATGGAAATATGGTTCTGGTTTTGTGGATGGAATTTTCCCAGTGTTGAGCCCCATTGCTCAGCAGATTTTGGATTTTGTACAGGAGGAGGTTGATGCTAATAGAGTTTGGGGTTCTCTTGATAATCTTTCTCCCACTCATAATACTTGGGATGATCTTATTAATGTAGCTGTTCAACTTCGTATAAACAAAAAATGGGATCCAATTGTGCTGGTAAGAAAGATATAATTACTAGTCCTACATCTTTTGTTCTTTTGTTTGGAGTGGGTTTACTTTAAGTGCATGCTCTTATTGACTTAAGAACTTGACATATCCATTTCTTGAAGTTCCTTACTCTTCCATGGGATAGATTGTTTCAGATTTCCAATATTCAGTTGAAGTAATTTTGCTACGATATTTGGATTTATTCAAGGGAATTATCTGATATTCCCTCTTTTGTAACTACAGTCACATGAATGACTCTGTTTTTTCCTATAGCATACAATCAAGTTTGAGAAAACCAATATCCTATGTCAAAATGGCTTCACTCAGGGACAGAATCGTTTGTTTCAAATTTAGAAATTTAAATGTCAATACTTATCATGAATATTCTAAAATGAAACAATTGTGATACATATATTCTTGGTATTGAATTATTTAAATTCGCTTTCTTATAATCTTCTTAAGCGTAATGCTACTATTATTTTACAGATTTGTGAGTGGATATTGCACAGGAGCTCCTTTCAGCTGGATGTCATGTGCTTCAATTTGCTCATAGACGCTTATGGGAAGAAATCACAATACAAGAAGGTGGAATCTACATACTTGGAACTTCTTGAAGCTCAATGTATACCCACTGAAGATACTTATGCACTTCTTATCAAGGCCTACTGCTCAGCTGGGCTGAAACAGAAAGCTGAAGCTGTCTTTGCTGAGATGCGAAAGTATGGCCTCCCTCCAAGTATGTCCGTCTCTCTAGTATTAATTTACTGCCACCTGATTGTTATTATATTGCATTGAGGGATACACTCTTTTGCTGTTTAGATGAGGAAATCAAAAAATCTTTGCATTTTTGGTTGTTTTTAATGTAATCTGAGCATGCAAGGATTTTAGATTTTCATGCATTTCACTGCATGTAACTTTTCATATGAATAGTGTCAAACTATCATTTACAAATGAATTTACATAAAAATGTTCACTTCAGGTGCAATTGTTTACGATGCTTATATTGATGGGTTGATAAAGGGAGGAAACCCTCAAAAAGCTATAGAAGTCTTTCAACGGATGAAGAGAGATGGCTGCCAACTGTCTACTGTAACTTACACGCTGATGATCAACTTGTATGGGAAGGTAACTTAAAATTTATGCTGGTCCTACATAATTATGCAAACTATTAAGCCTTAATGATATCATTGCCCTCCTTCAGAGTATGCTCACTTGATACAACAATCAGACATCAACAAAAATTAAAACATTAAGTAGAAACTTAATTTCAAGGTTCATATCCGCTTTTCACTGAGCAGGCAAGTAAATCTTATATGGCCTTGAAGTTGTTTGATGAAATGAGAAGTCAAAAGTGTAAACCAAATATCTGCACCTACACTGCTCTGGTGAATGCTTTTGCTAGGGAGGGACTCTGTGAGAAGGCTGAAGAGATTTTTGAGCAGCTTCAAGAAGCTGGGCATGAGCCTGATGTGTATGCTTACAATGCGCTTATGGAAGCTTACAGGTTCAAATCCTTCATTATTCAGTACTTCCTGATTCCTGGCAATAAGTTAAGAGTCGGATTTTCAGGGTTCAGAAGATTAATTGGATTAACTTGACTTGAGTTCTTTGAGCCTGAGTTTTGAGCTTCTCAATATGATAGTAGATTAGAATCATTTTAGCAATAAGCAATCATGAAGAGGTTATTATTTCTTGAAGTTGCATTCAGGTTACAAGTTGCAAAGCCTTTTTTGACTCTCTTTTCTCTAACAGTCGTGCGGGTTATCCTTATGGGGCAGCAGAAGTATTTTCACTCATGCAGCACATGGGGTGTGAACCAGACAGAGCTTCCTTTAATATCATGGTTGATGCATATGGTAGAGCTGGTCTTTATCAGGGTAAATATCTTCACTGAAAAGTAACGCTATTGTGTTACTAACTGGAGTTACCTTGCACACATCCTTTACATACTTTTTTTGCCCGAAGCCCAGACAGCAAAATCTTACAAGAACTTAAAGCAGCCTTTAATGTTCTCTTAGTTTCTAGGGATAATTCGTCAAAGAGAACGAAAGACTGAAGTGGCGAACTTTCCCTGAGAAAAACATTAATCATTGCTCACTTTCTTTTCAAGATACTATAGGACTGATATTACTTAGCATATGATATTTTTCTAATCTGACATAATATAGCCTCAATGTTGCATGACTGTCTATTTGTCACCATATACCATTCATGTGTTTTGATTTCTTTATCCAAAATTTCAGATGCTGAAGCAGTATTTGAAGAGATGAAGCGGCTAGGGATAACCCCAACAATGAAATCTCACATGCTACTTCTATCTGCCTACTCCAGAGTTGGAAATGTGGCTAAGTGTGAGGACATTGTAAATCAAATGCACAAATCTGGGCTTGAACCAGACACCTTTGTCCTCAACAGTATGCTGAACCTTTATGGCCGGTTAGGCCAATTTGAGATCATGGAGAACGTTTTAATTGCAATGGAAAAGGGACCCTATGAAGCTGATATCAGCACGTACAACATTTTGATCAATGTCTATGGACGGGCAGGGTTTTTTGAGAGAATGGAAGAGCTGTTCCAATTGCTTCCTGCCAAGAATTTGACACCTGATGTTGTGACGTGGACTTCACGGCTTGGAGCCTACTCTAGAAAGAAACTATATACAAGATGCTTGGAAATTTTTGAGGAAATGATTGATGCTGGCTGTAATCCAGATGGAGGAACCGCCAAGGTACTTCTCTCAGCATGTTCTAGTCAAGATCAGATTGAGCAGGTTACTACAGTGATTAGAACAATGCACAAGGATATGAAGACTGTTTTGCCAATCGAATGAATACTTGCCCATAAGTAGATCATACCCAAATGTAAATCTGTATTGTCTTCTTACCTTCCTTTACTACATGATATGACAGGCATCAATGTATTCACAAAAGTAAATTTCTGTATATATAACAAACTGAATATATATAGATTCTCATGCAATGTGTAAATAGCAGATATTTCATTGCTTGCTATTATCTCTGTGCTATAGAAGATAAACTACTTACAGGCCAAAGTTGATGCTACCTTGATGCTAATTAATGTGTTTCGGAATATTTATGCTGTCCAATATATTCAAATGCCTATATAAGCATATGCATCATGCCCTACCATACTTTTGAACTGAAATTGCTGCTGATGCCTCAAATTTCAAGCTTTTCTAATTACATATTCATCGCCTTGTCAAACAGTAAATGATTATTATGCAGATTGCATTAATTATATGCATGAGGGAAGATAAGGTAAATTAAAGGGAAAGAAAAGAAGTAAATGGAGGGTAACTCTGCATTCACTGGAAAAGAACAGTGTAGTGAGAAGCATTGAGACACTAGACATGATAGCAAAAATAAATTAGATGGAAAAGGGCTACTCGAGGGTTGGATGCTCTTTAGGGAGGATAGATAGATACATAAGAAATCGAATCCTATTTTTGGTAAGGATTAACAGATGGGGAAAAGGTATCCTTATTGTGAAGTCCCAGAGCAGAGGACTCTCCATATGTACAAAATGAAATTAACAGGGCATGTGCGATGATTAGATACGTTTTCAAAATAAAACCAAGCTACTATATTTGCTCAAGACTAAGAGATTAATTAAATTTCATTTCAAATCCAAAGACCTGTTAAATGTTTGTGAGTGTCTGAGATGATGTCTGTTCTGCCATGTGTGAATTTCGCTGTAGAAAGGCAAGACTAGAAGGAGATTTAAGTCCCATTTTCTGGTCATCAATCAATTATATGCTCGTTGGTCATGTATCTTTATATAGCATTTCAAGAATTTTTGGCTCTTTTAGATTGTGCAAGGAAATGCTTTGCATTAATCTTCAAAAAAAAAAAGAAGAAAAAATGCTTTGCATTTCTGGAATAACTATGTGTTTAGCTTGCATACAACATTTGATAACTTTCCTGCCCCTCAATTTTGAGGGCATAATCACATGCTTCTCCTATTGGTGAGGGAATGTCTTCAGGGTCTCTTCTTGGTTTAACCCATCTGCCATGTTCATTACGAACCAATCCTTTGTTGGACAATTGGTACCAGCAATGAGGGATCCTTAGTTTATCCACCAACATATCACACGCCTTATTCACCAAGCTAACATCCCTACGAGCATCAGATCGGAAAGCAGAGTCTGCACTGTGGAACCCATCGACAAGGTGAAGGTATGTCTCAAGGCTATGAAATCCCAATGGACTGAATCCGCGCTTGAGGTAAGGTGATGAACTAACATCCAGCCTCAATTCAGCTCCTACATGGGTGTAAACCCATTCCAATGTTCCCGTTATATCGTCAAACCTTTGTAAACTCTCATTGAAAACAATCCCTGGCATTCTAGGGACTAAATCTTGCTTAACTACCACTCTTAATGTTTTGACTCCTAATCCATCAAGCTCATCCCTGAAGGCACTGTTGCCAACTCTAGGTGCACCAAAGGAAATCACGCTCACAGGAAGGCCTGGAAGACTGGCTGCAGCTTCATAGGCATTGAGCAGAGCCAATGCACCACCCAAGCTATGCCCGGTTATTGTTAAACTCACTTCTTCACCATTTCCTTGGTAGAATTGCACAAGCTTTGTCACTTCTTCCATGACTTGCTCCGAAGCACTTGACTTGTTGTATCTTGTGGATTCATTCTTGGAAGTGTAAATGCTAAGAAATCCATGTTCAACTTTAGCATCTCCAATCCCTATTGGTTCCAAATTCCTTTGAAAATCCTCGTACCATTCGGCTGGTGCCACCGTCCCCCGCCAGGCCACGACAATATCTCTTCGTCCGATCCTACGTGTCTCCTCATCGTCACTAACCGCCACATAACCCATCCAGTTGGAATCTTTGCTCCACGTGTCCATCAGGTGTGACCTCTCCAGCCACTGTGGCATCTCTATGTGTGACATGGCATAGATGTACTTGGTCACCTTGTAACCATTTTTACCATGGCCTAATTTCTCAAAAAGCTTGTTACGATTGTACCTGCAGCTGCCGCAGAACTCCGAGAAGGAGTCAAAATCAAAGGCATCATAAGTTGCTTGAGCAAACTCTCCATACTTGACAATTTCTCGCCGTAGCCAAGGGTGAAGTGGGTCTAAAAGATTTACCCAATCCATAGAACCATGAATGTCACGCCATTTATCAGCAATCATCTGCTTGGGAGAAGTTGTCGGAGTATTATGTTTCTCTTCAAAAAACAAATCCCAATTAGAGTGTTGAAGGTTTTTCCTTGAAGGTGGTTCTATATGGAGATGGAGAAGGTTTGATAGTGATTCAGCCAGACGTCGAGCACCCCTATTCGATGCCTTACTAGCTTTGGGTTGATGAAAAACAACCTCCTGATGGGGACGGATAGCAGAAATCCGGTTAACGTCGGTGTTGAGAGCTGTTGGAAGATGGTTATGGATCATTGTTGAGAGGGCCATGATTGTTGGTATTCTGGTGCAGGGTAGCAAATTTAAATTGGCGAGGCCTAGCAGGGACTTTGATGATTGCGGAGACTAAAGGTTGCAAATTGCAAGAGGAACTGCATGATGGGAGGAGATATATATAAGGCAAAAGTTTCCAACAGTCGCATAAGCTTTTGAATAATTGTTACGCGTTGGTGTGTAATGAAACTTGATGAAAAATAACGTAAACTATCAGGGTTTCATACGTGGAAGTCTAAGTCCGTACATTCTAGACTCTGTCTAATGTTTGATCAGAAGTTGACATATTAAAATGTTTACTCTTATTATTCGTGTAGACTATGCCTTTGGGACTGTGGCTAATACGTTATTGGAAGGAACTTCGAAACAGCAAACCTTGGAGTAGAAGTTGACATTCAACGCCTGATATTCATCTTTTTACATGCACAAACTTATTTACCTACTTATTAATATACGTATATTGATCTGTAGGGTTGTGCTTGTCATGGAGCTTCAGTTAGCATCTCAGTTTCCCGAGGGACCCCGCAGTTAGGTTATTGAAAATGACTTTACAGTAGTTTGTAGATAAGTATTGCCTGCCATCCATTACCAAAAAACAATCAGAAACATAGGTATTGCCGTAGAGATCTTCCCTTCAGATGGCAAAGTATGCATAAGGATCACATTTTTCATGTTCAAAATTTCACATTGCTTTTGTTTATGTTTATTTTTCTTTGATTAATCTTAGGTTGTTGTGCTTAAGGGCTAATATTAAAAATTTCAAAAGACAACCCAAGGATGGTTAAAGGGCAAAATGTTACATATGGTGCACTTGATTTGACTAAAGATACCAGCCTATTGGCTATTTTGTCCATCTACTTCAACTAGAATCCACGGCTACTCAAATAATTCAAGTCCATGGGGAAATTCCATTGCTGCTGCTCGGAAAGAAAGACGAAAGAGAGATTTCATTATATGGATCCTTGAATACCAGCCACAATTTCTCCTGCTCTTTGCTCTGAAGCTGTGAAGGTTTAATTGGACTCTCTTTGTCATACACTATGACACTGCGTTTGATTATAAAATAAATAACAGATATATCAACTACATGACACTTGTTAAGGATAAATGTTTTAATTAATCTCTATTAGAATAATATTTTTTCTTTATTAAATCTTAATATATCTTAATTATATTGTTATATATTTTCTATACATATTTAATCCAATACTTTTGTATATATACTTTGTTTTCTAATCAATATAAAATAAAACAATTTAGTCCCGCTTATATTTTCTTTAACAATTCTACATTTTATGAATGGAAAAATATATTTTTTGTACTTGTGAAAGCGTTTTGAGCTTGACTACACAACAAAGAAAATTGCAATATCATTAATTTTTTTGATTAAATTTATTGTAATTATGAGAAGGAGACATTATGAAGAATAGATGGACAAGGAAAGAAGTGAAGTAATTAATCAAACTAATGTGCTAAAGTTAATTAACATTATACATGTTGCTTAATTTTAATTTATTCCTCCCTATAATAAATGATGAAGAGAGTCCAAACTTTTGCTTAATCTAAGTACAATAGGGGTTTTGTACCTTCTAAAAGTCCAAGGGGGGGTACTCCACTCTTTGTCACTACGTCTAAACTCTTTGTTTTGGTCTACAAGCCATAATAACTTCACTTAGAGCTTGTTTGGTCTAACTTTTTTCTAATTTAAAAATTTTTATAAAATTTTTATAAAAAATAATAATTTTTAAAATTAAGTTAAAGTTGTTTGGTAAATTTTTTTTTATAAGTTATACTTTTTGTTAAAATTATTATAGAAGATATTTTTTTTAAGAGATAATATTATAATTATTTTTAACAAATGAGGATATTTTTAGAATAAAAATAAAAATTTACTTGTATTTTTTTAAAAAAAATAAGAAAAAGCTCTTCTTTAGAACTTTTTTTAAACTTTTTTTTTAAATTTTATTCTTAAAAAAATATTTTTTTTAAAAACATTTTTTAAAATATCATATTTGATTTAATTTTTATTTTTAAAAAATAAAAAAAATTAAACCAAACATGCACTTAACATCATCTCTCAAAATGTTTCTTTTGATCTCACATACTTTATTTGACTGACACATCACCTGAAACACAGTCTATTTTGCTTCTAAAGCGTTGTAATGCCAACTTTCCCGGTGGCAATGTACCAGGCTTGATGGTATCATACGTAGTTGAGTGGGACAAGGCAGGGGCAAATTGGGGTAATTTCAACCCTCGAGAATTATAATTCCTAAAACCCAGGGGGACCCCAATCACATGTGATGAATTATCAAAGTGTTTGGTATTATAGGGAAACATGGGTGTTCGATCCCACGTTTTAATCTTGGAACTCTGGACTCTTAACAGTTGCCTTGGGAGACCAGAAACCTTGATTTCCATCTAGATGGCGACTTTTAGCCTTGGTCGGTTTTCCTTTTCGTTGAAGCCGCGCCAACATGGTAAAACTTGAGGACTTGGGGTCCCTACTTTCACCTTATAATAACGACCTACCTTTAAATGGAGCAATGAGAGCCCATAAATGCATATTCCAATTGTAGTATTTTATCTTTTTCTATTACTATATTGTACTCAGTTTTGGGTTTAAGTTTTTGATGGCTGATCATACATCTTTGTCATGCTCTAATCTCATAGAAAATTATACAAAATTTGGTTCTCTAACTACGTTTCAATTGAGATACACAAATTAAAAGGTTTTCAAAATCATTTTAAGTTTATATTCAAAGGGATGCATAATCTCTATTCAAAACTAACATCCATCTTTCACTACTTTAATTGATCAAGGCCACGATTATATATTGGATTTTAATCCAAAAATTTTAACAAGACGGAGCTAGTCAATTTTTGTTGGAAGATCAAATACAGAAGAATAAGGATTAAAAATTTAAAAAATTAATATATTAAATTCAATCAAAAAATTAATAATTGAAATATAAAATTAAATAAATAACTATAATGTGTAAAATATAAATAATTAAATACGATATATAAGATTAATAAATTTTTCTTATATAATCAAAATTATTTAAAGATTATATATTCAAGATAATTTCATTTCAACTAAACATAAAACGTAAAGTACATAAAAAATATTCAAATTGATTTCTTCGTACATAATCATAATTAAAAAATAATAATACTTTGATGAAATTTTAAACAAAAATGTAACACTACAACTTATATTTAAGGCTTACATAATAATTTATTAAATTTTAAATATTAAAATCATAAAAAATAAAATTTACGTAACAAAAAAAAGAAGTACATGGTAAGTAGAAGTTACTACATATGACATACCAAAAAAAAAATATGGTTGATGGTTTGTAGAAATTTAAAAAAATTTTTATAGAAATTTATATCATATGAATAAATAGTATAAAAATAAATAAATAAAAATAAAAATAATAACATAAATTGAAAAAAATAAAAAAAAACTTTAAAATTGAATAAGATATGTAAAATCATTTTATTATTTTTTATTTGTATTAATTATTAAATAAAAAATCATTTTAAAACAATTATTTTAAAAATTTTATATGCAATTAGAAATATTTAAAAATTTGGAGGGGCCATGCCTCCAAGCAATTAAGGAGGCTCCGCCCCTGCAGATGGATGCTTCAAATATGTAAAACTAAATAGTTCGTAAACCACTTTTTCTTGGTAGTAATAACGATGATGGGACAAAGGGGGATCAGCTTCTCCAGCTGAACCATTTCTTTTGCAAAATCAGGTAACCCTGAGTGGAAGTCGAGGTTTTTATTTGAAGTTGCACTTGGACGCTTAGTGACAGCCACCTATATCTGTACGTAGAAGAGATTCTCTATTGACTCTGTACTGAGTTGTAAGTGGAAAGAGACCGTCTTCCTTGTGATGAGCTTTGTTATTATACCTATTAAACTTTTGGATTGAGAATGGATCAAGGAAAGTGAGACGCGTGTCCCCACCAGCATGGGCCTAGTCAGGACCTTGGGTCTGGTCCTCATCAGGTATGGAAACAAGAAAAATACCCTGATTAAAGACAAAGAATTCGGCTGGCATAGTCAAAAGATGATCGATCGTGCCATTCATACCGTCGTACCATTATTATTTAATGATTTTTTCAAAATAATTTCCTATTTAATAATTAATATAAATAAAAAATAACAAAAAAATATCACATTTCTCACTTAATTTTAAATTTTTTTTTATTTCAATTGATATTATTTTTATTTATTTATTTATTACTTTTATTCTATTTATTCATATATTTTAAATTTTTATAGATTTTCTTTTTTAAATTTCTAGCAACCATTAACAATTTTTTTAAATTTTTGTGATGTCATATGTGAATTTTATCATTTACTTGTCTTATTCTTTTTATTATGTGAATTTTATTTTCTATAGTTTTAATCTTCAAAATTAATAAATTATTAAGTAGTTCTTAAATGTAAATTATAGTGTTTATTTAAAATTTTATTAATGTATCATTTTTTATTAATCTTAATTATGTAAGAAGAAAATTATCTTGAACATATATTTTTTATATGTTTTAAGTTTTATATTTAGTTAAAAAAATTATTAATCTTATATATCATATTTAACTATTTATATTTTATTTATTATAGTTTTATATTTAATATTATAAATATAATAAAATATAAATATTAAATATTAACTATATTAATTTTTTTTCAAATTTAATTAAAGTACAAATAACTTAAAAATAATTGATACATTCTTTAAAAAATATATACAAATTATTTAAATAATTTTCTTACACTTAAACCACAAAAATGGATGTTTTTAAATCACTTATTGGCTTGCTTCTAAGAACATGCCACTTCAGCACTTCTCTTCTTCTCTTCTCTAGAAGATCAATGAGCTAGTATAGCACACAAGGGCAATACTGTTCTAGGATGAGTCTAGTTGAAGAAGCCCAACTCAAAGGATAAGCCTTGTAGTAAAAAGATAAAGAGTTCTTCGCCTTCTGGGCCTAAATATAATTACTAGGATTTTGGATGAGTCATGTCAGTGCAGGGATGCTTACCTTTGTGGATTCAGATGCAGCATTAACTGACGAAATTGAAGACTGCTTTCTTTCTTAAGTGAAGTGATGGTATCAATTCTTCTTAAGTTTCAGCCTCTAAGCATTGATAGCAACTACTCCCTTCACTTAAATCCAGCAATAAATACAAACTTTTAATAAATACCATTTTTTTTCATTGTTTAACAAAAACTATAATACACTTATTTTTAAATTAAATACACAAATATTTTAATACTTGGTTCGAAAATCAACGTGTACTAATATATTTTACTACAATGCAAACAGTCCCACTTTTGTTTTACACGAAAGAATTGTTAATGTACCCAATTCTAAATTTGTCACGCTAGCATTATTCTTTTATATCAAAGCTTATAATTAATCAAGTGAATGCCAAACAATTTGGAGCCCCTTAAATAACCAAACCCCTTTTTTTTTTTGGTTCATTATGGAGGAAACGAGTCCACGTATAAGGCGAATTGTAATGCAAGACAAAAGTGAAAAATAGTAAAATAACCGTCTTGTTGACTTAGTCCATGCCTATACGGTCAGTTGAGATTGCTTATCAGAAGGGGAGGCACCAATCATGCATGAATAAGCAGAATATATTCCAAGTCTCCCTGTTCACGAACTCGGCCAATTTGCAAATGGACGCCAGACACGTTACTTGTTTAGCATAAAATCAAATATTATAATAACATGAACTGGGTCTTGGGCAGAAATTCTTCTTCTTGACCCAGCAAACGCCATCCCAAGAAAAAAGAGATTAGGAAATAAGGTTCGTTGTAGCTGCCATAGATGACAGTATTTCACCATATATTATTATTTTATCATCTTATTCTTATCCAAGGATTAGCAGCCACTTGCTTTTATGGTTAACCTTAACCAAAACGTAACTACTTGAATATATTTTGTATTGTTTAATTCAGTCTTAAATGGACTTGTAAGGTACAGGCAAGGAAAAACAAAAGTCTAATAATTGACCGGTAAGATGTGGATGGCTCAGAACTCAGAAGGTTCCTGGAACAAACTATTGCTCTTTCAAAGGCCTACTGTGAGATGTTCCTTTCTCTGAATCAGTACTATATAAACCCTTCATTCCATGGCATTTGCAATTTACATCGAACAATACATTTTTTAAGTCACCAAAAAGGGTAGTAAAAGGAAACACGACGAACAATCTTTCAGTTCTCTGCGATATTACAGGCTTTTTCCTTCGAGCCCCTTCATGGAGAATGTGGAGTTGTCGCCGTTGAGAAACGTCACAAGGCAGAAAACAGAAAAGCCAAGAACCAAAAGGGTATGGAGATTGAAGCTTAATGTCACTTGGCAGGGTATCAAGAAAGCCGTGAAATCCGTTCTGAGGCATCGGCGGCTTCATCTTGCTTCAAACCTGAAAACCCTCTCCACCCTCAAGAAAGATATGGCTATTATTAGGCCGATTCGACATGCAATGAAAAAGAAAAAGACCCTTCGTCCTATGATGCCATTAGGACAACTCATTCAATTGCCGTACACAGCAGCAGATTTCATCGACCGCGGTGATGCCATGACTCCTACCAAGTCCCCAAAGGAGAATATATCCACACAATGGCGTGAGCTTCATGGTTTGCAACACTGGGATGGTCTCGTTGAGCCTCTCCATCCTTGGCTTAGGCGAGAGATTGTCAAGTATGGAGAATTCGTCGAAGCAACTTACGATGCTTTTGACTTTGATCCTTTATCAGAGTTTTGTGGAAGCTGTAGATACAATCGGCGCAAGTTCTTTGAAGAACTAGGCCTTACTCAGCATGGTTACAAGGTTACCAAGTACATTTACGCCATGTCCCATGTCGATGTTCCTGAATGGTTCGAGAGGTCATATTATTCTTGGAGCAAGGATTCTAACTGGATGGGGTACGTGGCAGTCAGTGGTGATGCCGAATCTGCAAGAATTGGGAGGAGAGATATCCTCGTGGCATGGCGGGGCACGGTGGCACCTTCCGAATGGTACACTGACCTCAAAACAAGTCTGCAGCCTCTTGGAAAAACCAATATCAAGGTCCAGCTTGGATTCCTTAGCATCTACAGTTCCAAGGGTGAGTTTACTAGGTACAACAAGTTGAGTGCATCTGAACAAGTCATGGAAGAAATAAAACGGCTTGTTAGCTTCTTCAGAGACAGAGGCGAGGAAGTTAGCTTAACCATCTGTGGTCATAGCCTTGGGGGTGCCTTGGCACTCCTCAATGCCTATGACGCTGCAACTTACTTCCCTGATCTCTTCATCAGTGTCATCTCTTTTGGTGCACCAAGAGTCGGGAACGTACATTTCAAGGAGAAGCTCAGAGAACTCGGAGTCAAGACACTACGGGTTGTTGTCAAGCAAGATATAGTCCCAAAATTGCCAGGGTTTATACTCAACACGATTCTTAACAAGCTCACCACGGTTACTAGAAGATTGAAATGGATTTACAGGCATGTTGGAACACAATTGAAGCTTGATGCACTCACGTCACCCTATTTAAGGCGTGATGCGGATTATACGGGGTGTCATAATTTGGAGACATACCTCCATCTGGTAGATGGATTCATTAGCAAGACATCAAAGTTTCGATGGAATGCCAGAAGAGATGTTGCCTTGGTGAATAAGACAACTGATATGTTGATAAAGGAGTTAAAGATCCCTGACTCTTGGTACCAAAAGCCATTCAAGGGACTTGTGCTGAATAAATATGGTAGATGGGTTAAACCAGGGAGAGAACCTGAACACATTCCTTCTCCACTAAGCATTGGTTCCCGTCACGATCCTATATTTTAGATAAATGTTGATGTCCATTCAAACATGGATGTTGAGTCCAATTTTGAGTGTTTCTTTTCCTTTTTTCTGTCGATATAAATTCATTTATTTGTTCAACACCTGATCTGTAAAAGCTATTCATCGTTGAGGTTTTGCTTTGTAATGACATCTTGTTCCACAAAATATATAGTTTTTGAGTACTTTTTTGTTAGATTTGATTTCACAGTATTTGAGGAACACTAGTACTTGGTACAAGGAACAATGTTGAGTAGTGCCATCTCCGGATCAATATGCGTTTAAAGCCCATTTTTAATCTTGAACTGATTTAAAAGACCAAGCTTGAATTCGAAGTCCAATGTTGTTAAAAAGAACTGACCTAATAGGTAATGAGCAACATAATGTTTAGCATTCCCTCTTCCCTCATTTTACTGTTCAAGCTTTATATGTTGTTAAAAAGGCCAAGTCATTACTTCGGAGGA
Source organism: Theobroma cacao (assembly GCF_053813885.1). NCBI lineage: Eukaryota > Viridiplantae > Streptophyta > Magnoliopsida > Malvales > Malvaceae > Theobroma > Theobroma cacao. Next base: position 27,144,700 of record NC_142644.1, read on the forward strand.
AAAAGCATTTTGATACAAAGAAAAGTTCATTACTGCTATCTCTCTCCTTGCATAAGTCTGCTCGTTTTCGTTGAATAATGCATTTTGTTTGAGTAGTCTATTGAAGGAAGAGGTAAAACCTTGCGCCTAGCCGTGTGAAGAATTCATCAATGAAGTAGTAAACGCAGCAGATGAAAAATAAAGGTGATGAGTTGGGCCGAAACTTCTTCGTTTCAGATTTTTCAGGTCCAACCCTGCGCAGCAAGCTGTCATCCAGTTGTAAGCAATTGACATTGTTGACTTGGTTTTTCATTTTTACTTCTTTTGACGATAACTTGTTGAATTCAACACAAGCATTGGTAACCAATGAATAGCTAATAAGCAGTAACCATAATTAATTAGTTTAATATGCCTGCAAGGGTGAATTAAGAGAAAACATATCAGATGGTATCTTTCTATTTCTTTTTGGTCAAGAGAAGAATCTGATATCTTTAATGAATATAAAACTGTGATTAGCTGAAGACAAACTATTGGATGAATTAATGAATAACAAAGGATGATGTTCGCAGAATCTTGACCAATAGTTTGCACATAGGATTTCTTAAGCTTAATCACTTGAGAATTGTTGGAGTACTCCAAGGGAGAAGTCGATTGCAACTCTGATGAGAAGGGATGAGCATATATATAAGGATGTTGATGTTAAATATCAAAAGAGTATGTGAATAAAAATGGAGGAAGCTGATAAAATTGCAGTCAATAGGGTTGCAATTCGAGCCCATCCAAGCTGAAAGAAATGTAATGCCAAGTAAAGAAATTCAAGCTAACGATTGGAAGGGCATGATTATGTTACAAGCAAACAATCTAACAGCATGGTTCCCTAAAGCATATTATCAACAGACAATCTAAGTTTCAGAAGAGTTGTGCTTTGAGACAATAAATACCAGGTTATCTCAGTGGAAATACAGAAAATATACATCAAACAAATGATCCTGTTCTTGAAGCTTGAGATAAAGCATCTTCAAACTGTTCATCTTCTTGCTTCTCAGAACACAAGCTTGGCGGGATATAGGATTTGAATATCTGTTCCATCTGAGGAGTTTCCTTTAATTCTTGGCAAGCAACTTCCAGAGCTGTGTGAGAAAAAGCCTTATAGAATTTCTGTCTACAGACATAGGCGAAGATCAGAGACAATATGGGAAGTGGAATTAGGATGGGAGTATAGTAGAATTTCATGACCCCAAAGTAACCCAACATAGTAGCTTGGTATAACAGCAGGGCACCGATGACTCGTGTATGCATGTGAGGCCACATCTTTCCGTAGCTCTCATATGCTGGAACATAAACTTTGAGTGCCTGTTACAAGAGAGTATAAAACTGATAAATAAAGACAGTAACAGTTACCAAATTTAAAAGCTTTTCTTCAGTTTTCTTCTTTGGTGCATATCATCTTCAGTTCTTAACCCCCAAAAAAAGAAAGCTTTAGTTCAGAATGTTGTTCCTTTACAATACAGAATAACTTACATTTTCCACAACCTTAATAGTAGGTTAAGGATTTACAAGTTTTATATAGCCTATTCTTTTAGGGAAGAATGCACTACGTTTAAGAAAGGTGGGGTTTTACTGATTGGGTGAGTTGAAATAAGTAGCATTGCTCATTTTTCTGTAACATGAAACTAAACTTGAATTGTAAGAATAATAATTGCATGCAGAAAAAAGAAAGCAATTCTAAAGGCAATTGAGAGAAATACCTGATTCCGGAGAATAAGCCAACCCAGGGCAAAGTAAAGCACTCCGAATGGGATAATCACAGGCGCAATAACTGAGTAGCAGAGAACAATGGTGAGGATAAGCATGTCACCAGGAAATCTAGTGGCATAGCCAAGATCTCCAGGAAACCAAGCTTCTTTTAACTCGGCTTCAGTCTTGCAAAGATATTTCCTCTTCAGATGATATATGATTAGAGGAACTATTCGAGAAAGCTCAAGCCCATAACCGACAAAGAACCTGGTGGAAGCATAAAATATAAATTATGAAAGGTGGAACCAAGACCGATAAAATCCATAGAAACAGTTTACACTTGTTACAATGCCAGCTGAAAAGAGAATTGACACCGCAAACATTTTAAATGCTGTGTAAAATGATGAAAGGAATCAAAAAGCAAATAGAAAAATGACACAAGCAGAAGAATTTCCTTCAATAGAATATAACTTGGACATCAAAAGACACACATAAAGCACAAATCCAATTCTTTTCCAACTAATTTCAAGAAAAACCTATCCTTCAAATGGAGTCAGTCGAACACTTAGTCCTAAGAGAAAGAAGTATTGTTTGCTATAATAAGTTGAATTAAAAACACAGAGGGGACAGGGTGGGGAAGTAGGTGTTGAAGCTTACTTTAGAGCCACAAATGTCAGGAAGAAAGTTGCACTGCCGGGGAGGCTTTTTGCCAGCAAGTCGAAAATGCTGTTAGGATCCTTCTCGATGGACTTGAATGTACTGAACAAAGTTGCACCAACAGTAACACCAATGAAAACGTTGAACACAGTGAAATAAAAATATTTCCCAGATGCAGCCCTTACTACGTGGCTCCCAGAAGGAATTCCCTCAGTCTTGGAGAGAAACAAAAGAAACTTTGGTAATAATGCCAAAAATATAATGAGTGCAAGCTGGGGAAGATATGCCTCCAATACTGTCCTAATTGCATCCAGCTTAACAATGGGCTTCAAGAATGGGAGATATTTTTTCAGATTCGCAAGGGTTGTGAGTGCAGAAATAAAACCAATTGGAATCATAAAAAAAACTATAGTCAGAAACACGACAATGTAAATGATATATTGTCGAATTATCCTTTCAAAAAACTTGATACTCAGATTGCTCCATACAAGTTGACGAGGTTCAGGAGCTTCCGTAACTGTCCATCTGTCAACCATCTGGGCATGTAGACTTTGAGCAGCCGAGGCTGCAGTTACCCTGCTGGTAAAGAAAACCAAAGCAGATCGTTGCTGCTTTTCCCGGAGGGTCACCTTTTGTTCAGCTTCCAATTTTTGTGTCAGTTCATTGATCTTTTCAGTGTAGTATTCTATGCTGTCAACCTTTTTACCACAGAGACCAAGGAAGCCAGTTTTGTTGGTTGGCCTTGTCCCTGCTGAGCTGCCTTTCTTCTGGGACTCCGCATATATTGCTTCTGCATGTGCAAGCTTCTTTTTATATCCTTCCAACTCTCCCCAGATTTTGTCAACCTAAATTTGAACAAGATGTTTACTTTAATTGAGTGAAATCGTATAAATGCCAAAGGAACAGAAGAAGTCCACAGAACATCTAGAAGGAAGGAAGGAAGGAAAGGAAGTGGAAGCAGCCATAAAGAAGTCAAAATCTACTCTCAGAGCAGATGGGAAAAGGGAAAACAAGAAGGTAAGACTCGATTTCGAAGGGATCCATATAACTCAATTAATGATAACACAGCAAGGATAAACTGCATATAGATGCAAATTTATTACCTCTTTGTTGTTTGTGACCACCATTGATCTGTAGAATGTCTCAGCATAGAGAGATTTAAAATATGAATCAACCTGCTCCTTTCTAGTTTGACCTTGAGTGACATCCGGCAAGTCTCTAACAAGAACAGCAAATTGCTCAGGTTTCACTTCAGGAGACATTAAAGCATTAGCTCTCAGTGCGGAAACATGTTTGTAAGCCTTCCAGGAAAGGAAATAGGTGACAACAGAGACCCAGTAGGTGGTTATTACGAATGCCCACAACCTTGGACTCTTCTCCTGTATAGACATCAAGAAACAGACTTGTATATCAAAATACAGTCAGAAGGTTGTATGTTTGGCAGGATAATATTAGCTGCTAAGAAAACACAATAAAAGATTCTTTTTACAGCAGTTCTAGCTTATCAAAATAGTAGAGTATATCTGAATCATATCAGAAACCACAAGCATGGAAATATTAAAAGAATAATTTCTTCCAGTTCATGAAAATGTCATATAGCTTACTTCAATATTTGCCATTGACAACTTGTCAAGGTCACTGAAAGTCACATTGCTTGCTGTCTTTGAGTGTTTCTTTACACCATCATCAGTTGCAGCAACAGGCAGAAGAGCTGGAAGCAGAACAATGCCAGACAAAACCAATATTCCCAATACTGGCACATTGATCAGGATACAAGAATTTCAGAATTTGTCTGCTTTGACCATCAAAATATTTTACATTGAATGTATCATTGAACCAGTCTCAAGCATATTAATTTCTTTCAGACACTTTAACTTACATACAATATGCTTTTAAGTGAACGTTTTCTTCCTTAAATCAAGCCAAGCAATGGTCAGGATCAGAAAGCAACAACTGGTTGATATTTCATAATAAAATTACCTTTGACGGCCACATTTACGACTAACGAAACAAAAGAAATCATGCCTAGGAAATGAGAAAAATTTCTAATCTTTAGCCGCTGAGAAACATTAATTTCATCACTTCATTGAATCAGCAGGTGGATAATTTATCAAATCTATATAGTGATTTGGTGAATACCATAAATTTCCCAACTGGATCTTCCTTTTGTTGGGAAACTTTGATTCTTGTAACGTTGAGTCCCCAGAAAACCTCATATACCTAATTGTATCAGTCCGAACAACAAAGATCCTTCAATTCCTTACCTTAATTGGAAAGCAAAATGATTCCCAGAACCCCATCAAGTTTCAGGTAGAGTCATAAGCTCCAAAAAAACTCAGCTTAATGACTAAATCCAACACAACTACATGGTGGATGGCAATTTACTAGTTATGTTTGCTTGTAAACAAAATTAAATTCTTTTTTCACCAGCATTTTGATCAGTAACTAGATGTTCTCTGCACTGATTTAGTTGTTTTCATACATTATCAGGTTACCAACCCAAAAGTTTAAACAAACCAAAGCCCTTGTACAGCTAAACTAACACAATTTCAAGTATGACAAATGAGATTATTAAGTATATTTGACTTATAAGCACGAATCTCATTAAAATAGAAAACAAAACCGTCCACAAAGAGAAACAGAGAAAGTCAATATAGAATTCACTGCAGAAGAAGTTTCCAAAAAGCAACTTGCCAACTTTGGAAGCAAATCATATTATGGAAATCGCCCTAAAAATCAACAAACCAACAAATATTAGCCTATTTTCAAGGCCAAAGAAAACTAGTAATCAAATCAATCAACATAAAAACTCAAACAACTCCTAAACTAAACCTCATAAAAGAAACACAAACAGATCTCAGTCTCAAAACAGATGAAAGAAAGAAGAAGGTAAAAGGAAACAAGGAACCAAACTAACTGAAAAAGAAAAACAACATTTGTACATAAGATTCACACGTGTGATTTAAAAAAAAAAAAAAGAGACAAAAGGGTAGAGACAAAAACCAGTGCTCAAGAACACAAAGTAGACGGCAGTGTCAATCCCAGACATGCTGATGACATTCTGTTCACTAGAAGACAAGGCTTCCCTTATCCAAGCAAAAGGGTTTCGTGTCCTTGACCCGCCTTCCCAGGGTTCCAAACCTTTCAAGATCCGGTTTGGATAATACACCACCGCGTTTCCTTGCCTTGTCGAAATCCAAGCAAAGAGCAGCATCAAAACTATGAATATTATAAAGGACGTCCCTAAGGACGTTAAAAAGGAACTAAAATCCATCTGGGTTTTTGCCTAAAAACCAAACAAACGGCTTCTTCCGCTTCCCCTGTTTTTTCTCACTCTGCTATGTGAAGGAAGATGAAGGAAATGTAGTAATAGCCGTTAAAAGGGTGATAAAGTAACCGTTAAGAAATGGAGATAAAACGAAAGAGGAAAGGATTTATATTAGAAAAAAGAAAAAGAATTGACAGCTTTTAATAGGGAAATATCTGCCAAAGAACTGGGGTTCGGATTAGCTGTTTTGTAGGGTATGGCTTCTTATTTTGTTCTATGTCTCCGTGGGGTTTCCGTGGGGATTCTATTTCTCTCTCCGCTGTTGCCTTTTTTCTTCTTTCTTTTAATGCAAAGATTTATACGAGATCTGTGTCTCAAAGCGGATTAGATGGAAAGATGGTGGACAGTCAGGGGTCAAGACAACAATGTGTTACCCTTACAATTACAGTTAAGTAAGTTTGTAACTGTCAAATCCTATATTGCCATTTTTTTAGTTCTCTCTCTCTCTCTATATATATATATATATATATATATAAGTGAAACGCTTGGTTTTTCCACTTCTGTTGCTTTCATGGAGGCAAATCTGTCGGTAAGAAACGAAAAAGGAGAAAAAAGAAATTGATAACAATACCCTTTGAATTTTTATACGTCAAAATATTATGAAAACCCTTAGTAAAAACATATTCATGTTGATTCTCTTAGATATATTAACAAATTAACTTAAAAATCATCTATATTGAGGGAGTGATTGATATTTACTAGTAGTCAACATCAAATCTTGGATACTAACAAATTCTTTTTATAAATGAATAAAACTAATAATGTAAACTATGTAATTTAATAAGGAATAAAAGGGATGAAGTTCTCTAAGCTATTATTATATGAAGATCTCAATGTTCAAAAAAATGCCTGCAAAAGTCTCTTACCAAAATTCAGATTGCCTTTGGAAGTACAAATCTAAGGTCTGGTTTTTCTGTAAGTACAAGGCTCTGAATCCTCTTTTTTCTTTCAATAAACTTAATTTTTAAAAAAGAATAAAGAAAAAAAAGGCTGTCTTCAAGATTCGTCAGGGGAAAAAGAGCGCCTTAACCTTATCCACTAAGACATCTGTGTGACTCAGAAATTCCCACCTCACTCTAATTTTATTATCCAAAAATAAATTATTTTTATTTTATCTTTTTCTAGCTATACAACGCCCCGACATCAAACTAAAGCTACTCTCCGCATGAAAGTTACACGTATTAATCCCTATCCGCTCAATCCTTATCCCATCAGCATCTGCCAACAGCGAGTACGCTGTCCGAATTTACTCCTGGCGAGTAGAGATGGCTTTCTTCACCAACTTGGAAAAGACACGTGGAAGGAAAAAATGGGACACGGATTTCATTTCCACGTAGGACACGTGGCGAGATGTCGGCGCTGCCGACAATGTGCTGGGGATATATATTTTAACGGTCGTGGGTGGAAGGCACGGGAGCGTAGGTCTGTTAGACGTATTTTCCTTGATGAGAAGAGCAGGTCGAAGAGTGGAACGTGGCGGGCCAGATGGGGAGTGGGGGCCACCTACTTGTGCAGTTATGTAAGAGTTAAGAATGTTAGTTGGTGAAAGGGAAAGGGCTACGGAGTGGAACATATCCGCTCTTTTTCGGGATGAGAAATCCAACCATAAAATAAAATAACATTACAAATTTTCTTAAAGGAAAAGACACAAGAAAAAGAAGAATTTGGTTATTTACATGTGATCATGATTAATCTGACAGGGATTGGGACGAGCGGTATATTGATTTTTATATAATAAATAAAGTAAAAATACTTTATCATACAAAATAAAAAAATGTAAATAAAATATCTAAATATTTAATTAATTAATTGATGTATAATTTTTTATATAAAAATATAGAATTCAAATTCTTTTCTTTTTTAATTATTATAAAAGAAAAAACGAAATGAAAAAAGGGGTAGCAATAATGTGGAACCAAAGTGGCTAAGCCCGTGGGGTCTGTATGTGGGTAGCTTGTCATCTGATTGAAAGATACGATTAGATGGTCTTGAAAGCGTAATACACACGTAAATCAAAAGCAAAGAACCATTCCAGGCCAGCTGAGTAGTTGTGTAAGTTGGCACATTATGAGACTTGACTCCATGGCAAGGCAACCTTACCTTGGGCCGGGCTTTTCAATTCCATCCATGACAGCAATAAACTCTAATCATGCAATGCAGTGCAACGTAAAGATTGTCTTCAGTTCACCGGCTCTTCTCTTCTTCAATGGTGATATGCTTCTTTGACTCCATTTTTTATTCTCTACCTGCACGTTTGGTTCACGAAATAAATAAAAATAAAATAAAATTATTATTCTGTAAAAATAAAATAAAACGAAAATAGAATAGTTATTATTTTATTTGGTATTGTGAATAAAATAGAGCAAGAATTACTATTATGACTTATTACAGTATTTGGTTGGTAGAAATAAGATTGGAATAAAAAAGGAATAAGAGATAAAAAGATAGAAATACCCTTGATCATATTAACAATTATTTTCATAAAAAAAATAAAATTATCCTTATTATCATTTAAATACACATTTATCCCAAAAGATAATTATCCATTATAATTATATTTTTTCTAATTATTAAAAATAATTATAATTTAGTCACATATTTTTATAAATGGATAATTATTTAAAAATATAATTTAATTATATTATATTTGATCTATCATAATCAATTAAATTTGTGTATAGATTTTTTTTAACCAATTCTTCATTTATTATGAATCATTTTTTTCTAAAAAAAATGTAAATTATGTTTTTTGATAGATTAAATGCAAATTCATAAACCCTTTTAAAAAAAGAAGAAAATCATTTTTTTGAACCTAACATTTGGTGCTAAGGAAACATAAATGGCAAATAGAGAAATAATGTGTCTTTAAATTTATTATTTGCATTCCATATCTGGCAAGAAAATGACAATTTACAAGCATAACTAAAGCATATTAGCATGGAGATGCTATAAATATTAAAAGAGCCTTGTAATACTAAATGCCTTTTAGATGAAAATATTAGTACATATAATCTACAAATCACGTCTAGTTTACAAAAATACACTGACCTTGAAATTAATGGATGAATATTCATCCTATTACACTAACTTACAACATGCATAAAACGAATAAAGTCGCTACAATAATACACCCTTATACAACCACTAACATAATTGTCAATTCAAAGGGGTTTAGACTTGTTAATGAACCTCATAATTAGTATCAACATCAAGCACAAGTGCCCAAAAGTTACAATCTCTGGAACTTACCTTTACAAAAAGTTTTAGATTCATCCAAGCTCAACGGTCAGCAAGAAATGTCCTCAGCCATTCAAGTCTTCGATCAGGATCAATACTAAAAAACACAAACATAAGAGTTGGAGATTCTGGAAGTTTAATTGAAGCTAGAACCCTTTCCATTGCTGTCAATCCCTCTACTTGACTTAAAATCCCATCCAACTCTTGAGCTTTTTGTTGGATGTTCACCTCTGCCCTAACACTTCTACTAAACTCAATTCCAGCCTCTCTTATGTTTTCACCCAATATCGTTGCAGCAGCAATAATTGATTCAGATGTGATGGGATCATCTGTCTCATTTAGCCTTTTCCTCTTCCTTATTGAAGTTGTGTCACTTCTGGGAGCTGATGTTTGAGGTTGAATATTGGAAAAATCCTCATCCTCAAAATTATATCCAGCTAGGTTTTCACCTTCAATTTCCTCATTGATTGTATCATTACAGTCCTGCATTTATTCAAGGATATCTGCTGCAGTTTGTGCATCTTTCCCTGTTGCACGATCTCTTGCATAAATTATACTCAGCTCATTGAAGAAGGGAAAACTCTTTCTTCTAAAAGGGGCAGCCTCTTTGTGACTCTAATAACAAAAAAAAAAAGACTATTAGTTATATTATTAGTAAGAAACTAATATGAAAATAATTAAATAACTCAAACCCAAAAACGTACCTGTATGTAAGCTTCCCATACTAGATCATCAGCAACAACCATGTTCCTTTGATCATCCCACCCAAATCCACTAGTATGTGTCCCTTGCACCATATCATATATAATAGCCCATTTTTTTTTCAAAGTCTTTATTCTAGACTCTATGTGGGGCTTCGCCTTCAAGTTTGCATTTGGTAATTTTGTTGCAAGCATATTTTCAAGTTCTATTAAATAACCCCCTCTAAACCCAGTGTCAGCATTGTATTTTTCTATATTGTGCAAATCAATCAAATCTGTAACAAGTGCAACATCTTCATGATGATTCCATTTTCTTTTGGTTCCCTTTGAACTTTGAGAAGCTCTTGCTGAAGATGTGGACATTGTTTTCTACCATACACCAAATATTTAATTATAAAAAATATTATTATAATGTAAAAAAATTTAAAAATAAACAAATATATCCAATAATATATTGAAACTACTCAAACTTTATTCACATGATAAAAAGTACAATATAAACAACACAATTAACAACAACAATTGACAAAACAATAAGACATTAAGAACAAATTAAAAAAAAGTACAACTTGAACTGGTGAAGGAAAGAAACCTAGCAACAGTCCTTCAGTATCAATATGTCTAACAAATGTCAATCATCATTTTGCCTAGATGCTTGCCATTCATTGAACATCTGATTTGCTAATTCCATTCTGAAATTACCCCAAACATCAGTAGGATCAATAGTACTTATAAAATCCTCATCAACTGCTATGTTGGTTTCAACATATTCTCCTAAATCCACTTCAATAGGGTCAAAACTCATCTCCCTCCTAATAAAATTATGAAGCAAACAACAAGCTATAATAATCCTATTATGTATCCTAATCGGATAAAGTGATGGACTCCTAAGGATACCCCACCTCATTTTCAATAACCCAAAACATCTTTCTATAACATTGCGAGCAGCAGCATGTTTCATATTAAAAAATTCTTCAGGACTGCTTGGTTCATGGCCTTGACGCCATTCATTCAAATGGTATCGTTGACCCCTAAAAGGTGCAAGAAAGCCCTCACAATTTGAATAGCCCGCATCAACTAGATAGTAACAACCTATATAAAACAAACTAAATAAGTTATTTCCTTATTTAAGTAGAATAATCATATAGTACATAATTTGAAATACCTTCCCATTATCATAGGAAAGCTTACCATTAGGCACTTTAAGTCCATTTCTTCTCCTTAGTGCATCTCGAAGAACTCTGCCATCAGCTACAGACCCTTCCCAACCAGGAAGAACAAAGACAAATTGCATGTCAAGTGTACATACACCTAACATATTTGTTGCAATATCCCCTTTACGAGTGCGATATCTAGGTTTATCTGCACTTGGCACCTTTACTCTGATGTATGTCCCATCTAGAGCACCTAAACAATTCTACAAATCGGATGTAATGAATTACTAATAAGTAAAACTATTAATGTCTTGTATATATATAATTACAAAAAGTTATAAGATCAATAATCTACCTTAAACCACTTCCACCGATTGTCTGTTGAGTTTGTTGGAATGGGCTCAGGTTTTCTAAACAAATATTCTTGCAATTTCAGGACTGCAGCCAAAACATTATGAAAGTGTCGACTAATTGACTCACCCGACTTTCTAAAATTTAAACTAATTACTCGATTCTTAACATGATGAGCAATAATATGTAAGAATATTGCAACTTGCTCATCTACAAGCATGTTCTTTGTTGACTTCAACCCTCCAATACTTTCTAACATTTCACATAATTTAAAAAAGGTAACCCTATTCATCCTAATTTGTGAAATACATGAAATATCATTATCATACACAAGTCGCCTCACATACTCTCGATTTGTAGCAAAATCTAATGCATAAGATCTTACTCTTGGCCTATAAGTACATAAAGTCGACGCTGCAGACAATAAGGTCAAAAATGAACTAACAGCACGACAAATCTCCATATAAAATTTAAACATAGCTAATAGCCTTTTTTGTCGTTCAGCATCTCTTCTCAAATACAAACGAGCCATGATTGCAAAAAATAAATATTCTAATCTATTTTATTATGTAAGAAAAATATTAAAGCCATATGGTAAAAAAAAAAAAGTGACATCAAAATCACATTTCATCCCCATAAGTAAGCCATATGAAAAAATTGTAAAATTTAATAATTGTTGGGTTAGAGAGACAGACAGGGAAAAAGAAAGTTAATGACATTTCTGTTTGGTGACCGTTATTAAGTCAACATTCTTTTGGCAAAGTCCAACACAAATACCCTAAAAAGTCAAACTAACTATATAAGATATTATCACATAATGAATATAATCATTTTGGAAATGTATATATAAGGTAAGAATATTTAAGATAAAAATTTTAGTTCCATCGATATTAAATAATAAAAGAGAGGTATGAAGTTAGGGAAAAGAAGAGCTCTAAGAAGGTACATGCTTGGGTTTCTCTTCCTCTTGATTTCTACAATAATTTTTGAGATTTGATTTGCAATTTTCAATATATTCTGCAGATGTAGTTAATTCTTTTTTAACTCATGTGGTTTGGCATTATGCAGATACCTAGAGGATTGAAGGCCATGGAGAGTTGGAAAGTGATTCAGATTGAGAGATATGACCATATATGGCAGCAGCAGAGGCTTTTTCTCTTCTGAATTTTGGTGAATATTTTTGCATTTGATGTCAATGGGGTTGTTGGAGTTTTGGAGAGAAAAATATAGAAAAGTTAAGGAGTCCCTGCAAGGTTTGTTGTATAGAAGTTAAAAATTTCATTTTTATAAATGAGAATAATCATCTTTTCTTCAATTCATTCCTATACTCCCAAAATTTACTGCAGACATTGATCTAAATTTAATATTTTACGTGACATTCTGCATTCATGTAATATTGTTGCTTTTGCATCGACTTTACATGTATGTTAATTCTCCTTGGCTGGCAATGCGGTTTACACTCGTGCTATGACTAAACCTGTTCTGCAGCTTTATATTTTGTCTTCGATTTCTCCTGGCTGTTCAGAGTTTTTTTTTTTTTTTTATCATATTGATTTCATTTAAACATTATATATGATGCTTGTATGTTTATCAAACCGCAACTAGAGCCTACACATGAGAGTAGTATGTTCTTATAGGGATATCATCCGCGATCATATAAGCACTAACGAATAAGATCCTAGCAGAACTGTTCTAAACTTCTATACCTTTGGAAAACTTTTGGGGCAGGGAGCTACTAGCACTGATAAATCTTGCAAGCAGATTTTGGTGTCGGCAGGTTTAAAAAAGAATGTGCATCACAAGTAGAATTCTGACCCCATTTTGTCAAATCAGGGAGAGGGAGAGATTAAGAATTGTTAAATGTCAAAAACCATGCGTGGGAATAAAGGGGGTTGGGAGAGCCTGAAACCAGGAATGTTGAAAACCCAAAATTTAAATTTAAAACCAGCAACAATATAAGATATTGTATCAATATCTACTAACAACAATCACAATTAATCACAAAATCACAACAATTAAATGGAAATGTTGTTGCCTGAAGGATTTGAAGCAACTACCTCCACTATGGACGGCGGAGAGAGCAGCTGAGAAAGAGGGGCAGACCCACGGGTGAGAGCGAGGGGAAGACCCAAGGTTGAGAGAGAGGAAGATGACCAACTGAGAGAGGAGATGAAGATGGAGGAAGGACGACTGGCTGAGAGAGGAGATGAACACGGGGGAAGGGCAGTTGACAGAAGAGAGGAAGACGATGGGTTGAGAGAGAATAGGATTTTCGGGGAAGGCTGAAACTGATCAGAAAGATGGGGAAGGAGGAAGAGAGAAAAAAAAAATATTTTTTATAAGGATAAAGTGGTGATTTAATTAAACAGTAGAGAATATTATAGTTAAATTATAATTTAAACTTATTCTCTCAATCAAAGAATAAATAATATGAGAAGGAGGGTGGGTATTAACCATTCTCATCCCAAAGTTATATTTGAGGAATTTTTATTCTTCAGAATATCTATTCCGCCCTCTTATTTGACAACCAAATAAAAAAAACGAAATGGCATAAAAATAGAGTAAGTCATTCTCCCAACCAAACGTGCTGTACGATAAACGCTATTTCATTCTTTCGTTTGTTGTTTGTCGGATGATCAATGCTCGACCCCCTCCATTTTTACTTTTGCTGCTTCGGCTGTGAGCCTAGGAGTAGTATTCAGTCGTAGGATTTGCTTTTCGCTTTTCTGAAAAGAGAAAAGCAAAAGCTTGAACAAAAGCTTAGATTAGATTTTCTTTGTTGGCATATTATAATGATAAAATCTTTCGAATTTTCATCAGTATTTTTACCATATAATGTGAAAGTAACCAATTTTAAAATACACAGCCTTTGTCTTGGGACTTGGGCAGTCGGACGCTACCTTTGTCCTCGATTATCTGGCTTTGGAAATGAAGAAGGGTTAAAAGTAATTGTTACTCAGATTACTACAAGTTTTGAAGTGGATTTAACCAAAATTATAGACCTATAATATTTAGGAAAAGCAATTAAAGAAAGTTTTTTTGTATGCAGCAAAACTAGGAACGACTTGAATTTTCATCATGGGCATAAGAATGTACTTTCTACAATTAGCCTTGTTCTTCCAATTCAAGTCAAATGGCCTACTTATCAGATGTGACAGATTACATGGATCAATCTGTATCTCAACACTTAAAACCCTCTAGAGCTCACTTCAATGGACAAAACTTGGGAGCAGGGATGAAAATACATGGGGAGGACGGTACCACGTGCGTGGATAAAATCAACTTATAGAAAGCAAGAGCCGCTTGCTGTCATCTGAAGTTGCAGCAGTGTGCCCGACCTCTCGACAGCTTGTCCCAAAGACAAATCATCTGTCTTGGGGATTGGTAATGTGCAGTGTAATAGTCTACCATGCATCCGTATTGACAGAACTTCCAGTTGTGGGAGTACTGGACAGTCGTGGAACTGTTAAATTGTTCAACCCACATTCCCATACTCACATCCTCCATCTTGAAAAGCTGCCAATATATACAAAAATGGTGTTGATCAAACTGATGAAGCAGATTGGAAGACAACAAAGCTATTTTTAACACCAAAAGAGACATATAGGAAGAAAAGAAGGGGGGTTGAAATAAAATATTTACATTTTTTTTTCCAAAAAAGTAAAGAAGCAGACAAACTTCAGGGAAAGCAGAGTCGATAAGAATTTTTCAATACAACTAACCCTTAATTTTCGATTGCCATGTTGTGAGATAATAAATTTGGCAATATCACTGGAAATAATATATCCAGGTCCATTTGCATAGGGAGGATAAACTTCTTCTGGCCACTCCTGTAACATCAGACAATAATCACATAGAAATAGGTTCAGTAAAGGAGTTCACAGCATTTAACTAAATTCTTGAAGCAACAGGTCCAAGTTGCCAAACAGTGTATTTAATTTCAACTTCTTAGAATGCCTCAGGACAACAAAGTCGATGGTAAAGACATTTTAGAACAAGATAAGCAATTAAAAATTTTTAACCACAAAAATATGAGCTTAAAGAAACCACAGCAAGTGATATCATCATTACGCAGCTCCTTATGATTAAACCAACATAAACAATTTAAGAATTCAGACACAACTTTGCAATTTGCAACTGAAAATAGGACATAAAATGAAAGTGAGCATGGCCTATTAAAATGGAGAAGACATCATAATGGAAAATCACAAAAAGTCCACAAACCTCGTATATACTACACATACCTCATAAGTGACAGCCCACTTTCCATTTCTCAAAGGACGATGCAGGAGGTTGAGATTACCCATATAAAGTGACTTTTTGGGAGAAATGCCATCAATTTCTTTCAAGACAGTATCAACTCTAACAAATGTGTCATCATCACATTTCATGATGTAAGCAGCTGACACATTCTGCACCTGCATGTGCATAGAGAAGATTTCAATATCAGAATAACCTTTAAAAGAAATTAAACCCACCAAAACACATAAATACAGGTAAAACATATTCATGAGGAAGACTCGGAGAATCAAAATGACCTTTCAAAGAAATGAAATGAAAGAGGAATACATCATGAACTCACCCCAAACTCACAAATTGCAATAGTTTTAAGAACCACAAGCTCATAGCGGTCCATAAATGGCAAAATCACAATATCGCCAAAATAAGCTGCCTCCTTCTTCAGCACTGCATTAACCTCCTTCCTTGTATTCTGCAATTTATTGCATTAATAATTAGAGACAAAAAGAAGTGAGAAAAACAATGTTAACATTGATGGCTAGAGAGGAATGTCTAAAAAAAGGACAGCTATTCAAGAACGAAAAAGAGTATATGAATAGATAAAAACCAGACCGCCAACACACATACCAGCAATTTTTTCCTTAATCTCATGGAGATATTTGCAAAATAAAATGAAATTAGCATGCATAACACTTTAGATATTTAAAATGATCTTAATTTCCCAAGAAATTTAAATGCAGAGACCATACCAGTGCAACAAAGAACCGGACCACTACATTTGAAGACTTGATGGCCGAAGATTGCATCCAAGTTTTTCTAACTGCCATGCGTTCAGCAAAGTGATTGGTAGCAGACAGAACCCCAATAAAAAGTTGAATAGATCTCCTAGGCAAAGGATACGCTTTCCATTTTGGTGACATCTCCAATACTCTTTGGGGAGAGAAACTTGGATGAGAGGTGGGAAGAGAGGTTGCATAAACTGAATGAACATCCACATCTCCTTTTATGGCCAGCCCTGTTGCATCTTCAAGAGAAAAACCCTGGTAATACAGTGTAATCATAGCATGAGATTTCCCAGGCAAACTTGAACCATGAAAGTTAGATGCATTGATCTGAGCATAAACATCACTTTTTCTCAAATTTTGCATAGTAACATACCGTCCGATATGGAAATGAAGTCACATGTCGACCCCCGACATTAATATGGTATCCATCGACAGCAGCACGCAGGGTCAGGATAAATAGTCTACCCTCTGCAAAAGGAAACGGCCAGGTAACTTCCGGTTTCTGTTCCCGCCCTATGAACCGTTTGAACCAAGAGGTTGTCTTGGACTCTTTTGAGTCTGCAACATCATCCCGAATCCATTTTTCACATCTTCGATGTCCATCAACTGCCAAAAATATAGGCAATTCATAAATGTACTTGAAATTTTTAAAAAATCAAACACCCAAAAAAATAGAAGACATGAGTTGAACAACTCCACAAAAGTATACATGAAAGCTCTCTCACCCACATGCAAATACTACACATGCAACATGTCCCTCACTAATATTCTTCTAGCCTGTAGTTGCATGAGAACAGAGGCGCAACAAAGTGTTTCAAGTGGAAAAACTTCCCTGTAAATTACCGGCTTACATGCCTTTCTCTAATACTCCTAGTAACTATAATCTTTCTATTGAAATACCATTGAACCATTTAAGAAAAGATAAGAATCTTTCTAGATAATTCCAAGCTATAATCATTGATATATTAAGGGAACTGAATGCATCCTATAGACCAGTAGAATAGTGAAGTTTCCACCATGTTCTTGTTTCTTAACATTTAGTCACAAATTTATTTATCACCTCATTGTGTGACACAAAACTGGCACTGGCCTGGCTTATTTCAAACAGTTAAAAACTTAGTAATTCTTTTATTCCCCCCAAAATTAATGCATGATGAATTTAAGTTGAAAAATAAAAAAGAAAAGGAGAAAAAAATAAAATCACTTGATGCTTAATAAAATTTTACCCAGCATGTCTTCATCATCCTTGGATCGTAAACCATCACACCTTTGAGCTGTACCCCATTGCATTCTATAGCATGTGTTGTGCTCAATGACTGGTCGGTGGCTCCAATCTCCTTTCAGTCTAGGATTCAAATGCAAAATTTTTGGCGGATCCTCACCATCCACAGACTTTAAGCCTTGCAATTCAACCATAAACTGTGAGACCATTACTAGGCCATCGCCAAGCCTCAATCTTGCAAGCTGGGGTACAAACTCCTGATGAGCATATCGGGGTGTTCCCACAACTGTAATTGAAGAACCCGCTTTAAGCCCACATGGAAGGAACATTAGCCTGTCTCCACTTGCCAAATCTTCTCCACTTACAGATAACCATGAAGGACAGGACTCAGGCTTCCCATCAAACAAAGAATTCTGTCCAATCTTCTTTCCATCAAACTTATCCACTTCTTCCCATGCCTTTAATCCCAACGTCCAAGCCTCATCAGCCATTCTCTCAAGCACTGACAAATCACTAGTTTTATTCATTCGCCGCATAATCTCACCTGTTATTCGACCATATCGATGCTGAAGCGGCTTTATAGGCTGTAGTCTACCTTTCCCTTCCTCCAAAGGTTCCTTGCTAGGCCTCAAAGGTGCATCCTGGTTTAAATTATCTTCTAATTTCCGATGAAATGTATCTTTATAAACAGAATTAACCAATGGTTTATTCAAATCTGCATCATTAACATCCCCAACCACTTTCCCATCCAATTCATCATAGCTACCATCTCCACTCAAGACTGCTGCTATCTCCAAAAAATGCGGAAACTTAAAAGCTATGAAGATTAAGTATAACCCTCCTATGCCCAACAAGAAATGAGACAACTTGAACCTCCTCCCAGTGGACAGTTCACTCTTGACCCTCTTCATCTTACAATACCCAACAAACAAAACCACACAATAAACTTCATAAAACCTAAAAATAACTCAAATCCATTTCTCCAAGCAGGCAAAGAACCATCGAAACAAGCAAAACCCAGATTCATGCAAACCTTTAAAATTCACACCTTTATTTAGCCTATCAACTCATATCAATAAAAACCCTAATATGTTTCCAACAAAAAAAAAAAAAAGCAAGAAAAATCAAACCTTGTTCCTCCAAATCAGCCAATATCGCAATTAAACAATATTTGGGAACCAAGATTTGATCCTTTCAACAACGTAGAAGCCAAGCTCCTCAACATTTCACCAGCATTCTTGAAATGGGTTGGATCTCAAGAAAGAAGAAAAACGAAAACTTAGAGATTAAGGTAAAGAAAAATGTACATTGTTAGGGTTTCTCTCTTAATAAGACCTTAAAGACCAAAAAACTAAAGCAGAGAAAAAGTGAGATGGGTACACTGTAATCTGTAACGTCTGTAAGGGTGAAAGAAATGGAAACTGCCAGGGGAAATAAGTGAAAGTTGAAGGACTTAACTGAAAAAAAATAATTTATGGGAAATTTATTGAAGTGGAAGGGATGTAATGGATGGAATCTCTTCTTGATATAAAAATGGCTTTTTTATTATTTATTATTGTAAAACTGTTACAATTTGTGGGGTTCATGATCAGATTCAGCACCCAAAAATACTATTATAAATGTTATCCCTTTATTATTGGGTTCTTATTTTTTGTTGAAGTTTTAATGACTATATGGTTTTAGGATTAGGGTGCTTTAATTTTTAGCTCTGAGCAACTAATTTCTACAGGGCAAGAAATTTTATGCCTTTTCCCTATAACTGTGTCCTTCTGAAAACAATTGCCAATCCTTTTTTATTGTCCTTTTTGGCTCAAAAACAATTAATGCAACTATATATGTTTGTATACATGAAATTGCTATTAATGGAAAGTATTGATTCAAGCATGCATCACATGGTGTTAGGACATGGGCCACAAAGAAGGAAATATGTTCACATAATAAATGCGGTTACTTCTTCTAACATATGTAATTATTCTGCCATTTTATCATTACTTTTATTTTATTGTAATTTTTAGGAAAATAAAATATAAATAATACAAAGGAAATAATAAAATTGGTTAGTGAAAGTGGAAAAAACTTAAGTAAAAACCCTAGACTAATAGTGGGTTATTAGTTTGTTAACTCATATTTTGTTTGCCTTCTCAAAGGCTTTGAAACTTTATAGTAATATACTTTTCTTTTTGTAAAGTTTATCCTTTCCTTCCAACACTCAAAAAGGTAAATTAGGATTGTTTTGTAATTCATTTCATAAAGCTTGTTTCTCAAAAAATTATGAAATTTAAAAATAAAAATTTTATTAAGTAAAATGTAGTTGTCGTAAGATTATTATTCTCTTTAAAAAAATAATTTGATACGTATAAAATACATAAGTTTTAAAAACTTTTCAAAATCCTTTACATGTTTAATTTGAGATTGAAATACTTTACATGGTTAATTTTATAAGTTTTATTTACATGTTTTTTTTTTTAAATTGAAAAAAAAAAAAAACCAAAATGTATGCTAATATGGCAAATGGCACTATGGTAATATGGTAAGACCAAAATCCTTATCCAATATTTTATTGAGAAAACCGCTCAGAAAAACTTCAAATTTCCGAACGTGTCCTGTCCCAAAAGCTAAACCCCAACAAACCAAAACCGCGAAATATTATTCTATGCCACTGTCTCAGCTGATGCCGCTTCATTTCCTCAGCGCCCAAACAGATTAAAGCTCCCGGTTTTGAAATTATAGTTTTTCTTGCGGATTTCATATGCCGAATATTGCGTTGTGTTGAAAATGTCATCTTTATCGGTAAAGTTTCCGTATCAAGGTGCGTATTTACCTCTTTCTTAAAATAAGAATGCTTTTCGATATATTTAAACTCTTTTTTTTTAAATTATTTTATCTTTTTGGGACTTTGGTAGATAGATGCGTACCTGCTGGGAAATCAGGCTACAATCACTTACAGGTTAAATTTTATACGAATTGCTTTTTTTTCTGTTTGTTTGTGTGGAAATTTTATCATATTTATTTTGTTTGCTTGAGTTTTAAGCATGTAATTATGGCAGAATTAGTTTTCTTTGAGCTTTTTCTGTCTAATTTTTTTTCTTTATTTGTTTAGAATATGAAAATGGTATAAAGTTCTACAATGTTCGAAATTTGCCTTTTTGTTCGATGAAGGTTGCTTCATTTCACTCTTTTTAGATTTATCTTACTATTGCTATTCTTGTTTGTGGTAAATTATCCAGACATCCTTTGTAGGTTCTTTTCCGGCTGGAATATTGCAAATTAGAGTTGGTTTGAATAAACCATCAAAGGGGGCTAATTTATTTCCTTGTATCAAGTGTGAAAAGGAGGAACCCTTTGAACATGTGTCTGTCGAGCGTCCTCCATATTATAGCTATATGGACTCAACGTCTGGGCAACTTGAACCGGCATCTGGTGCTCGTGCAAGTATTCCAGGAGAGGAGTACTGGCCTGAAGGCACTGCTAGTCGAGTTAGGGCTGCCAGGGCTCCTGAACCAACTGGAACTTCGGAGGGATCTCCATCTTACGGAAAAACTCCAGGAAGTAGGAGGAAGAAGTATAAAACGGCAGCTGCTGCTGAATCGTCTCAAGTGAGCATTGAACCAAGTGATCCTGTGGTACCTGAAATCATTGAGGAGACAATGGAAGATCCAAAAGATTTCTCATCAGACTATGTCATCTACCAGACAGAATTCGAAGAAGCTGAAGAAGCTGGATATGAATTAGACAAGAAATTTGGACGCCCTCATCCATTTATTGATCCAAAAGTGAAGAAGCCAATGGAGGAACCACTTACTAGTGAAGAACTATGGTGGAATTGGAGAAAGCCAGAAAAAGAACAATGGTCTAGATGGCAAAGGAGACGACCTGATGTTGAAACAGTTAGTGCAAATACTTTTTAAATTGTCTTTAAGAAATACTATGTTGATGATGATTGCATTAATCTCAATGCAAGCAGTCAGAAAGTTTTTATTTTATTTTATTTTATTTTATCATAACGTTTTTTGTGGGTGTGTATAGTGAGAGAGCGAGAGAGAAGCAATTGGTTGCCTTATGCTTCTTGCACTCAGACATGTGCTTTGAAAGGTTTGAATTTAGGATCTATTAATTGGTCCCACCTCAGTGATCTCTCAGGCAAAGATCACAATCCCCAATGATTTTCATTTGTGTGATTCAACAATGTTCTCTGAGGTGATTGTCCTTGAAATGTTGTCAAAAGAGATCGGATGACTTTGAAACCAGATTACAGTCTTGTTTTGAGTCCATTCATTGGTAGTTCCATATTTCTGTTCATTTCCCACAAGTCAAATTATTTTCACCTAATGCTTTGTGCTAGTGAGCCATGTGGTAATTCTTAGCTTTGTGCTGAAATTTAAAGTAGCATCATTGCATGATTAAATATATGCATGGTGAACTCATACACATTTCAGTTTTTTCTCAAAAGAGAGGCACTGATTTCTCTATTTGATGCTGACAACTGAAATGGTCTTTTACATTTTTAGGTTTTTCTCAAAGCAATGGCTGAGACTGGGCAAGTAAAGCTTTATGGTGAACATCCAACACTAACTGAAACTTCCCTTTACAGAGCTAGGCGTCATCTTTTCAAGGAAGAAAGGTGTCATTGATATATGATTCCTTAGAATTTTTTACTCTCTCTCTTTCGAGTTCTCTCCTTTTTAAAACCAGTATTTTGTTCGAAAGGACTGAAACAGGATATAGGGAGATATGGAATGTGAATCAAAAAAAGTGAATGATGATAAGACATTTGGAAGTTAAATAGATAAAGGATGAGGCTTTGTTAGTCAAGAACTGATAGGTACTTAAAAGTTCCTATTTTCCATATTAAATTGATTATTCTTAAGTTTGAAATGGGCTAATAAACTGGTGATAATATATATCACAGTTTCATTTGTGCTTCCCCGGCTTTTGTCTACTACATTTTTTGCATTGCTTCAAATTCACAACCTGATTAATTATCGAGAAAACCTTGCTTTGGAATGTATGTTTTTCAAAAGAGCCTTTAATGCTAACAAGTAGGTATTTTTGCAGGCTTAAGGCTGAGCAAGAAAGACTAGAAAGAATTGGTCCAATGGCATACTACTCTGAATGGGTAAAAGCATGGAAGAGAGACACTTCACGTGAAGCTATTCAGAAACATTTTGAAGAGACTGGTGAAGATGAAAATACTCAACTGATTGAAATGTTTTGTCATCAAACAGATCGAGAATATCGGATTATGATGGGGACTGACCTCCGTATTCGGAGGGATCCTCTAGCAATGCGAATGCGAGAGGATCAAATTAAGCAAAGTATGCACTCCATGCTTGATAAGTTTCTTCGTACTGCCTATGTTTTTCGTTTGTTGTCACACAGGTTATTGTCATTATACTTTCTAAAACAGTGAGAGCACTATATAGGCTGTAAATTTTTACTTTCATTGTTAGAAATATGATGCATATGTCTGGATATATGAGGAACTATCTGACCCACATGTACTTTCTCTTATGCTTTAGAATGAATGATGAATTTTTCCTTTCTGTGCTTCTCTTGCTGTCTCAATCTTGGATTACATTTCGAACTGAGCTCAAGATATGAATTACATGCTTCTTTCCTTCTACATGTATACATGATATTCTGGGATTGACAACATCCCTAGTTAACCACACATACTATTGTCACTTTTTTAGGCAGTTCTATGATATAATCTAGTGATTTGGCTTCCTATTTTCTCCCTCTGCCTGCTAAAACTATTGAGACACAATTATTAGCAATGATCAATATTGGATCTGCATCCTCTTTTCCATTGACAAGTAGTTTGTATTAAGTTCTTGCAGTTAACAACTGTGTTGGTATTTGCAGTATGGGGTGGAGATCCAGTTTACCCAACTGTGAACTATATTCAAGATCCAGATGAAGTGATTGATTATAGGGGACCGGATTTTCATGAACCAACTCCAAATATGCTGGCTCATCTGAAGGAGGTCTAAGTTTAAACCTGTTCTTTTAATACTTCCCTCATTTTGAATAAACAGTGTTTTGTTTACTAAGGTAATTAAAATGTTTCATTTATTTTAATATTGGGCATTCCGTTTAAATATGAAATGATTTCTGCATTTCAGAAAATCAAGCGAAAATTGTTATGCTCATGTAGCCTCTTAAGCTGTAGTTCTAACTGGAGCAATGTGGGGTCCTAAGAGTAAAGCTGCAGATGATTGACTGCTTTTTGTCATTAATAGTACTTCACCAGTGTTATAAGTTTAGTGCTGAAGAAACCCTTCATGTCCCATCTCCCTCCCTCTTCTCCTTTTTAGGAGAAAAACATTTTGGCATCTTTTTTCTCTGGATGATGTTCCATTTCTGTCCAGAAGAATGCACAGATTTATTATTATATTTATTTCTCATGTTTCTTTGTGGCTTATAACCTTGACTCTTGACATATGAAATATATGGCAGTATGCCAATGTTCTTTTAGCAGATGGCACCTTCACAGTATTTTAGCACCTTGACATTTATTAGATCTGGGATTAAGCACGGTTGTTGCACTAGCTTGACCAGCATATCATAGTCTTGCTTTATGAACATATATTCTACAGTAAGAGGATTCAAGTTATAGACTGATTTAGTTAGAGATTAAGGCTATTTAAATTGTATTGTCCTATTTGAAAACTTTTTTTTTTGCCTAAAGCCTGTTCCCTTGACTCTTTTAAGTGGGGTGTGTTGTTCCATCCTTACTCAAAAACTGCTTTCTAATTTTGATTTGGAATTCTTGATCATTTTTTTAAGTCCTGCACTTAATTTATGTTCCCCTATTATTATTTCCTCCTTCAAGTGCTTACTTTCCCTTACTTTTATCAGCATGGCAAGATCATATCAAGGGAGGAGCTTGAGAAAATTTTGGCAAAGGAGAAGACTGAAGAACTTGAGGTAATTAAAAAATGAGTAAAAACTTTATTGCTGAATGGATTGAACAACAATCCAGTCATGCCATTTCAATGCTTTAGCCGTGATACTTTATTGAGCTTGAGAAAGTTGCTTTCCTGTTTAAGCAGAAAACTAAAATTTTCGTATAAATGTAATTAAACTAGAATAGAATCAAGGAGAATAAATTGGCATGTGGTAGAAGTATACAGGACATACAGGGCACTAACTAATCACTTTTGACACATTTCATGCAATGACATTGTGTTTTTGTTGTCTCATTTTATTGATTCATGTTTCACATTTTGGTTGGATGGTGATGTTGAATAAAACTGTTGAAAGAAGCCAATCATCACTACAAGTGTTAATTTCAATTAGTTCTTGATAACTTTTAATTACTGCAGATAACAGATATGGACGATGCTATGGCACGAGCTGTTGATATTGGTGAAAATGAAGTGAGTCTAATTGTCGTTTCTGCTTTAGCTTTCATCCTCTGTGTTTTATATCTATTTCATTCATTCTTGGAAGTGGTTGCTTCATACTCTAGTTTTGGTTGCTGTGAGAGTGACATTATTCTCTTTTGAGAATACCTTTAGGAGAATGAAGAAGACAATGAAGCTGACAGTGAGGAAGAAGAGGAGAAAATCAGGCGGAATTGGAGTGTTCTGAAAAGTACTCCGCAGCTTAAAAAGTCAAAGGTGCTTCTTTTTGTCTGCCTTGGTAG
Organism: Theobroma cacao; assembly: GCF_053813885.1. Lineage (NCBI taxonomy): Eukaryota > Viridiplantae > Streptophyta > Magnoliopsida > Malvales > Malvaceae > Theobroma > Theobroma cacao. The sequence goes on from NC_142644.1 coordinate 27,169,741, forward strand.
TTTTCTAGCATGATTCAATCTTTATTTCTTATTTTTTGGGGATTATTTCAAATGAGCGTCACATAGATTGAAGGGAGGATAATGACTTTCAAAAAAAAAAAAGATTGAAGAGAGGATAATTTCAAGAGGTTGGAAAGCTATGAAAGCAAACATCCAAATTTGAATGCTAACTTATAGTTCTACTAGCTCGCTAGTTACTGTTTGTTTCAAACAATATGTAATGTCTTCTTCCTTGACTTTGCAGGCTAAGCCAAAAAAGGGGGATCCAATGTCCTTGGAAGAGGCAGTCGAAGATTCTGAAAACTTGACTGATTTTCTCATGGACTTTGAAGAAGATGAGTGAGGGCTATCCACCGCAGTATATTTCTATGGGTTGCATATAATATGATTTTTAGGGAGTGAATTTGAATTACCAAGTGAATGCTACCAGGTGAGATAAGAGAGTTTGAGGAGGTGGAATTTGGGTGTGGAGGGATGGAGATATGAGGAAAGTGAAGATGGTGAAATGTACAAGGTTTTCATTGTCAAAGGCACTCTTATTGATTGATAACTCAGCTACTCGAGGACATTTGAAATTTTCATGACAGCTGAATGAAGATCCAACGAGGTTCCTTTTCAATTGCTTTCTGGAAAACGCCTTCAAAACCTTGGGAGTGAGGAGAATATCATGTGTCGTCTTAGGGGCCTGTATTCAGAAGTAAGAACCACTGGCAAGTAGAATGGGTCAACATAAATGCAATTACAAGTACAGGGCTTATTAAGAAATCATTGGATATTGTTGCACTTGTAGTTGAATTCTGTTGGCACATTGCACTTACAATCTTTTTCTCAAATTCATTGCGACGTCAAAACGAATTCCCTCACATTTAATTAATACACTGTTATAATACCAAATAACTCGAAACAGGTTGCTTTGAAAGTTTACATGAATCTCCTACAAAAGGAAAAGGTATAAATGAATCATGGTAAGTGGGTTTGGCACAGGTCTGGCCCGATTCGGGACAAGGCTTGGATAGAGTTTGGACCTGCTGGGCTTGTTGAATACGTAGTGGGGCTGCTTTGGAGGAGTCCAATCTAATTTTATTAAATTTCTCAATTTGTAAACTCTTTATGCATAAGACTTCAAGTTGGAGAAAACCCAAAAAAGGACTCAAACCCAGAACATTTGCTGATCAAATATTTGGTTACTTATTATGAGTCGGAGATAATTGCATATTTGGAGTTGTAATTGGTTAAAAGTTAGATATTTTCATTATTTCTTTGTCCATGCCAACATTACAGGAATATCTACTTTCCTTCAGCTATGGTATTTGCACACATCTAGAAAATTTCTACTCACATTATTGAATTGAAAAAGAATTCACCCAAATTTTAAAAAGAAAACCAGCCAAAAAATAATGAGTTGAGGCCTTCAAGCATTGGTCTGGTCAAACGCTTGCCTTTTTTATAACTTGATTAAACTGCAAGTTGCTGGAAAAAGTGGAGCAAGTGAGGCAGCATGGTTTCTGTCACACACATTAATGGTTTAGGTTATAAACCATTCATTCCATTTCCTAAAGTCATTGATCATTGATCTTTGCAGCCCTCGAGTGCAAGTTGGAAAATATACTATGATTCAAGCCACTTCAAATTTTCTCAAACTCAATGTTAAACCACTTTCTTTCTTTTTTTTTTTTAATTTTCAAACCTAATTCAGTCCTTTTCTTGACCAAGACTTGAAACCCATATTTTTTTTCCCACATTATTCTCAAAACCCTCCAAACTTTGTTAAAGATAAAAATTCCTGTCTCTCTCTCTCTCTCATGATTAGGAGATAAAACTTTTTTTAGGGGGGGGTGCAGTGTGGCTGAGAATAAAAGATGGACCAAATGAAAAGGGACATAAGCAATTAGGGAGTTTTGATACCTTGAAAGGTGGTAGCAAAGGTCCTCAAGAATCCCATGCAAAGGGAGAGATCATCAGGGCTAGAGCCTCATTTCAGACTTTTAAGATTTTTATCTTATGTAAGCAGATTTTCACACTTTTCTCCACATTTCAAAGTTGGGACTTGTTTCTTTTTGGCCCTAGTGACTTCCAGAGGATAGATATATCTACCATGTAAAGTGTATAAACATGCAATTATGCACAGAAGCTAGAGAAGCTGTCCCCAGCTACCCATCTACCTTAATTTATTCCCCTGTGTCCCACACTATCTATCTTGATGCCTTTGCAAGATCTCAAAAGTGCTTTACATTATTTCTTTTTTAATCTCTCAATGCACAAGTAATATACTTTATATTATCATCCCTACATAGAAATGTAATATAACATTAGTAAATGTTTTTTCCTTTAATGTTCCTTGTTCTCCATTTAATTAACAATTTCTGTAAGGAGAAAATCTGCAACCTGAAGATTATTTTAAACTGACCCATATTTTTTGTGTACCTGATTTGATGTGTGTGTTTCAAAAGTGGTCCCATGCATAATGCATTTGATTCTGACTTGAAAACTTCAAATACTATTATCAAGATCAGAATCTCTACATATACTTCAAATATTCTATCCAATTTCACGAAGCAGAGAAATCTAGTATTCCCATAAAGAGAGGGAAGAAAAAATAAAGGGTCTAGCTGGTTTTTTTTGACTATTTTGTTTCTGAAGTACTTGATATAATTCTTTGGATACACTGAAGAAATTTATTGTTACATTGATTCCACAATGGTTGGTTCTTTTTTTCTCTGGCCATTAATAAATAGGTTCAGCTACTGCTGAATAATGGAGAGAGAGAAAGAGAAAGAAAACATTTTGGATTATTGTAGCTGTGGAGACAGCAGATCCTTTTTCATTTTTTGCCTGGATGATACAGAAATGATTAGAAGATGAGGGTGGTCAGCAAAACAGCAGAATTAACACAAATATGGCAATGAGTTACTGTTTTGTTGGAGACTCTCTGTCACCCAAAACATGATCAAGAAAAGATCCAAGGCATTGTTGGTCTGCTTTCTTGCTCTCCCTGCCCCCCTGATCTGGAAATACCCCTTTGAAAACAAAAAAAAAAAAAAAAAAAGGTCAGGTAAAAGCACAATCCCAAACATGAAACATCTGGTCAACCCTGTTTGATCCCTATATATGTTTGTGTCTCTCTTGCATTGTGTGCCTCCTGTTTAGAAGGAGAGGGGTTCAAAAACTAAAAAAAAAAGGGGTCAGAAATGTCTAAACCCCCTTTTGATTAATTATTATTAATCATTGTTAATGACCCTTTCAACATCAATTAGTCATGTTGTCATTAAACATTAACATGATTAAAAACACTGGGCTCCACACTAAACAATCCATTATGTTGCCTCTCCTTAGTCTCCCTTAGTGTCATTTTGTTCTTCAGCTTGTCTTATATGTGTATTCAACTTTTTAATAATACAAAGCAAATCTTAGTTGTTAGAGAATTAAGATTACAACAACCTGCACACACTTAAGCTCAGGTGTGGCTTTCAATGTTGGGATTAAGAACTTTAAGACATGTTTCAAAAAAAATTTTGGTAATCATCAGATTGCGGCGCTTATTCCGTCCAATTAGAGACGTGCACGCATTCGACAAATGTCGGTGTGCATGGTGATTAGGGCAAAACCATAATACATTGTTGGACAGTCATTTGTCCGAAATTATACACATGTCAGGGTCTAATCTCTCACTATGTTCCAAACTTTGGCCTATGACCAGCAAAAGACCAGGGCGTTTTCCTGGGGCATCACGTATCAGTTTTCTTAATTAATACTTCAAACAAGTCAAAAAAGCATGTGTTGAAAATGGCATGGGCTTCTGTTTTTTGTTTGATTTAGCCGGCCTCTATATCTCCACTACTGCACAAGAAAGCAAAGGTTACTTGGACAAAAAGGCAATATACATATATCCATCCATTTAGGGTTTCCGAAAGAAAATTAACCCCTGAAATCTCTCTCTCTCTCTCTCTCTCTCTCTCTCCTGTTATAAACCATGATTCAAGAAATTTTCACTGAAAGTAGGGCATGTAGCTAAAAGGGTTGGCAGGCTCCAAGCAGACTTGAGAGAAGGAAATGATTGGTTTCTTTTCGTCATCCCCTTATCAAGGAATATGTTCTATATGCTCCCGACTACTAATGATAATAATTATTCTTTCACAGAAGAAAAGGGCTTCCCTCAGCTTGCAGGTGCTGAAGTTACATTTATCTAGCATCCTGTATTTAATTAAAAAGCATATAATATAAGAGATTGAGATGCACTGAATTGCTTAGGACTCAAGCTAAGCACACTGCCCTAAACTTGCTTGGACCGCTAAAAATTCCAAATTCCTTTTTTTGAGTTGAGATATAATTAATAACTTTATTTGCTTTTGGGTTTTTGTACAACTATATTTCTTTTTAAGTGCTTTCATTTTCTTTTCTCCACCCGTTTTGTTTTCTTCGTTATTCTTTCCCATATTAGAAAGCATGGAGTTGAGGGCTATATCAGTACATCTATGCTTTGCCTATCTTATATCAGCAAATGCAGGTATAGCACGTTAGTTGGGCTGAGATAAAAATAGCCGAACATTGAGCGTGGGCTTAAGTTTTTCTCAATGCACTCGGTTTCAGTGGTGAAAGTACGTATCACCACACTTTCATTTAATATAATATGATAACAACAAAGCAAATAGTTAACATCCGAATATTTGATTTAAAGATAAAATATATGTATGTAATAAAAATAATTAAAAATATGTATTTAATATTAAAAACTTATTTATAAAATTCGGGTCTTATTACATTTTAAATCTTTCTTACATGTACAATTTCTTCTTCTTTTTTTTTAATTAAAGATTGTTAAATGTATATATATATATATATATTAAAGTTTCATATAATAAATTCATTTTATTTTTTGGTGCTATTGCTAACACATAGAACGAGGGTTTTTTTTTTTTGACTGCAGTAAAAATAAATTATTAAATAAGATAATTATAGAAAAATGAATCTTTTTGTGAATGGGTCCGACTTGTCCAAATTAGAGCCTGTCAAGTGGGTCCGAAGTTACGTGCGAAAAATGTTTCAATAAATAATGGTGGCCATTAAAGTTTTATCTTCCCATCACTTTGAAATTTGAAACCCAATCTTACTAAATTTGATATTTTTATTTGCCAATTATTGATATCCAAAACTAGCATTAATTCCAATAGAAAAAATACAAACTAATAAGAATATATATATCAATATTTTTGCTTGATAATTTTATATAAATATAAAAATATAAATGTTAAATAGTAAAAAGTAATGTCCAAAAGAAGGAGGAAAGAGGCGTATGGGAAAGCGGGCGAGGGGAGAGAGAGCCGGGTAAATGGGGTCGCGTCAAAGAGGGGATGGGGGACGACCAAATCTAGAGAGCAAAAATGGATGGACCCCACAAATCTAAGCGGTGAGCTGTTGCTTTTTTTGACATCTTTCGCTTTCTCCCTTCTCTCTCTCCCACTCCCTTTTGTACCACAAAAGAAAGCAAAGAGAAAAATACTACAAACACCCTTAACAGTTCGCACACCCCCAAAAACAAATGAAGTGAGCCACAAAGCTGTTGATGGTTCATATTACCTAGTCGAATTTTTCAAATATATAAATATGTATATCTATTTATATTAATTAAAATTGACATTATTTTTTTCCAAGTCAATAAATCATTTCGGATTTTACAAGATTAATGCAATGAGAAGTTTGCATGAATAATTGGTTGGAATATGATAAAGTTATATTATTTTCGCTAAAAATGAATTTTATTTCAATTATTGGTGACTGGCAATGTTTTCTCTTTTGGCCTCCATGTGCATGGAATTTACGTGGCCTGCCATGGGTCGGTGTTCATTCCATGATGGAGACCTAAAATATCTCAGCCGACTTTCTTGAAAATAAACAAAAATAAATCTAAAAATGAATGAATTGGAAAAAGTTTTCATGGCCGACTTTCTTGATATTCCGCTGCTTTTTGGTTTCCTAAATCCTAGGTTTAGGCTCACTGTAAAAGGTCGGGTTCAAATTAAAAATGTCACTAGTAAAAGGCAAAATCTAACCTTATAGTATGATCCCCCCCTCTTGAGAAAGTAAAAGGCGGAATGTGACAGACAATTATTTACGTTTTAAACCAATTTTTTTTACTAACACCAAGTTATAATTTGTAATATTTAATTTATATATATATATATATATATATATATATATAACCCAAGTTTAGATATTTTGTAGTATATATGCTTAGGAACGTGCGGTGGATATACTATAAATAGAATATATCAATAATCAAAGCTTTGACAAAAGTGGGTGGTTTAAACTTAAAACGTGAAGAGAACCAAACATTTAATACGACAAAATTCAATCCAGTTAACTACGTTACTCGTCCATTAATGGAAGTTTTCTCCACATGCAATGGATATATAAGTTTGAAGTACAAAATAATACCTTCAAAAGCTTTCAATTTACTTGAATATTTCAAGGCAAAAAAAAAAAAAAGAAAAAAAGGGTGGTGTTGATGCTTGAGTTGAACCATCATTCAGTTGTTCCGAAGCTGGAACGATCTTTTCAATCCTTCAATCAGCAAACGTTGTATTCAAAAAGATTTATTTTATTTTTCGTCTTTGAACACATTTCATGAACTCGATCACTCATTGAATGTGACACTCTTTGATAAGCAGAATATGTCAAAATAAAAAAACAAAAAAAAACTAGGGTGTGGACAAAGCTCTTGCATGTATATCATACTAGAAAGATAATTAATTAGAGATTATTGATAGTGTAAGTTCATGCAAGTTGTGGTTCCCACAAATTTCTTTGATTCCCCCAATCTACCAACGAAGTCACCTTCCATGAATTCCATGATTGGAGTTATATTGGCCCCTACGTTGAAGTAAATCACTCTTGTGACTTCCAGTGGACCCTTGTTTTTGTTTCCTTATCCCAAAATTCCATTCTCAGTTTTCTGAATAAATTTGAAACACCCAAAAATATCAATGGTTTATGGAGGTGAACACGTTTCAAGTTTCATCATCATCAATTTTTAACCATTAAAGTATTGATTAAAAATGGGAGTGAGAAAATAGTGGAAATGGTAGTTGCAATATTGTTCTTATAAGAGTATATATGTATTGGTTAGGTCCAATATTCTCTAAGGAATATTAGCGCTTTTCTATAAAGAGGGATGAAACGCCACTGAGTTAGTGCCATCTAATCTTTATTGTTTTTGACTGTGGTACGAGATGAATTTACTTTTTGACTTTACCGTGATTCCCATTTCAACGTAAACCTAGGGACAGGGAAAAGAAAGCTGTCATTTTCTCTTGGAGTACTCTTTTCTGCACCCAAAATTTCCACCAAGAAACTAATTAGAGGAGAAAAAACTGCAACAAAAGGAAAAACTTGGAGGCTTTTTCCTAGTTTTTTTTTTTATTCTAATATAGACGAGGGTTAAAAGCAAAGAGGTACTGGGGAAAATCCTCTTCCTGCCCTAGGAACCCAAGGAGCAAAATATATGCACATAAAAAGGGCTATGACTAAGAAAATGATTAGGGTTTGAAAGCGACATGGTTTCTACTCCACTTGTTTTGCGGGCTTTCCACCTGCAAATCATAATCCTTGGGCGCTTCTTGCTAAGCTAATGTTTGAGTGACTTAGTCAGAATAGTGAGAAATTCTGGTGGCCATAGTGGGATTTTTAATAATGATATTCCATGGAGGTCCTTTCATAATACACTATTGATTATCTAACATTTCTTTGAAATCCTAGAATCAAAGTCATTCTAATGCAGGAATATCACAAATCTTCTAGCCTAGGTTGAAAAGCTAAAAAGGCTTCTATTGAAACTAGAAAAAAAGATAAACCCAATGCTTGCTATATACCAAATCTTCCCCAATCCCCACTATATATATACCAAAATTGTTAATCCTTAGCTTTTGCCTTTTGACTCTTTTTTTTCTTTACTAATTCTTTTATGAAAGTTTGGAAGGGAAATCATTTGAATCAAGAATCTCTTTTTCTTAAAAGAGAGGTATGGCACCTGATTTAGTTAATTATGTCGATCTTCCCCATTTTTTAAATCTTAATCTAGTTATATATGTTAGATAAAGTAATCATGACAATTGAGGGCTGATTTTACACCTCTACCTATGGCTGAACGTAAAGATATGCGCATTCTTACAATAAAAGTTGACTGAATAATTGTACTAGAAGAGAGGTTAAGGAAATAAAAAAGTAAATCATTAGTCAAGTTGATCAATGATGTCTTGATTTGAAAATTTCATGCCTTAGATTTTGGTGATTAATTAGAAAGATATGCCAGCTTCATCACTAAACAGGATCATTAGGATTAGGACATATAGCAACAACAATAGCAACCCTTTTGCTACAGGTCCATCGTTTAAAAATTATGGTAAGGTCAATTAACTCTAATCTCATCTCATCTTATTGTGAAAAGAAAAGTACAAGAGTACTAAAACCTAGGAAATTAATTAATCTTAGATGCACATGTTTCTCGCTGGCACGATGCCTGTAATGTGGACGTGCATGGTTAGCAGTGTCGCTCTCTAATTAATGTGCAATTTAAACAAAAAAAGAAAGGATCACGTTTAGATCATGCCATTACCTAAATGATTCAAGTAGCTATATAGGGTTTCACAATTGAACCAGCTAAGCTTCCCGAATTGAGGATTGGAGGGCAGGAGGCAGGCCACGATTGCTGAGATGAAGAAAACTTTTCACAATGTTACCATATTTGCCTGAGGCAATGGCTTTGGCACGAAACTGGAAGTGGAATGATGTGATCTCTTTGATTTAGAATTTGATAAATAATGAATGATTTAACAGGCATCCTTATCCTTTGTAATGGAAAACTAATGCTCGCATGTGATATGGCCCAAACCTCCGAAGCAGTTGGGGAAGTTCCTGTGGATAAAAGGGCTCTTTTTATTTTTGGCAATGAACATTAATTAATTGAGATGGGGCTCCCTTATAGTCAACATGAGGGTCAGCCAAAACTGGTTTCTGTGCGGTAATTTATGATGATGTGCTTCCTTTTTATTTCAAACTTCCAGTGTAATTTCATGGATTGATGTTGGAGAATATGGTTACAAAGTGTACAAAAACAAGACACATATCAAATCTTAATCTGTACATGCTGATATGAAGTACTTTTAGAACTTAATTTAATCAGGGATGCATGAACTTTTTGATTGTCAAATGATAATGTTTTTCTCCCTTCTATGGCTGCTAACTTTTCCAGGCGAAGACCCAACACAGACAAACGTAATACTCGTACAGAAATTGTTAATTAGCACATGGTAATTGAATAAGATTACTTGTTATAAACCAAGACAAATAAGGGCTTTAGGCTTTTGTGCGTGCAGAGTATAACAAACTAGGGTACCATCACAAGTTAGAATTCCCAATTAAATTTACCAATGAAGAATTTAAACTTCACCATTCCAAGGTACGAAGAGCTGTCAAGGACTCGTGGCTGAAGATAAGTCTAAAATACTACTATAACATTTTCACCTTTTTGGATGCTTTTCAATAAACAAATAATAGTAAGCAAGTAATATCCAGTGTACATAATTTATAAATAAATGATTTCTATCAAAAATATGTTTACGTTTGTCCAAATCGATAGAATATAGTTCTGTTTCTTAAAAAATTAAAAAAAATTAATAATAATAATAATAAAAGAGACTCAACTGCATGGTTTTTATGATATGGTTCAGATTATCTCTATCTTTTGATAACCAAAATTTATCTTCATGCAAAACATAACAAAAAAAATATTGGTTCCTTTTCGGGTCCATTTGGATTTTGTTGTGTTTTATGAACAATATCATGAAAAGACATGTAACAATAATGAACCAAGTAATTAAATTATTGCTAGTATGACCACATTATTAATATCAAATCTATATAACATGAAATAACTCTATTTTTTTGTTATATAGTTTGTTAGATTTATGAGAACGTTCTGGATCAACGACAATTGCCATGGTAATTAATTTTACATGTGAGGTGAGATAATGGTAACACAATGGTTTCGTTTTTTTTTTTTTTTTTGAAGAAGTTTACTATTTTGTATTTGAGTTAAATACAAATCAAGTAACATGGGTAAAAAGAGCATATTCTACCAAATGAATGCATATACATTTTGATTATATATAATTAGGTTTAGAGAAGATTTTAACTCAATAAATACCTCATTTCTTGAAATAAAATATTGTGACCACACCATTGATCAAGGTAAATTTTGGGATTGGAAATGCTTAGGCTTGTATTAATTTTAACCCTTGATACTTATTTACAAAAATTTTGCTATTACCTAAAAATATTTAAGCATTATTAACACATATTTTCAAAACCCGAAATCAAAAAGGTTAATATTCAATTATTAACTTTAAAATATTTATCCATTAGATGTTATTAGTATTAGTATGATGATAAAAACAGATATCCTCTACTATACATAAGATAAAACATAGTGGTAATCGATAATGATATAATTTCAAATTTAATTAATTTCATAGCCTTCGAGCTTATATATTTTCACTTAAGACCATGATAACTTTTAAGAACACACATTAAAAATTTAATCATTCTAAGTGTACACTGGGCAACAAAACATGTTCATATATAACCAATGAATCAGAAGGGAAGAAAACAAATCAAGTAGGAAAGAAGAAGGAGAAGAAGATAAGAAAATGACAATGATGGTTCATCCTCTTATTTTAATTTCCAATTGCCCCACCTTATTTCACTTTCAAATTTGCCAAATTTACGATTCCTGCCACTTCCCCAGCCGTTTATAATTGGTAGTCTGAATAAAAGCCGCGTGGGGGCAGTTCATTGCGTGTGCCGCTTCTCCACCGTACGGCCCTGACAGCGACCAATGCAAAAGGGTAAACAGTGAGTGAACGTCAAGTCTCCATCACAACCCAACGGGTCCCACCTTTCCTTAAACCAATGGTCAGGATTCGTCCTTTAACCCCTGTTTTCTTCTTTATTGTACGTACGTAGATCACACATCGTCCGTATCTAAGTAAGATCACGTCATTTTCTCTTTTTCCTTTTTTAAAATTTTCTACAACTTTCTTTTTATTTTCACGCATAAAAATAATTTACATGAAATGGACAATAATTGAGATGCATTAAATTATTTAAATAACAGCATTTTTCCTTCCTCTAAAAATAAAAAATAATTAAATTACACTATACATAATATTTCATCACACACTTTTATATAAAAATTTAAGACAATAATTATTAATAACTTGAACTTAAATTTTTAAAAATCAAGCAATTTAAGTTCAAAATTTTATTAAGTCATTAATACTTATAATCCGATCGTTTCCAAAGTAAAGAAATTGAAATCAAATGAATGGTTACTATATATAATAGGTTGCTTTATATAGAACTGAATTTTAATCATAATTAAAAAGGATACATGCGAACAAATAGTATGTACCATATCCTAAGATTTGTTGCTTAGAAGCTTTGTCAAGGAGTACCATTAATCATTATCATTATGTATTTGTGAAACCAAACATTCCCAACGTTATTATTATCATTTAAAGATTCAATTTTTATCATGTCTTAAGTTTTACAAAAAAAAAAAAGGGGGGGGGGGGGGGGTGGGGGTGGTCTTCAGCATGCATAAGAGAGCATTAATTGCCACTACATGTACGCATTGTGCATGGGAATGATGAACAAGTTTTCATTACGCCAAACGCCTCTTTTATTTTTAAGGTAATAACACAGCAGATCGAGTTTGTGACTTTGGATCAAAGATTTTAGTTTAATGGAGCTAAAGAATTTAGTTTGAAACTCCCAAATCTGAAGTATGTGGTGCTCGAACCCTTGGGTTATAGTTTGCTGCACTGCATGCTCGGGGCATCACATGTTAAATGTGTAAGTTGCAACTTGTCGTTGCAGTTGACGCTGAAATATGAACAAATGAAAGAGAATTGAAGAATGAAGATGCGGGTGTCATGATTTGTCTAAGAGAAATTTATTTTCTCTGACCCCATGCACCGGATACTGATACACAGGTGATGGAAATTATTGAGGGTTCAGTCATGAGTTTATGCAATAAACACAACATTATAAGTGATGTATAGGATCATGTATGATCATGACTAATTATGGGTTTAAAGCCTTAAAATGCAGGTTGGCTTCATTCATACAGTTAGCAAAGTTTGTTCCCAAGCATATATTCTTGGAAACTTTCAAGTTTGCTAACTTTAAATGCACTTCAGGCCTGGTAAACTGGTAAGTTGTTGGATTTTCCTGAACATTGACCGCAAAACAAATATCATACCTACCAAAATTGTCTTCAATTAAACTAGTACTGCAAGTGTGTTTCAAGATAGATGCATCAATCCCTGCAGCTTAAATGGTAATTAACTCATATTTTAATTTGGGAGATGTGCTTTCACAAACTTACAGGGAGATACCATGGAAGTAGCAGGAAAAGAAACTAGGAAATGATTGAGAAATTTCACAAAGTTTGAATATTTTGAAGTTCAATTATGAGATGAATCAAGATTCCTAGAAAAAATGTCAGCTCAAACAGGATTATGTTTATATCTTATCGAAGAAAAAAAAGGAAGGTTCCTCAAAAATGCCGTAAAGCAGACAACAATCTTCCTGACTAAGCTTGGAAAAACTAAAAGAAAAAAAATTCAGAAACAAAAATGTTTTTCTGACTTAGATGGACCCTATGATAGGATGTAATCCCTCCTTGAGTTTAAATGAGATGGACCCTAAACTCATAATTTCCCTAACCATGTCACCTCAAATAGTACATATATCTTCATGAATTGGGTGGACCTAACCATGGAAAAATTTGTGAATACCCATTATCACATTCTTACATCACTTAATAAATAAAGTATCTCATCCCATGCATTTTGGATGTAATCTCTTGGCATATATGGACTACTTGTTTTGCCATTGTCTTCTCAAAGCTTCGGCATTTCTTCTTTGTATCTTTATCTACCCTCCTCCCCCGCTCTCTTTTATTTTTCCTTCTTTATGTCAATGAATCTTTAAAATTGAGAAAAACAACATGCCAAAGTCAAATGTTCATAAAAGAAGAAGTGCTTCAGATGGTACTACCTTTCTATTTCTTGCAATGGAACCAACCCTATCCTTTGCAAGAATGCAACCATTTTCATGTGAATAATAGAACCTAAACTGAAATTTCCACTTATCTTGTCCTTGGTTTAATATTAAAGTCACTACTTACCATCACCTCACTTTCCTCACATAAATATTCCCATTTCTTATCATCAATTACACGACTGCAAGTAGTACTATATGGACTTTGCAGTTGGGCTTGTGTGTTGGCCCATCTTGATTAAGAGAGAGGCAGAGTTGCAAGTTGCAAGTTGCAAGTTGCAAGTTGCAAGTTGGCTACCATATCATTCAAGAGACTCCCCCCTGAACAGTGGTTCCCCTAATCATTTCATGCAAATGTTGAATTTGGAAGTCTTTTTAATCAACTACCTTCTATTTAACAAACTAGAAAATTACTAGTTGAAAAGAAAAAAACCTGGTTGCAAAAAAAATGGTTCCTTAGTAATTGTTCAAGCCTCCAAGGGCAATACAATCACCTCCAAATTTTGGCTATAATGGTCACTCCCAAGTCATGCTACTAACAAAACCCAAAATAAAAAGGAAGAAAAGCAAAAAACCTTCCCTCTAAGAAAAATCTGACACTCTCTCTCTCTTAAGGCACTTTTTCTTTTCGCATTTTTTCTTCACTGGTATATAAAAAAAGACAGAAAAAAATAATAATAATAATGGAGGTTGTGTGTTCATTGATTGGAGGGGCATAGCAATCGACGAAAGAGAGAGAAAGAAAGAAAAGCAAACAGCAAAGGCAACGAGCAGTGAGTAGTAGTGTAAGTACAAGGAGCAAGCAGCAGCGGACTCTCTCTCTCTCTCTCCAGTAGTCATCGCTCACCACCACTATTTCCATTGCTGGAAACAAAAACGAACCTCCCACCCTGAAAACCAGTAAAATTTTTTACATCTTTAAAACCCTCAACCATAGATATAAAACATACTATACTCTTCTGAAAAAAAAAGAAAAAAATCTATAAATACCCAATACCTCTTTCGAAAACAGTTGGCCTGTACAAAGGAGAGAGAGAGCTTTGAGAGAAGAAAGCCCAAATGCATAATAGTAATAATAATAGTATTACATGATTCTTTTAGCTTGTACCTTTGCATCATATTTTTTTTGGTTTGTGAGTGAGAACAAAGATCTGGGCTTTCTCTTTGTTAAAAAAGAAACTTATTGGTGAGAGAGGCTGGAAAAAATCGTTATCTTTCAAGCTGAGATCTGTTGGGTATTTTTGCTTCTGGGGTTAGTGGTTACGAGCTTCGAGGAACTCAAAGAAAAAGCTGGTATTTTGTACACCCTTTAAGGATCAAAAGTCTTTGTCTTTGGGAGGTGAAATGTGGGCCTAAAGTGTTGGAACATAAAAAAAGAAAAGACTATGTTGTTGTTTTAGCATGAAAGTTTTGATTCAAGAGAAGAGCACTTGGGATTTTTGGGTGGAGAAGAAGAAGATAGGAGGCGGATGAGGCTCAAAGCGATTGTCTTTTGTAGTAAAACCGGTTTCGGTTGAAAAAAAAAACGAAAAAAGATAAGAAGTCTTGTGGCTTTGTGTTTTTGTATTGTTTTTAAAGTCTCTTCTTTGATGGGTAAATTGTCAGCTTTTTGCTTAATTGGAGCTGGTTCTTGGTAAGGCATGGTGTTTTTGCGGAAACAAAGGAGTAGAAAGAAAATTTTTTGAGTGTGGGTGTCCTTATCTGAAGGATTTTGGTACTTAATTGGTGTGGTTAGAAGGAGGGGTCTTTGGGGTAGGGGATCTCTTTTCTTGAGGGTATAAACTTGGGATTTAAGGTTGTTGTTATATTTGTTTTGAGAAAAAAAAATGAGGCTTGCTTCAGCTGGTTTCAATCCACAAACCCAGGAAGGTATGCTTCTTATTTATCAAAGTTGCTCAGTTGCTGTGTCTCTCCTTTTTTTCTTCCCCCGTATTTTTTTCTTTAAGGATTAGTTGAGTTCCTTGGGAGAGGGGAGAGGGAACTGAAATTATCATGTGGCTGTTAGAATTTGGGATGTCCATTTGCTTTGTTTTTTGCTTGAGAAAATGTAGCAGAAGCTGAAACCTTAAAATGTTAAACCCCAGATCAGTAACTCCAGTTTATTTGGATTTACCAAGTCTCGAATGTAAAGCTATAGGAAGATAGTTGGATTTCCCTTTGTTGGTTGGTGGAATTCTGTCTTTATTAATTCATTTCTTTTATATTTTTGTCTGGGGTAAACAAGTGCACAAAGGTTTCCAAAATTCTACTTTGATTTGATTCACCGTTTCCTCTTAGACAAGCTGTGGGTTAATATGGTTATGTCTTGCTGAATTTGTCCCCTTCATTTCGTATATGGTTTTGTTTTTTGTGTTCTGATCAAGCGTTATTTTGGAGTTTAATGCATACCCATATTTCTTGGAAGGTTGGGTTTCTTTTGGCGTCCCTTGACCTTTAGATGAAATGTTTTGTTTACTAATTGGGGCTTTGTACTTTGTAATCAATATCAGCTCAATTCTTTATTTTCTTTTCTCTTTTAATTTTGTTGAAGTGGTTTTACATTAATGCTAAATAGATTTTGCAGGAGAGAAGAGAGTTCTGAACTCTGAACTTTGGCATGCATGTGCGGGTCCTCTTGTTTCTCTACCTCCGGTCGGAAGTAGGGTTGTTTATTTCCCACAAGGTCATAGCGAACAGGTTAGTATGCTTGGATTTGGGTTTAGCTTGTTCTTTGTGATGGATTTTGAAACACATTTTGTGTACTGCTGATGGTACGTATGTATCAACTTGCGTTTGCTTCATGAAGAATAAATTATGAATATTGTTTCACTATTTTTGCCCAGGAAAAAGCAAAAAAGTTATTTTGCACCGTATCATCATTACTTCCCTTTCCCTATTAATTGAAAGAATGTAAATAACGTAAGGGTGATCTTCAAATGTCTCCTTTTCAGCGCCAAATACCATCTTACTGTATGGGCATTTGTGTGATGAGCCTCTCCCTAACTCCAACTCATCTGCTTTTTAGCTACCATAATTGATCCTCCAATAGATCTATAGTGGATTTGAGTCTTCCAGCATACCTTATCCTTTTTTTACCTTTTTACCCTTCTATAGAAAATATTTAAACTAAGTTTGAGTATGATATAAAATGTCAGATGGAAGGAGCTTTATATTTCTGGCCGGTGAAACCAGAGTTTTTGCTAGTCTGGAATTTTGTGGAATTTTTTCATATTACCATCCTATCTGACTTTCACACCAACATTAAAAAATTGCAATATACATGTATTTGTCGTTGCAAATCCCTGGGAAACCCAGATTGTTAACCCCCCACTTTCCCTCCCCTCCTTGTTAGGGGAGACCATAAGTGACTGCTGTAGTTTTGTCCTACGTGGTTGGAACCATCAGCTGTTCATAGAGTGCTTATGTGGCCATGGATCATAGGGAACTGTAGGTGGATCTGTATCAAATCTAATTCTGGTTGAAGTAATGTCTCTATTGAGTGAAAATCCATGCATTTCTGAAGGTGTGCTTTCACTTTTTGTAGGAGCTGGAATGGCTTTCTTCCAGTCTCTTGAGTCCCTTCTGCTGTTAGTGCTGTATAGATTCTGTTGTTTATGTTGGTTCTTTATATTTAAACTTTGAAAACTATAATTTTTTTTTTTTGGCAAGGATTGGTATATAAGTACATATTTGAGTTATGATTGCTGATTATTAGTCTCTGTGCTTGTGTTATGCCTGCGCATGGGGAGTTTCAAATACGTAGATTTTTATGTAAAACGCTTATGTGACAACTCAAGGTTTTCACAGTAGTTTCCCTTTTATCTAGATTGTCTTTGTATCTTAAAGTCTTTGGCATATCAAATATATTTGTTGGATTTATCAATCTGGTTCTTTCCAAATATAACAGTTCATTTTACGTAAATAGACATCACATTCGGTAATTGGACATACTTTTTGAAGCATATATTGGGGGTTTTCATTGTAGGTTGCTGCATCAACCAACAAAGAAGTGGATGCCCACATACCAAACTACCCAAGCTTACCTCCACAACTTATTTGTCAGCTCCATAATGTTACCATGCATGTAAGGCCTGTTTGGTATGATTTGGTTTTTGTGATTCTATGTCTTCCTATAGACTTGTCTCTGAAGCCTCAAATTGTCAACTTCAGGCTGATGTTGAGACAGATGAGGTATATGCACAGATGACCTTGCAGCCATTAAGCCCGGTATGCTATTTTGTCTGGATTCTCATTTTGATTCTGCCTGTCTTATTGATTGCCTCAAGTATTGAAGATTATATGTTCTACAGCAAGAACAAAAAGAGGCTTACCTACCAGCAGAATTGGGCACTCCCAGCAAACAGCCAACAAATTATTTTTGTAAAACATTAACAGCCAGTGACACAAGCACTCATGGAGGGTTCTCTGTTCCTCGCCGAGCAGCCGAAAAAGTGTTTCCTCCACTGGTAAACTGTTGTCACCCTAAGTTTTAATGTCCTCCTGTGCTTTTAATGGTTTATTTCTAATTTTATGCTATTGATTGCCTGCAGGACTTCTCCCAGCAGCCTCCAGCTCAGGAATTGATTGCAAGGGACTTGCATGATAATGAATGGAAATTTAGGCATATATTTCGGGGTGAGTTGACCAAGCATCTACTTTTCCTCTTCAAATATGGATAAGTTTGACCAAGAAATGCAATTATCAGCTTCATATTCCTGTTAAGTTGTAGAGAATGGCTTTTTAATTTATCATGTGTGCTCAAGAAGTCATAAGTAATTTTTCCAGTTAGACAATTGAAACTACCTTAATTATAATTGTGGCTACTGTTGATTATTGTCCCAAGACTATAAATTGTACTTAACTAACAGTCATTGACTTGTGTGATGCAGGCCAGCCTAAAAGGCACCTCTTGACAACTGGATGGAGTGTATTTGTAAGTGCTAAAAGACTAGTCGCGGGTGATTCAGTGCTTTTTATCTGGTAGGTATCTGGCTTGTCTTCCATTTCAGCTTGCCTCTACTTGCATCCGAACAGATTTCATTTAATTTTTTCTCTGTGTTTCTTTAAAGCCTTAGCAATCGCATGTCCAAATGTATAATTCTAGCCGTTCTTTGGTTGAACTTTTTGGGCTGCCAAAAAAAAGATCTTGAGAATTCTAGCCATGCTACTTGTAGTTTTTGCTTATTTTCTCAGATATTTAGCCAAAAAAACACCGATGACTTTCTATAAAAAAGATTGATATGATGTTTGTTTAGGTGCATTTCATTAGTTGAGTTTTGGGGTAGAAATATTCCTCATGGACCTTCTGAGAATCATTTCTTCTCCTTACATGTTACGTGAAGGGTGCAGCAATGGAGAATGCTCTCTCTTTCTCTCTCTTGACATTTGTCTCATCTCCAACTTTTGGGGCTCTTTGAAATATTTGCTGTTGATTGTTGGTATATTGATGCTCAAACCAACATATGGGTTCTTTTGACAGGAATGAAAAAAATCAATTACTTCTTGGTATCCGACGAGCTAATCGACCTCAAACTGTAATGCCTTCGTCAGTTTTATCTAGTGATAGCATGCACCTAGGGCTTCTTGCTGCCGCTGCTCATGCAGCTGCAACAAATAGTCGTTTCACTATTTTTTATAACCCAAGGTATGGTGCTATTGCTATGCATCGAAAGACTCATAACACTATTCTGTCTAGTGATTTCTTAACCCTTCTAAACTTATTCCCCTACAATTCAGGGCTAGTCCATCGGAATTTGTCATACCTTTGGCAAAATATATCAAAGCTGTCTATCATACGCGAGTCTCTGTTGGTATGCGCTTTAGAATGCTGTTTGAAACAGAAGAATCGAGTGTTCGTCGGTAAGTTTTAAATCTTTTTGCTTTAACAGTTGTTTCTGACTGTTTAAAATGGCTTTCCTTACGAAAGGATTAAATTATTCATTCTTTTAACAGTATATTCATGTCTGATTGGCTTTCCTTATATAAGGATTAAATTGCAGTCATGCTATAGAAGTTAGATCCGCTGTTTTATTTGTGCCCTTTTCTAATGCCTTAGACAATCATCTAACAGACCCCTGTGTTCTCTTTCTTTGTTTTTTTTTCCTATCCCATATGTTTTCTTGTGAATATTGTGGGCTTTGCATCTGATGATTGTGCATTACCCAGATACATGGGCACGATAACTGGCATAAGTGACTTAGATCCTGCTCGGTGGCCAAATTCACATTGGCGATCAGTGAAGGTATATTGAGAATAATTGCCTATATTATCTGTTTATTGAGAATTTTGCATATTTGTTGTTTCAGATTTTCTATCAATGGTGATGAGATTTTGTGGAGTTGAACTTATTTGCGTAGGTTGGCTGGGATGAATCAACAGCTGGAGAAAGACAGCCAAGAGTTTCCTTGTGGGAGATTGAACCATTGACAACATTCCCAATGTATCCAGCTCCATTTCCTTTAAGGCTTAAGCGACCATGGCCACCAGGATTACCTTCTTTCCATGGTATGCTAGTCTGCTGCTAATCCATGGCTGTGCAGTTTCAACTCTCTGTTTTGTTCTCTTCTCTCCTTTGCTATGTTGTCTTTGAACATCATTGATAAACATTCAATGCCTATTTCTTTTTATTTGTGTGTGTAACTCTTTAGCCTCCTTGTTCCTTTAAATTTGACTCTCTTTTGCCTTAGGTATCAAGGATGATGATCTAGGCATGAATTCTCCACTTATGTGGCTACGGGGAGATGCAGATCGAGGAATGCAGTCTCTGAACCTTCAGGGAATTGGAGTTACACCATGGATGCAGCCGAGGCTGGATGCTTCCATGGTGGGTCTGCCGGCTGACATGTACCAAGCTATGGCTGCTGCTGCACTGCAAGATTTGAGAGCTGTGGATCCTTCCAAACCAGCAACTGCTTCCCTTCTGCAATTTCAGCAACCCCAAAATCTCCCCTGCAGACCTGCAGCTCTAATGCAGCCCCAGATGTTGCAGCAGTCTCAACCTCAGGCCTTTCTTCAGGGTGTTGAAGACAACCAGCACCAGTCTCAGTCTCAGGCCCAAACTCCCCCACATCTGCTTCAGCAACAGTTGCAGCACCAGAACTCGTTCAATAACCAACAGCATCCACAGCATCCACTGTCACAGCAACACCAGCAACTGGTCGATCATCAGCAGATTCACAGTGCAGTGTCTGCAATGTCACAGTATGCTTCAGCCTCTCAATCCCAGTCGTCATCATTGCAAGCCATGCCTTCACTTTGCCAACAACAGAGTTTTTCTGATTCAAATGGGAACACAGTGACCAGCCCTATAGTCTCTCCTTTGCATAGTCTTTTGGGTTCTTTCCCGCAAGATGAATCATCCAATCTGCTCAACTTGCCTAGATCCAACCCTGTAATTACTTCTGCTGCATGGCCATCTAAGCGGGCAGCTGTTGAAGTTCTCTCATCTGGATCACCACAGTGCGTTTTACCCCAGGTAGAACAATTGGGGCCAACCCAGACAAACATGTCTCAAAATTCTATTTCTTTGCCACCCTTTCCTGGCAGGGAGTGCTCGATAGACCAAGAAGGGGGTACCGATCCACAGAGCCATCTCTTATTTGGTGTTAATATAGAGCCTTCATCTCTTCTAATGCCAAATGGCATGTCAAGCCTTAGGGGAGTTGGCAGCGATAGTGACTCCACTACCATACCCTTCTCTTCTAATTATATGAGTACTGCAGGCACGGATTTTTCAGTTAATCCAGCAATGACACCTTCCAGTTGCATTGATGAATCAGGTTTCTTGCAGTCTCCAGAAAATGTGGGCCAAGGAAACCCACAAACTCGAACCTTTGTTAAGGTCAGTGACCTTCTGTTTTTAATATATACTTCAAGATTAATGAATTTGGCAGGTCTTCTGAGTTCCATTGGGTTTGTGAATTTTGTTGCCCTTGTTTTACGGACACAGATATTTTGATTCTTGGAAATTGATGTGAATATTTTAACTATGAAACAGGTTTATAAATCAGGGTCCTTTGGGAGGTCACTGGATATCTCTAAATTCAGCAGCTACAATGAGCTGCGCAGTGAACTTGCACGAATGTTTGGCCTTGAAGGCCAGTTGGAGGACCCCCTGAGATCAGGCTGGCAGCTTGTATTTGTTGACCGGGAGAATGATGTTCTTCTCCTCGGTGATGACCCTTGGCCGTGAGTTTCTGTTCTCATTTCCACTTTGTATAATATAGTTTTGTCACAAACCCTAGGACGCAAGTCAAGTTCTTTGGACCATTTAGTTTAATGAAGTATTGCATTCCATCCTACAAATAGTTTTGACATGCATGCACATGTATGAAACTTGGTGGGGTAAATATCAACCCTTTTGGGTTCATGTATTTAAAATCTCTTTTGGGGTTCCACATGCTAACTTCTTGATTTGCTAATTCTGTGACTCCTTGTTTGTCTTTCCACCAGGGAGTTTGTGAACAGTGTGTGGTGTATCAAGATACTTTCACCACAGGAAGTGCAGCAAATGGGCAAACGAGGCCTGGAGCTTCTAAACTCTGTCCCAGTTCAGAGGCTCTCTAATGGCAGTTGTGATGACTATGTGAGCCGACAGGACTCTAGAAATTTGAGCTCCGGTATTGCTTCGGTGGGGTCGTTGGACTACTGAACAATTTGACCGGTTAAGATGCTATTTCTCTCCTGTAATATTAGCGACTCTCGCAACCCTGTTAATTTTTATAGTAGGTGGAAAGAGCTGCCTAACTCTAGCTTGAAGTTTATATATATAATATATATAAGCTAATACTGTAATTATAAGAGATCTTTGTCGCATATGTTATTGAAATATGTACAATCCATATTTATTAGGATATCAAATATTTGTCAAGCAAGCTTAGCTTTGCCCCTCACATTCTTGAGTAGTCAATTTATTATGAGGTGAACTGGTGAAGGGTACAGAAGAAATGACAATGAACTTGATGCTCAACCCTTTTGAAGTTTCCCAACTTTTGAAAACTCCTTTCTGGTATGAAATTGGATGGCTAATAAAATCCAAGAGCCATGTGATGGGTCCTTATGGTAACAAAGGTGTCAAAGACCATTAGTTTGAAAATTGGCCCCCTTTTTCTTGATTTGTTCCAACTTTTGAAAAGTGAGCATAATCCCCTACTTTCACTATCATCATCAGCTCATCAGCCTAGCGGGGTTGTCAATATCCAACTGAGGGGAGGCATATACCATCAATTCGACCAAGTCACCTATTTGATGACAGTGAGACTAGTCCTTCAAACATATCCTGGAAAAATAAAAAAGTTCTAGTGTCGGGGTTGTTGAAGAAGGGTAAATGATGGCATCTAGACCCAGGGAAATATATGTATCTGATGTTCCATCGCTGCTCATCCAGACGGCACAATGATTGTACAATAACCATTTTTCTTTGGGATGGTATTCTAAAGCATTAAGAACAGATTTTTACATATCAGCACGACAAGGAGAATTCATCTAGCAAGGGTGTAAAACATCGTATCTAGGACATGTTTTTATGCCTCGATAGACTACCTAGGGGCAGATCAAAATATCTGCTGCATTTCTGTCTCATCAAATTGTGGGTACTTGTTTTTAGAGGTGAAAGTTTGCTGCAACTCAAATCAGGATGGCACGAGAACCCTACAAATCGCTAGGAAAACGTAATGGGATCGCCCATTGTTATTTCTCACCCGGGATTTAAACAAAAAAAAGAAGTATACTCTTCTTTGTTTGATCTTTTTCCCCCGGGGCCGGGAGGGAATCACATGCAGAGCAGACAGAAGATGAAATGGAAGGTTTTCAATAATTCCGTGGTCTACTTGACGGGGCCAGCTGGATGTCGGTAGACCTGACATGTAAGGCACGTGTCCTCATTCTTCTACCCTCATCCACAAAGCCAATTTTCATTGGAATTTCTACCACTTGGGGATAAAAATTCAATGAACTCAAAAGAAGGGGAGGGGAGGGGAGGGAGATTTTAGTTGAGGTCTCCTTTTTGGGTTGTGGGACTGGGTGGCCACAGTGTAAAGGTGGGAAAAGGGAAGGGTTTTGTGTTTTTGTGATTTGCATGTTGTGGGGCATTTGATAATAGATAGGACTTAGTTTGAGGGATGGGAATGGTGACAAAGGTAGGGCACCCAGCAACAATAATAGTACCAATTAAGGGTTGGGTTGGGTTGGCAATCCAACAACCTCCGCTCTAAGCCCCTCATGTTTTGGGTGGGAAAAGTTGTCCTTTCTCCTTTTAACTGGCACTGCACCAATGCTTTTGCTTGACCCCATCTCCTGCCAAGCATGTAACATGGCCAAAAAGAAAACGTTCAAACTCGTTTAATACGTGCGAAAAGCATGTCGACAGGTCTTCATTTTTGGGTTGGCAAGTACCAGAAGATTTTATGTTAGCTGTAAGAGATTTGCCACTGCCCACTGGTGACGGAGGATTGGTTTTTCAAGTTTTTGTCAGAGAAGGACGATTGCTTTTTCATCTTCTCGATTACACTCCCCTTGCTTGGTGCATAACCATTTTCGATCCCCCTCTTCATGACTGTGCCGTAGATTAACAGAAATCTTCCGTTACGAGTGCAAATCCTGGGAGAGTAATGGAAGATGGTTGGTGCATTACGGTTCAAAGGTTTATGTAAAACAAGGACATGAACAATAGTACAGCAAGTTTTAGTTTTTACTGAAAATCAGATTGGAGATCAATCAGCTTAAGCCATGCTCTTTATCACCCTCGCTTTTTCTACTTTTGACATTTTCAGTTGTCTGAACCCATCAAACTCATGGATAAAAGTCCTTTCTTTTCTTTTCCACCCTTTGATTACTCTCACCAACATTCATAAAAGGAAAATGCATGGTACAAATTAAACAAAAGTCATCCGAAGGAGAAGAAGAGGTTCAGAATTACTAGTGTTGGGAAAAAGCCACTGCTCCTCAGAGAATATGCTTGGCACAAATCAACCAAGTCCATGAATCAGAAATTGCTTGGTAATTGGTGTCGCTCGCCAAAGGCGTCAAACAGAAATCTAGTGCAGTGCTGGGGTAGCACTGGAGGGAAAGTTAGTCAACTTAAAATCCCAGAGGAACCAAAGAGATCAGAAAGGAGCCACCGATGCATAAATTGTCAAAACCAGCGTGCATGCTTTGCCATGGACCGTGGCCCTTGGATCACCGAGGCAATTCCAATTTTCAAGCCATATAGATCCGTCCTGGAGCCCAAATTATGCTTTTAAGCCCAACAAGCCACACCAAACCACGGGGGGTTTGGAGTTTTGGTTGACATGGGTCTAGTCTCTTTCAGAGGTTGAAGCTTGCCGGAGCCCAAGTCTTCAAGGCTACTGGCTGATCTATGCCGAACCAGATCGCAGTAAGGGACATAAAAGAGTAGAGAGATTACACAGCTGATTCCCCTTCAAAAAAAGCCAACAGCACAGTTCCACATGAACTTTAAGCCATTAGAAACTAGCCCTTGTATTTAGTTACTTTTGAGCCTCAACTTAGAGGCTCCATTAAGTCAGGTAATTTGATAAATGATCCTTCCCTTGTGTAATTTTTCTTTTACATGCAAAGAGAAAAAGATTGGGATACTGGAGCAAACATTATTCCATGTTTTCACGATGCATGCTTCCTTTGGAACGAGAGATCATTGGGTGTGAAAATACTATTGGCATTAACATTAATTGCATCGATTGCAGTATTCATTTTATCTTTCATTTAACAACAATAAAAACTGAGGCCACGCTATTAAATACAACACTCTTGGACCATCACTAAAGCTCAAGACAGAGGACATGAGATTTGCTACTTGGGGGCTCAAGGAGTGTATGAGCAATTTTACTTTTATTCATTGTTTACTATATTATGACAACCAGCCACAACAGATGTAATGGGATGATGGCATTCTTCCTGTCTGCCGAATGTATTCTGCTTGAGCAGCAGTCCTTTCAGCTTCTCGATTTTTTCTGGCTTCAGCTGCAGCTCGTTTTTCTTCTGATCTTTGCCTAGCCATAGCAATCTTCTTCACCATCTTTGCTTGAGCTTGGGCTCTCATTTGCTCTACTTTCGCCTGAAAAGCGACAGACTTACAATTATTACCAGCACTTATAGCTCAGCACATGGCCACATAAATGATCTTTTCGGATTGCAATCTTTCTGGTTAAACAAAGGCTCAAGTCAAATGTTTACAGATTTTGTAATGGCACTTAATTCAGTTAACTGCATTATCTCCACCTAAAACCAAACCATTTCGCAAGGTTCATTTCCACTGAATTGTGTTAGAGATTTGAGTATAAGATTAACATAAGTCTCTTTCCTACTAATTTTTTATCCAGGTTCACTCTCTTTCTCACTGAGCTTTTACGTAACCAATTACCATCAAAGAAGAGCTCAGTACTCTTTAAATTTTCATAATAAGAATTACTTTTGAGTATGCGTCAAAAAGGGATTTACATACCTCTATTCTCCGCATCTCTGCTTCTAGTTTTGCTCTCTGCTGACTCTCCCATGCTTGAATTTTGATCTCTTCACGTTTATACCTAATAAATTGAGATATGCATTCAGCAAAAGTAAAAAGATAGGACATAATTTTATGAGCATACAATACTGAACAAATTGGCGAAGTATTGGGTCATATGAGAACCTTGCTGTATGCCTAGACTTTTCAGCTTCCTCCCATGCTGCTGCTCGCTTTTCATATTCAATCTGTTCAGGCTCCTCTGTATTACTGGTTTCAACTGAAGATGTATTGTTTTCCTTCTCATCTTTGCTTGCCCAAGCAGCGATATTCATCTTGCCAAGCTGGACACCAAGGGCTACAATCTCTCTTCTTGTCTTGAGCTTCAATTCTTGCTCAGACAACTCTTTCTTGCGATTATTAGTGGGACGCTGTGACTCATCATCTGTAGTGTGGTCCAAAGGCGTTGATGTTGGTTCCCCTCTACGGGGAGTTGATGGAATTGAAGATGTTGGGCTTCGGAGTGGGGTTGTTGCCCCTGCAGGTGTAGCTGTCCTAGAAGGCTCTTGACTTGTAACAGGGGTCATTTCTGTTCCCATATCTCTCATAGAAACTGATCTTATTGCAGGTACAACTGCAAGGTCAAATCTTCAGGTATGAGATATAGACTAAAGAATAAATAACTGCAAGAAATGAATTGTGAACTAAAGAAGATAAAAAAAGCTTCAGGCCATATGGAGGGGTATAATGAAAAGAAAATAATATTGCAACTTTTGTCCAAAATTTAAAAAGAAAAAGAAAAAACTGGCAATGTTGTGACAGCAGAAAAACCAAACTCTACAAATTCCCAAAAAAAAAATTTCATCTTATAAAGGAGCTGGAAATTCCTATTTGTGCTCCCTACAGGGTTAGCTGACCATCAAGATGGTTTCAGGGCCCATATAGAAATCATCAAATGCACATGTAATTATATTATGGCTTAACCCACAAACCCTTCAGTCAAAGATTGCAAATGCATAAAATTCTGCTCCATCAAATGAATTCCAGCATGAAACATAGCATCCATTTGGAGACAAGCAGACTGGAAGAAGCAGTTGCTCAGCCCCATGACTCAAATCTGTTGCATGCGGATCAACATTCAATGTTCTTAATCACATTATAGTGCAAGTGCTCATTACATTGGTCCAATGGTACAGTATACTAAATATCAACCTGGATGTGCAGTGCATCAGTAAAAATGCAGCAGCAAAGTGATAAAAGCTCAATGAGCAAATTTACCGGTAGTATCTTCTGCTGAACTTTCCCTCTGAGCCACTTCTCTCAAGTCCTTACTGTGAGGATACTGATCACTTGACAGATTTCCTCCACACGCTTGAGCTGAAATTGGATGAGCTCCAGCAGGAATAAAAGAGAACTTCTCGAAAGGCATCTGCACAGCAGATTGACAGAAATCTACCCTCTTAGTGTCAGCTATGCGATTAACAGCTGACCTCTGATCATAATTTGCAGATTCTGGAGCAACTCTCACCATATTTGTCATGTGAAAGCGATTAGCTTGGTTGTTAAATGCATTCTTCTTAGCATAGGTAGCTTGCAAATTTTGCCTGTTCATTATCCATTTCTCTGCATCATTCCACTTAGATGACATAGGTCTTGAGTATGACCTTGTCATGGAATTAGGAAGTGCTCTCTCCCCTTTGTGAAACTCAAAGCTTGATGAACTAGCATTACTATCATAATCAAGATTTTCATCTTCTATGGTCCTTATTGGATGAATTGCACTAGAATTACCATTATCACTCTTTGAGAATTGCTGCAACTTAGAACGACCCACATCGATGCTCTCCCTAGGCAGTGACTCCTTTGGTTGGCTAGAAATTTGATCGTTTAGGCTGGAATCCAACACTGTCTCATTGGATATTTTGACAGGTGCAACATCTAAGCTGGGAACTGTGATTCAATCAAATATGTATAAATCATGATGCAGATTTAGATAAAACACTTTGCATCTGCTCCCTGTCTAAATCCAGGCCAAGAAGCAAATGGAATCATATTTAGCCGTGTTAGAGCTACTATTCAAATTTATGTTTCAACAAAAAAAAAATGAAAAAAACTTAAAACAACATGTTAAAAGCGCATCTAATTTCAGGCGATAAGGCTTCAAGAGTAGCAGAGTTCTACCCAGATAAAAAATTTTCTGAAGCTTAGCTACTAGCATCATTAAGGGCAAAGAAAAAAAAAGAAATTACTAGCTTTACAGCACAGAAGAAGACCAATATAAAGGTAATAATAATAAAAAAAAGGAGAGAGACTAACAAACCTTCCTCATAAAACTCTCCACTCTTAGAGGCTAATAGACTGTTGACAAACTCAGCATCCTCAATCCTAGAAGGAGATGTCCTTGAAGAGTTGCTGTTTGATCCATCCTTCTTTCTATGAAGAGGACCCATCAGCTTCATCCTCAATTTACTTGGTGAAATAGAGATACCGCTCTGCAATATAGATCACAAAAGAGATTTCAAAGGAAAGAAAAGAAAGAAACTGTAATCCACAGCTTCAAATGATAAAAAGAAAGCTTCCCTTTACGTACAGTCAGTTTACCAAAGTCATTTTCCTACGCCCATATTAAACTTTCGATTAAATACGAGAAAAAAGATCATGATCCCTTTCTATTGCCTTGCATCCATCAATAAAGAGAAAATGTAATACAAACAAATTAAACCTTCCCATCACAGCCCACTTTAAAAAATAAAATCAAAATCAAAATCATTCAACTTCCTGCATAAAACAAGTGAGGACAACCAATTCCCAATTTCCCATCATCTTCAAAGCCTCCATCTTTAGCAAAAAAGGAAGAAAGAAAAAATCAACCCAATACCAATAAATTGTTTGGCCTCACTTTTAATTCAACAAAAACTTTGAACTTCAAAATTTGTCTAAAACCAGATCAAAACAAAAACCAATCACCACCGAAAGCAAAGTTTCTTTTTTTCATTTCACATTTTAACTCCCTTTCTAAAACAAAGTTGCCATTAACAATTCATAAACCAAAATTTCTAAACCCCGTTAGATTACAAAAGCTCAAACAACAAAAAAATAATGGCTTACCTGAACTTTGTCTATTCTCTCGTACTCCATTAGATTTCTCTCCTCTCTTTCCTTCTTTAACTCTAATAAGGCTCCAAACGAGCTCTGTTTCCTTTCGTTCTCTCACTGTAGAGTTTCTAACTTTCTAAGTTAAACAAGCAGAGAGAGAGAAAAAAACCATGACAGTCTCTGTGCTTTGAGTGTTTTGTAGCCGACAAGTGTATACGAATGTGACCACTGTTCAAATAATGGATCCTCGCTTCTTCTCACCTCTCTCCATTACAACCTTCTACTCCTTCCCCCTTTCTGATCTCGCCACGTCATCACTTCATGGGGGTCCTCTGACGTGGCCGTATCAGGGTGGGCCGACCCATGGGAACTCTTGCTCGGCGCTATGAAAAAGTTCAACCTTTGAACACAAAGCTAGCCCGAGGAATCGCCGATTACTACAAAAACGATTTCTTTTATAGTAATTCTTTCAATCAGTGGGTACTAAGAACTGGGTTCTTCTTTTCTTCGACAAAAGACAACGGAAAGTATAGAAATGATGAAGACCCCAAGGCCTCGAACCTTTTCAAGAACTGCAATGATGAAAAAGTGGAATTTTATTTTGCATTGAATAGTAACTGCCCATTGCCTTCTAAAGCAGCAATTGGGTCATTATCAATCATTCACAAAATTTGCAAGTATAGGATGGAAACTCCATTATTATTACACTTTCTTCCCTTTTTTTTTTTATTCACTGTTTTGAGGATTAACTATGTTTAAATGTTTACAGAACAGAACATTTGAATTAAGTAGTAAAATCTGAAATGATAATAATGCCAGATCAATCAAGTCTAATCATTTAATTTATGTTCTTTCTTTAGTAATTAATGACCTGGAAAATTTGACTGGTTGGGTGGTCCTCACTATTCCAATGTTTGACCAACGTGGATAACAACATTTATTGTTAGAGTCCAATTAAGATTTTCTACCCCTTATTTATTACCCACGTTTTGCACACAAAAATGTAAGTATTATCCATAAGTGAATAATACGGTCAAATTAAGTAATTAGTTCTTTTATATTTTATTAAGATAATAAATTTATTTTTTATATAATAATTTCTATAAATTGAGTAATTATATTTTTTAAATTTAATAATATCAAATTAATTATTATGAATTTTAAAATTTATATATTAATTATGTTGTTATAATATTTGATTGTGTTGATAAGATTTTTTTACTGATATAATATTAAATTATGTAGCATTTCACGAATGATATAATGATAGTATTGACAATTATATGACGTAATCAAATATTGATATTGATTTTACAAGTATTAACGTGAAATTGTCTTGTATGAGATTATCGTATGATAAAAATGTTTAAACTAGTTAAATACTAACAGGGTTGTGATTAATAAAAAATCCTAATAAATATTATGTTTTAAGGCATATTTGGATAAAGGTGAACCGCATAGGTTAATTCTCTTTGAAATATTCAATATTTTTACTTTTTACATTTATTTTTATTACTATAAAATAAATAAGAGACTTCTTCATAGGTTAGACAATGGATTTGAAAGTACATTTCACTATTTCTTCTGGTTTTGTGTCTCTTTTCCTTTTAATTTGCTGCATTTGTTTGGGAAATATTCAATACTAAATGATTAGACTTGAAGAATCAACATAGATGGGCATTTGGTAAAAAGATCAATTAATGACACATCATTGGAGTCATAATTATTTCTTCTAAAACTTACTTTCATTTATCTTATGTATCTGAACCATGCAAAGTGCATAAACAAACTAACAAGAGTGAACCTAAGGCTATAGGCCTGGCACCCTACCTCCTGCAAGAAAAAACCATGAAAAATCATTTCTTTTCATTTATGGAAAAGAAAAATAATTGAACCCAAAAGAGCAGTTGGAAAAAGACATGGTTCAAACCCCTTTTATAGTCTTGAGGTTGTTTGCTTCTACCTTTGACCAATGTCGAGGAAGGGTAAAGTGGAAGCAAAAGATGACGCCAGGACCGTACCAGACTGAGATAAAAACTGAAGCGAGAGTGGTTGGTTGGTGGTTTCAAATTGGCCAATACGGTTTGTTCTTCTTGCCACTGTGTCAAAGGTTTGGTGAAAGTCGAAAGATTTTGGCAACGTAAATCTAAGCCAAAAATCTAAGGTGATTGACATGACATTCTACCA
Source organism: Theobroma cacao (assembly GCF_053813885.1). NCBI lineage: Eukaryota > Viridiplantae > Streptophyta > Magnoliopsida > Malvales > Malvaceae > Theobroma > Theobroma cacao. The sequence goes on from NC_142644.1 coordinate 27,200,582, forward strand.
TTCTATGTCGTAGATATCTCCAAACAAACGGAAGCCTCCCAAGATTTACCTATAAAAAAGTTTTTTTCCCCACTAATCACCGCATTAATTATTCCTAGATTTTTTTCCCTCACTTTTAACTTATAAAAAGTAACCGTCTCGTGGGTCGATTATTTTGTGATTGGTCATCCCACGGTCAGATAAGAGAGTGTTAAATAGGTGCTCTGTAAGGGAATTCAAAAAAATAAATGATCGGTCGATATATAAGAGAACTCATTGATTAATTTAAAAATAAAAATAAAAAAAATAAAAATATTTTAGACATTGTATGTTTAATATTAACACCGTTTACTTATTGGTAACTTAGTATTCATTTTGAAAATTAGTAGATTTGTGGTAAATATTGTTAAAACTTAAGGGTGTTAATGTGTTTTACCTTAATATGTAAATTGAAAATGTAAAGAACACAACAAGGCTCTTGATAAAAAATTAGAAAAAATTAAGACATTTTATACAATATTTTCCCCAAGCATACCACAAAAGGGTTTGTGGCATGAGAAAGAAAGCACTTGGATTAAAATTGTTTAAACATTTGGTAAAAAATTTTGTCATAGTAACTTCTTAGAATTTCCAAGATTCAAAAAAAAAAATAATAATAATATCATTGAAGTTGAGATAGAGAATAATAATATCAAAAAAATAATAAAAATAATAACTTGTGGTAATTAGTGTTGTGAGATAAAGAATAATTAAATTTACGTGTTTGATAACTTAGAGCAGTGAACAAGAGTGCTATGAAATAGATAACAAATATCACATCATCATTAATAAATCATCATATTTAATGCCATATCAATGAAAAAGTGTCACGTTAACATAAATAACAAAAAAAATTTAATACGATTAACAATTAAATTGAAATTGTTAATTTTATAAAGTATAGGACTCAATTTTTACAAATTATTGTACAGACTAGATCCACCACTTTACTAAGTACAAGACTAATTGGATAGTTTAATCTATAATTAATTATCATAATAATAATCAATAATAAAATCAAAAAAATGTTATAGTTGCAATAAATACAACTATGTCCTTTTTTCTTTTTTGAGATGTCACTAAATATTTTTTTTTCTTTTTAAGACATCTAATACTCTTACTTTTTTATATCACAAATTTTTTTTATATTAAAAAATATTGAACATCTATTTTCTAAAAAAAAAATCAAATTTTAATATAAAATAAATGAAAATCAAAGCTTTTGTCTTAATTTTAGTGAAAGTAAAAAAAAAAAAGAGATAAAAAAAAGTTTAAGTTGCTCCTATCATTATTCAAATGGTTAAATCATTCAATGAATTAGTTATACAATTAAACACAACTTATAAACTTATAATTTTTAATAAAGACAATATTAAATTCCGACACTTCAATATAATTACTAAAAAAAGTACTAATTAAATTAATTAGTACCTTGTAATTGATCTTATTATTATTGATCTTAATTTGACGGTCAGCATATTGCAAGATTTCCAAAAGTATGATACACGATTTTTTCATTTTTGGGTACAAAGATCTGATCCACGATAAATTGAATAAAAGAAAATGCACCAAAAAAATGAAGGGTGGAAATCGACGCCGCAAATCTCGCCATACCGACTCTTAAAAAATAAAACAAGAATCATATTTTTCAACGATTAAATATTTTATAAATATGAAAAGAAATAAAATTATTATACCAGTGGGAGTTTTGAATTCCTCGCAGAGTTTTTCACGATTATTTGAAAGGCATATGATTGGAAGGGAGTAAAGGGTGGTAGTAATATTGAACAAAATCGAGGGAAAAAAATAGAACGAGGGAAGGTAGGAGCTAAATATTCCTCCTTTCTAAGTCAAAGGGTCAAAGATACTTAGGAGAACACATCCACCGATGTCCTTTTCTTTATTTATTTTATTGTTGCAATTATTATTATTATGTGAAGGGGTGAATGAATGAATGAAGAGTTGTCAGAAAAGAGAAGGGAAGGTTTCAGAATTCCATAATGTGACCTCCATTTTTTACCCTTAAAATAAAGGGACCCCCTGCCCTAAACCTTGTTGGGGCATTAACTAATTAAATCCCATTTTTAAATAGTGAGAGAGAGAGAAAGGGACATCTGGATACCTCCCTTGTTAATTTTGCTTAGGCATATAAGATTTGATAGAGCAAAGTACCTAACCCATCCTCTCTAAACTGATTTTTTCATCCTCAAATGTTGCTAGGCCTCAGATGGGGGGGAAAGGCTTTATATCTATTTACTATAAATAAGAACCTAATATCATCATCTTTTTCATTCTTTTTTGTTTTTAATGATCTTGAGACATGTGCTGAGATCAAATTCAGAGGCTTCATCATTGAACTCTCCCAAACTTAGTTGATAAAGGGGTGAATTAAGAATTACTCATGTGAAAAATTGTAAGATAGAAGAACATAAAAAACCCATTATTTTCAGTCTTTTTTTTTTTTTTACATTTAATGATATGCTTCCATGGGGTGAAAAAGGACAAGGTTGAACTTGAATAAGATGATATCTGCAAAAGAGAAAGGAAAAGGTTGAACTTGTATGGATATAAATTATTAAGGCTGTTTTGGTAAAGAAAAAGTTTATAACACTACTTCTTTTGGTTAAAGATTAAGACACCATTATCTACATTTCTGAATCCTTCATTTACTAAATGATGCTAAGAATGGATAAGCATTCCAATTTTCTCTCTAAAGAATAAGGTACAAAATTTGGGAAAATGTTAATTAGGGTTGATTTGATAGCACCGCTCACCAAATGGATAGGATATAATTTGGGTTATTTGGGATATTGATTGGACACTTGACATTTGATTAATGAAATTAGTACAGGTTAGATGAGAGGTTTTCTATCACTTTCCAAGGATAACAATGCCATAAGACCAGATGTAACATTCCCAAACAATTTTCCAAGTTGCTGGAGTCACGGAACCAAATTAAGATTTGTCTCTTACCAAATGATTTTGGCATACTAGACCTTAGCCCCTGGGTGTATTAAGATTAGAGCTTCTTTTATCTTCACCAAATGTTTCTAGGCTACAAAATCCAATGCTCAACCTTGGAAAGCAAATAATGCCAAGTCCTAACGCCATGTTGGGGGAAAATACCTTCTTGGATTCCAAGGTCTTTATCCAGATGTATTAAGAATTAAGGGCACTAAACTCAACCATTAAATGTACAAGAAACAAAAAGTAATTACGTTATCCACTCACTATAATTTTATTCTAGGCACAATGTCCTAGGGAAAGGTTAAAGGGTCCCCTCCCTCTTATGATAATTTTGATGTAAAGGGGAGGGGTGGGCGGCTAGCAAGCAGTCCTTTCTATAAGCGTTTCCTTGGGAGAATTTTGCCTTAAAGGAAGGTGTACATTCTTTATATAAATGTGTCGTAATTAAAACAATGGTGTGGGGCTGAGTAGGTTGTGGATTTGGAGATGTATTCACATGTAATGTTCCCATTGTCACCTGGTTCATGTCCTTTTTGTAATTAAGGGCAATGGCATGGATGTCGTTGGTCAGGGCTTGGGTGGCCGGCCCTTGGATGGCTATAGATGTGAACTTGGTGACTTGGCCAACATTTTTTGACCATGTTATCTTCATGGCAAGAAGAGCCCAAGAGGGGCTCTTGACACACTTACCTCTTTCTTTTTGTTTTTATTTGGGTTCTTATCTGTTTTTTCTTAAATGTATATAATTTTAAAGTATTCAATTTCAATCATGAATTATTTAGATGAACCCAACACTCATAATTCCATAAACTAATATTGTATACAATTAATTGTGAGAGATATCCAATGGCTTGTGGGGTTGATTTGGAAATTTGGGAATGTGCCCAACTTTAGAAGAAGCCATGGAATACGGCTTGAGATTGGCCTGAAATTGTGCTCGAAGAAGATAATGTCATTTGAGACTTGACTATACAAATAGTTCAAATAATAATTGCATTCCATGATGCAATTACCATATGAAAATTCTTTTTTTTTTTTTAAAGCCTGCCTCTTGAGTTGTCTTAATAAGTCAGGTGATTCCTCCTACCACATTGGATTTGATAAGGTACGACGGTCTTCAAAGTTGATCCTTAAAAGTACAAATTTAACTGGCAATGTATGATGATGTACCTCTTCAGTCTTCATAAATGAATGAAAATTATAAAATTGTAACCTATCTTAAATACTTTGTCTCTTGTCTTCCTCATAAAAATTGACAGGGTTCTATGTCTATCACAGGGCAGAGCAGAGCAGAGGTCAAAGTTTTAACCCCTTGGGTACCTGCAAGATTGCCTGATCTTCTCTTTTTCTGCCATTCTTTGTTTTCTTGCTTTCTAGCTGCAAACCTGGAATTCCTTTATGTTATCTCTCTTCTTGGAATCCCCTGTACCACTACGTTTTGCAAGTTCCAAAAGACCATTATTTATGCACCCTAACAATAAAAATGAAGGAATGTGGAAGGAAATTCCAAAAAAAAAAAAAAATCTTTAGAATGGAGGGAAATCTGGTTCAGAAATTTGAAAAAGGCTGAAAAATGTTGGTCAAACCTGTAATTTAATGTCTGGTAGAATTTATATTGGCAGGACAGTCCAAATTTTCATTCATGGCATAAAAAGACCTTTGTCCATATTCCCTCCTAGCTATTTCCATTCAATTCATCATAAAAAGTATCCAAACTTTTTTCAAACTTTCTCAACTAATCAGAGAATTTTTAGACCAAACCAGACACGGCCTAGACTTAGCCATACATGTGCCTGTATAGAAAACAACAGCTCTTATTTAAAACTTGATTTTGCTGTGGAAATTCCATGGTGGGACATGACAATGGAGGGAATACTAAGTTGGACTTGTTCAAAAAAAATGGTGTTTGACTGAAATGGAGCAGGGATGATCTTTCCATCTTTCTCATATGGGTCCCTTAGTCTGTCAACTTTTCCTCCAATCTTTGAAAGTTCTAGTTTGTAAGTCTCTCTTCTCTGTTCAAAAGTTTCAGACATTAATATATGTTTGTTTAGCTTCAAGGTCAATCACGGAATAGGACCTTTTGGAAGGAGAACTTGTTGAAGGTAGGGTAGGCACAATTCAAAATTCTCAAGTACCCTTTAATGTGGGTCATGTAATTCATTGGAGGGCATGTACTGTGTTTGAGGATGAAATTATGGAAATCTCACCTACCAAGGTATTTGATTGCTTTCAAAAGCTTTGGCAATTGATGTTTGATTCACCAGGAAACCTGGCAGGGGTTAGTTAAAGTGATTTATAAAGTTAATTGATACCAGCTTTTCTGATATTGAAGATCCCAAAACCAGGTTGAAAGCTAAATAAAAATGGATATAGGATTAGGATATGATGACCCAGATTACGTAACTTCATATCATATCATCAAGTTGGTTGAGAGGTTGAAGTGCTAATTAATTTGCCTGCCTACCATCTAACTTAACGTGTACACTACAACTTGGTGAATAAAGGAGTGAAGAATACAGATTTTGTTCATTCTTAGCTTCTTCAATTACCTTATTGAGCTAAAAGCAACTGTTTCTACCTATCTTTTATCTCCCACTCAAGAATTCATGACCACACCCATTGGAATCTTGGTACTTTGAGCTTCCAATTTCTATCATTTGCAACGATTACTACACCTTGTATTACTGTGGGTTTTGAGCTTTGAAGATTATAATAACATTTATGATTAGTCATAAAAGCTTGATAACTTAGTTAAGGTGAGAGTTTAGGTTCATAGTGTTCTCCTATTGTATCCGTAAAACCTGAAATAATTGATCCGTAGCAGAGGGTGACAAGCTCGATCAAGTGGTTCCCTAAAAGTTGCAGAGTGGGACTAACCTGCTATGTTCACTTTTTTACATTGTCGCCTCAGAAAATTAACACCTTTAATGACCCAAGAATTAAGTTCTGATCGACTACTCCTATTTTCCATTGTTTGGTTAATCTTTCAGAGCGGGGCTAATGAATAGAAATATTACAGCAAAAGAAGCACTGAAACGTGCTTGAAGGGCCCCAAGTCTTGGGCAAATCTAGCCCAAGTTTATGCTTTGGCAGGCCTAAAGTTGGCCTCAGTAGTTTAGTTAAGCCCATGTTTTACTCTAATCCATCAGCCATCAGGTGCAGCTAATAGATTCCATCTTTCAGATTTTGCTAAAAGTTGTTTGTTAATCATTCCTCTATACTAGTTCCGAGTCCTTGGAACCACTGACTGGCGCAATTGTGAAGGCAAGAAACTTGTAATTTTATGCATTCACTGTATTGACCCTTACCCTTTGCACTCCTCTTTCCTCAAGAAAAGTGGAGATGTTTAGTACAAAACACATAAAAGCCCATTGAATCTCACGTTCCAGGCTGCAGGTTTTCTTTTCTGTTTCTGGGTAGCTTTGGTAATAGTAAAACTTGCAATAGTATGTCATGTGTAAGTTCAAGTATTCAATTGGTATGTACTTGGGGTATAAACTATATATAATCTAACTATAACTAGCAGTACTCAATCCCTTCGAGTATACTACTAATGGTGGTATATGCAACGAATTTTTTACATCAGCGAAAAGTTTATGCAAAATTGCCAAAGGACATTCTTGTTTAATCTCATATGATTCGTCCTTCATTCGTGGTTTCTCCTCTATTTTCTAGTACATGATGATGAGGGGGAATCTGATAGTTGTGTACATTTTCACTGCTAACATAGACAACCCAGAAAATGTCGTACTTGACACTGAGGGAAAAACGCTCAAGGTAGGGCAGCATTGTTTTCCTATAATCCGAGGCAAGAATCCATGAGTAACATAGTAGAAGAGATTTCCACACGTAAAGGCATGCTACCATTGGCATGCTTTGGCATTTCAAGCAAACTCCTGCTGTTGCCCCTTCCATCTTCAAGAAACGCGACTTGAATAAGGCTAAGTTGGCGTAGGAGACATCATTTATGTCACTGCTAGAAGATGCAATCACATTCATGGAGACTATGTCACCTGTGGAGTACTTGGCAGCATTGGACCCATCTTTTGATTCTCCGGCGTATGCATCAAAGAAGCTATGCTCAATTAGAACAGCCATGCTTGACATGCTTGCTAACATTGATAGCTGGAGAAAACAGAGCAGAGTGAAGGATTAAAAGTTAGAGGATCTCAATCCTGATCAATAGTGCAATCCGAAACAAATGCTATGAAACATACTGAGCAGTAAAGAAAAGCTTTGAGGAATAATTCTGTTATAAAACTGATTCCGTTTCAATGTTGTTGGTCAAGCCAGATACTTATTACACAGCTAAAAAGAAAGATCCCTTCTAATGACTGGCACTGCTAATAATTACTGTGAAAAGCCCAAAAGATGTTTGATTCTGCTCCAAAGCTTCTGCTTTTTCCTTTGGGACTAGAGCAAACGGCATAGTTCAGATCATCATTCATGCTAAAACTAATTTTTCCATCATCACCAAGAGACAAGGTCTAGGACATTTGATAACAAATTTGTTGCTCATGTTACTTCCCTAAGGATGGCCACATTAAAAGAAAGAACAGAAACAATCTTTGGATTATTTCTACTTGTGCCCTGTTATCAATTTGGTTTTGGATGCTTGCAGAGTTCATCTTTGTAGTGGTTTTATACAATTTCTTTCTTGAAAGTGTTTAGACATTTAGACGATCCAGCTGGGAGAAATATTGCAATAGAAATTACAGGAGGAATCTAACTTACAAGGGTTGCAGTCAAAACTTCTTTGTTTTCAGTAGCTTTCTTCATCCATCCTCCATACCATATGATCTGAAGAGAAAACAAGCCAGTTGGAAATAACTTCAAAATCGAACAAACTTTGGTATAGAAGATGACGGAGAAACAAAAAAAAAAGAAAAGAAGAACAGGACAGCTAGAAATGAGTTGTTGGCTTTAGCTTACCAGATTACCATGGATGCTCTTGAATATAGAACTTTGAACACAACCAAGAGTTTCAGTGCATACACAGAACTGTTTCAGTGAGTCAACAAGTTCATCGACGAGTACAACAGTCGGTCTAAACACGAAAAGGGTTACATCCAAATTTCTGTTGTTGAAAGGAACAAAGCAAGCCATAGCTTTCTTCTCTTACCTTTCTTTCTTTCTTCTTCTTCTTTTTTTTTTTATTGGTTGCTTAAATATTGAAATGAAGTGATTAAAGAAGGGAAGGAAATGGGACCCGGAAACTTCAGTTTGGTGCCGTAGTTGAGGGTTTGGAAACTTGGAATAAGGAAAGATGAAATTCAATTAGTCATGGGAGCTTGCCTGGTCTACCTTGCCTACCTCCTAGGAAAACGGTAAAACATGATTTTGAAAGCCCTGAGAAAAGACAAGGTATTTTCTCGTGTTTTGACTCTTTCTACACGCACTTTTTGTTAACAAAATCTCGTTCTACATCATTACCAAAGAGTTAGTTTTAAATTGGGATGTTCAACGTGTCTTTTATTATTGTTATTTATACTCTTTATCAATAATGCTTCTATTATTTAATTGTAATTGTCTGATAATGGTATCTTTGAACACAGCCGTATAACGTGTTGAAAGAAACTAGTCAGCTGATGGCTACTTGGTACTACTGCTGCAAGTATTTTTAGTTTTATTTTTCATCCTCTACATTGGGCAATTCCTTCAATTTCAGTTAATTGCAATGCAAATGTCGCATTATGCGGGTGATGAATTTATGTTTCCACCATCCACAAGCTATAGTAATTGAATCATTTTGACTAAAAAGCATTTCTAAAAATGAATGATACATGGAAGAAAGAGGCAGTATCGATACAAGTTTAAAGATCAACAACATCAGAAGGATCCCCCTTCTGCTTTCTACTTTTCTCTTTCTGAAATTGTTAATATCTTTTATATCATAAACTGTAAACCCAAGCTACTGAAGCTATAAATAATTTTACTTCAACATAATATCGTTGATCTTCTCCCATCAAATGGGATGGAAAAGTATGAATGTTTTCGTGGACCATGCATAAAACCTGCATGAAAAAGAAAAAAAAAAAAGGTGTTTGTTAATAGATAGATATAATTTTTTTCTTCGGTCGGACTTGAACATGTATTATATCGCGGTTTACACAGCAAAACGCTGGTTCTAGCTGTGATGATTAAGCTTTCTGCTTAATTTAATTCCTCTCTCTCGAGAGGAAATAATAAATTAGACAGTGAGCAGGATATTCTCATGCGGCATTAAAACAACTTTCCAAGACATGCCTCACCTCATTATAGGTCTATGGGGACCCTCAGACCGTCACGTGCAAGTTGCACATGGATTCCTTCCCTACATACAGACAATAATAATAATAATATCGAATATCAGTCTACCTTTTTAATAAAATCTTTCTGAGAAACTCAGGTATACTACACCATACAATTCGTAAAGTAATTGAGAATCAATGTACCTCTCAGACCATTCCATAAGAAACTCATTGTCCTTCTCGTGATCAAACTCATGAGTCATTCCAATTAATAGAGCTTGTTTTGGACATATCCTCTTTAGAGCCTCAAGAGTCTGCAAAAATAAGCGGATGGAACATGAGCGGTCTCTGACCATATATATAAATGAAGAAGAATTATTGGAAACAGTGGAACAAACCTGAGGTAAGCATAAGTGAACGTTATGAGATCCTCTCTGCAATGCAGAAGACAGAAAACAGAAAACATTAGTTCAGATAAGAAGATACATAGCAAGCAAAATGTCAATGAAAGGAAAATTGTTAATAAGAGAATATACAATAAATAATTGAGTGGAAGCATAATTTACAATTGTGGTGGACAACTTCATCAAATCAATTTTAGTAAGAAATCTGTGCCCCAACCATGATCAGACTAAGCCAAGAAGTTTACACTTCAAATGCACTACGGTAAACTGTATCTAAAAATCTCAACCCTTCACTTTTGGACGAAAAATAGCCCGACCATAATATCTTTAAATGTTGGGTTAAGAAAACATAGAGAATAATTCACATCTAAAATTCTTGTTATTCCAAGCCATATAATTTTTTTCTATTTTCATTATAGCTATACAATAGTTTTTACTATTCCCAAGTGGCTGAAAATTGAGTTAATACCAATATTAGACTAAACTAGCCTTTCCCCATGTTTTCTTTCCAACTCTTGCATATCAACAGGCCACGATTGGTAATCCAGAAGAGAATCCCACCTCACTTGCAAGTTCATGTCAACAATATTAAATAATTATCTATGGTGCCAAACTGGGTTGTAAGAACATAAGATGCACAGTGGCACACACACATATACAAATATATCTTATGTAAGAATCAGCATGAATGGAATTCACAAAAAATGAAAGCTGGTAGTCAACAGTATAAAAATTAAAAAAACAAGGCAGTAACAGACCTTATATAAACAATCCAATATCAGAAGATCCAATTGTCCAGCACCATTTTTGGAAATAACTGCAAACCCAATATTCTGATCAAATGTTGATCAAACACGATATCTTGCCATAATTTATTTTACTGTGTAAACTCAATTCACAAACAAATAATTCAGAAAAACAATACTTAGTACACCAAAAACTTATAAGTGAGAGGACATGTGCTTTCTGTTCACCGAGTACCAGTCAACATTAAGATCAGACTAAATGCGGTAAAGGGATGATCCCTAAGCATCTTATCTTTAGCAATTTTTAGGCAAATCATAAAAAGGTTTCCTGTTTGTGAACCATGCAGGACAACTCTCTCACTAATATTAAAACCTATCATCGGTTTAAACAACACAAAAAAGATTTGAGTGAAAATCTTAAAACAACTGCTTGAAGGATCCATTTATTTTTGAAACTACGTTACAGCAATCTACATATTTCCTTAGACTGTTAACACATGAGCTAAATCTGATAAAATATATTCCGACAATGCTAACATTGACAAGCAGCTCTAGATGATATGTAGTGAATAGATGTCTCATATCCACATTTAACATCACCAATAAGATATAAAATACATGTAGGTGTAATGCATGTATGCCCACAAAAACAGGATAAAAAGCAGCACCTACCATACTCTGTGTTTGAAGGAAAACGTGAGACATCAGATATATAAGCCACTTTACACTTTTCACCAAAAAGAAAACCTAAACAGATATAATCTTCTCCATGCATCACCTACATCAAAAGTATAATCAAGCACTTAGCATGAATTTTCAGTGATGGAAGAGATGATGTATTATCTTAAGAGACAGAAGACTAACTGGCAACGGGACAAATTTTAGTCCTGATGCAAAAAATGGTCTGTCATATTGCTCCTCAATTATTCTCCAGTCAAGCTGAGCCACCCGCCTTAGTTCTTGGCCTTCTCTAAGTTTCTTCTGAACCAAGTATGGAAATTTTGTGGCAATGCTGTTTAGGGACAAAGTAAACTTCAGCCAAGGTTACTAGAGGCAGGATAAAACTACAACACATTCTTTCTTCTATTGACTGCTTGTTTGCAAAATAAGCTTCAGTTCTAATTTGAAACCAAACTTTTGACTATTCTACTTAAAGCATATGAAAGCAATAACCTCTCACATTATAAAAATATGTGAACAACATATGTCTTGATAATGTATCAGCATAAATAACAATAGTTAAGCTAGAAAAATAGTACATGCACAGTGACCCTACGAATAGAAAATTAATATTATACCTATCCATCGCATATTGAGTTAGAAAAATGGCAGTGGGATCAATATCATTTGTAGGACTATGTGGTTGCACAGCACGTATATCATCCAGACCAAGAACAGCATCAGCATGTTCATGAGTCAAAATAATCTGCACTTAACACAAAAATTAGTACTAGTTTTGAATTCCACTAGTCAACTGAAAGAACAAAATATAATTTGTAAAGTGTATAAGCCATTATATGGATCAACAAACTCACTTAATTGCTATAAATCCTATAAAACAATTGAACAGAGAAACCAATTATAAATGCTAACTGCTATACCAAGATACGACAAAATGTCATGTTCAGAAACACCTTTTTACTATGTATTTTTTCCAAATAATGCCTAATATTTCAATGCTATATGAATCTAATTTAACATTAACAATAATGTATTCATGGAATAACCAAAAAAAAAAAAAAATCATTTGAATTTTGAGGCAAAAGTGTACTAAAAATTAAAACTCACAGAATCGATTCGAGGAATCTTGTGGAAAGTGAACCATCGAAGAACTTGCTCCCTGAATGTCTTCCCAACATCAATTATAACATAATTGTGTTTACCATTGCTCGAACAGTAATCGATAAGCAAAGATGTATTACACCTGAAAAAACAAATAGCTTCAAAAGCAAAGCTAAAAAACCTAAAATTTCTGAAGAAACTAAATTGAAAATGATCACATTATTCACAAAAAATGCACTAAAAATTTCAGATCTACGTCATTAAAAATTGCACGGACAATTAACTTTCTTTCAAATAAAAAAGAAGCGAAAAGGAAGTAACCTGTAATTAGGGTTACGGTCCGGGGGAATGGAGAGGGATTGGAAGCAGACGTGGCAGGGAGGATCGGAGGGCTGGATCAAGCACATTGCGTTGGGGACGGCACTGGAGCAACCGGTTCCCAGGAAGATCAGAGCCGATCCATCACCATCACGGTCACGATTATCAACGGCTAAAAGATTATCATCAACCTTGTTTCCATTTTGGAGCGGCTTTTGGTTCTCCATTTTTCTTTTTCTTTGTTTTTTTTTTTTTATTTTGGAAATTTGAGTTTGAGGTGCACAGAGAGAGAAAGCGAGAGAGGGCAGAGAGAGAGAGAAGGCGTAAAGGGGACGGAGAGGGAATTTCATAAAAGGTGGAGGGTATTTATAGGGAAGATTTCGCCCGCGCGCTGCAACGGTTCTGGCTGTTTCATTATTCGCCACGTGGCATTAGTTTAAGAGAGCCTATAAATACGATATCACTTGGGACATAAAAATTCAAGTTGGCATGACACAAGCCTACAGGCGCATCAGTTATCAAAGAAATTTCTCGCTTTAACATCTTTAGCTGTAAAGCAAAGTCCAATTTTGAGACTTATCAATGCAGCTTATCTATGAATAAAGTAAAAAAAAAAAACAGATTATTCAACAATTTACATTCATAGCTTACTTTTCAAATCGATAAATTATTTGCGATTAAGAAGAACATGAATGATTTACGCATATGTTTTTCTTTCGTAACACATAAGCATACAAAAGCAAAATTAAGTTCACCTAACTTAACGGTATTTTCTTTAGGTAGAAAATTTTAATGGGCTTTACTGCCCAAATATGAGGGCCCATGAAAGCAGACCCAGTTTGAGAGGCCAGGGCCATGATACCCCAATGGACAGCCTCCGCCTCAGCCTCAATCATCTAAGCGCAAGCTGCAAATGGAGGAAGGTTCAAAAAAAGAAGGAAAAACAGAAAATAGACCTACTATTAGTTTGTTGTTTAAAATGTTTAATGATCGGCCTAATGCACCCCTATCAACGGTGTGAAGCGCGAGAGACTAACCCAGATTGAGAAATTTGAAGAAGCTCGGCAAGCTCCTCTGAGTCAATCTACACAAAGCATACAAAGTTTCCCAGGTTATATCTGTTCCTCTTTTGTCCGTTAACTTAGTACAAATGCACTCTGGTTCCATTTCTTATCCTAGAATTCGAGAAATCCTAGCTCGGCCTTGTAAATGTTTTGGTTTCTTTCAGTTTCATACATGTTTTTATTGTAGTAAGGTTGCGTTTGTTGCAAAAAAGGCTTCTTGTGAGCTCACAAGCAGGTTTTATGATTACCCATTTGCTTATACTAGATTTAATGCATATTTCTCATCGTTTTCTGTAAGGAATTTCAATTCTGGTTCTCATTTTTTGAGTAATTCTAGTGTCCAATTTATGGGAAGAGATAATTTTGATGATGGAAATGGTGATTATGCTAAATTTAGAGACATGGGTGTCCGGGATTCTGGGGAGTTATGTTTATTTGATGATCATAATGGTGGGCGTCAAAAGAACCGAAACCTGAAATTTGGTGACTTTGATGAGGTTGAAGAGGAGGAAGAAGAAGGAGAGGAAGGACGGGATTGTAGAGATATTGATGATAATTTTATGATATTGAATTCGTGTAATGGACATCGCGTGCAAAGAGAGGATGTTTGGAGAGTTGAGTTGGAGGAAGATGAATTTAGGCACCCTTTGGTGAGAGAGATTTGTAGATTGATTCAGCTTAGGTCAGCTTGGAATGCAAAGCTTGAAAGTGATTTGAGATACCTGCTAAGAAGTCTCAAACCTCGTCAAGTTTGCGCTGTTTTGCTTTCTCAGGTTGATGAACGTGTTGCTTTGGAGTTCTTTTATTGGGCTGATCGACAATGGCGGTACCGTCACAACCTGATTGTCTATTATATAATGCTTGAGATCCTTAGTAAAACTAAATTGTGTCAAGGTGCTAAACGGGTTCTTCGGCTCATGGCACGTAGGGGAATTGAGTGTCAGCCTGAAGCATTTAGTTATTTGATGGTATCATATAGTAGGGCTGGCAAGTTGAGGGATGCAATGAAAGTATTGACCTTAATGCAAAAGGCTGGAGTGGAGCTGAATTTGTCAGTATGTAATACTGCAATTCATGTTTTGGTGATGGCAAATAGGATGGAAAAGGCCCTGAGATTCTTCCAACGAATGCAACTTGTTGGCATTACACCTAATGTTGTTACTTATAACTGTTTGATCAAGGGATATTGTAACATGTATCAGGTTGAAGATGCACTGCTGTTGATTGCTGAAATGCCATCTAAGAACTGTTCCCCAGATAAAGTTAGTTATTATACCATAATGAGTTTCCTTTGCAAAGAAAAACAGGTAAAAGAAGTGAGGGACTTAATGGAGAAGATGTCAAAAGACAGTAATCTTTTTCCAGACCAGGTTACTTATAACACTCTTATTCATATGCTGTCCAAGCATGGTCATGCAGATGAGGCTCTTGAATTTTTAAGGGAAGCTGAAGGGAGAGGATTTCGAATTGATAAGGTTGGGCATAGTGCAATTGTTCACTCGTATTGTAAACAGGGAAGGATAGATGAAGCAAAAAGTATTGTGAATGAAATGTTGTCCAAAGGTTGCAGTCCTGATGTGGTGACTTATACTGCTGTTGTTGATGGTTTCTGTCGGATTGGGAAGCTGGACCAAGCTGAAAAGATGCTTCAGCAAATGTACAAACATGGCTGCAAGCCCAACACTGTATCATATACAGCTTTGTTAACTGGGCTTTGTCGGAAGGGGAACTCATTAAGGGCAAGAGAGATGATGAATGTTAGTGAGGAAGAGTGGTGGACCCCAAATGCCATCAGTTATAGTGTTGTGATGCATGGGCTGCGTAAGGAAGGAAAATTGTCTGAGGCATGTCACGTGGTTAGGGAGATGGTTAGCAAGGGCTTTTTCCCAGGCCCAGTTGAAATTAACTTGTTAATTGAGTCACTTTGTCAAGAGGGGAAAATGGATGAGGCTAAAAAGTTTTTGGAGGAATGTCTGAATAAAGGGTGTGCTGTTAATGTTGTAAACTTTACTACTCTTATTCATGGATATTGTCGAAAGGATGACTTGGAGGCTGCTTTGTCATTGCTTGATGATATGTATCTAAGCAACAAACATCCTGATGCAGTCACTTATACAACAGTAATTGATGCACTTGGAAAGAATGGTAGAATAGAAGAGGCAACTGATCTTACCATGAAGATGCTAAAGAAAGGGTTGGTTCCAACACCTGTTACATACAGAACAGTTATTCACAGATATTGCCAAATGGGTAGGGTGGAAGATCTGTTGAAATTATTGGACAAAATGCTTTCAAGGCAGAAGTGCAAAACAGCATATAATCAAGTTATCGAAAAGCTTTGTAGTTTTGGAAACCTTGAGGAGGCTGATAAACTGTTGGGTAGGATTTTGAAAACAGCTTCCAGAACTGATGCTAAAACCTGTACCATGCTTATGGAAAGTTATTTGAGCAAAGAGATGCCTCTATCAGCATATAAAGTTGCTTGTCGTATGTTTAACAGAAATCTGATTCCTGATCTGAAATTATCTGAGAAGGTGATTAAGCAACTCATGTTAGAAGGAAAATCTGCAGAGGCAGATAATCTCATGCTACGGTTTGTTGAGCATGGATGCCATTCACCTCAGTTTGAATAACATTTGCATAATCATGTTGTTCAGTATCAGACTACTGCAGATATGGTTCTGATGACATATTTTAAATTCTCTGATGCTGGGAACTTTCTCTTTGAAGTTCAATGGCTTAGAAACGGTAATCCTGGAACTCTTCTTCTTCTTTTTCTTTGGGCGCGGGTGCATTGGGGTGGGCTTGCAAGTGCATGCTAGCACCTTCCTTTATTTCCATCCTTAGTTGACCAAATTCTTACATTAACTCATTAGAATTTTTATGGGGCAAGATTAATATTTCATTGTATGTTTTAGAGCTGCTAATGAAGTGTGGTACATCCTATGATGTCTAAATTAAAGCTGTTAAATTTAAACTCCATGGTATCATGTCATAGAAATGATGAGAAGTGTCAAACATTGCTATATAAACCATTTTCTAGCAAAGTTACTTTGAAACATATGCAGGAGCTGAAAATGGATTCTTGAAAAGTGGTAGAGATTCAATGCAATTGTGTGATTAAGTCAAAGGGTAAGGTGATTGGATACATGAGAAATTCCTATCTCAGGGGTGCTAGGATATTATGATGGACCCAGCTTCTTTTTCGATCTTGAATATTGTCATTTTTGTTCAGCTTTAACATTATTGACAAATGAATTGATAAGCAAAACTGTTAGATTTTCATTTTTGAGTGGGTGCAATGATAACCTAGTCTGGATGGATGGTAAATGGTGAATAAAAATAACAAATGTTGCTTAAAAATTTCCTTTTCCTAGTCAAAATGTTTTAGATCTAACATGCAGATTGCCTAGGTGCTTATATTGTTCATTTATTTGGTTGTCTGCTGCAGTTAATTCTTGGTCAAACATGATTAATTTGGAGATAGATCCTCAGTTACTGATTGACACCATAATGGGACAGGACTATGGATCTGCAATCAACAGTTGGTATATGGAGAATAAATCCTGAAAGAAACTGAGGTAAAGTTTGCTAGTTGAGGTGCTGTCTCCCACTATTATTGTTTTGCATTGCTGTTTGTATGGGCGTGTATGACATCTTTACTGTAACAGCATAACTCCCTCCATTATTGCCCATCTGAAAGCTGATGTGCAAGTATAATGTTTCAAATTGGGATATTGCTTTATTGTCTGCTTTCCTGATGTCGTACTTAGATTAAAAGAGCTGGTTGTTCTCTCACATGGCTAATCATCATGTCCTTGTTGCTGTCCTAGGATATCGTGAATTGAAATAGAGCTAGATAGGTTAAAACAAGTTGCATGAAGATAGAGGCAACTGGTCATATCTGAAATGACAGCAGAACGCTCTGGAAAATTCAGAGCAAATCCTGATATTCAGATGTTCATGCAAATCCTGCTGGATCAGCTCTGGGACGAATGTGAACCAGTGAAATTCGTGGCCATAAGATCTGGTCTCAGAATTTGTTGATTGTAAAGCACTTGGAGCTTCTCATGAGGGATTCAGGATTACAACTGGCCAACAACATTTAAGAGATTGAGGAGGATTTGATTTTGAAGAGACTGATATTGTTTCATCCTTTCCCTGTCAGTGTTACATGGTTAGTTAAAGCAAATAAAGTTATCATACCGCTTCGTTGTTTGCTACTACTCATTGAAGGCATCTCCCTGGTGAAAGGAGCCAAAGAATCTGGACAGATGACAAGGAGAACTAAAAAGAATGGTGGAGGAGCCCTGGCTTAAAAAAAAAAAATGGTGGGGCTTTGACTCGCTTTTGCTTTAGCATTTGTATTGGATATATCAATACGAGTATCTCATGTCGAAAGGCACCATATGGAACCTTCTAACATGTCTGCTACGTGGCCGACCCACCCATCTGCCCAAGATTCTACTGTTCATGCCCTTTTGCTGTATTAATGAAATTTATTTCTCTTGTGAAATTCACTCTTGAAGCATGTTGGGCACCTCCGATTCTTTTGACTCACAAAAAACCGAATCGCCTTTTTAAATGATACACTATAAGGTTGGAACTTGCAGGCCTAAAACTTGGGATAAAAATCTAGCTTTCTCCCTGGATTAACTTAAATAGCTTGCGGTATGAGCTATTTTAGGTGAATCCCAAGTTGTCCTAGAATTGACAAATAACCAAGGGGCCCTGCCTGCCATTCCGGAAACATAAATTAGATAACATTTGGGATC
Source organism: Theobroma cacao (assembly GCF_053813885.1). Taxonomy (NCBI): domain Eukaryota; kingdom Viridiplantae; phylum Streptophyta; class Magnoliopsida; order Malvales; family Malvaceae; genus Theobroma; species Theobroma cacao. Next base: position 27,218,889 of record NC_142644.1, read on the forward strand.
CAGAAAGATCTAAACCACCCTCGTCCCCCTGGTCTTTTTCAAGGACAAATTAAAACAACCCATTCCTATAACATTTCATTCATTAATCCTTCGATGCATGATAGGGGGCCAAGATCAAATATGGGAAGCTTACAGTGAATCGAACCAGGCCCTAGATAGATTCCTAGCAGTAAAAATTCCCATGCATATATGGTGCGGTACCTTATACACCTTTCCCTTGTAATATTTAGATTCCTTGTCATGTTAGCTGGATGTCCTGTTAACATTTCCTTGATCTCATTTCTCTCTTATTACCAATTTGCCATTATATGTCTGTACATTTCGTCCTTGTAGCATCTTCACATGCCAATTCACAACATCTTTTTGGTACAAAGATCAATCTCACCACCGTGTTTCATGCATGTAAAGTCGCCTTAAGCAGCGTCCATATCCATGTCCCCCATTTGCTTTGGAAGTTTTTGGGAAACAAATATGCAGGTTTTTCATTTGCAAATATCTGCCTTATTCTTAACTAATTAAGATATCAAGATACTCTACCGGAACTTCTTATTTAGTTTGAATGGAAACATATTAACCAAAACTTCTCCAGGTTGGACGCAGAAAGATATGTTGATCAACAGTGTGCGAGCTTTCTGAATTGTCCATGACATGGTCTCCTACAAGCTTAGACTGAGACGTTTGCTTTTGGTTTCTCTGACTCTGCCTCTCTCTCTCTCTCCCTAGCTGTTATTTCATATAGCAATTAACTACTGTAAATGGAACTAATTGATATTTCTGGCAGCCACATACTTGGGTTAGAAGATTTGCCTCTTGTTTCCCTTAGCAAAGTGGTTGCCACTCAAATGACAACAAATTAGAAAGAAATGAAAACTCTGGGTTTTTCAGTTAAGGTGAATTCTAGCAGAAGCGAATGGACGTTTATGTTTTTTGCTTCATCCATGGGGGAAGGTGGTTCTGATCAGTGCCTTCCTATGATGGTTTCTTGGGGATCAAGACGGTTTAGGCAATGATGAGCTCAGGCAGATGGATGAGGGTTTTAGATTATTGGGGCGTGTCCTTGTGCAGGTTCTTTTGTGTGTATAGAAGTTGCTTTGAATTCTAAGATCAAGCATTTGATGTGTTGGTCATAGGTCTTGTGTATTTTTGCCTAGTGATGTAAATCTGCTGATGATGTGCATTGGAGCTTTTTGTTGTTGATTGCTGCGGGCAGAGAATAGAATGCCCAGGGGTGTTTTTCTCCTTTTGCTCAAAGCTTTTGAGAACGTTTCAGACCGGTCCCTCTTCTTTTTTTGGGAGTGACCAGTCTGAATTGTTTTTTACTTCTTTTAGAGGCGAACCTTTGGTTTCCTCTGAGTGAATATAATTTAATTTTCAAAAAACAAAAAAGCCGGAAAAAATTGAAGAGATTTTATTCATCATCTTTCCATATCTGTGTTTGATTAGTTAAATTGCGTGCGCTATTTGACAGGAACAAATTGATTTGTTTTTTTTCGGTTATAATTTTTTTTATAATTGAGGGAGGAGAGTTATGATTACTATAATGTAATCTCATATATATATATCCCACTTTATTGGTGGTAGAGTCAAGATTTCGTATTTGAAAAGATGAAGAGTCGAAGAGTAGAAGACGATGCGTATTAGACAGTTATACTAGAAAGTTCAATGTTTGATAAAAATGTAAAACAACTTAAATGAAAAACGTTTACATAAAAATTATATAAATAAATCTTGAAATTATGCAAAAAAATCTATCTTAAGAATTTACTTACAAAAATTAATTAAAATAATTATAAATAATTTAATAATGACAATAATCTTAATTTCTAGATAAACTTATTAATAAATAAAAATTAATAAACATCTAAATATTTAGTTCATTAGTTGATGTATAATTTTTTGTTAATTATCATGACATGAAGATTGAGTTATAGTTTTTCTATACAGAGAATGCTTGTAAGTAAAAAAGTGTAAAAAAATTAATTAAGTGATTGTGAAGTTTTGAAGAAGTAAGGATTTGGGGATAATTCTATTACAATAGATTTCATTTTAGTTTTATTAAAATTAATTATTGATTAATTATTGTTTGATATCTTATCAAATAAAAAAAATATTATATGGAGAAAATTATAAAATTTTTTAAAAATAAAAATATGTTAAAAAATTTTAACATTTTTGTAAAAATGAAATTATAAAATTTAAAATAAAATAAAAATAAATAGTAAAAATTTTAAAATTATTGAGAGCGGGGCCCACTAGCCCGCCATCCCCTCCGCCTCTAGACTTCTCCTTCCCTTTTTCTTTGTTTTACCCCTTTCCTTGGAAAACGGACATTTGTGCGGCAGAGCTGCTTACATTGTCTTCGGCCATGTTTTGGACCGCAGAGCTCAATTTTTGAAAGCAATCCGGTGGTGCTGTTGGCAAGTTGATTGGATTATCTTATAGATTAAGACATTCACGTTGGATTATCTCATCTTTGGTGCTATGCTATCATCAATGAATGTGATTATTTTACCTGTGAACTTTTTCCCCTTTTTATCTTCATCACCTTGGCAGTACCTCCCTCTTCTGTATTTTTCATCTTCAACGGTGTATTTTTGTGGTGATTAATAATTATCTTTGCTTCAACATTGATGATGACTTGTGTTGGAAAGTAGAGGGCTTTGAGGCAAAAAGCTTTTGATGGCAATCAACTTAGAGCATGCATTGTCTGCTATTGAGCTATCAACCATCCTTCCCCTCACCTGACCATCATTTTTTATCTTAATCCAGACTATCCACCAATAGTTTAACTATTCAAACCATCTCCACAAATTGCTGCAATAATTAGAGAAATGATTTCTCCATAAAATTACCCCAAAACCCTTAACCAACCCATTTGATCACAAAGTAAAATAGTCAAAGAAAATAAAATTTATTGAAACTCTTTACTTTAACCATTGTTAATTGCTTAAAATTATCAAGGATGGATGGAATCAAAAGGGTATGATAATAGCTAAGATACTAAATGGGTCATCATCTAGCATGAATTGGTAGTATGCCATCAACATTGAAAGTTGATCTAACAATTTGTGTATTATAGTCTTAATTGTGTCGTGTAAACATAAAGTATTAATAGGTATACGGGTAAACATGAACATGACACCATTAGCACAATTAATTAATTATGTCAAGATCTTAAATACATATACAGATACGTTTAATAAATATCTAACAAGACATAATATGATTAACACATTTATTAAATGTGTAGGGTTAGATTTTATACAACATGACATGATCAACACGATTAAAATTTATACGATTGATACGATTAATATAATTAAAACGATTAAATTGAAATATGGACAAGTAAAATATGATTGTATTATTCAAATTTATAACAAAAAAACTATAAATATCATAATATTTATCAAATATAATAAAATTCAATACCAATAAATCTTAATCATCATAAAAATATTAATATTTATATGAATAAATAAATAATTTTTAATCGTGTACTAATCATGTCTACACGATACGTAAAAACGACTAAATAATAAGTGGATTACAAGTTATACCAAAATATAATAATACGATTAGCTAATTGTGTCTTAAATAAATTAAACGGGTTTGACACGATTAAAACACAATTTATTTGTCTCTTAACTATGTTGACACTATTAATATTAGAAACATGATTAGATTATCATACCCTTGATTGAAACTTATATCGTGTCCGTGTCATATTACTGTGTCCTATATAAAATTACCAAACTTGATTGAAAGTAGTCCATCGTCTCTGTCATGCACTTTCGACCCTTAGTAGCACAGGCAAATAAGACTTTGGGGTGTCAATGTCGGCTAAGGGCTGATGACTCCATGTCTCATTGTATTTGGCGGTTTGGCAGAGTTGGGTAAGAATTATGTATTGTACATTTCAATCATCTCACACTTTGTGTTTGATTGACTGAGCTAAGAGTGGCCGAGTCCGTGCAGTTATAGCTTTCCTGCTTTTGTTTGCTTCTCGTTGATCTCATCATCTCTACTTTTATGTGCTTTGGTTTCGAGTCTTTTTCACACCTTTTTTTTTTTCTTTCTTTTTAAGTTTGGGTTTTTTCTGATTTGTACAAGGAGACGTTTACTATATAATTTGCATTTGTTATCATTTGCTTAAAGTTTTGATATATTATTAATCGTAACTTAATCATCTCTTAATTAGGAGTAATTTAATCGTAATTATTAGAGAAATGGTACATACTACATACTCTTAATCACAATTTGTCATTCTATTATTTTGGGATTTTTTTTATGAAGTGTATAGATCATTCTATTAAAATTGTTTGAAAAATTACCACCTCTCTCTCGTTTTTTAGAAAATAGTTTTAAAACTATTAAATAAATAAAAAATAAAAAAATATTTTTACAAAAATGTTTATCCAAAAAGCCGATTTTCCGTCTGAAATTAAGAATATTCTCAATCATTTTAAAAATTATTGTAGGACATATGTACGTATGCATATAATATGACTCTTGCTAACCAAATAAACTGTAGAGATATGACAGAAAAAAAGAAGAAAAGCATTGAAATTTTTGTCCAAAGGTGAACAATTTAAAGTTAATGGACATGATTTCTTGATTCCTTTTACATCATTCATTTTGACATTGAATAAAAATAAGTAAATGGTTTCTTCTTTTTTTTTTCCATATATATTTTTTTACAATTATGCTCTTCAACTCCAATCAATCCTTCCTCAGGATTGGTTTTATTAGGGAAAATAATAGTGCAATTCTAGACTATACGGTGATGCTCTAATCTATTTGTTGCATAATAATATTTTGTTTATTTTTTTCAATTATTTTTTGCTCTTCACATTCCCATAATCCTATATACTTACCCCACATTTTGCTTTATATATAAAAGTTTATAGCAAAGAACAACATCACAAATATAAACCTTTGATTTTCCTTTATTTCTGGATCAAAATGAAACAACTTTACAACAAAAAGGAAAAAGAAAAGGGCTCACATTATACGTATATAAAACTATAGTTATAATTATTTCAAAGTGGGGACTGAAAAACCACAAAGAAAGGAACAAGCTTTTCCTGGCAAACAGGCGTGTATGTCAACTTTGATGATTTCCGAGTCCACCATATGTACCCTTTCCTTCCCATCATCATCTCCTAGTCAAATTCATCATTCTTAATTAAATTCAGTTTTAACATAATTCATAATTCAATTAAAAGAAAAAGAAAAAGAGAGAGAAAAAAAAGAAAGAAAAGATAACCCTTAAACTTTATCTGAAAGTCACTTTTCTTTTCCTTCTAGCGCTTTCGTTTCTTTTTATATAAGTAATCTTTGTTATTTGCATACTCAAAACTAAAATCCCTTGCCATAGAAGCTATTCCCAGAGTTAAATGGATGAGTCTTGGCGAAGGTGCATGGGAATGCCAACTACCCATCATCTGCCACGTCGAAAATCCGTGGAAAATACCATTTTTTCAATGAGTCACCACGTAACCATGGTGGCTGATCACACTCTTGACGCAGATGACTTCTTTGACGTTTTCGGCGGTCCGCCCCGGAGCGTGCTCTGCCGGACGTTCTCCGGCGACTTCACCCGATCAACGTCTTTTTACGAGGAGGTTTTCCGGCCTCCGGAGTTTGTTTCGTCTCGGAAGACGAAGTGTGGCAGGAGCTTGCCGGCATTTAGGATTCCGGCGCGGGGGGAAGGGTTTTACAGTGACATTTTCGGGTCGGATGATGATCTCAGGCGGTCGAGGGAACGGTCGGGGTCTAACTCGAAAGCGAAGTCGAACTCGTCGTCCGTGCTAAGTTCGGAGGAGCTAAGCCCTCTCCGGCCGGTTGTCGGGGATGATGTCGGGTTGTCGTCATTTGCTTCAAAGCTCAGGTAGTATGCTCTTAAGTGTAAACAACAGTCAACTCTTTTTAAAACTGTTTCTATTGGGTTGTGTTGATTTTACGTTTCTGACACTGTCTTCTCCCTCTATTCAAGTGTCTTTTCCGGTTGCTTTTAGGGCTAGGAAAGGGATAATCTTTAAATGCTGTCTTTGGTTTTTCCAACAATTGCATAGGATATTAGTATCACCCCAAAATATTCATTAATTAGACAATAATTTTGGAGATTAACGTATTTTTAGAAGAAGCCATTTCTGATTTATCACATATTGTTAGTCTTCGGCCTTCAACATATATAAGAAGCTATTGAACTTTAACATGCAGATTAACATGTTAACGGATGTTAATAGACACAGATTAACATTTTTCTTGTATTAAATGATTTAATTTTTGATTTGTGGTGAAATTGAAGAGGTAAATGGTTGTTAACAATTGACTTTGGTGGTGCAGGCCAATCAATGTGCCATGCAGATGGAACTCAACAACAATGATGCCAGATCAGGAACTAGGAATGCAACGAGGGATGGCACTGCCAGCATTTCCAAGCAGCCGTTCTTTCTACAATGAAAATCTTTACATGGAAAATGAACACAATGTCGACAACTTGAGAAGCTCATGTTATGGATTCTGTCGACGTGCTTCTTCCCCAGAAATCATTAGCTTGGAACCCCATTCTTTCCGAAGTGTCAAAATATCAGCTGATGATTTGGAGTTTAACTCCCCTTCATCCCCTGCCTCTTCACTTTGTCATGAAGCAGAGGCAAGAGCTGGTGTCCAGACTGATTCAGTGCAAGAAGAAGAAGAGGAAGAAGAAGAAGAAGAAGAGGAAGATGAGGATGAAGTTATGAGTTCTTATGTTATAGACATCAATTCTGATCTTAGAGAGTGTACTGGTGAAGCAGTTTCGATTGATGAAGCAATTGCTTGGGCAAAGGAGAGATATAATACACAAAGTTCTGAAAGGGAACATGAAAAAGAGCAGCCAATTGAAACAGAAGGTGAGATTATTGTAAATTACAGTTTGATCTCAAATTCTAAATTTATATGACGAAGCTTCTATTGGCTTGGATAAATGACAGCATTTTATCATATGCTTTTGAATGGCTTGCAGCAAGCTCTAATAATGCACATGAATATTTTGACCGGCAAACGGATGGCCATGGAACAAAGCAATCTCCAATGGTAAAGTAGTCTATTGCCTTTTTCCTTTAGAGAAGCAAAATATTATCACATCGGATTTGGTATACAAAAATCAATAGCTCTTAAAACAAACTACAATATAAAATATGAACAAATGTTGAATAATTTGTTTCCCTGTTAACTTCTAATTTGCAGGAAGAAGAACAAAAGAAGTCCAAAGCAGAAGAAGAAAAAGAGAGATCAGAAGAACATGTAAGCTATAGCCTTGTTGTGATGTAAAGTTTCAGGACTGGTCATCACTATAACTTTAGAACTGATTTTCTTAAAAGAATCAGGAATAGTATCTACTAGATATATATATATATATATATATTCAAACAGCTTAAATTAAGGCATGGTCAGTCATTGCAGCTTCTCTCTATTCATTTGTTTAGGAACAAGATTTGATCAATATGTAACGTTTTCCTTTGACGAAAACTACAGATAAAGATGGGGCTTTTGGATGAAGATGTGAAGCTGTGGTCATCTGGCAAGGAAAATAACATCCGATTGCTCCTTTCAACCCTTCATCATGTAAGATATAACCTTTTCCGTGCTTGAGGATTTCATTGATTTGTAGGCGACATTCGAACGGATGTTTAATTGATTGAAAACTGAATTCAGATTCTGTGGCCCAATAGCGGTTGGCACATGATTCCTCTCATGAGCCTTACAGAGAGCTCACAAGTGAAAAAAGCTTATCAGAAAGCAAGGCTGTGTCTTCACCCAGACAAACTGCAACAAAGAGGTGCAACACTATCACAAAAATATGTCGCAGACAAGGCCTTTTCCATCCTCCAGGTAAACTTTCTAGTTTCAAATGATTAAAAGTGAAGAGCCCTTTTTACATTTCTTCTGCAACATGAGCAAGTGACTCACTGTAACTATAGTCTTAATTCAAGCTATGTCTAACATGATGCTATATGACTGTAGGATGCATGGGCTGCATTCATCTCCCAAGATGTCTTCTTCAACTAGCCGATAGCAACCCTTTTCGGAAGCTTAAAGCAAACAAGGAGTCCCTGGACTCGAAGAATTGAGGGCACTTTTAAAAGGGTTAAAGCGTGTGAATGTGCAAGAAGTATCTAGTAATTTGGTAGATATAGTAAGAGTTGCAATAGATTACATATGCAAGAATTTTGTATGGTTGTTTGATGTTTTGCAAGATGCGTACATTTTCCTCCTTCCGGACGACCCAATAACAAGAAAATCAATCAAGATGTGAATGATAAGTGCTACCAGCTAGTGCTGTTTGAAAATAACTTGAGAATTATAAGATAACCTACCCCCCTTCCTTTCTCTATTGCTTCTAATCAGGAACGACTTCAAAGAGCAACCCTGAGATTTGTTTTTGGTTTCATATTTCACCAGCTAATCGACCCTTCATTCCAACATGGCAAGGGTTTACGCTTTATGACAAAGGTCGCCTGAGTGAAAAAATTTTCAGATAAATAAATAAATATATATATATATATATATATATATATATATGAATATATATATATATATGAATATGGTCTTTGATATCTCCCAGGTTACAGGTTTTCAGACTGAAGCTCCATGCCGATATCTTTTACTGCATTTTCATCTGCCAGAACAGGGTTGATCTTAAGTCTTTGAAGTTTGACTGTCTCAACCTAACCTGACGGATTGAAGCAAACGAATTCAACAAGCTAGGCCACAGCTACGATAGATCTACCATTAGTTACATGCAGATTGCAGAGTATGCTGGAAAAGAACTTAACGAAATTAAAGCAACAATTCTGACAGAACAACACCTAATTACATCCCTATACAGAACAACACCTAATTACATCCCTATAGATTGAATTGCATAAGCCATTTTCTTGGAAGATAAGAAAGACAAAAAAAAAAAAAAAACGAAAATTTATGTTAAAGACTCCAACTCAGTGCAATGTTAATTTGACAATGAATCACCACAGGTGCAACATCAGCATTCAGCCAGGATGAAAGGATTCAAGCCTAAAATAATGAAATTCAGAAAAAAAAAAAAAAAAGCTCTCAGAAAAGCCTATGAATCCTCAGTTCTGACCCAAATGAATTAAACTTCATAAATGATTCCCTCCTCTAAAGGAACTTGTCCTTCAGACTAAGCATTCATTGTTGGAAGCTCAGTTTCCTTTTTCACAGTTTCATACATAGGTTAACTCTCGCTAAAAGAAGCAATTTGCAGGACATAAAAAGTAACTAAATAAACACAGATAGAGCAATTCAATGTACTCTGCTGATACTAGTGCACTGTCTTTATCCCAGAAGCTATAATTTACAAAAAAAATTGTGGCCTAAAAATAATTATTATGAAAAACTGTAACAATTGTACAGATATAGATGAAAACACGGGGGGAGATTCCCCTCACCGTGAAGAAACAATCATTGAAACAATAGGTGTAAGTTGATAGTCTTATTTATTTCTCATTATTACTCTTTGAGTAAGGTCTACTAGTGCCCGCCTCGACTTTCTTACTTGCTCATCATTGCTTTCCGGTAGAGACTCAATTGCTGCTGCAGCAAGGTTAGCATGCTTCATGGCTAGCTCTCGTGTCCTCTGTATTCCATCACTCTTCCCAAGGTACTCAAGGGCCTATCATTAACTCAAGTGAGTTTGACAAAATAAAGGTTCATACAATTGCCAAACATAGGTAGTTCAAATGTCAAAAGCACAAATATAATGAATGACCTGCAAGCCAAATTTGAAAACAACTAAAAAGTTCAAAGGAGGTTAGTCACTTTAAACAACATAAGTCATATACTCTCTTGACCATTATCTTGTGAAGACAATTCCACCCAGAAAAACAATACCTTAAGAAGAAAAAATTGATAATTTACAAACTCTATGCGCTAGCTAAGCATTATAGAAGATTTTCGCTCAGCAAACACCTATAATGCTTGATAAGTGAATTATATTACTTACAATGTCGACATTTTCAGGGTTGTCAAAGCCTTGATAAACAATAGCATGTAACTGGGGAAACTCTTCCATGGCAAACAATATTGGAGCCGTTACAATTCCCTGCAACCCCAGATGATTGTCATGAACAGATATATTCATCATTATGTAGGCCATTTAAAAGCATCTTGCGAATCTAGCATGCACTAAAAAGACAGCCCTTGTCTAAAGTCAGTAAGAAAAACTTGGCCAAAACAAAGAGTAAGAAAAAGGTTCTTCCTTTGTACTCTTTAGTATGAAGACAATTGAGAAAATGAACAGGGAAAAGGTATTTGACAAGGGGTGTTGAATACATTTATACAGAAGGAACTATTACACAAAGTCTGCCTGCCGGTTGGGGTTTACAGAATACGCTTCCATAAGCTATTACTAGCTTGCAGCCATTTAACATTTACACTATTGATAAGACATAAAGGATAGAGAATTACATGCTGGATGTCAGATAGAGAACCCTTTCCAAGGGATGCTGATGTGCCTGTGAAATCGAGAACATCATCTATCAATTGAAACGCCAGTCCCTAAAAAACCAATGGAAAAGGGGGAAGTTAGCCCAAAGAGTAACATGTAGAAATAGAAAAATGTAAACAATAAACATGGTCCACATGGATAAAGGGCATCAATAGTGCGTTGATGGTTCTACAGCTTACACCTAAGAGTAAATAAAATCTCAGTTGCTCAACAATCATTCCATGTTTTGTTGAAGATAGTATTCTATGGCTTTAAAATTATCTAGTTTTACACTTTTGCACAAAGTGGCCACCACTTCATATTTGGTTCACCATGTTCTAATCAGAAACAAGTTGGCAATTGCATCAAAAACCATTGATCCACACGCATCCATTATAACTTAGAAAATCAATCAAACTGTATCAAGTAAATGGGGGTTTTACACTGTAAAGAGGACAATGACAAATGTGAAAGAGTTGTTACCGGATTAGTTCAATCTCTAGTCTCCTTAAATGACCAGTCTGAAACTAGCATAACAGCTTATACCAAATTTTGTTGCAATGCTCTTCATCCAACATAAAAGACAACTTTTAAACAGATTTACCTATTAATTAGTTTAGTAGATAGGGTTTTATATTTATCAAAATTAAAGGAGTTAGGATTTTATAGCAATTAACATGTTTAACACCAAATATTCTATCAACTAAACAGGGTTCTAATCACTTGGAGGATTTGCAGGGCCAACTCATCATCCAAGTCTAATTTCCAGAAAGACATGTGCTCTAATCTTAAAAATATGCCTCAGCAAGTCTTGCAATTTACAATGGGTTGAAGTTAAGTGAAACGCAAAGGAAATTACAAACCAGATGTTTGCCATATTCAAAGGCCAACATTGCAACTTCAGCTGTTTGCCCAGCAAGAAGGGCAATTGCCTTGCAACTGTTTGATATCAAGGAAGCAGTCTTGTAGTATGTCTTTTGCATGTAATATTCCATGCTGCGTAATGAAAATTTTTTCTAATTTTAGCAAACTACAAGCAAAAGATCCTTAAAATTCAAATCATGACAAGACAGAGTTACCCATTTGCAATCATTCGCATGGAAATACACAATCACACACTGAAAATAAAGGAACAATAGCATAAAGACTGCTTACACTTTCCATAACAATCTATAGCTAAGAAAGCATGTGTTATCCACAAATATAAAGGTGGCCACTGTGTCAACACATAAAGTTAGTATTATTTAGAAATTACTATGCAAACATGTGGCTAATGGGAGACAGAAAAATTTACTAAATTTTTAAGTTGTTGTGCAGTTACATTAGACTATACTAAGCTGTAACTATCATACATATAATAACTCAAGAAAAGATCAGCCCAAATATATGAAATAATATATTCATGCTAATCAGGTGATCTAGCCTGCTGTTACCATGATGGCTATCACAAGGCCTATCATAGTAATTAAATCAAAAGCAGTTGGAAAGTAACAAAACATGGCAACCATTTGAAGACATAGTCATCAAGAGTTGCAGACCAGCATACCTACAACGCTGTTCAGATGAAGTGGTCATTTGCATGGTTTCACCAGTAACAAGATGTTCAACAACTGTTGCTATTAATGATACAACCTACAGCCGATGAATGGAGCTAATTTTCAATTTAGAGTTACATTTATCAAATTCATACACAACCATGTAAACAATAATAATAATGATGATAAAATCAAAAGCACCTCTGTATTTTTTAGAGCAGCAAGGCTCACACAAGCTCGAGAAAGCAGAAAATCTCCAGCTAAAACAGCCAACTGCATTATAAACAAACAAGAAAAGTTTTGAAATTACTTAGGCTACAAAACTCTTTTGTCTGTTGCAAAAGAACAAGAAAAGAAGAGTACCTTATTGCCCATTACAGCATTCAATGAACCAATACCACGTCTTTTATCCGCATCATCCAAGACATCATCATGGAGGAGGCTTGCAACCTAGATGAGGAGAGATGTCCATGTTAGACTTAAGTAGCCTGTGTAGAAGCTTCAGTGCATACACGCATATGACAAAGAAAGTTCAAATAATAAGGAACTGACATGGATCATCTCTGTGATCTCAGCTATAGACTGCTGTCTTGTACGTAAATCAGTTGTCAAGGTATCTCCAACACCACCAGCAGTTGGTTCAGGTATATGAACATTCAAAGCTGTAGCCATCAAAAGCAAAACCTGCATAGAACATATACAATAACCATTTCAGAAAGTAATCAAAATTATAATTTGAAAACTAGGTCAATCTGTCAATGGTTTCTAGTTTCCATAAAGCAAATTTCTCAGATAAAAAGTAAGAGAGGTCAAGTTTATGTCTCAGTCAAATGAATTTTTTTTTGGAATGAATCAAGAACTAAACTGTGCCTATGGCATGCTACAAGTAGTACAACTATATATTTTTGGATGGTCCCTTTGCCTAGTGCAATCTAGAAGCAATGATGGAGCCCAGAGTCAAAGCAAAAATTTCCATAACTCATCAAACTTATGACAAACTGCAATAAAGAAAGGCTAGTAACCTCAAAGTTACCACAGAGGTAACAAATACATTACCGTAGGACGAAATCTCTTTCCTTCCACCCCCAATTTGAAGAAGTACTCAGCAGCTGAAGCAAGCTTAGGAACCTGTATGAGATGGATATGCAATGTTCATCAGATGATACAAGAAAAAAAAAAATTGCTTTCTCACATAAGAATATGTAATAAGCTACAGTCAAAAGACAGGAAAACGAACAATGGGATACCTCAGCAACAACCATAGACCGCAACCTCTTAGCAAGAAGTGACAGCTCATCGGCAACGAGTGAAAATGGGTCAAGTTGTTCCTGAAGGAGATGTATTGCCATCTTAATAGTGCAGTAAACAAAAACAAGATAAAAGAAGGGTAAAAAGGAAGAGGGAGGGAATGGAGGGAGACAAACAACTAGCAGATCTTAGAGACCACTGGCACCAACAATTAGCAATAACAAGCATAACAGAAGGGAAAGTAATCGACTTAAGCCGAAGAAGAACTTGTTTTCATCTTTGAACATTAGAAATGTTAACACACTTGTGGATTATTTTGCAGAAGCTAACTATAAGCAAGAAATTCTGGACCCACGGGCAACCATGTATCTTGTCCTAAAGCTATAAGGGAGAAATTAGGCAAAGGGAAAAAATTAGAAGAATGAGCATTAAAATGATAACCTCTATGATGGAGCTGCTCTGATGATGAATTTGCCGTCCAATGCCAAGAAATGCAGATAAACTCCAAGAAAAAGTTTCTCTACCAGCGCAAACCTACTAATCCCCAGAAACAGTAACAACAAAAAAGATATATGATTAGTAAATAATTGACCATCTCTATCCTGTAACATACATTATTAGGCAAAACAAAGAAAGAAAGAAAGAAAAAGAAATGCTGCAAAAATATCTATTATCACATAAAACTCTATCCAGAACATAGCTATAGTCCTTTCCGAGGCATCTTCTTGGTGGCTCATTTGATTCAGTCATCATATAACTCATTAGACACCGTGATCCTATCCTTACCAATCTATAAGTTCACTGTGCCAACTTCACTTTGACTAAAAATAGTAGCTTTGACCACCGAATCAATTCATGCTGGGCATAGTCACAACATCATTGCATTTCAGAACATGCTTTTAAGGACTAACCATGAAACCCCAAGCCAAGGATAAAGCAACAAACAAACACAACTCAACAGAAAGAAAAAAGTATGGCCTTTTATCAAACAGAGTACCTGAGCCATTTCCCACTTAGCTGAAGTCATGTAGCAAAGCAGAAACATATGAACTCTTTTTAATTAATAAATTGAATAATTAACTACAACCCAACATGACAAAAACAAAAAATGAAAACAAAACTTAGCAACAACTGAACTTAAGGACCAATTTCCAATTACATTTTCCGGCTCATGTCAAGGCATTACCTTTAGAGTAGAGTTAAGATACTGATTAGAAAGAAGGGATTGAGAAGGGCCAGTTGGACGAGATAGAATGAAACCGAGCAAGATCGTTCTAGGATTTCTAGAAATCCGAGAAAATCCCCGACAAAACAACATCCTCGTCTGCCTCTCTCTTCTCTAACTACTACTTTACCAGTAACCCAAACAGAAGAAATACCCAGCAACTTAAAATTCTTTTATTCAGAGAAAATCTTTGGTATAATTTATTTGCTTATAATTGAACCCTACTTTTTCTAACTAATTTATCAAATCCCAACAAATTACTCTTTTCTTTTTTTTTCTTTTTCTTTTTTGTTTTTTTAGGTTAATCCCAACTGATCACTTAACTGCAGAAAAAGTCTATTATTTATTATAGTAATAAAGAGTGATTGAGGCCCAAAAGAGGACAACGAATAAAAGTTATTTTATATATTTTCTTGGAGAGTGGCAATAGGGTTTGGTAGCAGTCAGTTATAAATATTGAAATGAATAAATTTTGAGTATATAAATATAATTTTTTTATTTTATATTAATTTTTAAATTAAAAATATAAGTACGGGTTTCTTTTTATAAAGAATCAATGTAATCAAAATGTCACGAATCTCAAATAAATTTAAATTAAATAAAAAAAATATAAATTTCACATTAATTTGAAATTGAATAAATTAAAATATTATAGATTTTAAATATATCTTTCACCATTATCGGAAAATATTTGACATTGCCTAGTCTGCTAAATCCAGCCAAAAGCCAAAGCCGAGAATAGTCAAAGTCTGATAAATACCTTGAAAAATATCATTCATTTTGTTTTCTGCTTTGTAATCAATTTGAAAAGGTAATTATTGGAGTAGAAATTTGTATTCTCTCCCCTCTCAAATCCCAAGCATTGAGAACAAAACAATACTTATGATAGTAACCTTTTTTTCTGATTTAGCATTAAGGATATGAAATAATTATACAAAAAGGAAACAACGAAAACTGAGCCCTTGAATATAATACGATGGTGAAAGCTGGTAATCTGCTGTCATTTATTCCTTGCGGTGAGTATTTGAGTGAGATTAATGAGAGCCTGCCTTGACTTCCTTACATCCATGCTGCAGCTTTCAGGCAGAGAATCAATAGCTGCAGCTGCAAGACTAGCATGCTTTGTTGCTAGCTCTCTCGTCCTTTGTATTCCACGGCTCTTCCGTAGGTACTCGAGAGCCTGCGTTCTCAAATGCATATAAAATTTGACAAATGTAAATGCATATTCAACAGTTTTGATTGGGTTCCAAAGCAATTCAAACTTACGGTGTCGACATTGGCAGGGTCGTCGAAGCCCTGCTCAATGACAGCATGCAACTGAGGAAACTCTTCTGTTGCAAATAATATAGGAGCAGTTATGATCCCCTGCAAAAAGAATATGCGATAAATTATGCAAGCATGGTTCTGGCAAAACCAAATGCACCCCCATCAGTGTATGCACCATGAAAAGGGGTTTCGACAAAATGGAATGATTTGTAGATGTGGTCATTTATGTCCCTTCCAAACCAAACTCAGAAGACTTCACTGAACAAGTAGAGATGATTATTAACTGCTGTGTGCCATTGTCAAAATGCAGATGCAGGGCCTAGCCAGCCCAACACATGCATATGTTTAATGCTTTTTAAGTCTTATGACTCTGTAATATATCCAGAAACTGAGATAAAGCAGTAAGGTTAGATGAATTACCAGTCGTATGTCAGATAAAGAACCCTTTCCAAGGGAAGCTGATGAGCCTGTGAAATCAAGAATATCATCTATGAATTGATATGCCAATCCCTGGGAAAGGAGTTGAAAGAATCAGACGATGGTGACCCAAACGAACTACATATAAAACATGAATCATGGTAAACATAGCAAGATGCCAGAGTTTTTTGTTAAAGGGAAATTGGCCATATACACAAGATTATCCCACTATAAGTTGTGCCACTTAAAACATATTTCTTATCACGTAAGATGACTTTAGGAAATTTACAGACCAAATTTTTGCCATATTCAAAAGCCAACTTTGCAACTCCAGGTGTTTGGCCAGACAGAAGGGCAATAGCCTTGCAGCTGTTTGAAATCAACGATGCAGTCTTGTAGTATGTCTTTTGCATATAATACTCCATGCTGCAATTAGTAATGATTATTTTCACAAAATTAACCAGAAAAAAAAGGTAGAATCAATTGTAGATATCAACAAAATTATATTAACATGCCAGAGATATGGACATGGCAATCAAATACACATAAGAAGATGTAAGCAGTGCTCTGTATGTATCACCACTTTGCTAACCATTTATTCTTGACTGCATACAAAGAAATTGAATATGGAAACTTGTGTAAGTTTATTAAGTTTACTAACTAGAAAAAGGCAGTTTATTGGCTATAAATGTTTAAGTTTAAGCCTTTTGCGACTACAAGATTATCAAATTCTCCACACCTGATGGATAACTCACTGTAACTTTCGTGCAATTAAACCAGTATAACCCACACCAGACAACTAGCCAAACTGGTTTTCTTGGGGCTGTCTGAACCAAGTCCGGGGCAAGCCTATCCCCAATATTTTTCTCTTTAATCACAGGTGTGGTTTAAAACATATGGATAAGCACAGAGAAGGGAGCATAAAGCTGTAGAGCATACCTACAGCGCTGCTCAATTGTGGCTGCCATTTGCATAGTTTCACCAGTAACAAGATTCTCTATTGCTGTTACTAGTAATGACACAACCTGCAGGCACATGATAATGGTGCAAAATGTAGTTTGAACAACTAGAGGAATGCATATGATTTCTAAAAATTAATACAATATCACAATCAATGGACAACACATGGTAAAAATGATTTAAAAGAATCAGATACTCTTACAAGGTCATATTGAAGAATTTGGCTATCTAATAAAGTATTGGTGTGTACTGTCAGTTGTACACCACATAACTAGTCTTTGGCAGCAGCCAGACACTTATATTCTATAATTCTTTATCAGACTTCCACAAACAACAAGGAGCAATTGCAGCCTGCAATGTAGCCACCATGCAGAACAAAATAGAAAGCCAGAAGGGCGAATCATGAATAAGAAGATAGAAAGCTGGAAAAATTTATTAAAAGAAGAAAGACATTGGATGTCACCAGCATTTTCTCGACATCAAATGTCATTGGTCAGGCCATTGAAGAAGGTTTCTACTTCTATCCTTCCTCTTAAGAGAAGATCAAAGAATAGATTAAAAGCACCATTCCACATGGTACAAAGTGAGACGGAGCTAATGTCCACATTTTCCTCATTTAAAATCATACAGTTTCATATATAAACGTATTTAAATACATCTATTATATTACATATGTATGTATATATGTATCTGTATATAAATACATACCTCTGTGTTTTTCAAGGAAGCAAGGGTCCTAAGAGCTCGAAAAAGCAGAAAATCTCCAGCCAACACTGCTAACTGCATCATATAGATAAATAGACATGAATGAATGGTAAAAAGGATAAAAACAGGAGATATTATTTTTTGTTTACTGCACAGCTCCATTTTGATTACTGTAAGATGTCCATATGCTGTCAGTTGGCAAAGGTTTTAGAATTGGGATCAATATCTGATGCCTCCATTAATATTTCCTTATCATAACAAATTCAATAAGATGACTGGGTGCACATTTTCTCCCAAGGATCTGATCAACCAGTTTAGCTTCTAAAAATGGTGAAAATTACATGCCAAACCATTTAAAAGAAAGGAATGTCAAGGGTACAGTGCAATGATGTCAACTGTTACTGTTGAACCAAGCAAGGGTTCCAGTGGGACAGTCAACGACGTGCAGTAGAACTCACCTCTTCTTAGAACTAACTGCATCATCTACCTATGCATTTACAAAATGCATTATTCTTATCCAAACAACTAATATCATTCACCTTCAAATAGTGTATCGACACAAGCATATTTGTGAACAGTACCATAAGAAATTTTATCCCAATGCGTCCATAAATCACGTAGAATTTTCAATCCAGGAATTTATCAATGACTTGTACCAGGAAAATTGAAACACGTGGATAGTTACCTTATTTCCAACCACAAAACTTAATGAACCAATTCCACGTCTTGTATCCGCATCATCCAAGACATCATCATGAATAAGGCTAGCCACCTGAGATCGCAAGATTATTAGATCTGTCTACCAATGGCTATGGAGATGTTTCTTGACATGAGCAAGTACCATAATGAGGGTATACACAGCACATAACAGCATTTATTTTTTTTGAAAGGCATAACAGCGTTTATTAACAGAATTTTGTTAAAACAAACATGGATCATCTCGGTTATTTCAGCAATAAGTTGCTGTCTTCTACGCAGTTCAATTGTCCATGTATCTCCAATGCAGCAAAAAGGTGATTCAGGTCTATGTATATCCACAGCTGTAGCCATCAATAGCAAGACCTGCATAAAAGCATAAAACTTTCCTTTTTAGCTCATTGAAAGATGATAGAACATAAATAGAATGATTGCAAGAAAATAACAAAGGGAGTTGCACTTCCAGTTGAGAACCTCAAATACCCAATATCTCTCAATTTCTTTAGGTTGGAGATTGAGGAACAAAACTCATGAGGCTGTTTATAATTATGGAGTACTTTTTACCGGTTAAGTATGAAGAATCTAACCAGGTAAATGAGACAAATGAAAAGGCTATTAGCAGCATCATAAGGTCAAGGACGGAAGGTTTCTCTAGCAACTGAAGAAGTATCAAAGGAACTGACAATCAAAGAAACATCACTACAGTTTTCATAAACCATATCAAACCACAGCCATGTAAAAAAGTAGCCTTATTCTTATTACCACAGAGCATGTCCTCTTTCCTTCCACCCCCTCTTTGAAGAAGTATCCAGCAGCTGAGGCAAGCTCTGGGACCTAAATGACAAAGAAATCTGAGTTTTGATTGTAATAAGTCATTCAATCGTTTGCTATCATTCCAAGCCATTGCTTCTTTTACCTGGATGAGATAGTAAAAAAATATGAGCCTAATTAGAATAAAACTAGCATCCCTTCCACGCATACCCACAAATTAGACCACTAAAGGATGAGAAATAACGATCAAACACCTTAGCAACTACAGATGAACGCAACCTCTTTGAAACCAGTGACATTTCATGAGCAACGAGTGAAAACGGGTCCACCTTGTCCTGTGAAACAGCATCTTCCTATATCAGTAGGGAAAGGAAAAGTAAAATAGTTAAACAAAAACTACTCATAAAAGAGGGGTAAGAAAAGATCTTCTCTGGACTCAATTTTTAAAGGAGATGATGAACAATCAACTTTCAGTCTCAGATTATGGTTTTTAACTAAAATTTTTTCACTAATTGGCACCCCCAAAAAAAATGATTAAACACCCTCGACATAGATCAATTAACTCTTTAAATTATAAATCAAAATGGCACCCTTCACTTCAAACATGAAACTCAATTTACACATAATAATTAACAAAAGAAAATTGAAATGACATGCTCAATCTTATTAACCAGTTGCTGATCTGTATTAGAAATCAAACCTATAAAACGATGAAGAGGAAAGCTTTTTGGAGTGTACCTTGGGAGTAGAATCAGTGGGAGAGCGACAACTAGTGCCAAAGACAAGAGCTTGGCAGAGTTGAGGGCAGTTAAAAAAGGTTTTCTTGGGGGTCCCCGAAATCCTAGAAACTACCCGAGAAAATAGAATAGTCATCTTCCTGCTATTGGTATGTTAAACTCCACCCAGAAACCGGGTAATGTTTTTCCATTGAATCACGTGTCAAAGTACTTGATTTGGTCAAAGCGGACAAAACTAATTCAGTTTTTGCTTCAAGTGAGGACAAACTTGTGAAGAATCCATTTTTGCTTCGAGTTCACGATTGAAATAAAAAATATATATATTTCAACAGTCTGTCCTAGTTTTATGATTTTCTTATTAGATAAAATTGAAAAGAGAGAGAGAGAGAGAGAGAGAGATTGCAATCCCCATTACACTCAATGGTCAAGAAAAAAAGCATAATAACTTAGTAAAGTCAGTTGATTAAAATATCTTACTGCTTTGGTCTTTCATTTACGATGCACCATATGAAATGGCCAAATTTAAAAATGAAACAAGTCCAAAGAAAGAAGAAAATGAGTACATGCATCAGCGATTGCCTCCTTCCCTCAGCAACTCTTTAAACTCTTCATCTGTGCTTCTTAGCATGTTAGCCAAAACCAATTTAACCCCACTTTGCATGACTTCAATGTGCCTTGGTTTTATCCTCTTCTCTAAACTAAAAGCGAAGAACTGAGGGAACTCCTTCAACTCCTCCAACTCCCCTTTCATCTCCTCGTTGAAGTACTCAAATTTTGGCTTGTAGTTGTTTTCTATGCTGAAAGTGAACAGCCCTGGACACCTCAACACCATACTTTTAGCCTCATTGGTTGAAAACCCTATACTTTCCAAGAACTTCAGTTTAGGTATCAAGGTATGTTCCACACTAGAAACCAACAACACAGGATCTTGATAGGCCAAAGCCCCTAAATCTTTAAAACCAAGCCTTTGAAGATAGAACAAAGCTGGTTTTAGCCGGTCTCTGACACTTGAAGTAAGCAATCTTGGACACTTATTAATGACCTTCCTATAGTTGTTTTCTGGGACATGAAGGTCTTGGGAGAGGAAACTGAAAACTGGGTTAAGGTCAGCTTTGACGTTAGAGGTTAAGATTTTGGGGCACATGCCAAAGATTCTAGGGAAGTCCTTTTGGTGAATGCCTTTGGATTGGAGGAAGGACATTATGGAATGGATAGAATGGAGGGAAGTGGTGTGAAGAGAAGGGTTAAGAGAGAGTGCTTTACCTGAGTCAATGCCCATGATTTCAAGGCATAAGATTTTCTCTTTGATTTGGAGGGACAGATTTTGATGAGTTGATGAGTAGAGTGGGTGTTTATGGAGGAGACTTTTGGGTTTTGCTGCTGAAAGGCTGTTTGGTTGTTGGGAATTTCCAGGGGAAGATGATGGCTTCTGAGAAGAGATGCATAGGGAAGATTGTAATGCAGTTGCAGCTGCTGCAGACATGGTCGAGAGACACAGAGATGGCTTCCGGAGTGGTTGTCCAAAAACTGATCTTATTGGTCGTATTTGTATGTTATGTGACAAAGACACGTGGCGATTGGGTTGAAGCTGATTGGCCAAAGCGAGATCTTTTAGATGACTTGGGTGGACAATTTCTTGGCTCGAGCCATCCTTCCCTTCCTGCGTGTCATTGCTAATTACACAGACGCCTCTTTAAACAGCAAAACTTTTTCTGCATTCATTTCCCCCTCATTGAGATTTAAGGATGTAGCAGTATCAATTCACAAACTTGTTTGTTTAAAATTTGTCCACTTACTAGATTGTATTGTAATATTCATCATCTCATTTTTCTTTTTAATTTTTACTCGAAACAAACAGGCTTTGAAAAGGTAGTTAAGCTTAACACAACATATAGAATGCTTGTGAATTTTATCTGATTTCCTCAGTATGATTTGTCACCGCAAACAAACTCGATGTTCGAGATCAAGAACAGACCGTAAACAAGTTGGCCAATTGTAATTTGTAATGACGGAATTAAAAAGGGTAAGAACGCATTGTTGGGTTCTAAGCAGAGATACACCACTACAGCACCTACTCAAACTCAAATCCCATAAAGATGGTTGAGAGCCAACGTACAATTTACTCACAATCTATTAAACAAACCAAAACCCAAAAAGAAACAAAGAAAACTGCTTTTTGTCCTCAAATTGACTTAAATTTGCATTGCATTTCAATCCAGAATCAACATTAATGATTTTATAAACCAAAATCAAACTTTCAGCAGAATTCTTGTAGTCCATTGGCTACCCTTCCTTCCGCAGCTGCTGAACTTACAAATGCATTACGAAAAAAAATACAACTGCTAAAAGAATGACCGAAGAAAATGTGGAACAAAATAAACTTCTTTACTAGAATAAAAAAAAATTTTAAAAAAAATAAAAAACTAAGACAACCATCCATTCTGCCACATAACAGCATACACCAATCCCAATGCCTAATAACTATGTTATATATCTATCATTTATCAACAATACCAACAACCGGCATCTTATTTGCAGTGTCATCACAATTCCCAATCCATGAAATGAAAATCTCACATAAAATTTGTAGCACTAGAGACATTTGTTCTTGATAGCAATGTTCACTGTCAAACCACTGATCAAGTGAATAATCATATTAATAATAGTCAGAAGAACCTGCTTAAAGAAGCAAAGAGATAATTTACGCAGAATAGACAGGTAGCTCACTTGAATAACACAAATTACTTTACCATGAAATACGGTTTAAATAAAAATGGAAGTAAGAATGACACAACTTCTGCTGGCAGCAGTTCCAGTGGCAACAACTGAAAAAGCTTCCAAAACGCTCCGACTGTTGAATGCTATTCCATCCTACATGACATTGACATATATGAAGGCTAGAGGGTAGTCATGATTAAATGGCTGCATGCTTAAAGTAAGCCTAAGCTACAGTAGAACATTTTCTGTCAAGGAGACAATGATATTGGCAGTATACGATTTGAATGTCTAGATTACTTGTTTTACTGCTTGTTTTATAAACCGAAGCCCAAATGTCTGTTGTAACTTATATCAGCATACTTTCTTCAAATTATAAAACCATGACTATGTTGGCACATATCACTTAAAATATTATAACAGTATCAATTATTTTTGGGATTTAGAGTAAGTTACATGTGCTGTTAACAATAGCAAGTATTTAACTTTGCGATGCCAATTAAACTCGTAATGCCAATGCACATCTCTTTCCATTTTTTTGGTTGGAGTTCAAAAGAAGGTTGCATTTGTCGCTACATTTAACTTCAGGAAATTAAATGCCTAATGCTAGTATATATCTCTATCTTTTCACTTTTTCTAGTACTTTTTTGGGTTTGGCCATGATTAATGAACTTGTTCTGTAATCATAGGCATTAATAACCTAAATTCCGCATTTGTTTCAAAACTTGAGCTCCAAATTCCCTATTTCCTTTTGTTGTTATTTAGACAATCAAAAGTTTTTCACTACATCTAGCCTTTCAAATTACATCCCAATTCTCATACGTGCATTGCGGTATAATCAGACTGATAGTAAGATCCTCCTTTAAAACAATCAATAATATGTAAAGAAATTTATTTCCAGCCAAAAGGAAATGCTCATAACAGCTCTGTTAACCATCAATTAATTGCATAAAAAGCTAGCAAACACATAATCAATGCCCCTTTGCAGTAAAAATTTATTCTAGTTTTCCCAAAACTACACCCTAACTAAAATTTGTTCCATACCTAAAAGGATCTCTCGAAAACTTGTTCCAATAAGATGATCCGAATACAGTTAAAACAAGGATTACAAGAAGAAAGATGCCTAATTAGAGGGAGCTACAATCAATCATTTTACACAAGTGACATACTTACTAGCATTGCAGGTGTCTTTATGCTTCATGTTTGACTGTCAATGTTGCCCATGACTTTTGTTCATAGAGTGCCGTCGAAGGAGCTTTTTACCAGGAGTTTGGTGATCATCCTGCATAAGGAAATAGCCTATTAGTTGTGGAAATGAGGTTAGTCTAGCAGTGTCAAGCAGATCAAAGGTTCCAGTTGCCGGTAGCAGCTGCTCCCATTATTGTCCAATGATAAGGCATGAATTATAACTACCTAGACATTAAAGGAGTTAGCTCTTTCCCGAAGAGAACAAGTTCAATTACAGAAATTATTAACCTACATCTGACAATTCTCATTGAGAAGCACAAGCACCAATAATTAATTAAAAATAATCCATCATCCAAAATTTTCCACCCTCCTTTGCTTAAGATATAATAACTGCTAGCATTTGGCTCAATGATAGAAGCGTGTATTCCCCTACTCAAGAAGAGGGTTTGATGGCCCCTTTCCCCAAAATAAGAAAAGATATAATAACTGCTACAACAGTATTAGTTTAAATGAATATGAGCTACCAATTTTTTTCACTCTCCTTTGCTAATGGTATGCTAATTGTACAAAATATTGGTTTAAATGAATAAGAACTAACCAAATAAGGGAGGAGTGAAAGTACCACAGCCCACATAGGTTAAATCCTTAATTGGCTCATTAAAGCATAATTGTCAGATATAAGCAGTAGGTCATAGCTCGTAAGTAAATTTAGTGGAAGATGGAAACCTTCACAGCCTTAGACTCTTTTCGCAAAGGGCTAGAGCAAGGACACACTGATACAAACAGCAAATAATTCAAAAAAACATGTATGTAAGAACAGGAACCAGATTCATGACTTGACAGCAGGGACTAGCTAGACCATCCTCTTCTGATTCTTCAAAAAATAACAGTATTCTAGTCATCAATGAGAGCATTCAACAAGCTGCTCAATCAAGAAAACGAAAGCTAAAGTCCCAGATCCACCATTGTTCAGTATTAAGACAACTAACCTTATGCAATGATGCAGCTGACTCAGACTGTACTGTCTGCACAGGAATATGACCCAGTGATCGCAGGGCATCCAAGGCATCCAAGGTCAGCTGCCATCCACAAAGTGCAACAACATCAGCACTGGTGCTGGAGCCCGAGTTACTACAGCCAGCAGCAGCAACATTTCCATTCACCCAGGGGCAAAACTGGTTGTGATGAATAATTGGATCAAACTCTATAGCTTCTTCATAATTGCTTTCTCCTTTTGGCGGCCCTAAACATCAACTAGTCTTGATAAGGCATCCAGAACAGAGACAGGAAGGAAATAGAACCAGAGAACAACGAACAAATAAACACGACCTTCGAAATTTCAAACAGTTAAATGAAACACATAGATTACAACCTGGGCTTGTGCATAATCAAATCCACATAAAAATAAGTCAAATAAATGAAGGTAATGTCAGTTAGAATTGAACTGGTACACATTTCTATGCAGATATGGCACACTGCTAAATGCTAATTATGTATAGATCTAGCAGTCTATAGAAACAAAAATATAACCCAGATAGATTAAATTAGCTACAGCCTAGAAGACACAAATGTTTATGATCCCAATAATAGATCATTTCTACTGCTTCAGCAGACTGAATGAAAGCAATTTCAAACTAACTTTGAGGGTTACCATTGAAAGCTATAGACAATTTGAAGAGAGATTATACCATATTAAATTCAGTGCAAAATAGACTTCTATCTTTGAAAGTTCCCCAAAAGTTATTTCAAATTATAGCATGCGGAAGATCAAATTCCACACATGCATCATCATAATATTCTAAATGCAAAGTAAGCTATTAGTCCTCAACGTGTACGTCAACTAGTAACAGCAAACATAATAACAGATATTTAAATTACCCAAAAAATATTGTATGCAAACTGAGTAGTCATTTTATGCATAGAGGCTAAAGTTTGAAAATCCACTAAGAACTAGGTGATGCAACTATTGTTCAAAATTGGAACCAAGAGTTCCTAGTTCTCAAAAGAACCTAAAACCAACCACATTTTACATTCAATGCAATTTTACATTCAATGGAAGAAGTTATTCACTACAATATACAGTATATCATTAGATTCAGGTTTCAAGAATCAAGACAATCTGAAATATCCAGGAAAGAATCAAACTCACAAAAACCATGGATAATAGAATAAATTTATGCACAAGTAGCACAAAAACCATAGATAGTAGAATAAATTTATGCACAAGTGGCACCAAAGAGGGGAATCTCGCTTTTGTTTACATCCAGTTTTCCAATGAACTAGTTTATCATCTTATTTATGTGTTATTTTAGTATGATAAACGCATAAAAAAAAGGCCCAAAACTACCAAAGAACAGCCCTAAAGAGCCTTCAAAAGTAAAATCAATGCTAATCTTACGGCTTGGATCTACCAAGTAAGGACATAGAATTTACCTATCCCATGCGCAACAGCATAATCTGACTCTGGGTCTGGGTATGGACAATTGTTTATGGAAGATGATTTTCCGGCATTTGTGACCTCTTTCTTCGGTGTTTCATTACCAGAGTACAGATTAGCATTGCAGGAAAGAGAAGGATGAGCACTGTTATCTGGGACTAACTTGCAGCTTTGGCTTATCTTTTCACCACTTTCAACAGACTCTGCCTTGGCAGAACCATCAACTTTTGAACCACTGTCCGCCCTTCCTAGAGAGCGAGACAGCATTTCTTGGCTGTCACCATGAGGATCCTCTCTATTTATCTCATCAGGAACAACCTCATCCATCAACCCAGGATCTGGAGCAGATTCACCTGTTTGACCCTGATTTTCAGCATCTTCTATTCTGGGTTCTACATCACCAACTACACTAGCTGTTCTATGCACAGAGACATCTGCTCCATGGATTTCAGCTTCATGGCTGGCGCACATACCGACACTCCCCCCACTAATTCCAAAACTGAGCCCATCCCTGGCCTGAGCTGTCACAGTTTCAGCATTGAAAATTTCCTCACCGTCATTTGTACTGCTGATGCCCATTTCTCC
Source organism: Theobroma cacao (assembly GCF_053813885.1). Classification (NCBI taxonomy): domain Eukaryota; kingdom Viridiplantae; phylum Streptophyta; class Magnoliopsida; order Malvales; family Malvaceae; genus Theobroma; species Theobroma cacao. The sequence continues at coordinate 27,245,869 of NC_142644.1, forward strand.
TGGAACTGCTTCAGCAGCTGGTTGGAAACAAATACTCTGCTGAGCTTGATTACTATAATTCAACTCTGATGTGTCATTCATGTCAAGGTGGCCATATGTACTTGATGAGGGAAAATGGATATCATCAACATCTCCACGATAATTCTCAACACTTTCCATTGAGTCATCATCTGCACTGTGGCACACAGTATCCATAGCAATGACAGAGGATGCACGTGTTGAGTCTCTAGTTGAAGGTATTCCAATAACATGGTCGCTTCCTTGCCTAAACAGAGCAACTCTACTGCCATCTGCATAAGTTTCAAAACCAATCGAATGGCTTGGACCTGCATCAGATGAGTCTCTTGGATAAGGGGAGCAGTAAGTATCAAAAATATCTGAATCACGAGCACGTTTTGAAGGCCCAGCAGAATATTGTCTGCCATCAGTGACTTCGTCACCATCACGATCGATGACAGTTCCTTCAACACTATCAGCCTGCTGCACCCGTAACTGTGGCCTGTCATCTGAACTGGCACCTATTTCCAAGCTTCGCTTGCGAGAACTAGGACCCCGTGATTCATAAGAAGCTGCTCGATCACCAACCTCACTACCTGATGGTTGCCCAATCATTAGATCCCTACCCATGTCTGCATCATTCATATTTCTGGATGTCATAGTTTTACCCAACTGATTAAAAGAAAGACCCCCAGCCATCGTAAGATTCAAATCAACATCGGTTTTTTGCATCAATTTTCTCTCATCAGTTGTTCCTACTTCATCACGGTCTTCAGTCTGTTCTTTCTCCGGATCATCAGCAGCAAGCCAACCACCAATTCCACTGGCAGCACTTACTCCACGTGTCAATCCCATTTTTTTGCTTGTATCAGGGATGTCAATGTTGTTGGGAGCAACACGAGCAGGTCGAGGAACAGTTAAAAAATCCAATATCCTGACAGCAGCACCACATAAGCTACAATCTAACAAAGGTGACCTAAATTCAGATCTAGACTCCATGACTAAGAATTTGTTTTTTCCAGAGTCCTTGGCTGAAGCATGTTTGCTAGGTCCAGGATCGTGTGAAAGATGGACCTGGGCTGCGCTAGGGCCAAAAGAACATCCATTTCTAGCTGATTGAGCAGAATGTTCTTCACAGTCTTGAACATTTAGAAGCCATCTTGGTTCCCATCCACACAAGCTTATCAGCTTTTGTGACTGCAAAAGGTAAAGCACATAAGAACATTGAAACATTGCCATTTACCAGCAGATAAAAATATCATTAATATATCTTACGCGATAATATAGACAAAAAGCAGCATCTCTAGAGTTATCAAGTTCTTGTATACTCTCTGATCTGGATTCAAGCTCTGTCATAAAATTCTGCAACTGAGACAGAAGGCGATCAACCTGTGGACCCCAAGACACTCGCATATGTTCCACTGCAGATGCAGCTATGACAGGAAGGGACTGAAACTGCAAAAGTCCATCACATCTATCCTTGTATCCTGCAATTAGAGCAGACTGAGGTGCTGGAGGGAATTGGACCAAGCTTTCTTGACAGCTGTTTCCTCTCCAAGGACAAGCAACTTTGTGCCCAACATCCAGCTGCTTAGAAAAGGCTACACCAGCATCCTCAGCTTGAGAAAGAAAAAATTCCCAAAAAGAAGATAAATATCATTAGCAGATGAAAAATGGCAAAGAAGAGAGACCATAGCATAGTATATGACAAGCATGTGAAAAATGGCAAAGAAAAGAGACCAAAACAAAGTGTATGATAAGCAACTTACTGCTAGCATAATCACGAGAACTGCAAACACACCACACCCCCCCCCCCAAAAAAAAAAAAAAAAGAAACACTATCCATAACATTAATTTCATGACAACCAAACCCCCACTTCTACGTTAGAATAAACCAAAACAATTGTTATTGCTATTGACCACCATAACAAGTAAGAGCTAATGCAACATCAAGTATGAATAAAACAAACACAAATGGTTTAATTCACCATTTCCAATTAGCTGATCTAAAGAAAACAAATAAGAGCAGAAGAAGTATTAAGCATCAATCACTTGGAAACATATACAAAGACACATTCATAAAGCTTTCCTGTAATTATGATTCTTAGCTACAACTATGTCAAATTAAATGCCATAAACCATTCCTAGACAGGCAAAGAACTACAGTTTCCTATTAGCACAACTAATTTAAAAGAAAAAGAAAAACATAACTGCTCCAAAACTGAGTTCTTTTTTCTATTTGTCCATCTACCAAATCATTGTTCATCTATTTTCTTATATATCAGTAAAAATGTCTCAAAGCATCTAATATGTAGAAGGACCTAGGTATTTGTGGTGTCCATTAAAGCTGTAAATGAGAAAAAAGAAATAGTCAAATTACAGCAGCTAACCTTCAGAAGCAGCCCAGGATGGGGAGGAAGCAAAATGCAGGCATGCCCCACATGTTTCGCATGCAATTTTATCAACATCTATATTCATCCAACCTCTCTGAGCACAAGCCAATGAGCTCGCAACCTGCAATTAATTTGAAAAGGATCAGATTGATGCCTTAAGATCTTATTAAGCATATTCTATAACGTAAAGAAAAATGAATGTTTTAGACTTGATGCAACCACTTTTAACTCCAAGAGAAATTTAGAAGTTTATATTTAACAGTGGGTCCATGATGTTCATTGTAATAGGGAATTGTCCATTTGTGATATATACCAGAGATCAATACATACAAGCAAAGAAAACACCACGTCAGTTCAATGCAAACTCCAATAATAAGGAGATACCTCAGCAAGGGTGTACCTTAGGTTTCCCAAACCAATTTATAGGCTTAAATGTAGCCAAACGCCTAAGAAGATCCCCTCTTTCCCATGGTCGGCATGATGGTCTTGATGATCCAAGAGCAGATCCACCAGCACTAGTACTGAGTGAAGTCCATGGTGCTTGGGATCCAACAAAAGACTGAGAAGCTGCTTTGGAATTGTGTCCATGACCAGACCAATCTATACTGCCAACATTTGTTGGAACAGCAGGTGAAGATGCCCCAGCAGAACTGAAAAGAACAAGAAGCATAACTCTTTTTTTTCTTTTCCGAATTCATAATGAAGCATCATGAATATGATTATTTCATATAAAATGAATAAATTAACAAATAGGCATGTTCATGCCTCCTCGTACTGTAAGTTAACAAGTCCCTTACATTTCAGTTTCTTTAACTTGAAATAACTTTCCTGCTAATGAAATGACATTCCTAGCAGACTTGAACCCAGTTTCCATCCTTTAAGCCCCCCACCCCTCAAAAATAACCACAAAAAAGGGTAATCTAGGGCTTAGCACGTTGACAAAACAACCATAGAAGTGATGAACAAATATCCTGTCTAGATCATCAAAGCATTATCACTGTGTTCTTCCTTTACATCACTCAAAACTCGAGCACAATTTTTCTAGCAGAATGAACACTATCATTCATTTCAGATCCTTCTATATTATTGCTTATTTCCAAGGGGCATGAAATATCCAGCTACGGGTCCAATCTCAAATTCATAATCTTAGAGACAAAAGCAAGCAACCCAGTTTACTTGACCAACAAAAAAAAGCAAGGATAAAATTGAGTACAACCGATTAAGTTTCCATATAAAGCCATGTTAAGTGTCTAGACAAATATATATACATAACCCTGTCCTTGAAATGCAAAAACTAAGTTAGATTCATGGTTTTTAATTTTTTTTCTGTTTTTCTTTTTTAGATTGAAGAGAGAGTGCGCCCTGGGACAAACTTAGGATCTCTAGCCAAACCCCACCCCTCATTACTTGTCCTTCACTTTCCCAGCAAACAAACCACTTCGCTTTAACTAAATCTCAATCGTTTCTCCCTTTCCAAAACAATTAAACTCAACTGTAACTCCCAATCTTTCTCTCCTCGCTTTTCCCAGCTGCCAAACACAGCCAAGAAATCTAACCCTAACCCTAACCGCACAGAAACACAGCAAATTGATTGTAATAAAAACCCCAGCTTCACCAAGAATAACAGAGATTGCGGAAACAAAACCCTAACATGAGAATTGAGTTGAAAAGATAGTGAAAGAAGAGAGTGAGAGTTGGTAGGTACCTCGCAGCAGGAGTGGGATCTATGGTCCCACCAGAGCTAATAACCTCTTCTCTCATAGCAGCGCCTTCCCTCCTACCTCCTTTGGCCTAAAGAAAATACCAATAGCAATAATGTCGAAACAGAGACCAACGATTGAGTCGAAACCGAGTAACTAGTTTGACGTTGTCCGCTCCATTTTATAGCGAGTATACTTGCCAGACGCGCGCAACACGAGTAATTAGTTTTCGGTCATGGATATGGGCCGGGCTCTTTTCTCAGTATTTGGGCCTCCCAGCTCTCGCTTCTTTAAGCCCATCAAGTTATAAAGCAAATTAGGAAAAAGATTACGAGTGGAAAATCCACTTAAATAGTCTCTAATTTTTGTTACTAATTAACTTTCCTTTCAAAGCTTTACATATATTTACTTCAGATTTTTGGAGTCAAAACTTGGTCACTTGCCTGTTAAAAGGACTTGTCTCCAATTTTGCCTTATTATATAGGAAGAAAGAAATAAAAGCAACACGTTTCAATCCCAAACACTATTTTTCTTTTTTCTTTTTCCCGTTTTATTTATTCATAAATTCAAGTGATTGGTACAATTAAGTTCTCAAAACAGCAGAGCAATAAGGTAAATAAGTTCTTTCTGGATCACAGCATCCAGCAGAGACAGACATAAAGCTGGCACATGTATAGAGTATTTTACACAGTAAAGTTACAACCATTGGAAACAAGATGAACATTCCTTTGAGTAACCAGTATCTGAGGTTCGCCCAAGAGAACTGACCAATGCGCATTGTGGAAAAAGCCAGTCATCGCGATGGAGCAGAACCAGCAGCAGCTCCTGCAATCATTGTAGGAATACCATGAAAGAAACCCAAAGATGGAAGAGTCAAATTATTGTCCCTAGTAGATGCTAGGAATGAAAATTTTTTGACAACTAAGAAACTGGCTTTCTAATTTCTCACATTTCTTTAATGTAAATAAATAAATTATAATAGAACCCAGAGCATGAGAGCAACCTACGCTACATATCGGAAAGTTGATGTAATTTAGTTTAATTTCACTTGTTCATCATTCCAACAGAATATAACATTTCCAAACTGCTAAATACTGACACACTATTAAGTCATGCACGATAAGTTCATATATACACACACTTCAAATATTTTCCAAAAGGGTGAAGGCTGAAGGGATCAGATGAAAACACAACATATTTTCCCCAAATAAGGAGAAGGAGATTCCAGTTAGCTCACACAGACAACAACTTTAACTTTCAGTCCTGCTGCTGCCCTAGTATGAATATATGTTCGATTTAGATTCTCCATTAAACTAAAAGCATAGGAGGTTAGGTAATTGACATTTCAATTAAACACTTAACTAACTGGTATGATATACTAACCATCCTTTTCTTCCACTTTTCCTTCCTCTGCTGTTTTCCAAACAATATCTTTTAGCCCAGTAGAGAGATTATTGTAGAACTGTAAATTGAAGAAAGCAGAGTGTAAATTCAAGGTCCTATAAAGCCAGAGGTAAAAAGAAAGGGAAAAAAACTCAGGTCAACTTCAAACCATGGAACACCAAATTGAGATGCTTTTTGCATGACTTTACATGATAAAATGACCGTGGTTATCAGCAAATGACTAAATGAGACTATCTACTATATTAACAGTAAAGAGGCCTAGAATATCTATTAAATGAGGAAGCATTTTAATAAGTAAACAACACAGCCACACTAACATCAGGTCTGATACCTTGTGAAATTCCAGGGTATCTCCGCCAGACTTTCGAAGTTCAACCATGCAAAGTGAAGGAGCCACCTGAAAAATCTGAAATGGGAAAGAGGCATGGCTGGGGGGGTTATGGACCAGATCATCAATAACCACGTCCAAACAACTTTTAGTGAAGCAAACGGAAATTATGCTCAAAAGATAAAGGCTGAAAGAGAGGTACCTCCGTTGTAACAGCCAAATGACCCTTACGTCCAGTTTTTTCTCCTAGAAGCTTCATCTGAGATGGGCAAAAAAGAAAAAATGATTCATCAGAAATGAGAAAATAATTTAACATTTGATTACTGATTTGTAGTCAAAGAGATTATATATCATCTCAATCGAAGTACATATTAATCTTCCTATTTCAGCCAACAAGCCTCAGAGACATGGAACTATTCAAGTGCTTAATGCAGATATCCAATACTCCAGTTCTATTAGCAAGAACTTGATACCAAAACAACCTTTACCAAATGAAGTTGGTAAACAAGCATTAATCAAAATTGAATCTAGCACTTTAAAATATAGACCACTGCTTCATGGAACAGGTGATACAGTAATTAACAAATAATAAAATATCATGATAAGTAAGCATGAAAAATGGAAAGTTTTTTCACATAAACAATAAAAGCAAATTCATCCATCTAAATTTCTTAAGAAGATCAAAAGCAGTCACAACACAAGAAAGAGATTAAACCTTGTAGTTATTTTTCTTCACATCAAAACCCAAGGGCATTGCAGCTTCCTCTATTTTTGAGATTATCTCATTAGCAGGACATTTGGAAGTGAATCTTGTTTCCCGTTTAACAAGTCCCTGTAATCAGAGGAAATTGCAGCCACCTTATCTTTCAAGGTTACGTATTTTGAGTAAGATAACAAATAATATCCAAGAGGTACCCATTCTTGGTCAAACTATGTAATAATAACATAACATGTCCCATCAGATTTGACAGATAGTCTAAACATTTTTTTTTTTAGTTAATATTCAACCAGGCTGCATTCTCAAGAACTAAATTTTTAATTGCAGCAAAAAAGGACCAGTAGATAATGGAACACACGAATTATCTATTGCATGCTTTAAAATGGCTAAAATAATTTATGGGCTAACTCCTTAGTTCAAGAAAATTATCTGAGTGATATCTTTCTGTGACTTTGCAACCAAAGGGCTTCCACTTCATTGGATGAATCAAATTGTTGGATTCTCAAGGGTTTTTTATTTATTTTGCATATAATATATTACAACTAAGTAAGATATGATTGGTTAACATACCATTTGCTTCTCAAACAGACTACTGAGGTTGAGACCCTGAGATGTAGAGATAAGTTCAAATGCATTCATAGTAGCAGGTACTCTAGGCCCTTCTTCTCGCCGTTCAACAACAAGGTTTTGAGTATCCTGTTACCAAAATCATGTAAAAAGACTCATCTCATTGCATCGACACCACAAAACTGTGTTCCATATGTGAAAAACACAACTCTTACCCCTGATTCATTGAAAATGACATCCACATCATCAAGACTAACATCAGCTTGCTCAAACCTAGGTGGAATATATCCTTTCTTAAACCACTCATTCTCAATAATCTCAGGAATTGTTATCCTCTGGTATAATCACAAGTAATAAAGAGTGAAAATGATATCCAAAAACAACTTAAAGAGAACATCAAGGACAGCAATCTTTGGGACAAAATCAATTCAAAAAATACCACCAGAAAACCAAAAAATCTTTGAAACAGGTAGAAAGAAAGAAACCATGGATGAAGGGGAAGAGACAAGAACTTACTGTCAATGGATTAGGGTCTAGGATTCTCTTGATTAATTTCTTTGCACTTGAGGAGAACCATGGAGGACAATTGAAGTCGGCTTTAAATATCTGCAATCAGGAAAATACTTCAGAGAAAGCATTTTAAACATAGAAGAAACAACTAAAGCTTAATTGCAAGTTAATTTATCAGCAGCATGACAGCATTGCTGTATGCAGATACAAATATGACAGGCTTCTGTTTTTCTGTCTTATTTGTGTGCACATGAACTTTTCTTATTGATATCTCCAATGTATTGTCCTACCTGGCTATGAGTTATAGCTAACTTAATGCCAAAAGCAATAATTTTCCAAGCCAGCAACCACTAATAACAAAGACATTTAGTGTTTTAATTTATTCTTTAAAACAACAAATACTGATTGAGGAAATGGTGACTGGCTAACAATAAAATCCAAATCAATATTTATCAGGAATAAATTATGTCCAGAATATGATACCATTTCATTCTTTGATTGATTTATGTCAATGATGACTTAATAACACATATTTATTCAGCAAAATTGTTTGCTTTTGAAGTAGAAGGAAAAAGAACTTTGAGAGACAAAAAAAAGAGAAGAAGCACCTTTTTATATAAAGCCGTCAAATTGGAGTCCTCAAAAGGCAAGTAACCAGCCATTAAGACAAAGAGTATCACACCACATGACCAAAGATCTGCCCTAGCTCCATCATAGCCTTTATTGTTGATCACCTGAAAAGTAAGAGCACATAGACAATAAAGAAAAGCTAATGGATCATAAAGAAAAGGAATCGTGTTTGCAATAAAAACAGATGTACCTCTGGTGCAACATAATTTGGTGTTCCACAAGTTGTGTGAAGTAACCCATCCTCCTATATCAAAAGGACAACATATTCAGTTTTGAATTGTTTTATCAGTATATTACAAAAAGCTGCATGACAAAAAGCCATCCAGTAAGGAAAACCAAATAAAATATGCTTCTAGGTTCTGCCATCTTCTTTTGCTACCCACAAAATTCAAGTGTCCAAGCAAGACTAAAACTGTGCACATGCAAAGTGGGCACCATGTCATCCTTCACTCAAGTGAAAAAGTAAAGTGATAGTACAAGACAACACAGAGCAAGCAGCCACAGAAGTAATCCATAATGAATATAAGATCTTGGGGGAAATATTATAGTAAGATATTAAGACAGCACACTCACTCGAACTTGCTGAGGTAAAGCACTCAAACCAAAATCTGAAATTTTAAGAACTCCATTAGCATCCAGCAGCAAATTCTCTGGCTGTAAATTACAAAACACAGCCATGATATATCAAAGAAATTTACATATTTAACTGTTATAGGAAAAGGATTAATGAACACAAAATATATCCCACACCTTCAGGTCTCGATGGTAAACACCTCTGCTATGGCAGTAATCTACAGCATTAATAAGCTGCTGAAAATACTTTCTAGCTTCATCTTCCTTTAACCGCCCTCTGCTAGCCTGGCTCACGAACAAAACCAGGACAAATGCCAGATTAATAACAGTTATCAAACACTGATGAACAACTGAGATTTGATTCCTCATAGCACTTATACTTTGCCAACAGTAAAACACAAAGTTTTTACTACTGCTATCTTACAATTTTGTCAAAAAGTTCACCACCAGTCACAAATTCCAAAACAATGTATATTTTCGTCTTGCTAGCCATCACCTACACCAAGAATACTGCTAGAAGTTACCAAGAAGCATAGACATACCATACTAATAATGGTTATAAAGCCAAATGGAATCCTTTTCTGACAAAATGCCAGCTAGATTCCAAAGGGAACAACTAAAAGATACAAGGAAGAAATGCATGGAGATTAACAAAATAACTAGACTAAGATATACAAGAGAAACTTCGTGACAAACCTCATACATATGGATGACATTTGGGTGTCTAATTAGTTTCATTGTTGAAATTTCACGTTTAATCTGCAAAGGAGAAAGAGAATAAATACAATGTAGCATGCACAAGGTAAAACAGAAATGAGATTCAGGAAAAACAAAAAAAAAAAAATTCTGAAAGTAAGGATATAATTTGCATGGCATCTAAGTGTCAGCAGTGAATAAGGAGAAAATTCAAGCGGTGTAGTAACAGTTCAAAAAAGAAAGTTTGTTAAAAGTCCAGACATAAAATTTTTTAAGGAAAAAATTATCATTATTTTCTGTTTATTACTATTTCGGAGAATAATTTCTTTCTAGGTCAGATATGGTGTAACCAAATGAGAGACGGTCGGATAAGTTAAATTCGATTTAGAACATTTGATTTCAGAATTAAGTCAAACACAAATAAACGTGTATAATTTCTGCCAAACTGGAGGGGGATGGAACCCCGTAGAAAAACCAATTGTCTACCATTGACTTATTAGGTTGACTTCTACCTTCTTCTACAAGCTAATTCCTATTCCCCATGAAACCTAGACAAATTGCAAATTTTGAACACTGAATCATCTTTTTATTCTAAAAAACACTGTGCAGGACCAAAATTAGTCAAATGAGAAACTATTACGATTATTTCTTATTGACAAATTAAGTTGACTCTACTTTTTTGGACATAAAAACTCTGTTGCTCTCTAGTCCTTAATACTCTGTTTTTCACCCCAAACAATCACTAAATCATCATATTCTCACAATTCTTTATTGAGTCACAAGAAAACAAAACCAAACAAAATAGTAAAGATAAGAAACTGTGAAGCAAATTGAATTTCAAAGTCAATTCATGGTTCGCACCCTGATTAATCAACAACAAAAAGACCAGAAAAATTATTCGAGTAACTAACAATCAGGAATTAGTTAAATTAAATGGAAATCAACCAGTTAATCGTTATGAGAAGAATTCCAATTAACATAGAATTAGGATTCAGTATCAAGAAAACTTTACAAATCAAATCAACAGTTAATTAGTAGTAGTAATATTCACTTTTTCAAAAGAGATTTACTGGAAAACAATACGAGTACCTGGCCAATCATCTTATGCTTCAAAACTTTCTCTTTGTCAAGAATCTTGATTGCTACATTCTGCTCGGTCTCTATATTCCTCGCAAACTTCACCTTTGCGAATGTTCCTTCCCCCAACGTCCTCCCTAGCTCGTACTTCCCCACACGTGTCCTGGTCCCTGCACTCGTGCGAGCTGCCATCACTTTCTCTGCGAATCCTTTTTATTTCTCTTAAATTTATTTTCCCTTTTTTTCCCAAAAATGTCCTCTATTTCTTTCTGTTTCTTCTAAAGCTTGCTGTTAATCAAAGACCTCTTCTTCTTGCATGGTTGCCATACCTGAGACTTAGCCACCCTCATTTTTTCTTCGTTTTTTCCTCAAAAAATAAATGGAATTCAAGAAAATCAATTCCCGTTTACCAAGCTTAAAACGGGAAAATAATTTAAAGCTCGACGATGACGGGGAAAATGTTGGAGAGAGAGAAAGCAGAAGCGGTGGCCATGGGATCAGACATGGAACCCATGAAGTCGAAGAAATCAACGGAGGAGAAATCGGTTTGAGAAAGGCACGTAGTGATGCTGAGGGATTTCTGAGCAAATTTCACGTGGACAAGATTGATGAAAAGGGCAATTTAATCATAGTACTTTAAACTCTTTTTTCCTTTTCCGAGGATTTTGATTTGCACGAAATTCAAGGGCGACTAGATTGGAGAAATCGAATCTGGAACGCAGATCTATGGAGGTTTTCTTGAGAAAATAATAAACTCAGTACTATAACAATGCAGGTTACTGGGAGATTAACTTGACGACTTTTTTTTTTTTTTGGACTTTATCACTGGTGAGAGAAGAGTTTTTAATGTTTTGGCGGTTTTAATATTTGGGTAATTATTGGACCAGGAGGAGAGGTGATCCTCTGCTTACAGGAACACCATTGCAACTTATAGAGTTTCCAATTTTTTGGCCAAATACATTAGGTTTCCCTTTTTCTTTAAATAGCAACCAAATATATATTAAGAATTTAAAGTTGACAGTTACAATTCTACCATATACTATTCAATTTTGTTGTAAGTTATTCTTCAGAATATTCTTTATGTTTGGTATTGACTGTTGACCCACCGTAAAGAGGTAGAAAGAAGAAAAAAATGTGACCAATTACCATATTCTTCATTTATTTTGAAAATTTTAGTTTTTTTAAGATGATTTGAATCTTCTTTGTGTCAATAAATAGATATATTTATCATTAAATCGAAGATTTGAACATCTAATTGTCATTATAATTATATTGTGATGTTTTTTATAAATAAAATATACGTAGCACTTTTTTTTTCTTATTTAATATTAAATATCTTTAAAATGTATCAATAGAAACCCTAAATCACAACAATTTGATTTACTAATTCATTTGTTAATGAAATTAAGATTTTTAACACCATATTAAAACATATAATAAAATGTCAATTCGTTACTATATATTTTAAGAAAATAATATATATATATATACACAAGTATGTGTGTATATATATAATATTTTACTTAAGTATTATTGTTTTAAAATAAAAAATTCTTCAAAAATAAAATAAAATGGATATACTATCCAAAAATAAGATATTATTTTCAAGTATAATAAAGTATGAATTATGAAGCATAAGGGTTGGTAGGAATTTCCTTCTCCGGAGGAACATCATGATTGCTCTAATGCTATTAGGTACCCGGAATCAGAGGATCTAAAGTGGGCATTAGGCCAAGATTCATAGTACCAATAAGCAGGTTTATGCTTTGTGCATTGTGTGGGTTGTTGTAAGCTTGAAATAATGCGGGGTTATTGGTTTGGCACAGTAGTCAACGGCTTTCGACTTTCAGTGGCGGTCGCACGATTACCGTCGGTGTTGAATAAGTGCGCCTTTGGATCTTCCACCCAAATTACCGGCATTTAACCCATAAAGATGTTAGATCCGTTTTGTCTTTGCTGCTTTTTAAGGTTTTTTTTTTTAATATATTAATAGAATGAACAGTCAGCGTTCCATATAGACTTGGGTTTGAAAACTTTGTACAAAAAAAATTAAAAGTTAATGGTCCCAAAAGAATAATATATGGTTGGTGGTGGATGATTTGAGCTATTCATTCATATAAAACTAAAAGTAACCTCGCAGAATAATCTCGAAACAAAATTTAATCAACAAAAGGCCTCTTTGAACTTCCATGATAAAGACTCTTGAGCGGAAATTTTCTAAACATAATATTAATAAAAAATAAATTATCATGGGAGTTTTACCTTTTAATACATTGGTCATACACGTTTTTTAGGCATAATTCATTTTTCATTATATATTTGAAGTTGTTTTGGTTCTTTCGGACCATTTGGAAGGGTTGTTAATTGTTATAAGTTGTGTGTCACGGATCTCACAAAATTGTATAAAATTATATTTAAATTTCGACCAGTAACATATGAATTAAGTCATATACTTTTGACATTTTACAAGAAAAAAATATATCTCTCTCTTTCTTTCTTTTTTTTTTATTAATCTCCCTCTCGCTTCAAACAAGTAATATAATGTAATCTGCATGGAATAAAACAAACAATTTGATTTGCAAAGGATGATATAACTACAACTTAATAAACAAAGCAGTAGACACCTGCCCCATATATCACAACTACGAGTGCCTTAACATGACTTGATAGATAGGACAAGGTTAGGATATAACACAACAAAATGAAGTGTTAATAATGCATCAACAACTAATATCATATTACCTTTTGGGCCAGATCCCAGATCCTATGTTAAAAAATTACTACTTACACTTTGATTTATATTTTTAATATTAAGACTTTTATTTTCTTATTTATTTTTTTAATATCAAATACAAATTATAACGTTTGAAGTTAAATTTTTTTTATTCATTAAAAGACGTATTAAATTTCACATTTTTTTATGTTATTTTTACTTCTACTTTGTTTTTTTTTAATAAATAATTTTTTATTATATGTACAAAATTTTATTTTGATCCCTTATATAGATTTTTTTTATAATGCGATGGGAGAGCACTATATGTTAGGTATAAAACATGTTCAAATGTTATGCAAAACTCATAATTCATTAAATTGTGAAATTTTAAGCAGTTATTACAAAGAAAAATGGTTTAATTTGTTGGAGAAACTTTTGCGCACAACATTCGACCGTTCCTATTCTTATTATTTTCTTAAATTGCATTTGGTTCAAGAAATAATCCTATTTTAGTATATCCATTTTCAAAGAGGTTGGAGTAGTCAATACCAACTCTATGACTATTTTAAGTTTATAATTATAGGCTAAAAAATATAAAGTTGACGAATTAATTAAAAGTTAAAAACCATTGGCTTATCCATTACTGAAAAAAAAACTTGGTATAATATTTAAAAAAATTATAAAATATTTTAAAATTTAAAATAAATTTTTTTATCGAGTTCAATCAACTTCATATATTTTTATTTTTATTTAATTAAAATATTACTTATTATTTTATATTAAGTGACATTAACATGTCATAATGAATACTAATACGATATATTGATGTGACGTAATAACATGATCATGATATTTTTCAACTTTCACGTTAGTGTGATATGAGCATTAATGACAGTTGATATTTTAATTAATAATAATTAATTAGTCATTAATTATAAAATTTTATTTTATTCAAAATAAAAGTATGAAAATTTGATTTAATAAAAAAACTTATTAAAAGATTTTTTTTTTGAACATTATGCTAAAAAAACTAAACATTGGGATTAAGCTATATCAAAGGGTAAATTAAGGGAAAAAAAAAAGAAAGAAAATCAGATGCCATTTACGTGTTAAAGCTACTTGTTGTGTTCCATGATGCGTTCACATGAACCTGAAAGCATAATAGCACGGCCAAACAGGGCACTATGGCCATGACAAATGTCATGATTGTCATCCGAATGATTAATTATATAATCATAACATTATAGACAGCCGTGTAATCAGACGAAAACAAACAAATAAACCTGCCCGTGACGTTAGTTTCAAGCCTAGCTGCCGTTGCGTTGTGCGTCATCACACAAGCAATAAATTAGAATTAAAATTAAGCCTAAATACGTAAAGCACATTTCCGGCAACTATCGAACGAGAGTTTTTGACTTATCCAAAAGGAAAAAAAAAAAGAGAAGAATTTTGATATAACACGTAATTATATAAGATTAGTGGTTATAAAGACTAAGAAAATAAATAAAATTATAAATTATTAGTGACTATGATGAGGCATTTTGAAATGGATAGTACATTTTGGTCCCACATTATCTATACGAACCGTTGAGTTCTTGCTCTACCGTGAACATTCATGAACTTGACATTAAGCGAAACTTATTGCTACGTGTTGTGCTATTATAGATCTTGTTCATGCAATGGAATAATTCTATATAGTTGGTTGGCCTACTCAACAAAACTTCTAATCCCTGATTTCCTGTTTCAAGATTAATCAACATTTTTAAAAAAAATTTCGGGAAAAGAGATTTAATTTTTTTTTAAAAAATATACATTTACCATTTAACCGATCATTATTATCTAAAAAAAAATTAATTACTTTTCACGGTTTTAAACTAAATAAATTTGAATGGGTCAGGCCCAGATGGTGGCCCAATAGTATTGAGTTGAGCCAGGCCCAGTACTATATCTTCTTCTTTCTTCTCTGTCTTAAACCCTGGTTCTGAATTAGGGTTTTAGGCTTTTCTTTCTTTTTTTTTTTTTGGTTTTGATGATTCAAGCTTGAGTTGAAAAAAATAAAAAAATAAAAAAGAGAAAGAAATGGAGGAAGTGAAGGAAAAGAGTGTGCCAATTCTTCCATGGATGAGAAACCCAATTGATGTGAGTCTCTTTGAAGATTGCCCTCTCAGTCTTGTCCCTTGTCTTGACCACAGGTACTTTCATAGGAAGTTCTTTTTTTTTTTCATCCTTTTAACTGTATTTTTTAAATTTCATTTTATTCTCACAGCCTCAGCTTGCATTGCAGAATTTTTCGTAGGATCGTTGACAATTTCACTTAATATTGAAATATATTTTGAAGACTGACGAGTTTGATTATCCGATTTCTTTTGAGTAAGGTTGGAGGTCGCTTTGGAGAATATGGGTATCTCTTCACTATTCCCAGTGCAAGTTGCAGTGTGGCAAGAGACAATAGGGCCTGGTGCTTTCGAGCGAGATCTCTGCATAAATTCACCAACAGGAAGTGGGAAGACCTTAGCCTATGCTTTGCCCATAGTGCAAACGCTGTCGACTCGTGCTGTTAAATGTTTAAGGGCTTTGGTAGTGTTACCAACACGTGATTTGGCGCTGCAGGTAATTGCCTTTTCTCCTGTATAACAATTCGCACTTTGTTTGTGCTATTTTTCTCTGTCAAGCGAATGAGAGGAATAACTGACTTTATTAAGCAACCTGGTGAATTCTGATTTATTCAAGAAACAATTTGTTGAGCTATTCAAAGAGAAAGCAACCTGGTGTTAAAATTAATAAAAAAAAAAATTCCTCTTCTAAATCTCAGTATAATGACCTGAAACTGTCCATTATGCTATTTTTTTGGTCATTTGTCTCCTCCTATTTTTTAGGTACTTTGCTATTGTGCCTAACTGTTATGACAGGTTACAATGCTTGTTTTTGATTCCTTTTGTTCAGGTTAAGGATGTTTTTGCATCCATTGCTCCTGCAGTAGGCTTGTCTGTTGGTTTAGCAGTGGGTCAATCTTCAATTGCTGATGAAATATCGGAGCTTATTAAGAGGCCTAAGCTTGAGGCAGGCATCTGTTATGACCCAGAAGATCTTGCATACGAATTGCAAAGTTCAGTGGATATATTGGTGGCAACTCCAGGAAGGCTTATGGACCATATCAACTCCACTAAGGGATTTACGCTTGAGCATCTCCATTATCTTGTAAGTAAGTGGACTGCGTGTATGCATTCTAACCACTGTTGGGGCCTGACTACTATTAATTTCCAATGATATTTTTAGAATGTTTGAAATTTGAAATTTAATGTTTGCGCTAAAGATTGTTCATGGGATTGAAACATTTTACTGGAAACCTGACTGTCTGAGAGTTTCACTGTGCTTGTCAAGCTTTGGCTAGGAATGTTACAAATCCTATCTTAATTTCGTACTGACATCAATTTGGGTGATTAGTTCTGGATAAGTTTTTCTGTTATGCTACAAACACCTGGAACTGTTTGTTCACTGACCTGGATTCTGGTTTCTGGACCATGCCTTTGACAGTTTCACAATTTTTTAAAGATATTAAAGAACACACTTGTAACATTGCTATCCTAGCTATGCATAGTACTTTATGGTTTAATTAACCTTCTCTTTAACTTTTTCATTAATTATAAGTGTGACTCCTAATTTGGGGTGTCAGATATAGCTGTTAAAATAATGACTTCTGTTTATGAAGGAAAAAGAAGGCTATTTTATGATTCTTTGGTTTTGAGTCAATTGTTTTTGTGGTTAAACATGGTGCTGATGGATAAATTGTTCCAGGTAGTTGATGAAACAGATCGGCTGCTCAGGGAAGCATACCAGTCTTGGCTACCAACTGTGCTTCAGTTGACTCAATCTAATGATGAAAGCCTCTTTCCTTATGCAGATTCTTTTCTTTCATCTACATTTGGTTCCTTAAAAACCATAAGGAGATTGTAAGTTCTATGCTTGTTATGGTCTTTTTCTTAAGCTATGCTTTGAACTTCAGCAATAAGCATCGGTATAAAATGGTCTGAAGTCTGAACTTAGTTTCACTTTTGATAATCAGTTCCTATCTATCAGAAATACATTTTTGTGCAGACACATTTACATGCATATGGCATGTGTACATATGCGTGCGTACACGCGTGCTCGTGTATTTACTGGAACTAGCTTTCCCGCAAGATGGAATGTTTTTAAGATAGTCTTATGCTGTTAGGCATGTTTGTATTAGCTTTTTCTTTCTTTAAAAAAATTTCGCTTTCTCCTATTTGAGGAGTGATTTTCCCATTTTTTCTTTAAAAGATGTAGCACTAAGCAAAAGCAAAATGGCAAATAGCATGTCGTGATATCAAGTCATCATTTTTTTTCTTTAATTATATATAATTTTTAAAAAATACAAAGTAAAACTGCTTAAAATAGCTTTAAAAAAAAACAGCTTAAAATAGTTTACTCTCTGGATATTGATATTATAACTGCTATAAATGCTTGAAACCACCTCCACTGGTATCTCTGGAACTGTTGGGACTGGTAACTGAGTTCCTTGACAATTATTGAAAGTTTTCTGACCCTTAAATTTAGGATATTTTCTCAAGTTATTTGATTCTGTTTGAAAGAGTAAGAGAACCATATTTTATGAAATCCAGCATCATCATGATATCATTACATATTTGATGCAGTGGCGTGGAAAGGGGGTTCAAGGGTAAATCTTACCCTAGGCTTGTGAAGATGGTTTTATCTGCCACATTAACACAAGATCCAAGCAAGCTTGCTCAGCTTAGTCTGCATCACCCTTTGCTGATGACAACAGGGAAAAGGCGTTACCAGCTCCCTGAAAAATTGGAATCGTACAAACTTGTATGCTATAATAACCCTTCTGGTGAATATATATACTTTGGTCTGTGTGAGTCTGTTGGTATTTCAACCTCTTGAGCTCCAATGTTCACAAGCTTCCTTCATTATGTTCATACTTATTTGAAAATATGGGGTTTTAAGTTACTTTCAACAAAAAAGTTGAGAGTCTTAATATTTTCTTTTGTCCAAAAGCTCACTTAAATTTCTCCATCGGTTTTGTTGTCAAATGTCAGGATATTTTTTCATGTTTTAGCAGTTTATGTAAAATCAGAGTGGACTTTTTCTCCCTGTGAATTCTCAAATACTATACATGTACACAGAATTATAGAGTACTTGAAATATTTTGAAATTAAGAGGCCTTGTTGGCTTAAGTCATAACTATACTTCATGAATCTTGAAAGGAAAATTTCAGTCAATTCAATAATGTCAAATCCCATTCTGGTGCTAATTTCGAAGCTTGTGAATTTAGTTTCTAATGCACTAGATGCTTTCCTTTTCTTTTTTATTGTATTAAATTTCTATATATATATTCTACAGATATGTGACTCAAATGTAAGGCCACTGTATTTGGTTGCCCTTCTACAAGAATTAGGAGAAGAGAAGTGCATTGTTTTCACCTCATCCACCGAGTCAACTCATCGCCTTTGTACGCTGCTAAACCTTTTTGGTGATTTAAGTATAAAAATTAAAGAGTATTCAGGCCTTCAGCATCAATCTGTAAGAAGGTAATGCCTGGATTATTTTCACCCAATTTATGTTCATGCTCAGCACTGGTTTCTATTTCTCATCTTCATAAATAAACAATTGTCTCTGCTTGAATGAGCCATTTGCAGCCCATTGACAATTCTTCTTTGAAGACATTTGAGAATTGTTTTACGAAACTAAATAATTTTGTGTCATCTTAAGTGCTAAAGAACTCCAATTGATTGAGCTTCACTAATGTAATTCTTGTAAAAATTCACAGTAATCTTTCTGCAGGTTTTAGTGCTAGTGTAACCTTTGATTGAATGGAAAAATTTTTGTTAATCTTTCTTATTGAGCTTCTTGATTTTAGTTGAATATCAAATGGATCAAGTGATATAACAAAGGGGGATAAAATGATGGAAACTGAATGGAACAAAAGGACAGGTCTTTGGGATAGAACAGAGATGGTAAAGGAAATGAGAACTAACTCTGTTTTTCTTTATTTGCTTGAGAGGGAGAAAAGGAATATGATAGATGCAATGGTGTAATGTATATATTCGCTTCTCTTGAAAAAATTCCTTTCCCCTTTTTTGTTTGACAATTTTCTGACTAACGGTTTTGGTGGATTCATAAAGAACATTGATCCTCACAAATTGCTTTCCTCCCATGATTTTTAGCGAAACAAGAAATGGTTTATCCCTGTATCCCTTTTTCTGCATTTTTCCTTTTCTGGCTACCACATCTGCTGAAAATTTGTAGTGTTTTATATTTGAACTCTATTTCCTAATTGATAAAATTGACTATAATGTCTGTGAGTTGATTGTAAATATTCTTTATGACTTTTAATGAAATGAAACTTTGTGCTGCAGCAAGACATTGAAGGCATTCCGGGAAGGGAAGGTGCAAGTACTTGTATCCTCTGATGCAATGACTCGTGGAATGGATGTTGAAGGGGTGAGAAATGTCATTAATTATGATATGCCTCCATATATAAAGACCTATATTCATCGAGCTGGTCGGACTGCTAGAGCAGGTCAAGCTGGGCGTTGCTTCACATTGCTCCATAAACATGAGGTATGTGCACATATTGATTGATTCCGACCATGAACATTATATGTCAACGTGTGGATAGAATTTTTGTTCCATCCTTCTTGTCATTATAATTTTTTTGGGTCCCTATTCAGTAAGACAAATATTTATACAATTTGA
This sequence comes from Theobroma cacao, assembly GCF_053813885.1. Classification (NCBI taxonomy): domain Eukaryota; kingdom Viridiplantae; phylum Streptophyta; class Magnoliopsida; order Malvales; family Malvaceae; genus Theobroma; species Theobroma cacao. The sequence continues at coordinate 27,265,916 of NC_142644.1, forward strand.
AACATGTAAAACAAAGAGTCTTCATTTTCTTATTATAAAAGTTGACCCGTGACATGGTTGTGGATTTTTTTTTATTCTTTTACTTGTTTCAGGTAAAACGTTTCAAGAAGATGTTAGGGAAAGCGGACAATGCCTCCGTTCCTCATTACTCTGTTCCTTCAAGTTCAATTGAGTCACTGCATGCTGCATATAGCTCTGGTAACTTCTTAGCTCTTTACTTATCCATGGCCAAGCCGCTAATAATATTCTGCAAGTGTTCAGACTTCTATAAGATCTTTGGATTAATCCCACACAGTTCCTAGCCTCCTTTTTCCAATCATTTGCCTCATTAATTTTCCTTTTGTTTTGGGTTGGGGAGGGGGGAGGGATACCTTGGGACCAACTTTTCAGAGGTTAGGTATGGCTTCATGTTCCAAAAGTTAATGAATTTTTTGATCCTGATTATTTGATTGGCCGTTTACACGTTTCTCTCCTTGTATATTTTCCAATGCTGTTTCACTTGTTATAGATGGAAGGGAGTGAGGAGAAATTATAGCAAATTTGTTTCTTATCTTGATCAAATGCAAAAATGATTTCAAGTATGAACTGTCTTATAGAAGCTTTAGCTTTCCATTTTAGTGAAAGGATATACTGTTGGTCGGACAATACACCTAGTTATCCCCTTATGCACAATATAAATTTGAAATAGGGTTACTGAGGCTTTTCATTGTTTTTAATGCATCAGCCCTAGGAAAACTGAAAGAGACAGTCGAATCAGAAGCGTCTAGGAAGAGGAAAATTGGTTCCAAGTTTTCAAGACTGAGCAAGAGCAAAAAAACAGACCATCAGAAGGGATGATCTATTGCTGCTGAGGCAAGAAGTTTTTGTTACAACATAGATCAATTTTCTAGATGGAAAGGGGCATTGCTTGACATGAAGCCAAAATTTCATATTCTCATGCTTGAGTGCATGGGCATCTTACTGGCAACTTTTGCTGATAAGCTCAGATTACTTTTTCCAAGACCCTAGTTTGGTGTATGGAAGCTGGGTGACACTTTTGCAGACCAAAAGCTGAAAGCAGAACTATTACACAGATCTAAATCTGGTGCAAAAAGGACGAAATTTTGAGAGCTCAGGGAAGTTCATGCTGCTAACAAAGTTCAGTCATGTTCATGCAGTTATATGGAATACTGTTATACCGAATTGTATTTCAACTTATAGTCACTGAATGGACTGAAACCATGAGATAACTCCGGTACAGATATTCTAGAGTTATGGTCATTGATTATATTGAGAACATGCTGAAGAAGTCGAAACTGATTCATCCTGTCTTAGTTAAAACATGCTTTTTCAATTCATATAATGCAATCATTAGAATGTAGAATACTGGTTACATGTTTAGAGTCATCCATGTCGGGTGGTGCTTGGTTAGATTCCCCATATCTTAAGGAATCTGTATATTTATGCCTTGGGTTTGGGACCTTCTCTGAAATCACACAAAGAAGTCCATCAGGACATGAACTGCCTGTGTGCATGCATGTAATTACTGTTCACCGAGCTGGTTCTCCATATCTCAAGGATTATGATTTCGATTCCAGGCTTGATGCCTTCTTAGCTGGTTCCACCGGTGGACATGGAAACTTTTTATTGAATTGTTAGGCATTAAGAATTCAGGACAACTGAATCTGCACAACTCACTGGTTCAAGATGATGAAGTCTAGTATCGAGGCTAATGTACCAACTTAACGTTTTTATTCATGAAAATGTCCGACTCTTTAAAACGCTAGAGTCTTACACAGCCCATCATAACATTGGTTACATTACCAAGTACGTACAGGCAGACCTACAAAAGTCTCAGCAAAGTCTTGGTCATCAGGCCAATCTCCCGGACTCTGTTAGTTGAAGAAAGGAAAAAACAAAGAAAACTGGAGAACATCGATGCATCTTCAATAAACCAAAAGCAAGTCATTCTAGTCGTTGAAAATTGCAAAACTCGACATTCCTTTGAGAAAATACTTGGAGTTTGCCGTCACAGCAGTGGCGGAGGAAGAAGCAGCAGCCATAGCACCGACAGGGACTGAGGTTGGTGAGCTCCTGGAAGTAGGAGAAAGAGAATCATTGTTGCTACCATCTCTATCCTCTTCACTGATGGTGTCCAACATCTTTCTTGTTCTGTGCCTCATGACAGTAACAAACTGAGGTGGAGCAACCTCCATAACGAACCTCGTGAGACGCGAATTGGCCATGTCTAGTAGCGCAGGAAGAAGGAGAAAGCTGAAGCATGGAAACCCCAAAGAGGGAGCTGGAGTTAATAGGAGAAAGAAACACCTTTGGTTTTGGATGTGCAGGAGCTCAAAGGTACGGGTGAGATTTATAATAGCATGGTCAGGCTTAAATTGAGTCAGTGGTCCTAGTCAATGGCACTTGATCAAATTTAACTCCTAGTGCCGCCACTTACTATTGATATTGATGTGCAAAAAGTCTGATGGATGATGTTTCCAACACAAGCTCCAAGAGATAACTACAGTGTGGGACCTTTCCCCTTCATGTGTCAAAGCCTGGATGGAAAACTGAGATTATCTCTACGGATATGGAATTTGTTGGGATCGACAGCTTCCAAAGTTACACTTTTCTGCGCTCAACCGGCATCAACAGGTCGTGTGCCATCTGTCAGTTGATTTTTCTCCATTGAACATTGATGGACAGGTCCTAACTTGCCCCCTTGCATTTGTGGGGTGAACAAAGAAGGAAGGACGAACTGGCTTTGTCCGAGGTTGATATAGACAAATGAAATTTCTTGAAAATCTTTGCATGGCTATTCAAGGAAGGGTCCATTACGGTTGGCTGGAAACTCACCGGCATGCATCATTGAAGAGATCTCGATCATATATTTTGCGTTACGTGTATGTTTCTCTATACGCAAAAAAACACTTAATTCTTCAATACCAATTCTATTACTTAATTTAAAAAAAAGACTCATATATATATATATATATGAATGACGGCACACGAAACGAAGAGAAAGAAGGAACAAGAAGCAACATTAAGAAAAATCCAATACATTACATGTTCAAAACACAAAATGCTGCTTAAAACCCAACTAGGGATGATAATAAGTATTTTATAATCGAGTAGTTTACTCTATTTGATATATTAAATAAAATTAGAGTATTTTACAATCGGATTCAAATAGAGTTTGGATAGTAAAATTATTATTTGTCATAGGTTTGAATGATGATTTTATGATACTCACTGTTCAAACTCGATTATAAATAATATTTTTTAATATTTAAATTTTAATTTTATTTATTATTTTTTTATTTACAAAATTACTTAAAATTAATATAGTACATATTAAAATAGATTAAGTGTTCTACAAGTGATTTTAAATTTTAACTTACTAATTTAATTGGCAATAATAATAAATATAAATAATTTTAAAATAATTTTTTGTTTTGAATTTGGATTTGGGTTCGAGTATTATGTGTTTATTTTTAATCAAGCTTGGATAAAGTATGAATATTTAAATTTTAATTGGATTCGAATTTGAATATTTTAAAATTAACGAGTAAATGCATGTGAACTTAGAAATTGAATATATTTTGTTAAATAAATAAAACAGTCAATATCACCATATTCCAGGGGTGTTTTTGGTAAAGAAAAGGGCGAAAACGTTTGTATGGTGAACTATAAAGATCCCAAATTCTCCACCGTCGGATATAAAATATTGATAATCTGTGTCGGCCCATCTCGAATTAGAATTTGATTGTCTAAAGTGTTGGCCCAATTCCAAGGATAACCTGTTCTTAAGACCGCAATGGCCCATCATCACTCAGTTCCTAAAACCCTAAAACCCTAAATTTGACCATTTGTCTTTCTCCTAGCTTCTTTGCTTCTCCAAGCGCCGGCAGAGGAGGTGCGGCCCTCATCACAAATTCACGATTTTCTTCTTCTACTTGGTTTTTTCTTTCTGGGTTTCTTTTAATTGCATTGAAGTTCTAATCTTTCTCTCTTTTTAGAGTTGCTATTCCTTTTCTTTGGATAAGATGTATCTCCAGTTCTACATAAACGAGAATGGTGACAAAGTTTACACCACCAAGGTAAAAACCCATACTTATTTATTGATAATTAGTTAAAACTACAAATCATCTCAGGTTTCTGTTAGTTGCATAAGTTTTATGTTTTGTTTATAGTGATTGAGACAGTGGAAAGGACAACCTTGTATGCAATGAAACTGAAACCTACTGCACACTGTGGAACTTATAACCCTTTTTTGTTTTTTCTTTTTAGAATTTCAAAGCTGAGTTTTAAGCTTAGGTTGCTCCAAAACTTTGTGCTATAGCTGATGTTTTTTCTTTGGAATTTCAACAACTTTTTCTTCTTGGTAGGATTTTTTTGGGTCCTCATAATTGAGGGAGTTGATGGCTGATTAACTTGTACTATCCTGAGAAATGCATTTAATTGTGAGAGTTGAGACTAGGAATAGATTTTAATCTCTTACCTGCAGTCAAGCCAAGCTGGCTTTCATCTTATTTTAACTTGTTCTAGCAATTTTTTAGGTTTCTAATTTATGTGTAATCAATATTTTAGTTGGTTTTTTTCTTTCTATATTTACATTTGTATGGATTTTGTGTGCAGAAAGAATCACCAGTAGGGATGCCTACTCAGTCTGCTCATCCAGGTAATACAGCCTGATGCATTTAGATCATTTCTGGCATACACTGATTAGAACTTTCATAGTTTTTTGGCCATTTATGTTTATCTTGATGGTCTTCCTGATTGAGTGTCCTTTTTCAAGAATTTCTTGCTCATTTTATGTTTGACCTGGTCTTTATTGTGGCAACTGAAGAAATTCATATGGCTACATACCTATATTAATTCCTTGCTGTAAGCTGCTTTCATAGGCACTTTGCTTTGTCTTTTTTGATGTGTAATATCAATAGAATAAGTTCATTTTGGTGGAGAATTGGTGGTGCTTGACTACATGGTCATTTGCTGTCTGTTTCTCAGTCTTCATTTGATTGACAAGTGGGTACTATACCGTGTCATCTATGGCACTCAACTGTAATGAATGATAACATTGGCTTCAATACATGTTAGGCTGTTGTAGGATTTCTTTTCTTGTTTTGTCAAATTTTTTACTAGAGGCAAGACAGCTTTTGGGAAAGTTGCATAGGAATGTTATTGAAAGGTTTTTGTTATGGTTTCTAATGAAAATTATTTTTTCCCTTTTACTAACATTCATGCAGCACGTTTCTCCCCTGATGACAAATATTCGAGACAAAGAGTTCTTTTGAAGAAACGATTTGGTTTGTTGCCAACCCAGCAGCCACCTCCAAAGTATTGAATTGATTAGATATATCAAGCTGTACTTTTATGAAGCTTTGTTTTTAGAGTATCAATGAATGCCTGTGGCTGTATAATGCAGTTTCTCTTTGCTTTAGGATGCTTATTTAAAACTATACACAGTTTAATGTCTGCTTGTAAGAACACATCTCGAGTATATGAATGCAAGTAGTACGATTTGTGTCTAGATTGCTCTTTTACATTTGTTGACTCAGTGATTTATGCCAGTTTGGTTTGGTGCATCCAAACATCTTTTGGACAGCCAGTCTCACTGAAATTGCTTTGTAAGTTGTGTCTTAAATATTAAATTTAGCTAAGAGAAGTGCTTTGAGCCATGGGAGCGATTATCCAATTAAGTTGCTCTTATCGTGGCTCCTACCCGATGTCTCGAAACCACTACTTGTGACATATAGTGTAACTTGGTTAGTTGCTAGAATGTTACTTTGTTCCTTACTCTGTATGAAGGAAAAAACTAATAGTAACTAGGAGGTACGAAATTAAAAGAATTTTCTAGCTTGAAGCTTTTTAGTTTTAGGGATAATATCTTATTTAGTTATTATACTTTAGGAAAATATTTAATGTGATACATGTATTAATAAAAAATTCATTGTGTTGCTTGAATATCTATTACATTTATCAATGTCTCACCTCAATGGGTCACTTAAATAGAAATGTTTCACCTGGTTTAATCAAAAACGAAAAAAAGTTCTTATTTGATTTGGTATTATTTTTGGGTTAGACACGATGTGTTTTCAATTTCTTCTTAAAGGGTAGCCTTTCAATAAACGTTCTCTAGCAATGATCCGTGCAAGCTAATTTGATTCTATTTCCATTCCAGTACAAGGAAAGCAGACATAAAAAAGAGATATGTTTCTTAAAAGATATATAGAGAAAAAGGACTTAAGGTTCACCGCACTTTTCTCATGGTTTGGGTTCCAACGCCATAGTCTCATCATCTCAGAGAAATCTTAACTTGGAGGTTGAAGAATTCTCAAACGAAACCTGATAGCAGATGGAACTGTTCTCTTGATCTGCTGCTGCTTGGTTGAACCCGACACTACGAAATTACTGCAGCCATCGCTGTGTTGTGTCACATGCGCCGTATCTACCAGGGCAACAACTGAAAGCAAAACGCCTGATACATCCATTTCAGCATTCTCCAAATACGAACTTTTGAAATTAATCTTGACCCGTACCAAAAAGTGTCAAAAGGGCTGCAACCTGTCAGGGCAAATGGTGCCGGCCGCCCTATCATCAATTATATGCGTCAGAATAGTGACACACGACTAAAGCTTTTTTTCTGATGTTTATCTACACACCGTAAAACCCAAACCGTACAAAGCAACGAAATTGTAGAATATTAACTCAGTTGCAAAGCCATTCATTCTTGCAAATGCATTTCTTGTGGTCCAAACAGTTCACATGCATTGAACCAAAAAGCCAGTTGTTTTGGTACTAGGTGATAATGAAGACTCAATATTGCAACTACGGAATGATGTTACATTGCAATCATTCAAATTATGGCATAAATTTGAATGGTTTTGGTTGAGACAATGCCATCCGTTTCTAAAGTGTGTCTAAAGCCTTGGCAAGTTAGCCTTTTATTCATGGCATGAACAGTCTCTTCACTTTTCTAGCTGGCAATTAAGGCTCCACATCTTAGATCTTGTTGGAATTGCTTTTAGTTGAAATCTTCTGGAGTGTCTTGACTAATTTCTTTGATTCTTTCTTATGTACTTGGTTTAGTTCTTTCACATGGGCCATCGGCCGGGATTGATGGGTAATACACACAGATGGACCCAAGAAAATTACATTAGGACGGCAAGAATGGAAAGCGATTGTGCTGTGTGCTATGGATGAGTATAGTTTTAAAGCCTTAAAGGGCAAACACATGTCCCTATGCTTGCAGGGTTTTTCTTTTCTCAGGGTAAGGAAAAGAAAAAGGATAAATCTTAGAAGTCATCGGCACTTCAAGTCTCACTTATATGATTTTTTTCCCTAATTTTATGTTGAATTTCTTCTTGCTATATAGGATTAAAGTGACACAATTTGATATTGACCTACAGTATAATGAAAAATTTGACCTTAATTTCTTAATTTATATACATAAATGTATAATTTATACCATACGTATTAAGGGTGGTTTGATCATTTGATTACAAATAAGAAAAACTAATAGTATTTAGTGTCATTCATTAGTGAAATGATCATATTATTTAATTGAGTAAATCACGAAGAAACCACTAGTATAAATTTTGTCATAAAGTGTATGCAATTCGTCACTTAGTACACACACATTCACAAAAAGCCCCATCAAGCCTAGTATTTCATGTGGAGGGAAAAAGGTCTTAACTAGGTGCACATGATGATGGTAATGAGCGATGACAACGATTAGGATGATGATGTTGATCATCATGCTGTGTTCATGAGGTAATGAAGATGGTGACAAGAGTAACCTTTTCAGTCTTCTAATGAGGCTCATCTCCAACATTTCTAATTTTGTTTTCCTTAACACTTTTGTTTGACTCAAGGAGAAGGGCCGGTTGTGGGTTTTCCTTAATTTGGCCCGATCAATTAAGGGCGAGATGGTAGGAAAGAGATAATGAAAGAAAATGGAAATGTGCAAGTTGTGTGGCACATTTTTGAAGATCGAATTGCTGGGATGGATATTACATTGTATGGTTCAAAGAGAACTCAGTTCATGGCCCTGTGTGTTTAAGATTGATGGAGGTACTACATAGAAAGCATAAATGGAGTTCAACCATGTCACTGAAGAAAAAAATTGTTTTAGGAGGATTTAATAATATCATTGTTCATGCAAAAGTTCAGTCTAAATTCTAAAGCTTCTAGTTATATGTTCTCCACTATTTGCCTGTAAAATTCAACAAGTGAATCATGACTTAGTTCAGTGATCAGTTTAAAAAAAAAAAATTGTAATGGTAACAGAAATGAGAGAAGGGTAGTAAGCAAGAAATGGGAGGACAAATACATTCGTAAAAGAGAGAAGGAAAAACACATCAGAATTAAACGTAAATTACAAGGAAAAACAAACTGGAGTCAATTCCTATTCAATCATGAAGGAGAGGTTGGTGTATGATGTTGAGGACGTGAACACAAGTAAAAGATGATCACAATGAGTGGCCACTCAATTAATCTGCATAAAGGCTCTTTGTTGCTAAACATATACGAGTAAGCTCACGATCATGAAGGAGAAATTTAATTCGTTAGAAGCATTGATCATGTGGTGCATCACTCTTTTAATTGGTTCCAATAGCAGAATGGGAGAAAGAAGAAACAAAACCTTGGCTCCACGACCTCCTCATCTCAGCTATGGACAGCACACCATCAAGGCTGCTGCATTGCAATTGCATGCTTCACTTTTAAAACGCGTGACACGCATGCACCGTGTCTACCAGGGCAAACAATGAAAGCAAAACGCCAAGTATATTCAAAGGCAAAACAATTTTGAAGAATCGAAATGACGATTTGAAATTCTGGGTTGATCCCCCCTTGATGTGGAGGGGGCGGCCTTAGCTTCAATGGGGACGAAACAGAAGGTTGCAATTAGTCAGGGAGAGATAGAAGCCGCCCTCAAGAATTTGACAAAGACATATTCCAAATCCCAAGGGATGTTATTGTAAAAAGCGCATACCTCAAATCACTGCATTGAATTCAGAAAGCAAACTACACCTTTTTCTTTTCAGTTGCCGACGCTTTTTGCAGAACGATTCTGACACTTGCCAATGCCCTTTAATCTAAGGCATACCAATGGAGTAGAACTGTAGAAGTCAGTCTTCTTTATCCAATATTAATTCTAGCCAAAACCATGAAGGAACGGGGAATGTTTCTTGGATTTAGGTCCTGTAATCATGGGACTTTGTCACATAGCTACTTGCTTTCATTCCTTAAAGAAGAGGATTATCCATAAAATAAGAACATTGGGTTTTTATTTAGCATTCTATTTTATGAAATTGTTGACGAAATATGGTTTGATGTGTGAATCTTATACTTGGGTATGCCCATTGTGTATATCTTTCTTTCCCTTTTCATCACTTGGTCAAAACAGGGATCCATTTTTTTCTAAGTTACTTGATATTCTTAATTGAGTTTTACCTCTTTCTCTACTTTCATGTTCCATTTTCTCTTAAGCTAATATTCTTACCCCTCCTCTACACATTTCTGATTAACTATAACCACATTCTTTGCATCTATGAAGATTGTTGGACTTGACTTGAATAGGTAAGTAAGGACACCCAAAGCTTTAACCCTTTTCATACTAGGAAAATACTGACATTTCAAGAAGTTCGTTTTCCTTCTCGAAAAAAAGTTACAAGAATCCAAACTTATCGTTGTCTTTGTCAGGCTGCATGAAAACCCAAAGATCACAAGCCAAGCTCTAATTGTATTGGTAGAAATGGAAAATGGAGGAAGAACAATACAAATTAAATCATTAAATTAATGGCTCCATTGCAAACCAGCTAACTAGTAAAAGCCACCGCCTCTCAAATTTTCAATGGCATTAATGTAGTTATCCGAAAATCCAGGGGCATTGTAACCATTACAACTTCTATATAAATCAATCGGAGTGCCACATCTGTTGACATTCGCTCTCACCCAACAAGTTCATTCGGAAAGTCCATACAAAAAGGTTTCCCATGGCTGATATCTTTTCAGTAACCACTCTCCAAGAAACACTCTGCCCTCCCAAGGCAGAGAGTCCAGTAGTCACTCCGCTCCTCACTCCCTTCTCTGCCGTCGTGCCTGCTCGTTTTACCCTGGCTAGGCTCACTATCCACATAACATTGGCAACCATTCATGAAGAAGAAAATGAAGAGGAAAGCATGGAGGTGTCACAGAATTCATCGACGTCTTTTTTATCCACTTGTTTCTTAGAAGTGAAGAAGCCCTTGCCGTCATATAGTCACAACTGCAAGTGTGCTTAGGGATGTTCATAACTTGAACAAACATCAGATGTAATCCATGAATGGTTTTTTTTCCAATCTTAAATCATGGTTTACTTTGTTGAGGAGAAATTTTTGTAACATATGCTTCTCAGAAATTAGGAGACTCTTGCTGTTCAGTCAACAAGCTTTATCAATCGTTGGCTGGTTATATGTCTATGCATGTGGTCAAACCAAGTATTAATAAATAAATAATGGATTGTAATTGACTCTTCTTGTTTGAAGAATTTTCTGTCTCTTCTATCTTTTTATAACCATGTTTTGCTCCTGGTCATGGAGCCTATCACTGGCATTTGAATAACGTTTAATCCTGTTGCATGTGCTCCGCTGCAGCATGAGGAGAAAGTTTCTTTTGTCCACGCCCTGGAGGAATCCTTCAAAACTTGTCTTTTATTTTGCGAAGCCATGTTCATGAAGTTATTGAGGGGTACAAATCTTCTAATCCATGACTTCTCTGGTTAAGCACGTAGGAGCACTCAGCAGCTTGTAAAGTAACATATTAATTAATGCAAGGAAGAGGGAAATTATAGAAAGTGAAATCAGGTTTGCAGTAGGCCATGTTCATGAAGTTTGGCAAAGCACCTAAATCTAGTATAGCCATGCAGATCAGTTGATGCAGTCGAGATAAGGCTTGACTGTCTAGAAAATGAACCAGCCAACAGAACATTGTGTCAGCAGTGGGGACCGAATGAAGTGATTTTAGCTAATTGATTGAAACAGCATTTAATTTTGCTGTCAGTAATTTGTTCATTTGCTTTACCTTTTTGCTGCTAGATTATCCTGATTTGTTTGGATATATAGAAATTTCCATTATCCAAAAGAAAACAAAAAAATCATTACTAGTGAAGTTCCCATGTCAGAAATGTAAGACCATCATCAGTTCATTGACTATCTGAGTACGAAGTCAAAAGCCTATAACTTAACAGACTTAAGTTATGTCACACTAAAAAATGGGTCATTTTGATCTTCTAAGCAAATGAGGAATGTTGTAGTATTTTCCTAGGTTTTGCTTGTAATGAAAAATTGAATTCAGGACTTGTTAATTTGTACCCCTTGAAGTTAATCTTAAACCAATGTGTTTTGAGTTCGACAGATAACACCTAATCTGCACTCCCCTGATCTTAGCTTCAAAAAGAAAAAGCCTCGTCAGACTAAAGTTAGCCCTGATGCAATCAGATGTCTGCAACTATTATCCTCGATCCCTGTCTCATGGCTTTTTGGGTAGTTTCTTCCGTGCACATTTAACTTAAAAGACACCTGTTAAGTTACATATGGATGATTAAGTTGCCTTTTCTTCTTCACTCCTGAAATTTTTTTCCCAGAAATACATTACCCAGGAATGAAGCGTGACGTGGAAGTGTGTCTTCAGATATATCTTGAAATTCCATGATGATGCAGTTGCCCTTTCCCTCTGCCATCAAACAACAGAAATACAGCCTACAGCTTACAGGGGTCCAACATCTCAATTCATGTTGTCCCCCAACTTTCATAAGCCATCATAAAAAATAAAAATATGCAAACTTATTATGCTGGTTCAATTGGTAATACTAAAATCAAGAATGTATTACAAAATTCATATGACTAATACTGCCTACTTCTCTTTGCTTGTTAGAAACTCCAAACCAGATTGAGTATTTGGCCAAAAAGGAAAAACTTTAGTAATAATTGTCTGATGATTATATCAAAAACCTGAAATCGATCAATGTGACAACAAACCAAATTTTCGCTAGAGAGCAATGTTCTGTCTGTAGGGTAATATTTCATCAATGACAAATCTTGTGTTCTTTCTTTCTTTCTCCAAAAGGCAGCTCATGAAGATTTTGCCTGCTTCATGTCCGAACAGCCCTAGCTGTGCAAACTTCAATGCTTCATAAATATTGTTACATGTTGATTACCCAAGGTGAAAAAGATCGATGCCATTATCAGACATGTCCCTTCCCTTGGAAACACATCATGGGATGTGTCTCTAGCTAGCTAGACTGTCCTTGGCAGGACAAATTGAGCACGACATGCAAATTGACTGTCTCATTTGCTTAGGCTGGCATAGCTACTGGCAAATGCTTGTTACCTCTATAAAGATCATAAATTCTTTGCCCTCCCCCCCAACATAACATTGAGTGCTAAAGTACTACATTATTCAAATGGGGTAAGGGTGCTGAGTCATGCAGAGTTAACATCTTTCTTGATTGGACTAAAAAGAGGAAGCAGGATGGAAAGTAAAGAAGAGAAATGATCATTTTCTATCTTAATTTATAAAAACAAATATCATTTTGAATTAAAAAGATTATCCATTTTTTTAAAGTTGCAAGAGAATTTTTAAATCTAAAATTTTGTTCCTGACAACTTAATCCTTTCAAATATTGATGTCTGTAAGTTGTAAGAGAATTATGAGTTTAGGATTCGAGTATGCACTATGATAAGAGCGAAGGAGATGGAAACACTATGATAAGGGTGAAGGAGATGAAAAGGCTGAAAAAATCATTCTTATTCCAACCATATGATTCAGTCAAAGGAGAAGGAAGAAAAAGCATGGCTTTCGAGTTCTTTTTAATTAGTGAACTCAAGAATAGCAGCGTGCCTTTGCTAAGGCAGGTGGCAAAGTTTTTGATTTTTTTTGTTCGTATAATAGAGTGTCTTAAATTTTATTTTAATTTTTTTGGAAAAATTGTCCAAGAAGTTCTTATACTATAATATTTTTGTCAATTTAGTTCATGTATTTTGACATTGTATGCAATTGGGTCCTCTTGACTAACTCCAATCAAAAATTTTTTTTTTGAAAGGCATAAGGAGATTACATTGATAAGAATGGAAAGAGAACTTCCCCTTTACAAACTCCAATCAAATTAACTGTGCTGAATAGGGACCAAATTACAAAATATATGAATTAAATTGAATAAAACTTTATAGTGTAGAGATTAAATTGAACAAAATTTTATAATATTGGATTAAATTGAATAAAATTTTATATTAGAGAGACTTTTTGAGTACTTCTACTTATATACCGATTATTAATGGATCCTAAAAATTATAGTTTCTGAAACTTAGATTTAATTTAATTCACTTTGACATTGTACACACAATTTAGGCACATTAGCGTCATAAATGGTCAATTTAGACAAAGTTAGTTAAGAGGATCCAATTAAGAGGATCCAATTGCACACAATATCAAAGTGCATGAATTAAATTGATCGATTTTTAGGTAGAGATATTAAATTGACAAAAACATTATAATACAAAAACTTTTTAAATAATTTGACCATTTTTTTTAGATGATTTAAGAGACATTCTTTTATATCGATTCAGTGTAAGTTAAAAAATTAATAGCTTAAGTGAAATTTAATAAATTAAAATCCACATTAAAGTTAGTATACAATATTTTCATGAAAGGATTACCAAATTTAAGGCACATCAGATTTTTTTTCGAATTTCATTTTTTTACTTGAAAAGTAGTATTTCGTTTTTGGTACAATAAATAATAAAATTTTTTAATTTTGTGAAACGATAATCTAAAAGCCTCAAAATTTATTCATCAAAAGACAAAAAAAGAAAAAGACATATAGCCAATTATTGAATATTGACCCGTGCATTCTCAAGGATAAACGCGGAGTTGTCACGTTTCTCACGTTCATTTAACTACTCACTTTTTTATTTTTTTCTTTTTTTTTTTACCGAAAGTAAAAGAATCTAAATTTAAGAAAGGATAAAAAAGTAAAAATGCTAAGTTAGGCGAGAGAGGCTGTCTAAATTAACTGTTGAAACTGTTCACCTTCTTGCTTTGTCCTGTCTTTTGACAGTTTCAAAGGTTTGTCACATGGCTTTCTGTCCACCCTTCGATTGGCCTTCCATTATGCAACGAAACTTCTTCCACAATTTCCCTTTCTTCTCTCAAGCTTCTCCCTCTATATAACAACACACCAACTCACCCCTTCTTTGACCAAACCCCTATTTTCATTAACAAATTTAACTTCTCTACTACAATTCATCCTTGGCTGCCACGATTTGTTCTACTCCGAGGCTTTGGTTGCAGAAGAAATTGAGCAAAAGAAGGAAAAAAAAAAGAAAGAGAATTCAGAAAATATATACTAATTGCAGGAGGAAATGGTGAGCGGTATGAGATACTTGCAAACATGTGAGAAGGCACCAGCCCTTGTTATTTCTCACAAGAAATCGTCTACTTCTCCAAGATTGGAGACCATTGTCGAAGAGGGGTCTGAATTGAACTTTGAGTTTGGACAGAAAATGGTGTTCTTTCTTCTTCCTGTATTTCTTTCTGTTATCTCTTATATTTTGTTATATAGAGATATTGCTTGATGTGGGAGTTTTATATGTTTTTTCAACCCTTTGTTTTTCCTTACTTAATTATTCTCTACATCTGTTCTTTTTCTCTTTATATTTTAATTTTGGTTGCTTTTTGAATCATAAAAAAATAAATAACCCTTTATTCCTCATTGGAGTTCAAAGTGATTACTGGGGAGAAAAAGAGTTTTGATCTTGTTACAGGACATCATTGACATGATAATTTACTAATCCTGAAATGGTAAAATAAATTTTAGAAGCATTGCAATTCCCATAGACACCATCCAATGAAAAAAAGGGTCAGATATGACTTGTTAAGTTCCTTCAATTGCATTTCCCTTCGTTCATCCAGTGAAAAAAACCAAATCTGAAGCATCTCGACACTGCAAATCAAGGGGAATTATGAGTAAAAATGGTGGAATCTTGAAGCATAAGTAGCTGATCTACAACTCAACATTAATAACCCCACTCTTCAGTATCTCAGCTTTTATATTTATTGAAGAGTTGTGACTGGTATATCTAATTTCTTTTTAATGCCTAAGTAGCTGAATAATAGCCAAGATCTTCTAATAGTTATATTAATGACTAATGATTAATCTTGCTGAATGAGAAGTTTTATGAGAAGAGAGATGAATGATGGGTTAAAGGAAAGAAAGTATGCCTGGCTGAAGACTAAGGAAGCACTTTTAATTTACTATATGACAATCCTCAATGATAGCGTGTAGTGATCAACAATGCTAAAAATTGGGAGTCAAAATCCAACTAAAACTATAATTGTTTTCTACTTTGAAAACCCAAATATTTCTTAATTGAGTAATTGATTTGTTCTCAGGCAATTTGTTTTGTCCACCAGACTGTTTCAAAAGTCTCTTAGCCACTCATTCCTCTTAGCTGAATGCAATTCTTCCTTCCCTTCACTGCTCTTCCTCCAAATTTAAGTTTACCCTTGTTCTAAGCTCATCTTTCATTAGCTCTCGAAGATACCGGCACTAGATAGACCAGTGTTGAAGAAGGGTACAACAACATCAAAGTCTTGCCTAATAGGGCAATCTTTCTTCTTCCTGTATTTCTTTCTCTAATCCCTTATATTTTCCAGTTTAGACATATTTGATGCGTCCAACATTGTTTGATCAATGTTCTGGGGGGAAATTCACCTGCAAAGCTTTTTTAGTTAATTTTGTTAGAAATCATTTCTCTTTAAGCACAAGATAGACGTTTCACTTGGCCCTTAATCAAAATACCATAAGCGAGAGGACGGCATGAACTTGCATGATCAACCTATCTGTCTATGAAGTTCTCACTCCAAGTGTATCTAAATCTTGATTCAGATTCCAATTCATATTACTCTGAAACTAATTAAGCTTGGTATGTCTTTACTGCTAATCAAAGCAAAACAGCAGTTGATAAATTTTTCAGCAATAAGAACCCTATTATTTGTGTTGCTGCAATGCTCTTTTTAACACTGTCCAATTTATTAAGAGCATAAAAGTTTCATGAAAAGAATGGTTGCTAAAACGTTTGGTTCCTGTTTGCATGCTTCCCCATTAATCCTTTGTCAGAAGGAGCTGCTCTTAGATCACTTTTTATTGTTAGAACATTATAAAATCAAATTCGTTACAACAAGAGAATGTCCTGTTAAATCATCCACCTCTAAAACAGCTATTAAGATTTGATTTTCTAAACTGAAATCAAATGTAACAAAAGATTTTGGACCATCGGTTTGGGATTTGCTTATCATTTTCATTTGATATGCATGGAGCCATGTTCTCCCTTGGGACACTCATCCACTTTATTTGACAACGATTTCATGCTGTCTTTATCCAAACGGCCAGCAAATTTGGTTAAAGTTGTTCTGTTTTTACCAGATTCTTTCCTATTCTAACTCATTTCATTGACATTTTGATGTCCTAATTTTAGAAGCTGTCTGCAATATCCTTTCTACCGCTCTGCAATTAACCGTCTCTATTCATATCAAGACATAGCTTATCTGGGCTTTGGGCTCATTATAGATTAGGTTAACATTGTTATCAACCGCTTGCTGTTTTGATGTCTCCCCATGAAACTTTATATACCAAGCTATCACAAATGATTCTCCCCCAGGAACGATACAAGCTTCCTGATCAGCACCACTTTCTTTCTCCATTAGCCTTTTTGCATCAGAAGAAAGAGTTGCCAAAAACCTTTTTTTTCTTATACAGAAATGGTGAAGGACGTGAAATCCATGCAAAACTTGGGTGAAGTAGCACCAGCCCTTCTGATATCTCACCAGAAACCTTCAAGTTCTCCGAGATTGGAGACCATTGCCGAGGAAGATTGTGGAGGTGTACGCGTGCCAAAGAGGGTCTTCATTCTTCTTCCTGTTTTACTTTCTTTGTCCTTCTACGTTTTGTTGTATAGGTACATTGCTTAACATCGAACCCTCTATGGAAGGAATTTGGAGGATGGGCGAACACCAAAAGAAAAATCAATTGGCAAAGAAATAGCCAATATGTAGAGCATATTAGCACAATATTATGTCAAAGTCCTATAGATGTAAACTTCATATATTAAAGTTAACAGTTTCAAGTTTCATTATTGTATTGTATATGCTCTCTCTCTCTCTCTCTCACACACACGCATTATATGCCATTGAAACCAGTTTACGGTGGAATACTAGAACATTTTCATCTAAAAAGAGCGGGAGAATCCCCTGCCGCCACAAAAACAGGGCAGCTAAGGGAGCAGATAAAGGAGAAACAAATGTTGACAAAGCAAAAGCCAAGAAAATACAGGAGCAGATCAGAGAGAAAACAAACAGCTAAATCAGCAGCGAAAAGAAGAACTAGAATCAAACACAACAGTTGGAATTGTCTTACACAAGAAGAAGGAATTTTGATTTTAAAGTTCATATTCTTAAAAGATGGCGGTGGTTACAAGTCATAATTACAAGACTAAAGAGATTCCACACCATAATTAACAATTCTAGTGTCAGGCAATGGAGATTTCTTGTATTGTGCAGAGGACAATTCTATAATTGACAATCACATTTTTCAATAAAAAAAGGAGATTTCTTCAAACTCAAAGTTTCCTTTCTAATTTAACTATAAAAATAGAGAAATGGAAATTAAATATTGCAACTTGGAATGACCTCCAACCCAAGCAAAACCAGGTCAAGACGGTCAAGTCATACATATAATCTCAGGCTGAAAACTTTGAAAGTGGCATCTAGAACTAGAAGCAACCATTGGACGTGTAGCCATAAGAAAATGTCTAGTTGGATCCAATGATCTTCAAGCTTTAAGGAACTTTCTACATGTCAAACTCGATTGAAATGGAGAAATTAAATTGGAAGAAAATTAAAACAAATAAAAAAAATTAACTGGTGATAATCTGGGTTCTTGTACGTGACTTTGGCCTTAACACCATCTGGACCTGTTTATCAGATATCCAATTTTTGCATATTACTTTTTGGATAACTTAAAAGTTATAGGCCAACCTTTCATATGTTTACCAGAAACACCATACCAACCTAGGCCAATGGCTTGAAAGCTTTTGTTCTTTCCTTTTTCATTCAGCAGCATAACCACAATTTCAATTGTTCAATTCATTTATTTTTGAGTACCCTAAAAACACTAGTTATTACCTCAGTAATTGCCTTCATTTTTCCTCCCCAAAATTGATAGCACTAAGCTTTCTATTAGATTTAAGGTTTGATGGCTTGGTGGTTGCATACCTTTAAGACCAGAAAGAGAGAAATAAATCGGTGGATGATAACTATTTTTTATTGGCATTCAATATGTCAACCTGTTAACCAGAAATCGTTATAGGTTCAAGTCAATACTCTTAACGACCAAAATGAACAAGTAAAAACTCAACTCGAGAATCGAGGCAGTTTCTTTCATTCTCTGTGTGATTTTTCTTGCGATTTCTCTCATTTTCTATCTCACCAAACAAAGGAAAAGATAAACGAAAAGAAAAGAAAAAGTAAAAGCTCTTCAAATCAGAGACCGAGAGAGGTTATTGCATTGATATGATAAAACATGATTTACAAACTTGGGACATTCCAAAGAAGATTCTTCCAAAATATTTGAATACACTACCCCATCTCACATTCTCACAGATTACAATGCTATAAACTTATGGAACATTGATCTCTCCTTGAGCATTGAGTTGTTTGTTTGTCCATTTCCATGATTCTGATCATGGAGCCCAACACTCTTAACTTGTATTTGAAGCCTCTCTCAAGCAAAGCAAATTACAACATGAAGATTGAGCCATTGTTTCCAAAATCCTATTCAAGCAAAAACATTGGAAGGTTTCATGCACAAAGAGTCGCCTCCTTGTATAGGAAGAAATAGAAAACCGTAGACAAGACCACGGGAAGAACAAGGAAGACTTTGTTTGAAAAAACTGCATGGTATTCACACCCTTCTTCATGAATGGTCTCTAGCCTTGGACAAGTCGAGGATCTTCTTGGACAAATGAGAGGGGCAGGCGCTACTGCACCCCAGTTTTGCTTGTATCCCACCTTTTTCATCATCTCTAAAATTGATCAAAGCTTATCAATATTGCTGTTTTTCTCTTCTTATATTGAGAACAAGCTGTTTTCGTTTGGTTTTTGATGATGGGTTCGGGTGATTGAAGGAGATTGTAAAGGGGCTCTTGAGAGAAAGATTGATATTCGAGGAATGGGTTGGGGAGAGCTTGGAGATGAAAGAAGAGTTTATATAGAGGGGGATTAAGATGGTTTCCCAGTGCTTAAAATAAGGAAAGTCGAAAGATAAAGACTGAAGTTGGTTGGCAATTTAGACCACAACAGACAAGAATATTTAAAGATGGAGGTTTACCCACGTGAGCAGTGAGCCACGGTCTGGCCTTGTCTTTCCTATTTTTAATTCCATTTTTCGTTTTGGCAAGCTGTCTTTTCTGGTTTTCTAAAGGACAGTTGAAAGAATTTCATATGCAATTAAAAATCCTTTAGGAAGATTTCACTGGTCAAAGAAAATCTTCTAGATCATTTATATGTCAACTGAGGTTTATTATATATCTTTTTTTTGGGGTGTGCAATTTAGGACTAATCTATATAAAACCATGAGCTTTTTCCCTTCTAAACCATTGGGCATCTAATGTCGAGAAATTTAGTTCATGCCATTTCGGTTTTTCTTAGACACCTTTTCTTTTGCCTATGTCGATAAGTTTCTATATTAAATTTCTTCGCATATGATGAAGACAAGACATAAAAGTTTCCCCAAGGAAGAGGCAATTGGATGCCTTTCTTCTGCCATAAGATCAATGGTCCATCCTTGTGATGTTCAACTAACCGAATTTCGGCCTGTAATTTATGGATAAGGATTAGAAAAAAAAATAAAATAAAATAAGACCCCAAGGGGTGAAGAAATTTGCAGTAAAATTATATGGTTGGTGTTCATAGAAATTGCCACCATCCTCAAATTGACTTAGCAATGCACTTCACGCTCAGATTATAGACCAATAACAAAGTGACAAATTTTGCTTAGTCCACGTTGCGTTCCCTGGCAGACATGACGATACGTCAAACAAACCCGACTGCCCCTTTTCAAGTTTCAACGCGGTTTGATTGAAACAGAGAAAGCGGCCAATTGGGAAGCGCGGCCTAGGTTAATGAAGACTGAGAGGTTGCTGCTTTGCTTCCCTTCTTGCTACTGATCTCAGGATCTGGTTAAGTCTATCTCTTTAAGTCTTGATTTTTTCTTTTCATTTTCTCTTAGTGGGACAGTGGCGCGTGCAGTGGATACTAACTTCACGTGTCTATACATTGTGGTAGATTCTTGTCTCTTTCCAAAGCTATACTATCATGTACAAGACGATAATAGATCAGGGAAATGACAAATCCAATCGGGGTTTTGCAGGGCCACTGTCGACCTAACATCTGTCCTCAGCTACGGAGAAAAGGGGTATTTTAACATTATTGTATGCGAACGTAAAGGAAAATTCAGAGGGTATCTATTTCACATTGATTTGTCACGTACAGCACTGGCCTGATAGTGTTTCTTTTGTCAAGCTATTAACATGTACAGCCAGCTGAAAGACATTCAAATTTTTCTCTTGCCCTTGTTCCTAACTAGTCACAAAGGGAATTGCCAACTGTTTTTCCGAATTACAGTTTGAAATCACTTACTGTTTTGGAAGTTCAATATGTAAGATGTATCTCATCCCTGGAATCACACTGAAAGGCTTTTCCTGTTCCAAGGTAAATAAATCGTGTCCCTGTAAGGCCTGCAAACAGAAAGATTCTGGCTAATTAAGGCCGTTATGCGGATTAAACGATGTGTCATGCAACATTTTCGGAAATCTAGAAACGACGTGATATCCAAGGAGAGTTATTTTATAACTCTAATATTTTGTGAAGGAAAAATAGTTGCAGATAATATAAGCAACAATAGGTCCTAGAATGAAAGTTTAGAGAATTCAAAATTATGTTGTATATTACCTTTGAACTTTTACCTTCGATATCTTAGATGTAGCAGCATGAAGACAAGGGCGAGGATAAGAGAAGAAGAACCAACAAAGACATAGGCAAGACCAAGGAAGTCATTCTTTCCCCCCAACCAGCTTGATGTTGAAAGTACAAGCTTCTTTTTACCACTAAAACTGTACGTGTTGTAATTGTTCATTAGGTGGACCACTACAACATCATCCACATCCAAATCCTCTTCAATTCTCCCATACAATTTTCGGAAGCTAGGGAGAGCAGATATACGCATCCATACGATAAGATCCTCCTGATCGCTTAGCTAATTATTTTCATGCATCCATTCACCGGTACCAAGAAGAGCAAGAAAAACAAAACCAAAAGATTATTTTATATCTCAAGCTTTAGCTGAATACATAACTTAAAATGAACCGGCTGTATTAACATAATGAAAAGAAAAAAAGTGGTACTTGCAGGATATCTGCTAGTTGGTTGTTTCGGAAACAGGTGTTGTGAGTAGTAAACAAGTAATTTTGTGCTAGACAACAAGCATCAGAAAGACCATAAAGAAAGTCTATGTACAAAGCTAATACTTACAGGAATTCTTGGATTCAGCTTTCCACCACCAATTAAGGTTCCATTCTGGAAATTGTAAGGATATACTTTCTTTCCAAACTTGTGATCCCGGTCACTTTTCCAGGCAATGTTCTTTCTGTTGACCTTGAGTTCTGCTCTCTCACGAATAAATTTAAATGTATCATTAAATAAACTCCATGCTACCAACCCGCAAGGAACAATAGCATGATCATTGTTGAACTCTACAGGTTGACAGGAACTTGTGCCATGATACTTCCGTCCATGTAAGAGTTGCTGATCACTTCTACTTTTGACATACCTGGAAACATTTAAAACCAATGAAGTGCAGATTAAAGAAAAAGTGGAGATTAAACCAAGAATAACTTGAAATTTGGACTAATTGTAAGTAACACACAAATAAACTACTATGCTAAAAATAAATTTCGTATGCGGGCTCAACCATGAAAAGTTATTTTAACCACTGAAGGCAAAAGTAGTGCAAGAAGGCCCTTAATAGTTCTTTAAACAATTTAGTGGCTCCAGATCAAATTATCATCAATGTGGATGAAGCTAAAGCATTAAACTCATCAAGTGAAAGAGCCCGCACCGTCGATGGTTCTGGTAATAATTATCGAGCTGATAGTAAATGTAAATCGGAGCTTTCATGTACTTGTGCACCTGCAAAGCAAGTTATAGATGCAAAATTAACAAATATGAAAAAAAAATTAGAAGGGACAAGCATTTCACAGTGAATAAAAGTTTTCGACCTCAATCCATGGAGTATATAAACAAAGAAGTGCCACCAAAAACCAGTAACATGCAGTTTACTAAAGACCTCAGGAATGACATTCTACTAAGAATAATGCACCTACACATGAAGCGAGTAGCTGTTTCTCTCTCAGCATCCACCCATAAAATAAAAATGACTTACTAAGTATATGGTAAAAAAGGATAGAAAGAAAAACTATCTACAGAAAAGTGAAGAAATGACCAGAAGTCAAAGTGTTGGATACTTCAAAAGAAAGATATAAGTTAAAAGTAAATGTTCTAATCTTCCTCAAATGTGCATTTAATTTAATTGAAAATGAAAGTTAATTTAATTTTATCAACTACTTCGAGTATGATTGACACATTAGAGCAACGAGAAGTCAATCTAGAAATACAGAATGTTTTAAGGCTAACCATTAGTTCAGTTACCCTTACTTCCAATTCCAATAAACTCCACTGCCACAGGTAAAAAGAGATTTTAATTTATAGTAAATTTCAAAGGTTGTGATAGGAATATGTACTTCTCCAGAAAGAAAGAGACACTCAGTCAATGACATTCTCTACAGCAGCTTAATGCATTCTAATGACTAAAAGAAATGGTTGAAGATATAGCTTGGCGTAGATTGAAATGCAAGGCACTTTCCAGTAGCAACTCCCAATGGTCAGGGGAATATTCTGAACTGCCTAAGCCAACTCATACATAAACTAGAATACTTAAAAAGGTAGCATAGATTTTCACACTGAAGATAGATTCTATGCAGAAAGGAAGTATCACCTTCAAGAAACGAGAACAGTTCTTTGGAATCGAGTCATCCTGGACATATGAAACTTTATCAATTCTAAATGGCTCAGGTACACATTCAGCATCATATCGGTCCACAATTTCAACAACCTACCGATCAAACAAAAAAGGTTATTCACAGGTATGTTCTCAATATAACAATGAATGCTTGGAAAAGAAGTGTACTAAACAGCCACATTAGATAACAAGAGCCATAGAATGGACAATTACACTACGAGAAGCACGCAGGGTAACAAGGCCAACAGGAATGAAAATGCAACCCGTAAACAAAAATATTGTAATAACCTGCAGAAATGAAGACGACAGCCATCAATAAAATTGGGGAAATTACCAGCACTGGAGACAGCCAATATTACAAAGTGCAAGATAAATATTAGCCAAAGATGAATAAAGCATTCATGTATTAAAGATTGCAGTCATGCTCTCACCCATGCTGGTGTCAGGACAGGTTTGCAAGCTGGAAGTGTTTGCTGAGTAAACTTATAAAAAGCTGCAAAACCACCATAGCAAGATCAACAATATATTAATGAGGCAATATTTTATTGCTCACCAGACTACGTAGCAAGTTGCAACCAGAAACCCGAAGAGAGATTAATTCTAAAAGAAAAATAAAAGAGAAAATGATTGTAGACAGCTTTGCCACCACTTTATATAATATAGTAGTTCAGATATGAAGGCAAAGATCAATGAAAGGCAGGCATAAAGTCAAATTTTATGCTTGTTTATTGATTATCCAACCCTCTGCTGTTAGCACAACTATCAATTCATTTCACTCTTTTCAATGTCTTGTGACCAAGCATAGTCTCCAAGATGTAACAAATAATTTCTCGCTTGTATCAGACTTGTACATTGTGCTAATGTTTGTGCAGACATACATAAAGAACAAAAGGACTTGTATGCTGTATCAGCTATGTTTGTTTATATGTCTTCACATGAACATGGAGCTTGAGCACATGCATGTGCAGATAGGCAAGCATAAGTATGCATGCGTCTAGGTGGTAGTGGGTATGTATGAATCTAAATAATAAAAAAAAGCAACAAAATTATTAAAGCAATAGCCTCAAATACCAAAAATAAAAGAAGAGTGAAATAGCAAAAGAAAACCTGTTTCCTTGTTTCTGTCTCTCTCTTGATCTGTATCCGTCATTTCTCAATCTAAGCAGTAATGCTCAACCACTACACTAAATATTGTAATCCTTTCAAGCGACCTTTGAGTTTCCATATAACAACACAACAAAAAATAGCGCCGTTTAGACAACTCACACCAGAAATAAAACTTCATTTCAATCTGTTTGTGAGAAAAGGAAACAAAAACTTCTATAATGTATTTTTCTCTGTGCACTTATACCTAAAACTCAGAATTAAAACCTACTATTATAGAAGATCATTCATCTAAATTCTACATTTCATCATCTTCATAGTTCAGTTCACTTCAAACATTTCTCTGAACACATACATTTTACAGAGTAAATTCCACATTCCATTTTCTTCCTTTTCCCAATTTCCTTCCCTAGGTTACAAACGGATAAATGTACTTCCAATTAAACTCAAACAGATAGTAATCTCTTCTTAGCTCTGAATCTAACATCTTTGTTTTGCAATTTCCCAGCAATCAAAGACAGCATAAAGATACAAATTGAAATATATAATAATTTCACCAATCCTGAACCTAATATTCCACCACCCCAAAAGATAAATAAATAAACAAATAAGAGAGAAAAATCTGATCTATGAACCTACACTATGATTTATTGAGTAGAATTTCTTTTGTACTAATTTGTTCAAGACCTAAGTGATAAACGATTCCCTCCAAAAAAAAATTCTTGTTTTCACTTTCTTTTCCCTCGCATTTTCTCGTTAGCCAAACATGGAAGAGTAAGAACCTTACCGAAAAAGTCAGCTTGAGCGAACTTGCAGCAATTTCTACAGCTCTGATCAGATAAAAAAGAAAAAGAACTTGAAAATGAGGATAAGATCGAATGAAAGGAAAAATGAAGCGAAAAAAAGAGAGTAAGTTTTACCTAATGCGATGAGACTCAGTTGAGAAATTTGAAAATGGGAGGTCCGTTAGGGTTCTTTTCTTCTTTCTTTTTTTTTTTTTCCATTTATTCGTTAATTGAAGAGGAAGTGAGAGATTGCTTTGGTCGAGGAAATTGGAATATTTTGAATCTATAAAAAGAAAGAGAAAAACTGTATTTCAATTTTCAAGAGGGAAAGGACAGATGTCAAGCAACGGAAAATTAAATAAATAAAGGGCGGTTGAAAATTCATTTTTCTTCTTTTCTAATATTCTTCTATTATTATTAGTTTATTTGGATCTCACTTTAAGCTTTATTATTTATTTTCTCATTCTTATAAAGAAAAGAAGTTTTGGTATTAAAAAGCAAAATTAAAATCTTAAATATAGTTGTTAGTATATCTAAATAAATCAAACATTTTGTTATTAACTATTTAATTTAATTATTTAATATACAGTTTATTTTTGTATTTTAGACATTAAATATTCCTTCTTTCTCGCAACAAACCAAACAAAGCAAAATAAATTAAAACAAAAATTAATATTGGCAAGGAAATTTATTAGTATAAATTACAAAATAACAAAGGCCATAGCCTCCCAAAATGCTCTCCACTCAAACATGCTTCCCGCTCAACGGTCAAGACATTTTCTCTGCTCTTTCCCCCACTTTCCTGCCACCCAAACAAGGCTTTTTAGCAGCACCTTCTCATCTCTACTAAACCTTTGCAAGAAACCACAGCATCTACAACAAATCCATGCAAGATTCATCCTCCATGGCCTGCACCAGAACCCAACACTTTCCTCTCATCTCATTGATTCCTATGCCAACTTTGGCCTCCTCAACCTCTCTCTGCAACTCTTTTATTCCATTACCAACCCAAGTTCTCGTCTTTATAACACAATTTTAAGAAATTTGGCGACTTTGGGTGAATATGAAACGACCCTTTTGGTTTACAAGGACATGGTGGTAAAAAAATCTATGTACCCTGATGAGAAGGCCTACCCTTTAGTTCTAAGAGCTTGTTCTTGTTTGTTAGATGTTGAGTGTGGGAAAATGGTTCATGGGCAGTTGGCAAAATTGGGTTTTGATTCCTTTGAGGTTGTGGGTGATGCTTTGGTTGAGTTCTACAGGGGATTTGGTGAGTTCGAGCAAAAGGTGGTTGATGAAAAGCCTGTTAAGGATTTGGATAATTGGAAAAGTTTGATATTTGAGCCACCTCGAAGTGGAAGTTTGGTCTCTATGATTAATTTGTTGAGGGCAAGTGTTGATTTGGGTTCATTGGATGCAGGCAAAGCTGTTCATTGTTTGGTTCTAGTTAGTGATTTAAGTAAGGATTTGTCTGTGAATACCGCTTTATTGTCAATGTATTCAAAACTAGATAGTTTGAAATATGCAAGGTTGTTATTCAAAAATATGCTGGAGAAGGACCTTGTTGTGTGGAATATAATGATTTCTGCTTATTCTCAGCATGGAAAACCTAAGGAATCACTTGCACAATTGAGGTGCATGGCAAATTCTGGGGTTAGAGCTGATTTGTTCACCGCTATTCCTGCTATTTCCTCGATTAGGCAGTTGAAATCCTTTGAGTGGGCCAAACAAATCCATGCTCATGTTATAAGAAATGGTTCAGATTATCAAGTGTCGGTTCATAATTCTCTTATTGATATGTATTGTGAGTGTGACTGTTTAATTTATGCGAGAAAGATTTTTGAAAATGTAACAAGCAAAACTGTGGTTTCATGGAGCTCAATGATCAAAGGATATGTAAGCCATGATCAGAATCTTGATGCCCTTTCTCTTTTCTCCAGGATGAAAACAGATGGAGTTAAAACTGATTTCATAACAGTTATCAACATCTTGCCTGCATGTGTGAATATAGGGGCACTAGAACAAGTAAAATGCCTTCATGGGTACTCAATGAAGTTTGGTCTGAATTTGCTATCCTCTGTTAATTCAGCAATTCTTATAAGTTATGCAAAATGTGGATCCATAGAAATGGCCAGAAAGCTTTTTGATGAAGAAAAAGTTGATGGTAAGGATATCATAACATGGAACTCTATGATCAGCGCGCACTCTAAGCATGGGGACTGGTCACAATGTTTTGAGTTGTATAATCAGATGAAGCAGTTGAATCTGAAACTGGATCAAGTTACCTTTCTTGGGCTACTGACTGCTTGTGTCAATTCAGGCCTTGTTAAAGAAGGCCGGGCATTTTTTAAGGAGATGAGGGAAATCTATGGTTGCCAACCCAGCCAAGAACACTATGCCTGCATGGTAGATTTACTAGGGCGTGCTGGACATATCAAAGAAGCGAGAGAACTTGTCAATGAAATGCCGTTCAAACCAGATACTCGAGTGTTGGGCCCCTTGTTGAGTGCCTGCAAGCTACACTCTGAGACCAAGTTTGCAGAGTCTGCTGCTGAGAAACTTCTACGAATGGAACCAGAAAATGCTGGAAATTACGTTTTACTCTCCAACATATATGCAGCTGCAGGAAAGTGGGATAAATTTGCTAAAATGAGGAGACTTCTTAAAGAGAGGGGACTAAAGAAAATCCCTGGCTGTAGCTGGCTACAAATAAATGGACATGTACATGAGTTTCGTGTTGCCGACCAATCTCATCCAAAAGCAAAGGACATATATGCTTTAATAGGAATACTAGAGTTTGCAATCAAGGAGGCCAGAGATCACACTGCTGGGAAAGTTTCTTAATGATCATTTTGTTCACTGCAGAATTCACAACAGATTTTAGGTGGTGCAGATCGCAAGTGATTGACCTTTATAATTTGCATGAAGTTTACACCAAAGATATGGCCAAAAGAGGCTAGATTCAAGGAAGAAAATGAAGCAGTAAGCAGATCCAGTTCAGCTGGCATTTTGTGGTGCCTTCTGTTTTGAACCAGCTAAGATAAGGCATTTTCAGGTTTGCAGTAAGTTTCCTCCATGATTTCTTATAGATTTCACTTCAACATGCAAGCCAGCTAGAAATACTCAGGATATGGCTTGCCGGCGCTGCTCCCTTATCAGACATCGCTGGCAGCCTTTCACCATTTCCATGTGAGAACCTAAAATGAGAAGTTGCCATGTTTGAAGCTCTTCCAAAGTTCCTAGCATCCTGTGCATAGGAGGTGCGTTTTCTGTGGTAGTTCCAGTGTTAGATTTTGTCATTGATGTATTGCTTTAACTTCTGTAGAAGTACCTACTTTTTCAAATATTTATTATGCTGCCTAAAATTGTGAACATCCTATGTCTAGAGTTCATTCAATGAGTTAGATCAGCCCGGGGTTGAATAATGAACTAGTTTTGTTTCCATATTGAATCACTACAGGTTTAACCTGGCTGAATGTGGATGACCAGTTCCATTCTAAGAACAGCCGGGAGAACCTGTATAACAAATGATTACTGGATTTTATTCTTCTTTTTTTTTTTTTTTGGCAGGCGGGGTGGAACATGACAGTGTGCTTTGCACAGGTAAGTCACGAAATGGTAATCTTAGATCTTTACTACAAACACCACCACCAATTCTCACAAGGCATGTTTGCGATGTTTTATATATGATTCTAGTGAAATTCAGTCCTTAAGCACTTGTTGGATTCTTTGAATTGCCAATGTTAGTTTCTCTGGTTTTGCTAATGTCAACGTGCAGACGTTTTTATAGTTTGGGCGAGAGTTGCTGATTGATTTTGGATAAATGCTTTGGCCATGGTGTTCTGAGCAAGTACAATGATAAGACAAAAGGCAGCTTCACCCTTGCATGAATCCATGGAAATTACTCCAGAAGAACACAGATTTAAATATACTCTTAATTAAAACTTTACCGGGAAACAAAGATTGAAAGTTTTGCCCCATTGCAGAAACAGCATTGCTATGCACATGCACGTGCACATATCAATTTATCCAATTCGTAATCAATCATTGGAACGAGATGTATAGTGAGCTGATAATGTTGGTTGGGGATATTTGTAACGGATGGCATTTCCCACTTAAATGCAGCAGTGCTATGAGAAGAGATGCTGCGGGTTTGCTGTCATGATACCTCGAAGAACCAAATGTACCTCACAGTTACTTTGTATTATTTCAGTTGCAAGACTAGATGATGTACAAAATTTTGGGACTGATTGGTCTCCACCATGAATATTAAACACCCTAAAGATTCTCTCTTGCAAGCCTGTTCTTCTCAGTGATTGGACTACAACCGTCGCTTCTTAAATTTTTTTCCTTCCAATCATATGCATATGAGTTTAACTCAAACTCAAAGCCATGATCAGTCCACACTCCCAAGGATTGCTGACAATTGGCATTCTTCATAACATCTGGTCAACCCACTAACATTGTTGTTTACATATTGGAAAATTTGATGAGAACCTCAACATTGAACAGATTACAAAGTGTAAAATTAAATATAAAATGATATAAAATAACATCCATTATCAATATGAACATAATTATCAATAGTCAAAATTGATTCATTGGATCAATAAGGCCCAACACTGACAGGAGGTTTTTCAGCAACCATGACAGCTCTTAAAACCTCGTCTTGCACTATTTGTTATACATCTTCTGCATCACTCTGCTCTTCTTTTGGAGCACTCTTTCCAATCTGTGGTCGTTTAGAAGCTGAGAAAGGAATAGAAAATCATTGAATACCAATTAAAATTCACAATAAAGCAAGCATGAGGTTCAGAAACACCTACAAATCATCCAGAAAAGGCTAGCAAAATATAAGATAATAGAATGCTTCAGTATCATAATCTTTTAACATTGTCAGCATAACATGCTATTGCGAAATAAAAGGGCAATACATAGTGCATAAATAATTAAATACACACTCCATACACAGTTAACAGAGTCCAGGAGGTCAATCCCATCAAAAGAAGCTCCTGTAGGAACTTATGATTAGATAATTCCATTATTTTACAACAGCTCGCAACGACAATTAGAAAGGTAGCATTGATGGCAATGAGAGACAACAATAGCTATAAATTTACAAGATGAACAAAATGTGTAAATAATATATAAGAACAAGCAGGATACTCACATTGGAGAGAAGATCCAGCAAGACAAGTCAGCCTGGACTTTGTATTAGCCTCAGCCAATGGGTTTGGCTTCCCTTTGATGGCCATGCGAACATCCCAAACACGTATAAACCCATCAGATGACGCAGATGCTACTAAGTATGGAGCATCATCAACACCACCATCTTTGGCAAGCACAACAATACCTTTTACACGGGTAGAATGGGCATCCTCGATGCAATAAGCAACCTTCCCACTGTTCGTGTCCCAGGCTGTAATACTACGGCTCTCACCACCAGTAAATAAAATTCCACTCTGCCAAAATCATAACATGCATACAGAAATTCAAATTATAAGTAAAAAGAGAGCAAAAAACATGCATAATGGAACAAGTAGCATAAGAGGACTTAGAGATTTTTGTCAGAAATATAAGTTAAGCAACATCAGAATCCTATAAGTTCATCCATTATAACATTCTTCTTTCAGGTATTAATTTACCCAGCTTTGGAAGAATGCTGACATCTCAAAGAACAGCTTTATCTTTGACATGAAACTAAGCCCCATCAAAATCATGTCATTCAATCTTCTAAGACGCTAACTAACACAATTTACATACCTATAAATCATAAAACGGTAGATTTGTACCAAAAATGGTTTAGCTAAAAGGTGAATGAATTGAGCTTGTAGCTGTTGATCTTTTTGCTCTCTTCTTCCATAAACTTTTTAGCACAACATTATCAACTCATACTACAATCGAATCAACCAACAATAAATAGCTAAAACACTAACAGCCCACTACCAAAACATTCAATTCCTAACAGTCTTACAATTACATACACAAACATAACTCATATGCCTAAAACTCTCTAGAAATTTAAAGCAGTAAATTTTCTACCAAAAATTTTCCATTTTCCTCCATTTCCTCAACCAACAAACGTAATAATTATATTACAAAAAAGTTTTTTATTAAATAAATAAAAAAACTAACCTCCCCAGAAGCAGCACAAAGAACCCGTTTTTCATTCTCCAACTCATACAACAACCTAGCATCTTCAGCCAAATGAACTCCAATTTTCTCCTCAGACGCCATAAAAAACCTCTCTCCACTCCCATCAAATTTAACGATCGTCGCTTCCTTCCCCAACCTACAACAAAAGCTCCTTTTCCCTCTCATCAAATTCGACATAGCCAAACACCCATCACGTGAGACACTCAATGCAAGCTTCCCAGAAGAATGAACAGCCAAATCATTGATACCCTTTTTATGGGACCTAAAGGACTTGAGAAGAACAAAGGGTTCGGTGTCGAAGATGGAGATGGAGCCATCAGCGGAGGCGGAGAGGAGGTTGCGAGGGAAGGAGAGGTTGGGAGGGGAATAGAAGGAGAGGGCAGTGATTGAGGAGGAGAAGTGGTGGAGGGGACCCAGGGAAGCGGCGGTGGAGAGGTCGTAGATGTGGATGGTGTCGTCGGAGGAGCCCGACGCAGCGGCGGGACCAGCGGCGGCTACGGTGGTTATGGGGGCGTTGTGGGATGGGTAGGAGAAGAGTTGGGTTAGAGTGAGGGTCTGAGAAGACGGGTCGTAGTTTAAGGGCTTCAGTCTGAAGCCCCATATAAAACGTTCGTAGGAACCTGCTATCAACGACATGGCTACGGCTGCGGGGATTATCGAAGGGAGCGTTGGAAGAAAGGGTTTAGTTTGGGTTTAACTATGTCGGGCCCCGTGACCCTCCATGTTGACAAAAATGCCCGCTAGGTTTTAATTTTTTTGAAAATTTAATGTGATAAAAAATTTAAAAAAAAAAAGGTGATTGCCCTGACCTTGACTTTAAAATTTGGCTCAAATAACAAAAAAGTTCTTGAATTATATCAATTTTACAATTAAACTCTTTTATTTTTATGGTACTCAAAACATCAATTTTCTTTTATTTGTACCTAAAGAAAATTTTATTTTTTTGATTTTATTCGAAGAAGCCTTATTTCTAACGAAAATGTAAGGGACATTAGCCTTAATACCAACTGTTACTTGTCACGTAAGAGAGTGGTTGCCATGAATTTGTATGTTTCTCGTTTCACATGTTGCATATTAATTAAAGGCAATTGGTTAGGTAAAATATGCAATTAAGGTAAAAAATTGGAAAAATTGACTTGGGAGAAAAAGAAGAAGACTTCTCTCTGATTTTAAGTAAGGTGTGTTGGGTTTTTGTCTTATTTTTTTCTTTCATTTTTTACAGATTAATGTGTTATATATATATATTGAATAGCATTTAGAATTTATATTTATGGTTTGTTTTAAAAATGAGTACCATATACATGCTGGAAATTATAGAATTGATTTCCAATCTCAAGTTGATCTTCTTTGTTAATAGTTTCTTTGTGTTTGCATTTGCTTAGTGGTCCTGCTGTTGACATAATATTGCAATTGTTGATTATTTGGTCGACTTAAAATGGATTTTATTGGTTGGAAGAATGACTTTTGTTGATTGGACCACTATATTTGTGTATAGTTTTGTCGATAAAAAATAATATGGTTGGACCATTGATGTTAATCAAAATTTAATTCATATGTTGGATGTTGAGGTGATATATTTAAGTAGAATTTTTCATATTGGTAAATTTGTGCATTCTTCAAAAATATTCTATTTGGATGGTATGGAATAGGTTATCATTTTGATATAGAAAGGTTTATTATAGAGTTAGGGTTTTGAATGTGTCATTTTTTTACTTTAAGATCTCTGAGATGGAATTTTTTTAAAGATTGATGTTGGTATTTGATGATGAGATTGTTCTAGATTTAATTGCTATGCTGACAAAGTGGGATTCTATAGATCTAGATGTTGTGACCACGTAGTTAATTAATAAGCTTGATCTGGTAGATGGCATTCTTTTTACTCCTTGAATATGGAAATATAGAGGGTGAGGAAGCTGAGGACAATGTTGAGGGTGACCATAAGGAGAGCAACAAGGTTGAAGTCAATAATGACATAAATGCCTCTATGGACGATGAGGATAATTTAAATGATAATGAGCTTGGTAAGTCTAGCATTATTGATGGCATTGGTGAGATAGTGAATAATTGATAAGAAATTACCTGGAATTAGGAGATGCTTTATAGTTGGTGTTGAGTGTTTAATGAAAATTAAATGATGATGAGGAAATCCGAGAGATTAGAAAAAGAATTCAAACAGAAAAGAGGTAAACAAAATGATGACTTAGAGGACACAATTATTCTAGGTCTTGATGATGTTGTAAATTAAAGTGATATTGATAGGGTTGATGAAGGTCATGGACGGTTTAAATTAAATGAAAGTGAATATGGATTGAAGGAGAGAGCAAGGGAAATGAGAGTGAGCACATGGACTTGGTTGATCTGGATATTATTCTAATGATGCCTGATCCCATGATAAGCTTCTTCCAAGGAAAAAAAATGCTTGGGACCTAGATCTTATATATCCTAATTGTGTCATTCCAATATGAGAGATTCGAGAACAATAAGCAATTTTAAGAGGCAATTAAGAAATATGCATTTGCAAAGAATGTGCAACTAAGGTTCATGAAATGAACCACATAAAGTTATAGGTTGCAAGAAGGGTTGTCCATATCATAAGCAACAAAAATAAAGTTGTTGTCTGTAGAATTCATCTTTAAACATTACAAGGATAAGATATTGTCTCAACCAAGTTTGAAGATTAAAATTTTAAGGAGTTATGTAGAGAAAAGATGAGAATATATGCCACAATGAGTATGTGTCACAGGGCTGGAAAGATTGTGAATCTGATAAGTATACTAGGTTGTGGAGTTTTGCAATAGAGTTGATGCATGGTAATCTGGGAGCCACAGTTAAAATTCAAGTGGATAGAGAATGCAAAAGGAAGACAGTGTTCTTGTTGTTTTGTGCATGTTTTAAAGCTTGGAAGGAAAGGTGGATGTACGAGTCTAGGCCTCCTATTATAGGAGTTGATCACACTGTTTTTTCAAAACGGTTTGCAAAAAGAGAGCTGTTGGTAGCCATAAGGAGGGATGGGAACAATTAGATGTTTCCACCTGTTGGGATAGTAGTGGAGGAGGAATGCAAGACTTCATGCAAAATGGTTCCTGGAAATTTTGTTTTAGAAGAGGTACATGTGTATCCTCCTCTACGGGGAAGATGTTAAGGCATATAGATGATGAAGCATTAACGACGCTCTCAGACATTTAAAAGGTACATAAGTTTTTATTGCTAATTGTCATTAGTGATTATCAAATAATCATTGAGAATGACTTAAAAAAATTGATCGTGAAGATTTTTATCGATTAGCTTATAAAACAAAAAACCTTATAGTCGTAATATTTGATTTTTACTATTTTTATATCTATTTTTTTTATTTGAGCTTGTTGGAATGTTTTAAGAATATATATAATTATCTATTTAAATTATTAATGAAATCAATCTCTATAATAAAAATGTTCAAATAATCTTCAAAAGAAAAGTGATTGATTGACTTGAAAGTTTGACCTCCATTAGGCTAGAGTATTGGTTTTGGTATTTTGGATGAGAAAGACCAATGAT
The DNA here is from genome assembly GCF_053813885.1 of Theobroma cacao. Classification (NCBI taxonomy): domain Eukaryota; kingdom Viridiplantae; phylum Streptophyta; class Magnoliopsida; order Malvales; family Malvaceae; genus Theobroma; species Theobroma cacao. The sequence goes on from NC_142644.1 coordinate 27,300,653, forward strand.
TTGGGCCACCGGCCATAACCTTACTGCAAATTAACAATAAAGATGTCTAATGAGATCAATTACCATTATAATCAATTATCAAAATATGAATAATTTTGACATAATGTTTGAAAAAATTTTAAATTATTTAAAAAAATTTAATCAAGTTTATATACTTTTATTTTGAATTAAATAGATCATTATAATTAATAATTAATTAATTATTATTAATTAATATACTATTTATCATTTTTTATCCATGTAGTAGTAATATAGGAAATGAAAAGTATCACATAATAATGTTATCATATTACATCATCATATATTATGATGAATAAAAAAATTAAAATTTTTTAAAATTTTTTAAAATAATTTAAGATTTTTTAAGTATTATGTTAATAATTTTTTATTGAATATATATTTTTTCATCAAGTAGGGATCATCAATTTTTTACCGAGTAGTAGTACTTGTTTTTGGAGAAACATATTTTTATTTGAAAAAAAAGAAATGATTATTTATATTGATGACAAGGCAAAGGTTCTGGAGCTTTATGTCTTTTAAATCTGCAATTTTCTTAGATCTTGGCTCAAACAGGGACCAGAGCAGGGAGTTGCAAAAATGTGGACTTTGTTAAAGAGGCCGAAGCCGAAACAAAAACCCAGTTCACCAAAAGTAGTTTCCTGCTGCACCTTCAAACTGTGTAACAACAAACGCTACTCTGAGTCCGAGTACGAAGCAAATAAATAAAAGTAAAATCCTCATACTATGTGGTCTCTCCATAGTAGTAACAGAAGAATCCTTGGACGGGGTTAATTTTAAATTTCTTTCTTCTGCATACCAAAATACAATCTCCAAAGTTCAAGCGATGAGTCAAGAACAGCAACAACCTTCTCCTGCTCCTGCTTCTCAGCCTGATCATCCTCCTCCTCCTCCATTCGATCCCAGTCGAAGTAACTCTTTTTTCTCTATTATTTTGCTTTGTGGGGTTTCTTTGTTTTTTCTTCTAAGGGTATTAATACCTCTGCTTCATATTTTCTGTTTTCTCTCTCTCTCTCTCTCTCTCTTAAATTCGGGTTTCTGCTGGTTAGTCGATTTGGATTAAAAAGAAGGTTTTGTAATGGGTATTGCTTGGTTTGCGATTTTCCCAAAAAAAAAAGAAAAGAAAAAGATATGCTTGAATTTTCTGCTTTTGCTTTCTGTGCTGATATGTTGGCAAAGTTCTTAATTTTGGTTTCAAGACGCTGAGTAATCAATTGTGATGTGTGTTTGTAGTACTTGAAATAGCTCTGATTATTTGTTGAAACTATCTGTTGGTGTAAAGGTGCTATCTTGGTTGACTTAAATCTATTGCTTTAACCTATATATTAATCTGTTTGTGATTGAATTTTTAAGGCTAATAATTGATTAATTCTTACAGGCGGTTGCTTCAAAAAAAACTAGCCAACGTTGTTCTTTTTTTTTTTTTGGTACAAAGCTAACATTGGTATGAACTCATACGCATGAATGCAAATTTAAGCATTTTCAATTACTTAAATTTTCAGATGGTTGGAAATTATAGCTATCATGGTGTTGATGAGAGGAAGGGTTATAGTTTGACGTTACATTTAGTCAACCAGAGTGGTAGCTGTGAAAAATTTGACTGTCTTGGATCTGAAAATTTTTTGTTAATGGGTTGTTTGGCTCGGGAGGATATATGATTTTGTGATTATCCTGGATGTAGGCGTTTAATGAGTTTCTCTTATGAATCTCACACTCTCTGTATCACTCTATATCTCAAAACTAGTTATATATGTGCAGTGATTGGTATCATTAAGAGGAAGGCCTTGATAAAAGAGTTAGCTGCTGTATATCACGCAGAATGCCTTGCATACTGTCAAGAACTTCTGGAGCTTCAGAGAAAGTGGGATGAGGTATTTCATCTATGTATCTTTTGAGTAACTTTCTTCTCATCAAATTTAATAAATATATAGAAAATTTCTTAACTTTAAAAATGGATGATTATTATTATCAGTGACCTTACTGCAATTAATTAATCTAATTGCTCTTTGGTCTTTGGATCTCCTAGGTGCAACTGTAGCATATATTACTCTTCCTTCAGTCTATGATATGAGGAATCTGTTTGGCAAAACCTTAGTTTGTACTTCTTTTTGTTTACCTATGTCTAGTTTGTAGTATACACAGATGTTTGCTACATAAGTAAACATATTTGAACCAATCCGAAGTGCTGCTAATCAGAGTTGGCCTTTTAGAACTTAGTGAGGAGATTTTATTGTAGACATTATTGTGTAGCAGCAAATCCAGAAAGGAGTAGCAAATATCCCATTTCCATTTATACGCTGTTATCCCTAATCTTGGGTTTATAGAGGTCCATAGCTAATCTTCTCACCAGTGCTGTTAAGATCCTATAAAATTAGCTTTCAATCTAACAACTTTCATGGCTATGTGTTCCTGGTAATAGTAGTAATCGACTGTGGTACTCATTTTCTCACTGTTTGCAGCCATTTATTGATGTTAAAACACCTGATGATTTGAGGAAGGAGAAAACGAGGCCCCCAAAACGTCTGAAGAAGTCACGCTGAGCATATTGTAAGATTTGAGCCTAATCTTATACACAATGTTATATCTATTTACAATTTTTAAACTCTGCTGAATTTATAAATGCAAGTTCAAGATGCATCATGTTGCCTAATTTACAGTTTGTTAAGTGGTCAGCAATACCTGTCCCTCATTTTTTTAAGTAGTCAGCTGATACCAGGCATTAGTATTTAGCCATTCTTGGTTGTGCCTGTTCGCAGGTGATAAGATGGCTCTGCAATTTCAGCAGTTTCCTGCATCGACATAGGGAACGCCTCTCTAGATACCTAAGCAAGCAAGCAGAGGCCAAAAGCAATGGGAATCGCTCCGGATTTATGATTACCATTGATGTACTGTATTCTATGTAACATAAGGATGTGTTACTTCACAAACAAATTTATGGTGTTTACACTTTGTATCATAGTCAAGCTAACTAATGTTCTTAACTATCCACATGTTTGATCCATTATACCTTGTCATTGAGCATTCGATACTACTTGGAGGCCCCAAATATTGAGCTACATTTGTTTCTTCTGCATTTGCTTGTGTTGCGATTTAGATTTTGGTAGCTTGCCTGGCCAGAATTTGATAGCAATATACTGTTTAGGGTCTTCACTGCTTGGGAATACGCTAACATGTGAGATCCAAATGGAAATGGCAGAATGGGTAGAGCATGTTTGTCATCATGGTTTGTTAATAGTCCGCATATGAGAATGTCCAATGTAAAGGTGAGGGTGTCTAATTCCTCAAGGCTACCTTTTCACTTCCCCTTCGGGATGTGCAAAAAGTCCAGGACAAGGAATGCTCAAGAGCTTCTCTCAATTGTATTGGTTCTGTCCGAGCAGTCTAGGACTGGACTGCTACCACAGCCAAATGGTAATAAAGGATTAATTGTACAACAAAAAACATCTTTTTTGGGCTGTAGTCATTTAAAACATTAATCTAAACTCTTTAGGCACAAGCTTTCCATTAAACGGACGGTGTATCAGTCGAAGAGATGTTCTTGAATTCTTTTTCATTTTTTAGATACAGATAAGCCTATGCATAAAATCTTTATCCAAGGTAAATCATGATATTCAATTAAAATTTCTACATAAATCTAAAAAAAGAAAAGTCGGTTAATTTGTATAAAAACTTGGTCCATAGTCTGTTAACAGTTTCTGGCATCTACCTTGTGTGGGTAACATTAGATTGCTAAAAGCGCTGAAATACCTTCCATTCAAAAATCCTGAAGAGAACTACTATAATCAGAATAGACAAACTATCATGAGGCTGAAAATCTGGTGCTCTCAAGATTATTTTAATTTCTCCTTTAATTTGTTTACATGAGATTTTAAAGCCTGCAACTATGGCAAAACTGTTGATTGTACACTTTCAATGCTTGTATTTCTCCAAAACCCAACTCTTATCTTTTGGAAGTAATGTGTATTTCTTGTTGAATTATCATCCTTTCATCATCTTTACCTGCAAAACAACATAAATGCTATGTAGTAAGGCAAAATCAAAAGTTAAACAGTCATTCGCAGATGTTACAAGCTAGGACGTCAACAATATCTTACCTACGTCTTAACAATAGATGCCCATATCCTGTGGACTAGGCTATTCGGGCCAGTAGGAGAAGATATCTTTCCTTCAATGAGTTTTTCAGCTGCATGTCCCATTTCATGGACAAATTTTACAGACTCCGATAGTCGATTGAGTAAATTCATCAGGGCAATCACTTCATTCCGTTGCAACTGCAACTAGAGGTCAACAAAATGAACTTTAATGCAAATGACAAGTTGTATACCCAAGAAAAGAAACAACAAAAAATATCTTCGACAAATATACTTAAAACTAGTTGCTAATGGAAACCTAGGATACATCCTGTGATATGAAAATAAAAGCAAAACCCAGCTTCATAGAGATAATTTCACAAACAGATCTTTGTAGAGATCAACACCACTTTCTGTTCAAACAATGGCATTCATAGGCCATTTCATGGGAAATAATTAAATAAATTGTGCACATGATATAAACTATATCAGCCACAATGGTGAACCCAAAATAGCATTCATTCCTGTGACATATTAAAAAGTTCCACTTTCAATTGTTTCAAATTGAAGTAGCCTCAGTATATCACATTTGAGAAACTTGTAACTACTATTTTTCCTGGACTAAACATCAAGTGTAAAGCAATGCAAAGAATCTAGGTAGTATTTATAGTCCATAGATGATTCTCAACTAGAGGATTTTGCATATTTGCACAATGGTAACAGCATATCAACTGCAACAAATAATGAAGTTACTTTTGATGTCTCTAGAACTTTTCCCAATATATTATATGTGACACTAAATTGTAGGCCAGGATTCCTGGAGGAAGAAATTCAATGGCTTCAAGAGAGCATTTCCTATAAGCAAAAACTCTAGCCACATATTGGAAAAGAATCCATTAGGAAGAAATTAGAACTGGAAACTGAAAGTCAAAAAGTAGGAAATGGTACTTACAGTCTGACCCAAGTGCTCCTCGCCATTAACAGAGAACAGAATCTTCAATGCAGTTCCAAGACCAAGAACCTGAAGCTTTCCCCAAAGCCGACATTTCTCACATCCTACACAGTCCATCAATGCACTACAAAGCCAATGACAATTGTTATATCATTGCAATAAGCCACTTGAATCACTGCACAGATATCAAATGTCAAAAATCAAAGAGAAAAAGGAAACAGTTCATTAAAGTTTCTCCGCTCATGAGGATCACTAAGAACCTAGAGAGAAGGTAAAAATACAATGTCAGATTTCATTTCCTCTTGAGGATGATGAGTTTTGAATGAATTCAGACAGTCTTAATGTGCTAACACAAATACGTTTTAAGAAAATGTAGTTTCCTATTTTATAAGTTTAACATCTGTAGACAGAAGAAATTGTAGCCTTTTACAAGCATTGCCGAAGAGGAATCGAGAGAAACCTGATATTTTTGAATTGTGCTTGTATTTTCTGTTTCAATTCGGGTCCTCTTTGTCCTTTCCACAACTTAGCTTCATCAAATGGAAGCGGACATGCAGCTTGCAGTTTTGGATTATAAACTAGCTGTCTCATTAGGGACTGTGTTTTTAGGTCCTCAGTAGGATTACCAGTATCATATTCAGCTTGTTCCAAGTAATCAGTTGCCTGAAACACATCGAGTTCTAGTAAGGTAAATGACTCCAGAATAAATATATACTTGAAAAGTAAACATCAAGGGAAAAGATTTATTAAGTATTTTTCTCAACATGTATTTTTTGTTTTTGCCTACTTATGTGCTAGGCTGCTCAAGTACACAAACAGATTCATTATGTACTCATGCTACTCACCTTTGTCACAGCTCGGAGAACAAAGAGGAATGTGAAGTACAAGTTTTCAACACGATATGGATATCTTAAGACCCGATCATACATTAATTCGAGATTATGGCCCCACTGAAATCAGTAAAAGGAAAACAAAGAAACAATGTCAGATCTTTTTAAAATTCCCGTGTGCCTAAAGTTTACAAATGAGCGAAAAAGACAAGCATTGAATGACAAGAAATTGAGAATTTATACCAAGTTTGTGGCTTCATCGAGTAGATAATCAGAAGCTATATGGATCGAAATAGATGAGTGAAGACCAGAAATCAATTTGTACAGTATTTTTTCTTCTTGGCATGACTCTTCAGATGGATCTGCATATCAGAGTAAAAAAGAATTAAGGATTTTAGTGAAAAATGGCTTAGGCATCCTTCATTCACACACACAACCACTTAAAAGAAGAATAGAACTCACATTTGGGACAGTTCTCTGAGTAGACAGCATCCCATATCCTTCTAGCCGATGGGCCAGTGTAGCCAGTATAGCGTTCTGGGTTCAGTTGAAGATTCACATACGTCATCTCAGCTGCAAATCAAATTAGACAATCACTTAAGAGGATCACTTTTTTGGACTATTAATGTTTCAAACACCACCATTCTCACTGTCACTCTTATCATATCTGCCATTGCCAATAGAGCAACAATAATCTTCACTGATTTGCATAAGCATCAATTAAATTTATCATTCTCAGGCGCACAAAAGCAAGATTAAGAGCATCCAACAATAAGATAAGCACAATGATAAAACTGAAATATGTCAGAACTGTCAAGAACAATTTTGGACGCACAATTATCTGTCTCGTCATCATGAGTCCAGGGGTTATCTGTTTCTGTCCACCCCCTAAAAGCTTTACTGTCTAGCGTGCGGTCAACAGCAGCCTGTGGCTTTCCTTCTTGGCACATAAGGTCATCTGATGAAAGGCCTCGATGGTTGGGCTTCTTAAATAATTCAGGGAATTCACTTTCGGGACATTCACAAACACTACAGTCCCGCAAACGGCACATACCATCATCAGGCCAAAATGGACAGTCACACCACAACTTAACCTGCCCAGGGCAATAGAAAATATTAGGCTTCAGAGAAAATCAGGTGAGAAAACATAGAGCATGAATTTCAAATGCAGCATATAAACTAACCCTGTCATGCTAAGAGGCAGATAAACTAAAAGGTTTCGAATGAGAACAGTCTATTCTTATGCCCTAAGTTTGTCCGACTTAAGCATCATAATAGTAGGATTTCTCAACAACATAAACTAGTGAGACACTTTTCATTCTAACCACATGCTTCGACTTCAAAACTTGCATAAATCTTAGAATCACTTCCTTTTCACTCTACAGTTAATGCAAGTATGAAAAAAAATAACCAGATAAGAGGAAATACAAGCTCTAACTGCTTAGACAGACTGCTAAACTGGCTATTTGCCATCCACTAATCTGGTAGTTTCCTATAATTATCTGTAATCAATACATAACCATTTATATTGGAAAGCTTTCTAGTTTCCCACATCAACCATTGTGAAAATTATCTCCACAATAATACAACAAGACATTTACATAATATTTCCATCACACAATGGGCATTGGACAATAAGCTAACCTTGAAGTATCGAAAAAATGGTGTTTTAACAAGTTCCTGGAGCAATGGATGTAACACTTCCTCATTAAGATGGTCTACAGTCTCATAATCACAACAACAGTCCTGTACAATACCGCTATACTTGTGTTTGTCCTGCACAAATTGAAGAAAACAGTCATTGTCATACAAACAAAATGCCAACCATTTCATCATTCAACCTAAAAAAAAGGAGGGAACAAAAGGACAAATGGCAACACATATCAATGAATTCATAAAAAGGCTGCTAAGAAATTCAGAAATCAAAAGGGGGGATCACAAAAATAAATAAATGCGAAACTGGGTACTTAAATTTGGACCAATTGGACTCAAAGAAAAGTAAGGAAAAAAATAAAACCTTTCTCCTCATTTCAATCTAAGTCTCCACCATTTTCTGAGTACCCAAATAAAACTAGGCAAACGGCATCACTTTTCAATGATTCATTTACACATTGCTAACAATTTATAAGCCAAAGGATAAATTCACAAGAAATCAGAAATGGGCAGTTGAAATTGGCGCCAACTGAACAAAATCAAAGTAGAAAAAGAAGACGTAAACTTCATTTTTCATTTCGTTCCAAAGATTACTTCCATTTCCTAAGTAACCAAACAAAAGGGAATGGGTAAAAAGAGAGAGAAAGCGAAACCTGAGAACAAAGACAAGACTTGTTAGTGTGTCCAAACAGAGAGATCTTTAGTGTACTTTTAGAAGCCAAAGCTATTGCAACAACAATTGTAATGAAAGCTCCAATCACCCATCTCCGCCTCATTTTCTCACTCTTCTTCCCCTTCTTAACCTCTGATTCCACCATCTGCCACCTTTTCAACAAAGCAGAAAAAGACCCAGATTGCTAAAACACTGAAAAAACTTGTTGGGTTTTCTGCAATGAAAAGAAAACAAGAGAAATTCGGGACTATTTTTCAAGAATAGAATCGTCAAGGGTAATAGATTACTGGGTTTTACGGTTGGGTTATTTAAAGGGAGATTTTGGGGTTAAGAAAGGTAAAAAAATTATGATTAAAAGGGGATCAAGGTGGACAGAAAGAATGATGTTGTGAGAAATTGTGCGCGTTTTTTCTCTTCTTTGATGGTTTTTGTTTCTCTGCCTCTTCTCTACAGTTTCAAACCATGGGCACGCACTGAAAAAATCGAAGGGGTAGGATTTGGTCATTGAAGGTGCCCCCAAACTAAGTACCATATTAATTACGTCACCAAGAAAAGGAGGTGGACAGGAACAGGAACCTTCTTCTGGAAGGGTTTAGTTTCAACACATTTTTGTTGACTTTCTTTTTTACCAAAGTGGGTGACTCCGCGTTGACCTTTGTCAAAATAAAAAAATTAAAAATTGTACTACTGAATTCGAAAATAAAAAATTAAACACGCACTAATCAATAATAGATAAATAAAAGTATAAAATTCAAATTTATCAATTTATTTATGTCAAAGTATATCTCTTACAAATTGTGTCACAATTATCAATATATTATGAAAAAACTCATACTTATAAGTGATGGATCTTGGTGTAATTTTTTTTTGTCATTAGATAATTGTAAGATTATAATAAAAAGAATTGCAAGTGAAATTCTTTAATTTAATTTAATAAATTAAATTTATCACATATTTTTAAACGAAAGTAATTTTTTATATTATATTTTTTAATTTGACTCAAAAATGACTTAAAGATAAACTAATTTTTTAACATTAACTTTTGATTAATTTAAAATGAAACAATAGTGAAATTATATTTTTCAAATATAAGTGATAAATTCAATTTATCACACTAAGCATAAGATCCGAATTAAAGCGATAAATGGTGACTTTAATTCATGCATAAACAAACATACAAATTTGTTACAAATGGAGAACTGGGGTTCAGCCTTGGGGCTGGGCTCAATATTTGATGTTGGGTTAAGATTTTGACCCAATCATGTTTGGGCTAAGATCCGACTCGGCTCCATAAAGCTACAACTAACTATTAGTAGTATTGCTACTAATACCGAAAGAAACTACTAATAGTATATTATATTATTAAGAAAGTTAATTTTTAAAAATTGGTTTTTTGGTATTTTTAATTATCAAGATAATAAAAACAATAAGTAATGAGAAGTAAATTATTTTAAGTTATTTTTTTGTCTAATTGGCAATGTGGTTAGTTGGGATGAGCTTTAACTTTGTATTTAGATTTGAACCATCAACACCCTTAAATGTATAAAGGTAAAATTTTCGGACAGCAATCGGGAGCATTAAGCACAGTAAATTGAAAATCTGTGTTAAAAGCATAATAAATAAGCCTCAACCGCCCTGTTAACAATACAGTCTCAATTCATAAGATAATGAGATAAAGAGAGCTGAAAATTAATTCTTGGGGTTTTAGGATCCGTGAAATACGATTCCTGTTTACTACTTTTTCTCGTCCTTGGTTCCACATGAAATCACTTAAAAAGGATCCATGGCCGTTGGACATAGCAGTCACAGTGTCAGACAAGTTTGACAAAGAGTCAATGAAGAGATAGTGGCTAAGGGGTTCATGATTCTGTTGATGCTATTCTGCTTCAGGAAATAAGAAAATCATGGTCAAGTTTTACATCGCTCGACAATCACATCTTTCTTACCGATGATTTCACATAGGGATTTTTTTTCATAAACCCCGGAAAGCCACATGGAAAATGATTGCTTTCACCATGTAATCATTTTTCCTGATACCTTTTGTCTGCTGCTTCCATCTGCTTCTCCACCCAACGATACGGAATTACCCAATGCCTTCCTCTTCCCTCTCTCTCGCTCTCTCTCACAGGATAATTAATAAAACATGTTAAGTTTCCAGAATCTCAGCTCTTATTTATTGTAACATAACTCATCTCATCAGGGCAGGACAACGTACAGTACTGAAAAACCCTTTCACATCATTAATTCAAGTTGTGGGGATTTTATGTCTTGAAAATTAGACCTAATACTGATGAAACTAATGATGAAGAACTTAAACGAAATGACCTATAAGAAACTAGATTATGACACCCATCATATGTTGTTAAGGAAACATTTACAGATAACTCCATCTTCACTCGGGTGAAGGGTAGTAGCCTAATTGTTCAATTTTTTTTTTTTTTTTTTGAGGAAAGGAAGCGTACTTGATCATGTTTATGGAGAAACAAATGAACTGAGAATAGAGCATTGTCATCTTCCACAATCATATTTCATCCCCCAATTCAATGAGCCCTGCCCCTGCCTCACAGACAACATCACCACGTCCTTTTGTTCTGGAAATCGAATCTCAAACGGATAAAAGTTAACTTCCCAAACTAAATATAGCATGGGAAAATATATGGTCCAGAATCAATTCATCACTAGAATCATCTGGACATTGCCAAAGACTCCACTCTGTCTATACTTCAACCAGAGACATCAACTATCAATTTGTGTCTGCTTAATCAAATTAATTATCCAAACACGTGTACTAATCAAACATATTTTTCAGATTAAATTGCTTTAAATGGAGGGAACTCATCAGTCAGGAGAATGCAAAAGGCCAAAAAAATAAGTTCATTTTGTTCAAGCCCATTTGATAGCACTGACAACCTAGATAAGAGAGAGGTGGGGGGGTTGTTTATTCAATTAATTAATCTTGGTTAACCCTGGGCATCCTTTCCTGGGAAAATACCGTTAGTCAACCGAGTGACTTCGCATGGCATGCATGCCATCGGCATTTAGTGTAAGGAATATGATCTGTCACCATTTCGTTGCCCCACTGAGATGGATCTTTGTACTGTTTTTTTCCCTCTTCCTTTATTCCATCGCCGTCAATCACTCTATTATATGTTCCGGCAGCTCTATGCATGATGTTAATTTGCAATGTGGAAAGAATTGAAGATTATGTATTGAAAAATCGATTCAGAAGACAGAAAATTAAAGCAGCATAAAAACATATCGTTGAGTCATGGAATTCTCTAAGTAGCGGTTAGTAATAAGTTTAAGCTCTATAAGATGGAAACTCTCTACTTTAATGCTCAGGACAAAGAAGCTGACAAGCCAGCTAACAAGGTCCGCTCACATTGGCGTCACCGCGTACTCTGTACAGCAGCCCTAGCTAGCTAACTAGTTAGAATTGAAACAGAAAGCCTACACACAAATTGAAAACCCCTCCATTTTAATTAAAAAAAATGCAACGAAAAGGAGATAAGATCAAAGAGCAAATCATAATTCATATATTTAATATAAATATAAAAGTTGATAATAAATAAGAGTTAGGCCTAGCCAGCCCAGAATATTCCGGTTCCTAGAGTGTTAAACGAGAAAATCAGAGCCAAAGTGCACCAGCTTCTTTGAGGAGAGGGACCAATGTGCCATTGATGTGGCAAGCCATGAGTGTTTCAATGCCACCAAGGAACTTGCCACCAACAAACACTGCAGGAACGGGCTGTCGACCATCGGCGGCGAGCTGAAAGAGGACAGCTTGGATGTCAGGGCCGGAGACGTGGTGGTCGAGCTCGATGATGGTAGGGCCGACTCCGAGCCCGAAGAGGAGGCGTTTAGCCACGGTGCACATGCAACAGCCACTCATGCTGAACAGAACTACTGCGTTGGTGGAAGCCAGCTGCCTCACTATCTGGTATGGATTGTCAAGCTTCATTGTTGCTGACGCCTCGCTGTCTATTGCTATGTTGCTCACCATTGGAATCCCAGTTTTTTTTGCCACCTGCATCTTTGGGTTTGATCACAACAACAAAAGATAATAGAACAAGAAAAAGAAGGAGAAAATGTGATGAAACCTCAAAGGTAGATGAAGCTAAAGGAAGGTGACAAGGTTTTTTTAAGGTTGAAGAGAGGAGGGGGATGGTCAAACCTAATAAATTGAAGCAGAGGTGAAAAAGAGTGGGAAATGAAAAGGGAGTTTGTAGGTATTCTGAAACAGAGTAGAAACGTTAAACGAAACTGACACAGTGAGTAATATAGACTAGAATTGACTCTAGCACTTTTATATTGTATACTGATATAAAGTAGTAGTACTATATATATATATATATGAATAAAAATGAAACATTCTACGTTGCTACTACTGCAAAAACTTTGCTGGTTTTTTTATAGAACCAAGAAAGTATAAAAGGAAAGAAACACCTAGAGAGATTATCAAAAGATGAAAAGGAATATCAATCCTGAGAAAGAGAGGAGAGGTACCTGAAGCTAAGTACCCGGCAAAACCTGACGGGGCTTGAGCTCTGCCAATCTCTTCCAAGTGTACGGACAGCAGTCAGTATTACCCCCTCTAATCATCCACCTTTAGAGGCAGGCATGCCTTCTTTGACGTTGCAGAGAAAAAATATATGTACACCCATCTATATAATATATATATAAAGATAAATTTGAGTTTTTATTTCTTTTTTTATATATATATATAACAAACAAAACCCTTTAGTTTTTCAAACACGTTGCCTGCAGTCAAAGAATCAAGCAGATCAATGTTGAGATATATATATATATACTTACACAAAAAAGAGCAAAAAAAAAAAAAAGATGAACAAAACTTTCATGCAGGTTCCAGAGATTAGTGTGTGAAGGATGGGGTGGGACCCTTTATAAGAAACAGTACCAAAATATCCCAACAGAAAAGGATTCTTGTAAGCTAGTCGCTCACGCCGATATCAGAACTCCTCAGAAAGGAACAACCCTAGCAACAACAAATAATATCCTCGTAGACTGATGTTTTTATTTTTTTTTTATTTTTTTCTCTCTTTAAACGCGTGAGCCTTGTAGTACGGCCACTTGTTTCCGTTTCAGCAGGTAAAGGGAAAAGAAAACTGCTGAATTTTTTTTATTGTTTTTTATGCTTTTGAAGTGAAACTGAAAAAAGAATTAAAATCTAAATAAAGAGTAGTAATAAATAAGGGTTTTTCTTTTATGGGTTTGTGTGGAGAGGTAGCGGGGATGGGTATAGTGGTAATAAGAGGGGATTACATGGAAAAGGAAACCGACAAGCCGACATAGAGCGACTGAAACGCCGTCGTTGGAAGGGTCAGTAAGTCGCTTTCTTTCTCTCCTCAGAGTGGCAGCAGGGTGTTTGTCCTTTGCTTACGGCGACGCAGTCAGGTTATGCCTCTTATTTAACCTCATCCCCATTCCTAGCCTTAGGATCCCATATTTCTTAACTTATAGTTTTCTTTTCCAGATTTTAATTATAATATTTACACGTGAAATAGTTTATTTTATTTAGAGAAGATAATTATATCGAGCACTAAATCAAATATCCGATGTAAATATAAAATAAATTTTTTATTTTAATTTTGTAGAAAGAATAGTACCAAGATGTTCTCCACCCCATTTATACTTTCTTTTTAATTAAGTAACCCAATTATATATTTCATTATAACATGCATTTTGTAAAACCAAAAAAGGGCTTTTGAGTGAAATCTCCAATTTGAACAGTTAATAGGTGGGTGTAGTAATATTGCCATAATGAGTTCACCTTTTCCTTTATGAGTTTTATCAAGGATGTTCAGATCAGATAATAGGAGTGATCATTATATATTGTAAATTACACTGCAAAATGTTTGACCTTTTATGGTAAAAAATGCAAGTAAAACCGACCGGGTTAATTCTAGTATACTGGTTTTTATTTTTTTAACCTTGCAATGTACCTTTCCATTAAAATCATTATATACTGGTTTTTATATAGGAAAGTACCATCCTTTGTAAATCAATATATCTTTAAATATGATATAAATTTATGCACACAGTCACTTTATTATTATTGTTTGTTTTCTTTACAAACATGCAAGTAATCAATTTTAAATTGTAAATCAATCAAATTGAAACATTCAAAATAAAAAAAAATTGAGAAAAAAAAGGACCAATTTTATCCATGAATCACTACTTTTAACAGGGATAACATTGAGAGAAGTACATGTATACAAATGGATTTGAATCCATCATCATTTGCTAAGCTAGTTCAAAGGGTGAAGAGGAACGAAATGAACCAAAAAAAGGAACTAATTTAATTAGTAGTAAATCATGCCTCAACGGGTCATCTCTCATTCAATAGAGTTTCTTGATATCCGAATATCCTACCCCAAGCACCCCCTAGAGTGCAAGCAAGAAACTGATATATAGCCCCGAAACAGGCTTCAAAAGGGTCCCTAAAGTAAACATTCCAACATGAAAAAGACGACGCTACGTTGTTCTTTAGCTTTCCCCACAAATTCAAGAGGCAATTCTCGTTTCTGTTAGCAAGAATTGCCGCCGACTGAAGATAAGCAGAGGCTGCAGACTTGACCAGTCGGTTCCGAATGATGATTTTGGAATAATCGAACTCATTTCCTTCTTGATTTATCGAGCGGCAGGGTGGTGGTGATGAACTCAAAATAACGTCCTTCAAGCTTGTGTAGCGGGGTTCATCTTCGATTTCAGGGTCCGGGGAAATCGAAGAATTCCTAGTGAATTTCAATAAAGGAAAATTTTGTAGCTTTTCCAAATCTGTGTCCATGATTAGCCATGAGAGGTTGATGTGGTCGACAATGTGGGCACTTTAGAAGCAGGAAAAACAAAAGAAAATTGTTGTATAAGTTCAAAGGTGATCAAATATTTTCTCTAGGTTTCTGTTGATCAGCATGAACCCGGAAACCGAAAGAGGAAAAGGCTCCAGGTGGAAAACAATTGCAGCTTCAGATTGTTGCGTTAACTTGTTTAACGATTTTTGCTATAGAGAGAAAAAAATTTTATGTAAAATTAGGTTTCTGTTTTTCTGCTGGCAACGACATTTCTATGGGCAATCCTTTTATGTAGCCAACTGACACGGACAACTTGAAAAGACTGGTTTCTTTTCGAGCTTGCATTTGTTCTCAACATAAACTCGTAACATTTACATAACGCTCCAATAATCTTTGGATTAATATTCGATACAGTGTCAAGCTATCAAATTCTAATACTTCATTAATAAGGTAAAAAGAATAAAATTCACCTTTTATTTCTTTCAAAATAATAAAGACTTAAAATAATATTAATGTTTTATTTTCTTCAAAATATTACCTCATTAATAAAATGTCAAGATTAGATAACCTGATAGTATATAGAAATTAATGCATCAAACATTTTCTCATAATCTTTAAATAAAGTGTCAATGCCTTTTGTTTAATTATCTCTAAATACTGAGATATAAGAGGAAAGGGATTTAGGATTCAATTTGCCTGTTATTAGTAAGTATATATCTTATAGGAAATGCTTAATTTTGCATGGTAGCATCTGAATTATATGAAGATGTTAATTAGTAATTGTCAAAAATCTATGACCAAGTGTAAGCATATATTTTGTTAGCATGCTATTGAGCATGCAATGTATAGGGTGTAACATGATTTTAGCGTTGCAGAGTTAGACTGAATGATAAATGCATACGAGGTGTGAAACGATTTTGGGTTAAGTGGACTTGAAACTAAAATTATTGCATCAAGATGTATTTTGAGAATTTTTTTCCTTTTCATAATAAATTATTATGATTTTGAGGGAAATTATTTTTTATTTTATATAAAGTAACAAGGTATGAAGTTTAAAAAAGCTAAAAACTTTTTAACAATATTCAAATAAGTTTTTTTTTATTATATTCAATTAAACTTCTGTACTTTTATTTTAAGTGAAATAAGCTTTTATGATTAATGATTGACTAATTATCATTAGTCAAAATACACCTTGTTATTTTATATCCATATGATATTGATATAGCAGTGATGTGAAAGATGAGAAATGCCACATGATCATATTTAGTGGTAGAGTCAGAATTTCAAAATTGAGGGGACAAAAAAAAATTCAATATTTGAAGGGGCGAAACTATAAAATTTTTAAAAAATCAAGGATAAAATTATAAATATTTAAAACAAAACAAAAAAAAAATTATAAACTTTTGAAATTTGGGGGAATGGGGGCCCTAGCTAGCCCCCTTCATTCGCCTTTAATCATATTGTCATGTTAAATTAGTATGTCACGTTATCATCAATTATACTATGTCAACATGCAAGATCATAATCAATTATAATATATTAAGATACCACATTGGTACTATACGACATAAAATGACAAAAAGCATTTTGATTAAATTATTCATTAATCATAAAAACTTATTTGATTTAAAATAAAAATATAAAGATTTATTTAACTTAAAATAAAATACAAAAACTTAATAAAAATATAAAGACTTATTTAATTTTTTTAAAAATATTATGTCAAGTAACAACAACAAATATTAAATTGGCTGTCTAAGCTTCGTTGGGGAGTAGAATTCTAACTTGATTTTTTGCTTATGAAATGGTTTTCTCAGAAAATCGTAGGTAGCAGTAAATATTGGTTTTGGTTTACAAGCCATAACAGGAAAAATCTAAAGAATTTAAAAGCCTATTAACAAAAGCAATAGCAATTTACCATCAAAAGAAGTAAAACGAAACAAGAAAAACCCCAAAAAGGTAAATGAAAGTTCTCAGAAATTAACAACTAGTTTTATATCGAAATGTGATTCAAGATCAAAGTCCTAATCTATTGAAACAAATTGGAAAAGCCACATTCCTAAGGCAATACAAAAATCTGGTGCAAATCAAGAATGACATATAAAGAATAAATGGCAGCTAGCGCCTTCAACTCATGATGAAAACGGGGAAACAAAGAAAAAAGAACAACAAAGATGGGTCAAGGGAGATACGAGGGCAATTTTGATCATCAAAATGTCCACTTGCATAATAGTTTAGCTGACATGCTAAGTGGCAAAAATGAGACCTCCAACGAGCCTTACGGGTTGCCCAACAATGTTTATCGCCAGGGTATTCTGAAACTAAATGGGGTTTGTGTCCTACTGCCTTCTAGGATATGAAGACGGGGTCTTTGAAATTTACCCTAAAAAGCATCCGGAGTGATGACATTCTCAGTTTTTTTTTTCTAGTATTTGAAAATGATTAACTGAGGAACTTGGACAATTTGTCTTGTACATGCAGCCTGATGCAAATACAAGTTGTGTTTTAGTTAGCTAGACCTTGTGTTTGTTCTGGGTCATGGACCCAGGGCTTAGGTTCACCTCTCACTGGATTACATCAGATCTCTATAAAAATGGGTCTGAGACCAGCTGGGCTTAGTTTTCTACTTGATCATATCAATCTTGATATAATTCCTTGTTTGCAATTCAATGTTCAAATGCACCTTGCAAGTCGATTCACAAATTCACGTGGTCTACAACTTTTGTGAAAGCAGAACAGGTGTGAAACCTGGGATCTATGTCGGCCGTGAGTGGAAATATGTTTACTCTCCTTTCAATTGTAGGAGCCACAACAAGCGCTTTTTTTTACACAAAAACAATGATTTAGCTGTGTATAGGTTAATTGCTTATCAATCTCAAAATATGCATTTGCTGATCAAGTAGTTTAGAAGATAAATTTGGTGAAAAATCTATTTTAAAGTGTGGTTGTTGAACGCTTGCTTGTCCAAAAGGGATCTTCTTTATCAAAATCTTAAAGCTTTGGGCACAAAGAGAAGAGGAAAACTACTTAAAGAGAAGTAAAGAAAGCTCCTTGACATTGACAGCTCAATGCTAGGAATTATCCAGAATCTGATCATAAATCTATGGAAAATGGTTCTAACATAGTAGTGGGTAGGTGGGGAAAGTAGACAAAGAGAGAAAGGGAAAAAAAAAAAAAAGAATCAACTTTGAGCATGTGTTAGACATGGACATTACATGTTAGACTAGAGATTGTAACCATTATCATTGTTATTATCTATATGTATAATATTGAACACCACAACCATATGACATAAATATATAGCTGCTCTTAGTTATCTCATGAAATCAGTCAAGCTGCTAAAAACACAAGGGGCCTCTATCAAAGTGCATGATTGAATATTGGAATCCATAAAACAAAAATTTTAATTATATAGTAAAAAATTGGTATATTATCTGAATTCTTAGAGTCAAATTTTTCTTCTAAAGGGTTAAGAATCAATTAGTGCTAATTGTAGGAGAGAATATGGGACCAAGAGCAAAAAGGGTGCCCATTAATAAATGCTGTGGGGGTTAACTAAAAGAGAAAAGGATGAATGTAGAATATGGATGTAAGGTTGTAAGGGTTGCCATTTGCCGTAAGCCTATAAGAAGACAGAGAAGGTGTGGTCCTCAATCATCTCCATACATCAGTGTCAAAGCCCATGTAAAGAAAGCTTGTTTGTTTCCATTCCTCTTTCAGTCAACAGCATGTGCTTAAGGGAGTTTAACGAGAAAGACCCGGACCATACTTGTGATGTAGAATCTCTTTGAGAGAGACCCAAATCATTAAAACTTTACCCATTATATTATATTTGAAGTCTAAATGAACTGTATATATAACCTTTGGAAATGAAAAGAAATATTCCTGTTAAGAAATTATTTTGGTTAATTTGTTTTTTACTTTTTATTTTTTATAATTTTAAACTGTATAACCCCAGCTTTGCCTTCACTGATACAAACCAAAATGTTAACAAATACTTATTTGACTCTGGGTTTTTTTTTTTTTCAAATAAAAGATCAATTGACCCCACTTTTGTTTTTTTGGCAGTGCTTAGCAACTCTGACCTGGCTCTATAATTTTAGGGAACAACAATTTTAGACAGTAGGAAGGGGCCCAATAGAAGGCAAAAGTTTCCTTAATGCCCATTTCTCCACCCTTTTCTCAGTGTAGAAGACAAAAGAAGAAGAAGATCATTTATGTAATTTTCACAATCATGTGTTGTCGAATGCTGAAAGGTCTTTGGACCTTACATCGTCCAAGCCAGGTAGGGCAAATGAAAGAGACATGGTTTCTTTTAGGAAAAGGTTTTTGGATTGAAATTGAACTTCAATCCAGACATTAAAGGTCAGTACCAGTTGCGAATAAAGAGTGATGACTGATGAGAGGGTATGGAATCTGGGGGGTCTGCTATATCTTCCATTAGCTAAAGTTAAGAACTGCAAAATCCAACTTGTCAATTGCCATTGTTAGGTCATTGTGAACATTTAAAAGTACGATCAAGACCCATCACTTGATTATTACGAATAACTTTGGCAAATCATCATTGCAGAACAACCATTTTAACAGCAATTAAGTTGTCCAAATTTGAGGAATTTTCTTCTGTGCACGATATAATTAATACCTTTAACCCGTTTATCTCTTCCCTACACTTTCTGTCTCCAAGTTTATATAACTATTTTCGTTCATAAAAGATTTGAGTAACCAGAAAATCAAAGCTTAAACCAAGAAATTTTTTATAGAATTATTCTATTTGATTAGAGCTCAGGGGAGCTCATTGTAGGTTTGTACCCTCCAATTGATTTGATTTTTAGTCCAACTCTTAAAGGCCATTTTGTTCCGATGAGTATATTAACATGGTTCATGGGGCATGGTCCACCACTTCCACCTTAAAAAGAATCCCAAATGGTGGGACAAAGACAAAACTGCAACTGGGATACGTTCTTGAGATCAGATAATAACTGCCAAATCTGCATTCGTTTGCAAAATCTGTCAAAACTTTCACCAAGTGAAAGCCTACCAATTGAAACAGGGGAGAGCATGTTCATTTGCCTGTCCGAAAAGTAAGAGTACAGAGATCGTTGCTGTTAGTCCAAAATCTGGGTGGAGTTCCTGATGTCAAGATTTGATTGGGAGAATGTTCAGTACAATCATTGCGGAATCCCCAATTTCTTGTGAACTGATTATTGCAGACATTGCAAATCCTCTTCTTCTCTCTCTCCCTCTTTCTTTATATCAAATAATTCATTGAATTATTAGGTGACATTATTTCTTCGTGTATGTTTATGCATATTATATGCTTTCTTATGAAAAAAAAACCTTGGTCAAAGTTTCTTGTTTATACAGATTCAAAAGTAATTAATCCTTGTCAGATTGCTCTGGCATGATGTAGTTTAATTAGTCTGTCTTCAAGCCCTCTCGCACACAAGCCTTACTAAATTAGGCAAACTTTGACTAGCTCTTCTGCAAGCCTACCCAAGCTCTTTCTATATCCATATCTTCTCATTTATAATCGGATATATTTTTGGGTCGAATTTGATGATCCTCAGTAATTAGTATGCTTCTAATCTGATCTTTTTGATTAGTTTATAATCATTAATTTTGAAAAGAGTGATGTATCAGTATGCAAATTAGTCCTTCCATGATCTCAACTTTATCAAGAAAAAAGTAATAATGATTTTCAAACTTTGAATAAGAGCCAGATTCCTCACTTCATAAGTGCATATCAAGGACCTTTAAACACTGGAAGTTGACTGATATCTACTAATTAATTACTATTAAATTATTCACAGTGAAATATTTAATTTCTTGATCTCCAGATTCTTCTGCTCTGCTCTTCCATTTTTTAATGTTTTCTGGCGTTTTTTCTTTCATTTTCATCGGACCCATATGATTAAAATAAGTATATACGTCCATTGGCAGCAGTACCCAAACACAAGCCTTTTCCTTCACTTGTTCATAGCAATTGTGAAGTATATATATTTGCCACTAAAGAACAAATAATCTCTTTTGGTAAGTATTAAAGAGATTACCTTAGTCTGGATCAGTGATCAGTACAGTAACAAACACATCAACTATGTCCGTTCTTAATTCAAACAAAAAATTAATCGATAAAACGGATTAAATAGTATCAGAGTATATCTTTACATTATAAGATAATATTTTTAATATAAAATTCAAATCAAATATAGCCAAATTTATTAAATATTTTTTTAGAGACAATTATGTATCCCTTTTAATAATAGTTATTTTGAGCTCGAAATTGCAAATAGTATAAGAATTTCTAGTGGTAGTTCTTTTGCTATGCACCAAATTAGACAAGTACCAAAAGAATAAGGAAAGTTCCGGTTCCTCTTTCCTTGCACATTTTTAACCTTATTATCAACCAAAGTAAAAGCCAGAGGAAAGTATAAAACAGTCAAAATGATTTGATTTTTGAGAGTCTTTGCAAATTGCACGTTTTAAAGGGTTTGGCAAAGACTTTTCAGCTTTTGGAGAGTCTGGATTTGGATAGTCTTGATTTCTCAACTTGAATTTTGTTGAAATTTTTTTTTTAAGTTGGGAGAAGAGGATTTGAATCTTAAGATCATGTATTAATAAATGAGTCAAGTGTTCGGATGCTCTATTCCTAACTAAGTTACCTAAACAAATGTTAAACAATAGCCCTTTCAAATGTCACATGCTTCGTTGCTTAATTTTTCTTTTTATGGGTGATTACTTCTTTTTCTCTAAATGACAAATTTATTATCAAAGATTTTTGTTGCTGTGAAAGTTTTAATACAACTGAATATTTAATTTAATAATCGGTGCATGTATCTTTATACAATAAATTGTATTAAAACATATTGTAAATGTATTTATGTTCCAATGATGAGAAATGTCATATACTATATTACATCAAATTAATATCTTTGGACCTAACTCTCTTACTGTCGCATTACTAGGCAGTACTCTACTCAACGCTGATATTAAAATGTTGCAAAATTTCAGCGGAGCTAGTTGGTCCAGCCTTCCTTTACACAAAGTCAGGATTATTATTAATTAAACTTCGGATTAGATAAAGAGTGCATTGCAGTTCAAAATTGAGATGCTGTGTCTAGGATCACTCCATTTTTGTATTGGTTGTCTCCATAAAATATTGTCCACATGTGGATTAAGAGATCAGCACGACAATATTGACCAATTAAAACATGGGTCAATTAATAATTTGTTTTTATCTTATTAAAACAAATTAATTTTTAAATGATTTTTAAATATTTGATTCGATAATAAATGGATAATTTTTTAATTATAATTGTTATACATCCTTTTTCGTTTGATCTTGACAAAATTTAATCCTTAGCCAATTTATGTAAAAAATTAGATATTACTGAATGGATTTATACTACTTAAGGATCCTTTGCTTGGAGTTTTTAATTTGTTTTATAAAATTATAGAGTGTATGTTCCATGTGATTTTTTTTTAATAAAGAAACTCATATTATAATTAAAATATTTAAACTTTGCCATTTGCGCATCCAACCAATATAATGACTCCAATTTTTGTAGTTTTTTCTTCGATTCTTCCTCACTCCTCAGCGGTGCAATCTTGTCGGCATTACTAAATTATGGTTTCCATATTTATCTTGATGATTTAATTTATTGGGTCCATTCTATTTGATTCAACTCTAAGATTTTGTGTTATTATCATTTAAATTGAAACAACAAATTCAATAAACAAGTTTTAATTTAGCCAATTTTCCATATATATATATAAAGAGGAATAAAATCAAATTTAGTTTAATATAATTGTTAGTAATTGAAACCTTCAGGAAAACTTGATTTTAGAAAAAGCTTTACCTTAAGTCTGATTCTCAAAAATAAATGTCCATAGGGAAATTAATAATTGTTGGCTTCAATTTATAAGCACATAAGTTGTTTATTATGGCTATTAATTAGTGACAGAAAATGGCTTCAATAATCATAATTATGCCCTGCAGGTGAAGGCAAATTATTAATTGCCTTAATGGAAGCCTGCCATATATGCTTAAGCAACGCAGCTACAAATTAATCTGAAACAAAAAATCACTTTGAGCGGGGTTTCTCAGTTCTTCTGGCTGGTAGCCCCTGCTTCTCATGTGTTGTACTTTTTGTGACGGTTGAGTTTTTGGTATTTTGCTATAAGAAGGTTTGAGGCTTCGGATTGTTGGATTCTGGGTTCAGGAGAATCTCTGTGGGTTAAATGTTACAGAAGTTAACATAGCACGTTTGATTGGTGCATTATCTGAGCCTTTTTCTTTTTCCAAATCAAAGAAAGAACTGGATAATCTTCAACCACAAACTGTGAGTGGATCACCTTCCTGTAACATCAATTTAGACAAATATCTATAATTTAGTTGATAAATCAAATTATATCTGGAAAAAAAGGTTGCTTAATTTCACAGTTTCATGTCAATTTTTTTATTTAAAAAAAAAAAAGAGAGAAGATTTCCACATTAAAATTGCAAAATGGATGCCAATAATATAGCAGAGAATATATGATTTGCTTTCAAGTGGTAGTAATATTAAAATTGTATACGTAGTTAGGAGTGCCCAGATAATATTTTCTTCCCGATGCAGTTGAAGCTAAATCAGGCAGGTAATTCAGTGCTTTCCTTAATCCATTTTCAAGTTTAGGGACAATAAAGAAAAAAGGGTCCACATTGATGAGGATCATGAACGACAAAGTTTCTTGACTCTTGACTTTGGCTGGATAACTCCCTTATATAACCATTCCTGTTTGCTCTCAGTTCCTCGTTCCTAAACTCCTCTCTTCTCTGTGTTTTTCTAATTTCTAGGAAAACAAACACACACACTCATAAAGCCAAAAGAAAGAAAACCCCACTTCTCCTCCTCTCTCTCTCTCTCCGTCTTTCTCTTTCTTTCATGGGAAAATAACTTCTCTTGGTTGTGTTTGGAGAACTAGCCAGAACATTAGATCATAAGTAGCAAGAAATTTAAGTGTTAGCCTTGTAGCAAGAAATGGAAGGAGGGATTCATACAGGCACTGATGCCTCAGCTTTCAAGGAATGTTTCTCTTTGACATGGAGAAATCCTTATGTTCTTCGCCTTGCTTTCTCTGCTGGGATTGGTGGCCTTCTCTTTGGCTATGACACAGGTCAATTTTCTGTATCTTTCTGTTCCCTTATATATGCATCTGTTTCCTTTTTCTCTCAAAAAATTTTCCTTGGTTATTGCAGGTGTGATATCAGGTGCTCTCTTATATATCAGAGATGATTTCGAGTCTGTGGATAGACAGACTGTCTTACAGGTGACATGATATTACTTTACATTTTGTATCTACTTTGACGTTATGTAAATACTCTGCCCAAATTTTTGTGTATATCTCTCCAGGTTCCTGCCAAAATTTCTCGGTGAATCCGCCCATTTTTGGACAACGGTGTCCCTTTAATCTGTACTTATTATTATTCAAAGCACTCACACCAGTCACCGCTCTGTTCTCTTAACTTCTGTCGTGACCCTGTTCAATTTTGTTCAACAAAATTGCTGAAATGGCATCTGCCTAGGCTATTGGTTTATCTTAAACTGTTGGTAATTGGTAATGTTGGGAGTTGCACACGTTTGCTTAAAGTCTTGGGGCCTCTGGTGCAAAGTCTTTATCTCAAGGTTGTTTCTTCTGATTTAGGAAAACTGTTTGTTCTCAAAGTTTTCATGAATTCTATCAGCTATCAGGTTTTTTTGTAGTCATTTGTCTTTTCAAATCAATGACTCTTGAACCTTTTGGAACAAATTTCTATAGTTTGACAAATTATATTGACTTAAATTCTAAGAAATCTGTTTATAAGTTTTTCAAGGCGTTGATTGTTTCCTCTGTTTTTATTCACAGACAGTTAAAACTGTTTTGAGATCATCAAACTTTGTTTTCTAAGAAACTGTAAAATAAATGGTATTCTATATGTAATAGGTTACAACAAACTGGAAGTTTCCTCTATTCACTGCCTAACTTGTTCCCCCCCCCCCCCCAACCTAAAAAAATATTTAAAAAGAGTAAAATTTTAATTTTTGAAGAAGATTGCCTGAAATTGTTGAAGTGATTACAAGGCTGGAATTAGAGTCTAAGCAATTTTAAAATGGCAAATGGTGGGTAAGTATCAAAAAGGTTCATTCTTAAAAATTAGAAAAAGAAGTGACATGGTCCATTTGAGCTTGAAGTGGTCTAATACAAAGCTAGGCCTAGGCTATGAGAATTTACTGAAAGGGCACCCCTGGCATCACCTGCAGGGTGCAGCTAAAATTAGACTGGCTGTAATGTTATCTCAATTAATCATATGTAATTTAGAAATTCACTTTTCCATTTTCCTTTTCACAACGTTGTATTGATTTAATTTCTACATTAAAACAATATATATATATATGGGAATTTTGTTCAAACCCTGGTCCAAGTTAGCACAGAACATGTGAAGGAACAAATTCCAGGATCTCATGTAACAACTAGTAATTTACTAGTCCCTAAGCTGCTAAAACCATTCTGATGCATGGCCAATTGTTCATATACATGAAAACAGGAGAGTATAGTGAGCATGGCAATTGCTGGAGCCATCATTGGAGCTGCAGTTGGTGGGTGGATGAATGATCGATATGGAAGAAGAACTGCTATCCTCATTGCTGATTTCCTGTTTCTCATTGGAGCTGTGATTATGGCCTCTGCTCCTAGCGCTCCTCTTCTTATTGTTGGCCGAATATTTGTGGGACTTGGTGTTGGAATGGCGTCAATGACATCTCCTCTTTATATATCAGAAGCTTCCCCTGCCAAAATCCGTGGTGCCCTTGTTAGTACCAACGGATTTCTTATTACTGGTGGCCAGTTCCTCTCTTACCTTATTAACTTGGCTTTCACCAAGGTAAGCTAGCAAAACATGATACTGAATGCCCTCGAAAATTGGATTACAAAAATATCTGAATAGGCATTAATTAAGGTGCTAAACTTTGATGGCATTCTACTTCAGGCACCAGGGACATGGAGGTGGATGCTTGGAGTTGCAGGACTCCCACCAATTGTGCAGTTCATTTTGATGTTTGGTCTTCCAGAATCACCCCGTTGGCTATTCCGCAAAGTTTGTAATCATATTCCAAACTATATTAATTTTATAGTGTGAAAATGTTCAGGTATTTGGTTTTTAAGCTTTGAAGTATTAATTCCTTGTCTTCTCCAAAACAGGGAAGAGAAGAAGAAGCCAAAGCCATTTTGAGGAAAATTTACCCAGTTGATGAAGTTGAACAAGAAATTCTAGATTTAAAAGAATCCGTTGAGGCAGAAATTAGGGAAGAAGGATCTTCTGAAAAGATTAACATCATTAAACTGTTACAAACCAAAACAGTGAGGAGAGGGCTCACAGCTGGTGTTGGTCTCCAAGTTTTCCAACAATTTGTTGGCATAAACACAGTCATGTATTACAGTCCTACCATAGTTCAGTTAGCTGGTTTTGCCTCTAACCGAACAGCACTCCTCCTTTCCCTTGTCACTGCTGGCCTCAATGCCTTTGGCTCCATTGTGAGCATATACTTCATTGACAGGACAGGGAGGAAGAAGCTGCTGATTATTAGTTTGCTTGGACTGGTAATTTCCCTTGGTGTTTTATCAGGAGTTTTCCATGAGACCACATCCCATTCTCCAGTGGTTAGCAGTGTTGAAACATCTCACTTTTCAAATTATACATGTCCTGATTATAGTTCAGCTGCCAACTCTGCTACTTGGGACTGCATGAAGTGTTTGAAGGCTTCCTCTCCACATTGTGGGTTCTGTGCTTCACCAACAAACAAGGTAAAACACATGCTACCACCAAACAAAAGCTTTAATAAGGTCACATATTTTCCCTTCATTAACTAGTTTATTGTTACTGCAGCTACTGCCAGGGGCATGTCTGATCTCAAACGACACAGTGAAAAAGCAGTGCCATGACGAAAGCAGGCTATGGTACACAAGGGGATGTCCAAGCAAATATGGATGGCTTGCGCTTATTGGTCTTGCTCTCTACATCATATTCTTCTCCCCTGGAATGGGAACTGCCCCATGGATAGTCAACTCTGAGATTTATCCGCTCAGGTTTAGAGGTGTATGCGGTGGAATTGCTGCAACTGCCAACTGGATTTCAAATCTCATTGTGGCTCAGTCCTTTTTATCACTTACAGAAACGATAGGGACTTCCTGGACATTCCTAATTTTTGGAGTCATTTCTGTGGTGGCTTTACTCTTTGTAATTATATTTGTGCCAGAAACAAAGGGGCTGCCTATTGAGGAGATTGAGAAGATGTTGGAGGTTAGAGCTTTGCACTGGAGGTTCTGGGAGAAAAGTGATGAACCAAAAGAAAAGAGCCAAGAAGTGTGAATAAATACCAGGGAGAGAATGGTGCAAGTAGGATGCCGAACCCTGAAAAATTGGACATTGCATTTAGCAAGAATGGAATTAATTTGATAATGAAAGCTGCTCCTGTCTCTCTCTCTCTCTATTTTACAATCTCCATTCTCTGCAGGAAACAAAGCGGGAAAACTGATTTCATGTTTTACAGTCTCCGTGCTTTTATTTTACGCCAATTTTATTTCTGATGGCATTGGGGGGCATACATTGTAGGAAATTATAGCAACATTGTTACAAATCTCCATGTATGTTCTCTACGTTAAACGAAATTGTTAAAACTTTGCCAATTACTTCTATAAATAGTTTCTTTCTCCCCAGAAATTTCTTCTGATAAGATGAAAAGAACAAAAAAGAAACAAGGAGGATCTCTTTTATACTTGGCTGCATTGCGACAATTACTTGAAGGAGCCAAAGAAAATGATAATGTTTGAGATTTACTTTGTCCCATAGCAGGAAAATTACTTTATTTTCATCTTCCTACAAACTAACGTGGCAACAATAAAAAAAATGTAAATGCATAGAGAGTAATTAACTAGATCTCCTGATTATTCAACCAGGGGTGAACAACACTAAGGCATTTTCTGTCTAATCAGATATACTACTTTCTCATTGAAGATGAGGACAACATATATAAATCATGGCCCTGTTAATAAGTACTCAGTTCCATCTAGCCTCTATATCCAGGACTGTAGAAGGGAAAGAACCGTCAATTTTTTCCATGCCTCTTTCCTTCCCTTTTTTCCCTTTCTCTGTTATTGGTACAACATGAATACATCTCAAGGCTTGGATAGCAAAAAATCAATGCTGAGGACAATGATGCATCCATGCTTCAGGCGATGTGCGCTGCCAAGGTAAGGATCTTGACGTGCTTCTTCTGCCTCAGCTCATGTGGGACTGGCCCAAATACTCTGGTCCCTATTGGCTGGCCTTGCTTGTCAACAAGAACAACTGCATTGTCATCAAACTTGACCTCACTCCCATCACAACGGCCTCGCTGCATGGCAGCACGCACAACCACACCATATACCACCTTTCCTTTCTTCACCTTACCATTAGGCATGGCTTCCTTTACAGATGCAACTATGGTGTCTCCCAATCTTGCCCCTTTCTTCCCCTTTAAAGCTTGTATGCACATAACCTTTTTTGCCCCAGAGTTGTCCACTACTTTGAGAACAGTTCTCATCTGTATAAAAGTCCTTTGTTGCTGCAGAATCGAAAGAAACACAGAGGTTATGTATTGAAGAGGACATCACAAAGGCATCACATAAAAGCCATGTGAAAATTGTTGGACTTAGACGACATAGTGTAAAATATCAACCATTTGACAAAGCCTGCATCACTCTGACATTAAGCTACAAGGTCAATTGCAATCTCCAAATAAGATATGTGGGTCTTACAACCGCTATTTTTCTAATCTTTTCTCATAAAACAGTCAAAAGCAACAGAAACACAGGTTTTCATGCACACACTCATTAAAAGGAAAAGTTGCAGATACATGCACACAAAAGCAGATATCCAGATAAGGTCCTGCAGCATTAGAGAGTTTTAATTCAGATTTGCAAACATAAGACCTGCAATGTAGCTTTCATTAATGATAGGTTCAACTCCTGTCCACCACTAAAATTGCACTCAAGTTGTTTAGGCTGCCATCCTATGCAGTCCATATACAGCTCATCAAAAGCTGACTCAATAGTTCTTATACATCCTTGATGCATTAATCAACATTAAATAATAGGGGAAAAGTTGAGTTCAAACTTGATATTGTTTTAGTTAATAATGCCTCTCTCATCCAACCATTTTGATTAATAAAGAATGAATAGCTTTAAAATGTAGCCCATCACAAATGATGGCATAATCAAACTTGTCTAATCTGTTTCATAGGCTGGTCTATTCCCAGAAAGTGGGAGAATTTATCTCAATTTTCTAAATTTAGAATGAATACAAGCATGCACACCATGTGAAAGCATTTCATAGATCACGGTACAAGCTTAAAACAAATATCATGCTAGAAAAATGCTGACCTGAGACAGGAAACTGCCAGATGTTATCTCACTTGATGTGCTGGGCAATTTAGAGAAGTTGTTTACAAGGCCACCCAGCAATGAACGGCCCACTAGTGCACAGTCAAACAAAAGCAGGTAAATAAGACTAGATACCAAGGACTAAAAGAATTTATGACAGATGTTTTAATCTTATATTCTTATGATTCAACAATTTGTACACTTCAATTGCACCAAGACCAAAATAAACACATTTCTGCAGATAGTCAGATACAAAGCATTAAGAAGCTGAAAAATGGATCCGAGGACTTACTTCATCATGCCCTCATCCATAAAAGAGGACCGAAAGCAAAAGTGATCCTTCCTATTGCACTTTTCTAGTAAATATTAACGAATAAAGATTACAGGAAGAACCAGCATGATAGAATAGACACAACCAGAGTTCGTTAACAGCTCCACAAAAATCCCACAGAAAGAGACTTCTCAATTGTGAAATCCAAGAAATTAAAAAGGCTTCTTGAAACTATGCTCATCAAAAGAAACATAAATGACTAAAAGAAATCAGAAAACACAGTGGAACAAGATCCAAATATAAAATTGTATACAAAATACTACATAGACTTCATATTGATGGCAGTGACAAAGATGGTGATGTGCAGGAACTGACAAAATTCAAATCCCAAGCTCATCTGAGGCTAGCTATACTTCAATAAGTCCCACCAAACCCCACCCCAAATCTCTCCAAAAAGAAACGAAATCTTTTATCAATTCCCTTTATTCATCTTGGCTCAAACTTACTGCTAACCAAAAGGAATATTCTCGCTGAAGCTACGTTCTTATTGGGTTTGGTTTTTTACTCAATCTCAATCAAAGCAAAATCTTTTCAATGCATATTGGTTTCAATGGATTGAAATGCTTTGTATGCTGTTGATATAAACCGTCACATCTGCTCATTAACAAAAAAAAAAAAAAAAAGCTTCAAGCAAACAAACACCAATGTTATTTTCCATCACATACCCCCGGAGCATCTGGAAGCAAAGCTTGCAGCCATCGTCGTGATTAATTCGCCAACCTTAACAGGGGAAAAGGAAAATGATTGAACAAGAAAGAACCCTAAACCTTTAAGCCGTTGGGACTTCGGAGGGGGTGAAGAGGAAGGACATTGGGTTTGAGCCCACGGTTGCATGAGCCTAGCCCAACACAGAAAATACAATTTCTTCAAGTACGAAACCCAACCATTGTATGTCAAAAACAAAATGAAAAACAACCAATGGTTTTATCCCCACAGCCAGTGACTCACCTCATTTTCATTCTAAAGTTTTTCATAAATTACCCACTCTAGGAAGCGGCCAATCTAAAAGTTTTAATGGATTAGTTGCGGCAGAGAGCTAACCCACTCGGGCTTCTAACGGTGGGTAAAAACCTACAACCTGATCAAGTTGATTGGACTCAACCAATCCCATTATGGGAACAGCTCCCACCCAACTTCTCAATTCACTTTCCTTCCTCACTCCACCAACAACAACAACAACAACAAAATACCCATAAAAAGCCAAAAAAAAAAAAACCACTAATAAGCCCAAGATTGCGATTGATGTAAAAAATACCTCACATGGTTTGTGATTCGGCCTCGAAGATGGCAAATGGAACACATGGTTACAAAGATAAAAAGTCAAAATATTTTAGGTGCTACAAAAGAAATCTTCAACAACTTAAGTATATAGTAATATTATGGAATCTTACAGCTTACTAGCAGAATTTTCATGCGATATATAAACAGAGAAACCTACAAGTGATTGGTCAAACAACACACAGAAACGAAATAAAAAAAACTGTTAAAAAATCAACTCATCTATCTAAGTTTGAAGTTTAGAGCCCCCAAAAGGAATATTACTCCCCCACGCCAGTGCCATCTTCAATATTAAACAAATATTTTTGGCCTATGTACACATACATATATATAAGTTATATATATATATATATATATTCTTTTAACAATTCTCAAAATCATGATCTTGAAATAAAGTGGACAAGAATGTTGCATTCTTTGACAGCAAAAGCAAAGACCTAAGAGACTAATAAGACTCTAAAAGAGAGAGCGAGTCAAAGAGCTATAGCCATTAGCCACTTAAAACTTAGTAGTTGAGCCAACCGATTGATCTTTTTACCAAAATGGGGGGAAGATATCTCCTACCTGGCTTACCAAACTTTCTCAAAAGGGAAAAGTCCTTTAGGGTTTAAAAGTTGTTAGCAAGGCATGCATGGAACGTTCTTGTTCGA
Organism: Theobroma cacao; assembly: GCF_053813885.1. Lineage (NCBI taxonomy): Eukaryota > Viridiplantae > Streptophyta > Magnoliopsida > Malvales > Malvaceae > Theobroma > Theobroma cacao. The sequence goes on from NC_142644.1 coordinate 27,332,353, forward strand.
AAGACATATGTGAAAATCACGTTTTGCTTTCTCATGTCCAATTAAGCCCCTTGAAAATTACCACAAGAAATCACGTCGCTTTTTGGAATAATTGTTTGCCTCTATGTCTTGCATGAAACTTCATTTTCTTAGAGGCTGGTAAAACAGTATTTGGTTTTGCAAGGTCAAAGGGTCGTTTGTTTTTTCCTTTTTATATTATAATATCTTTTTTATTCTTCGAACTTGTAAGACCCATCATAATTAAACTTATGTCTACTACTTTCTTGGGCTATATCTAGAAAGCCAAAAGATTTTCTTTTCTCACTGTTTAGTCATGGGAGGGTATATCTCTTCTGCATCCTCTTAGAGCCCCCAAACCTACTAATATATTCAAACTATTATATTTAAAAGGGCTTAGATTTGGGTTCGGGGTCTAATTCAGAACGAAGCCTGCTATAGAGCACGATAGCTAACTTATTCTTCACAAACAAAAACAGAGAGGAAAATGGATAGCTTTTGGGTGGTAGTGGTAGCACCAAATTAGGAATGGCTTACTGATTATAGCCGGATTGATTTTGGGCTACCCTACCTTGCCCTCTAAAATATCATTTATCTCTCATGTTGCATCCTCTTTATGTCCAAGCAAGTTATGGTCAAGTTGGATTAAAAAAGGTTGAGAAACTCATCCCACGGTTTTTGTTTCTTTATACATATGCGCGTGTGTATATATATATATATAAGTAAAGAAATGTTAAGGTTCGAACCTAAATCTTCTCTAAAAAAATACATTTAATCCTTATCATTTTTTAGTTAATTCCAAATAGCTTACGTAAGTTTCATTTTTTATTTGACACTTGTATAATGTTTTAAAAAAATTTTAAATTACTTTAAAAAATTTTAAAAATATTTTTATTATTTTATAATGTTCAATCAACTTTTTATATTTTAATTTAACATAATATTCAAAAAAAAAACCCTAAACTATTTAAAAGAATTAAAATAAACCCTTATACTTTTATTGCATTTAATTAAACTCTTATATTTTTATTTTAAGTCAAATAAGCTCTTATAATTGAAATTTGATTTAGTTAAAATGTCATTTGTTATTTTTTGCTACTTGACACTGATATGAAATGTTAATATGTCATAATTGAATATAATGTGACATATTAACATATTATAATTGATGATGACGTGATATGCTAATATAACATGATAACGTGATTATATGACATTTTTCACCTTCCACATTAGTGTCATATGAATATAAAATGATAAGTGGTATTTTAACTAATGACGATTAACGAATCATTAGTTATAAGGGCTTATTTAACTCAAAATAAAAATATAGGGAGCTTGATTAAACGCAATAAAAGAATAAAAGCTTATTTAAATTTTCTTAAATAGTTTATAAGCTTTTTTAAACATTATACCTTCTTATTTTAAGTCAAATAAGTTCTTATTCTTAACCGTTGACTAACTATTATTAATCAAAATGACTCTTGTATTTGTAACACATGGTGTCAATGTGAGGGTAAAAATGACACTTGTATTATTATGTTCAATTAAGCCTTTAGGCTTTTATTTTTAGTCAAATAAATTTATATAATTAACAATTGATTAACTATTATTAATTAAATAATACTTATATTTATAACACATGGGATGGACATGAGGGTAGAAATGTCACGTGATTTGTTATCATGTTATGTCATTATCTATCATGATATATCAAATTAGTAATATGTGGTATACAATGACAAATGATGTTTTTTATATCTTATGGTGTTGACATGGGGGTAGAAATGACACTTGTATTATTACGTTTAATCAAGTTTTTATATTTTTATTTTTAGATAAATAGGTCTTTATAATTAATAGTTAATTGACTATTGTTAACAAAAATGACACTTATATTTATAACACATGGTGTTGATGTGGAGGTAGAAATGCCATGTGATATGTCATCATCTATTATAACATGTCACTTCAATATTATGTAATATAAAATAACAAATGATATTTTTTTTATACCACATGATATTAACATGAGGGTAATAATATTTTTATTATTACGTTCAATCAAGCCTTTTATATTTTTATTTTTAATCAAATAAATTTTTATAATTAGCAATTGGTTAATTGTCATTAACCAAAATGACACTTATATGTATACCACATGGTGTTGACATAAGGGTAAAAATGTCGCATGACATGCCATCATTTATCACGACATGTCATATCAGTACCATATAGTATAAAATGATAAATGATATTTTTTTAATATCACATGGTCTTGGTGTGAGGATAGAAATGATACATATATTATTACATTTAATCAAGTTTTTTATATTTTTATTTTTAATCACATAAGTCTTTATAATTAATAATTGATTAACTGTTATTAATTAAAATGATATTTATATTTATACTACATGGTATGAACATGGGGTAAAAATGTCACATGACATGTTATTATTTATCACGATATGTTACATCAATATCATGTAGTATAAAATAACAAGTAATGTTTAATTAGAAACGATTAATCAATTATTAATTATAAATTTTTATTTAACTTAAAATAAAAATATAAAAAATTAATTAAACTATAATAATAAATTTTTAAATTTTTTGTAAGTATTACACTTATGTTTAGTTTAATGGATAAAAAATATCTTAAAACCCCACGATTGAAATATGTTATTCTTATCTCTGAAAAAGTTGTAGCTACAAAACTTTTGCTTTTGGTTAAAAAGGCATATTTACTCATAAAAAGTTTTGGTCAAAAAAAAGTAGAAGAGGGTGAAAGAGATGCTAAGCAAAACCGTGGTCCCAAAATTATGGTCAACACGCATTCAATCAGAGAGTAGGGTGGGATAAATCATAGTAATAGGTTTGATGTTCACAAGACAAGGTTGAAAGCATAGGTTTGGCTACCTCCTAAATCTATTCTAAAATCTGCAACCTGAAAAAGATCAACGGGGGCCATAGAATAATTGCCCTCCTTTCTTTATCAAAAACCACTACCTTTTCTCTTTTGTTGTCACTGTTTAAAAAAACCTCAAATGGATGAGTTGTTCTATGTCAGAAAATTATGCAAAATCCTTATATTAAAATAAATGGATTTTTTAATTGAGATATCCCAAGCACCTGAATTGAATTGAAGAAAAGATATCATTGCAATCAATCAATCATTTTGACAGTGCACTACAGTTGAGAGAAGGCAAATGTAGGTGCATCCTTTGCATAGTATATATATATATGAAATTAATTATTTGTAATATGATTGTATAATATAATTATTATAAATTAATAATTTTAATTAAATAATATTTTTAATTGATCTTGATTTGAGATTAATATTGTAAATTAATAATTTAATAAATTTATAAGAAAATATATTTTTGAAAAAACACATAGTTCTCATTTAATATATAATTAATAATATTTTTATATATTAAAATTATATATACATGACTCAATTAATAAGTATTTGTAAAATATAATTTTAATGTTACGTGTTTTTTTTTAAATTGATATATCATTGGACCACATCTTTAACTTTTTTTAATGTATTAAGAAGCTCTGATGTAATGTTCTAGTATTATAAAAAAATTATACACAATATATATATATATTTTAAGTTTAACATTAAAAAAATAAATTTTATATTAATAAATTATTTTTTATTAATTAATATATAAATTAATAAATTATTAATTTATCAGTGAAATAATAAACTTTGTCACTATTTTCTTTCCTGTGGTGAGAGGTGAAGAGTTTTCAATTAATATTTTAATGATTTAAACTTAAAGAGTATTTGTATATGAATATTTAGTTCAATAATTGATATATGTATTATCTCTTCAAAGAATTGTTTTCTTCTAGTTTTGGTTTAATTTGGCAAACTAAACAAAGCCTTCAACCTCAAGCGTAGTAAGTCTAGATATAAAAGATTCTTTAATAAGCTTCCTGTAATAAAGGTCGTTGAGCACCTAAACCACTTTCCTTGCCTTGAACAATAATAGGATGTAGATACATTTATGACACATCTTTATTGCTATGTGGTACACAGTTTTTTAATTCCCAACTCAGATGAGCAAAAACAAACAAGTACTCAGAAAGAAAGAAGGAAGATAAAAAGAAAAACCCAGAACAAGAATTCACAGAGATTGAAAGTGAAAGTCAAAATGAAAATGAGAAAGGCTGGCAGGAGGGGAGTGGGTACGTTACAAATGAAGTAAAGGCAAATGAAAATGGCCATTGCGGGGGACAAGTACACAGGACAAAAAAAAAGAAAAAGGAAATGAAAGAAAGACTGGGTAGTACAAAAGCAACAGTAAGAAGTGAAATAATGATTTCATTTCATGGGGGCTGAAAATTGCTGACAGAAAGAAAGCTCTCAATTACTGCTTACAGTTAGCTTTTCCTTCTTGATATTTATTTTTGTTTTTTATTTTTTGGCTTTCCCCTTCACGAAGACCATGACACGTGCTATGGTCTGGAGAGTGGAGAGACTCTCATCAAAAATATCCTCTCTTTCTCTCATCGAGAAGTCAGCCAACGCATTGATAGATTACACGCCCTCTCTTACCCTTCAGACCATGACACGTGCCTTTGCCTCACTCCTCTCTCTCGAGCCTGTCACGAAAAAACTCTGTCATCACCACGACCCACTTGCCCCCCTCCCCCTCTCTTTCTTTGCATAGAACAACTCAAAACTACACGGAACTTTTTCTTAAATTTTTTATTTCTGATTTTGCCATTTTTCATGATGGTAGTTGTAGAGTACTACTGTCTACTCACCCATTTTATTCGTTTCTCTTTTGTAATTTTTGTTTAGTTTAATGTTAGATTAGAGGAAGTGGGGCAGAACGGGTGATTACATTAAGGCTTGGCTTCTTTTTAACCGGCAAGTGATTGAACGTTGGATTGCGAGAACACGCCTTTGGGTTAGAGTTTTTTGCCTTTATATGGTAACAGGAGATGTTTTTTTTTCTTTTGAGATTTGTTTTTGGTATTTGGGGGTCGTAAGGGGAGACATTACTATGATTTGGATAAGAATCATGGTACAAGGCCACGACCATCATTTCCTCTTTTCCCTTAATCTCCCTCACAAATCCTTTGGCCTTAAAATAAGACTAAAAAAATCTATTTATTTTTGAACTCTAGCGCATGTGCTGGCTCCTCTGTGTCCTTTGCTTAGCCAACTTCCATGCCCTACTCATTTTTATATGGAAAAACAAGATAGTAAAATGGACCTGGGGTCGTGCTCAGTACAGAAATAATGGAGGCCATCATCTTTTGCCTTAGTTGGATACAATATGTGTGGCTTTGGGTTTGAGGATTTTCTATCCCACTATCGATTTTTATGCACTTTCAAGTTTTTGGAGCATTCACCCTAAGCTAACTCAAAAGTTTCTTCACCTTTTAGAGGATCCATTTTGTGGTTGGTTGGTTTCAACTTTATGGTGTTTTTAATTATCCTGTTTGATTCATGTATCACTAATACAAGACCAAACTCCAGCACAAAGGATTGCTAATTTCACATTACTTTTCCATCATGGGACCTTCCCTTCCATGGAAATTACGTATGTAAGATATACAAAAGCTAACAAATCAGTACAATTAGGAAAAATGTTAACATAATTGGTTCCATAAAAGGAGATTTAAAATGGGATCCCATAGCTTAATCATCACGAGAGCTTCAACATGGAAGAAAGTTGGATAATCATTTGTACGTCTATTGTCCAAATGAGAGTTTCAGATGATACAAAATGATCTCAATCCAACTTGGCTGGTTTCTCTTAGCTTTTACAAGTACCATTTCGTTGCCAAAATCAAGAGCTGGTACGTGTATTAATTGTTCCTTAGATTCCAAATTACGATCTTGAAAAGGTCAATGAGCAGAAATGAAGGGTACAGAGAAAAAGACGAGACAGGTTAACTTCTTCAGCTAGCATTCTTTAGTCCAAGTGGGAGTCCAATATATCTGCTAGAGAACCCTTTTTTTGTTTTTTTCTATTTTTTAACCTTAAATTGACATTAACTTTTTGAAATATTAACAGACTGTACAAGCATGTTGTGCCCATATATCATGCATGTGTGAGATAATATTTCTGTTTATCTAGTTATTTGTTTATAATAAACCAAACACATAAAGTATAATATAGATAATATATAAGTCTTAAGGTGTAAAATTAAATTACGAAAGGAAGCCTTAATTAAACACGAAAAGAAGGCCCAAAACAAAACAATTTCCCTTTTTTAATTATTTATATAGAGAACAAATGAAAGATCCATCTTTTTCCTTTAAAATGGTGAATCGACACAATCGTTTACTTTTATTTTTGCTTCAAATAGAACTGAGATTGACTCTGAAAGAGACGAAGGACAATCTACTGTTAACGAAAATGTTAATAAATACTTATATCAATGTCTAATGTAGTCCTCGAATTGAAAATTTGTTTAATCATCTTATATAACATGATTATACAACTTAATTAATTTAATTTACGTTGATTAATAGACTTATTACTATCGCCATTGAGTGAATTTTTTTTCCTTTTTAAGGTTACACACACATTTATATAAATAAAAAGTACAATTAATAAAATAGATGTGTATTTATGACATAATTATTATGATAATAAATGAACGATTGAATAAAGAAAATGAATCAACAAACCATCATAAATTTGGAGAGAATTTAATTTAGATTAAATTCATACGTAATGAAATTTTAACAGTTGATCTTAAAGTTTCAACCTCTTTTTGTTAAAAACCTCATTTAGCAAATGTATATCTTTATGCTTATTTAAACATATATACGTAAGTGCTTACATATGTATTATCATTCATTAGCATATGCCAGGTCATTGAATGTATTGATATATTATAAATTATTAATTCTATTAATAATTTGATCCATCGTGTTGCACAAAGCTAGAAAGTTTGGATACTAAATTGACAAATTTTCCAATTAATATTGCACCTAAGACATAAGTTCGTCCCCACTTATGCTTTTAGCTTGTATGATAATCAGTTTCTATTGCATATATACGTTTTTCTTTCATATATATCAATCATTTTTATTGACATACGGATCCACTTGTATATATTCACATGATCATTCATATTTTACATTAAAAAAAAGCCAAAATATATAGTTTCCAACCCAGAGGTGCCCAGACAGAAAAATGTTGGGGTGCCTGGATCAACTGGTCTCCCATGCTGCTGCTATTTTGTTTGCCAGCAAAGGGATCATAGTGGGTTTTGCCTGCTTCCATGACCCATCAAAACTGCTTACCTTCCTTCTTATTATTATTATTATTATTATTTATAACATATAAAGAGTTGGAGGCAAAAGAGTCGCATCATTACTGGTACGGACAGATAGGTTTAATCACATTAATTAAATCCTTAATGCCCTCAAATCTTTGCTTTCAAAATGTTTAAGAGGCTTTTTAAGTGACCCACAAAAACATCTCCTTTTTTGTTAAAAGTTTTTGATTAGTTGGGACAGTGAGTGAAGTTCGCAAGTCGACATTTGGGGTAGTGGGGGGGGGAAGAAGACCTTTTTTTTTTTACATAAGCTTTAGGAAGCTTAGCTTTGTGCTGCTCTACTTTCCATTATCCTAAACATTAATCCCTGAGTCTTATCATAATTACTAATACGACCATCACAACAGTCAATTAGGGTTTCAAGGTTCTAATTATTAATTAATATATATTTATTTTTATTTTATGATTTTAAAACTAGGTAATATGCTATTTTGGCCCTACATTTATTTATTTTATTTTTGTTTTAGCTTTGTTGATACGAAGTTGTTTGAATTTGGGTCACCTTGGCATAGTTTAACTTTATTTTTTCACTAGGCAAAGGCAAATTTTGTTAAAGGAAAATTGAGAAAAAAGTTTCCAACCAAGTGGGAATGGATGAATTACGACCAACATAGAAACATCCCCTCCCAAAAAGGAATTAGGTGCCAAAATCAGAACCCCAATCTTTACCAACCAAAGTTGTCTAATATTTTTCCATCCATTTGAGTGATTTTTTTTTTTTTTTGCTTTTTTATTTGTGAATATTAACGATGAGGCGTGAGTAGAGTTTTTAGAAGAAATTCATGAAAGTTTCAATGAAAATAATTAATAAAACATTAAAATTGTATTGAAAAATTAAACAGACAGATCACTTGAGTAAATGAGTAAGTATTAACTAAAAAAGATATTTGTATACACCGAATATATTTAATTGTTTTATAACAAAAATTGACACTTTGTAGAAAGCTTTTGAGGTATGCTTTGTATCACATGTCGACAAATGTATATCTTCACGAATAAATTCAGAACTCTCTCTCATTTTATGTCAAATATTAAACTAAATACCCAGATTTCCACCCCAACACCATTTTAACTCTAGTTGAGATTCAATTAGACATGGCGAATAACACTGGTAAGATTATAATTAAGAAAGTTCAGAAAATTTTAATAAATAATATCACCCATTTAATCGTTTGTAGAGTACAGCTTTTAATTTTCCACCAGCATTTTGTATTTTCTGACATCAACTTTCATTTAAAGCACGGAAAAAGCCAAGCCTCAAACTTAAATCTTAGCCAGAAGGAAGAACCAGGGATCAAATATTCGCCTTAATTCTTTCAAAAGAAAAATTTTTGCCTTAATTATATTGGTTGGGCAAGGTATATTCCCCCCTTTCCAGTTGTGCGTTAATAATTTGTCTGTCTCAAACAGCCTTATCGCACACAATAATGAGAGTTATATATATGCGAGCTACATATCTAAGTATATCTGCATAATTTGAATGTGGTGGCAATTTTTTATGACCTTCAATTCGACCTTGTACCAAAGTTGAAGCATGATATTTAATCTGACTATAACTCTTACTTATCTGCAAACAATTGTTTTCATGTGTCCTCTCTCTGAAAACTGTGATGCCATGGGAAACCTGCAAGCAAATCTGCAAATCTCTTGAAAGAACCGGCTGGTTTCTGTTTTTTTTTTTTTTTTTTTTTTGTAAATCTCGTCAGTCTCTTTTATTATCTTTTGATTCCTCATAAGGTCCTATCGGTTTCCTTTTGGGAATAAGAAATTGACTTGTCATATGGAATTGCCAAAAATAAGGTGAGGGAGCATACACGACTAGGAATTTATTTTTTCAGAGAAAGCAATTAAATTCAGGCTTTACTGAAGGATATCAGATAATCGCTGGGGAAATTAAAAGCAAAGTCTGTAGGTACATAGTTACTGTATATGCAGAGTTGACAGCTGAGATATATATCTGCAGTTCATACTTCTCATCAGTTCACGGTTCACAGTCCACGTATACTTAATTTGTATTGTTGGGGTTGGCCAAAATCTATGATATACTTGGAAATTTAATTCCTACGGCGCTGAATTCAATTTTGATCAGTCAAGACGGTGAAGATAATTAATCAATATGCAAGTGTTTTTATAACTGTACCTAAGACTTTCATAGATGATCGTCCATCATTCATAGATTTCTACTAGGGTAAAACATGCAATTTCGAAGGCTTCTAAATCGGAGAAGATGCATATGTGTTTGATGTGTGACGATCGATCCATATGTTATCTTCTTAACTTAGTCGATGCATTATTCATCTTTCACTGCACTAAATCAGTAATTTAATGGTATATTTGAAACTTATTTTTCTATATTATCAGGCATGGCCTTCATCATGAGTAATACTGCATGGTTTTCCATGCAATGAATTTCTGCTGTGTGTTTAAAGGGTTAAAAATAATAATAAAAAAGAAAAAAGCAACTAAACATGCACATTATCATGTTCATGGTTAGGTACACGATAAAGGATTTTTTTCTTTTATTAAGTTTCAATTCTTCACTTTCTTCTCCTTTGATATTCCTATTTCAATTTTTTTCAAGAGATAAAAACAATAGCATGGAATTCATCTAAAAAAAAAACATATCTCATTGGCATAGAAGATTATCTGTGCTTCTTTTCTTTCTATTTTTTTTTGTTTGCTTTTATGAAAATTAATTGTGTTCAGGTGAAGGAGAAGATTTATGGCTGTTTGTATAATGACTCTTGACATTGAAATAAGTGAGAAATATTTAGAGATACCATCAAACCAAAACTGCAGTGCCTGCCCTCAACATTTTGAGACTCTTAAAACAAATTGCTACATATCTTTATATGTGATTCACCTTTTTTTTTTTTTTATTGTTGGTTACAAGAAGGAAGCAATGCTATATATATCTAAAACTAATGTTCAAACAATTATCAATGTCTATATATTTAGACAGTTTACAAGTATAGACTTTCTCAAAAGAAAAATAAAAATGAAAGTAACTAACAAAGGCAAGCCATCAATTTATTTGTACGTATTCCTCCTTAATTTGCTTTTAATACTGAAAATCTTAATGGGAGATAGGTTATTGCCTCATCAATGGTGTCTCAGCCAATTTATATATAAATATATTAAATCAAATGTATATGGTGAAGAAAGAGCCTTTGCAAAAGACAAAAATTCATATTGCAACTTCTGTTTCACCTTTCAATTCATAAATAGAAAATTTATTGTTGTCATCATCAAAAAGAAAAAAGAAATAAGAGAAATAAAAGGTGGGTTAGATATAAACCTTACAAAAAAAAAAGAAAAATAAAATTGATGTTGATAACACAGAGTTATCCAAGAACCATGTACCCCAATGATGTGTTAATATAGTGAGAAAAAAATAAAATTAAGATGATGAAAAGTATTCTTCAATTCTCAAACTTCTCAATATCAACATGTGGTATTGTTTTTTTTTTTTTTTGAAAAGCATGTGGTATTGTATTTTATTATATCTTTTTAATATGAGAGGAGACATTATGGTTTTAAAATTAATTATCATTTTTATTTGAATTTCACAATTCATTGTTGTTACTTAAATAGTGTAAGAAATTTATGTAATTAAAGGAAAATAAAGGGAGAAAAAAAATGAAGTATGTAAAATAATAAAATAAATAAATTTATAAAATGGAAAAGAATGAAGGGAATGGCAAATGAGTAAAATGAAGGAGGGAAAAGGGGCAAAGTGTGGAGAGGAAGGACACATATTAAAGATTGGAACGGCGCAGTGTCCGTCCTTTCCCGATAAGCCCGGTGATTTGCTCGAATGGGGATGAAATGAAAGCCTTTGTTGTTCTCTTTCTCTTATTTTTCTCTTCTTCACTTTAAACCTCATATACACAGCAACCCCCACTGCCAAATATCTTCTTCTTTTTCTTACCTTACCAATTCCCATTTTCTGGGATTTTTTTTTCTCTCTTTTTGTCTGAGGTCTCTCTTACCAAACTGCTCAACCCTAGCTTAGCTGTAAGTTTTTGTGCAATAAATTTCTTTGTATGAAAATTCAAGTGAATTCAAGAGCTTGGGTACTAATGAAAGTTTAGTTTTTTTATCTATTCCTTTTTTTGTTTCACAACTTTGTAGGGAGCTTAAAGGAGATGTGAGACTAAGGGAAAAATATAAAGAACAAAAAAGAGAAAGCCAAAGAAGCTAGCTACCCCATTTTTTTATTAGTTGGAAGCGCAAAGAAATTCTATTCCAAGGTTCTTTCTTTCTTTCTGTCTCCTTCTCTCTCTAGATATAGCAATTTTGTTACTTTGGGTGTTTATTAAACTTTGTTAATTTTCTCTTTGGTTTTTCTTTTCTGAAGCGAAAATGGACTTTGATTTGTAAAGCTTGTGTTTTTGGAAAATTGTCCTATGTATAAAAATGAAATCTTTCTTTCTTTTTTTTTCTTTGCTTGTTTTGAGATTCAGGAGCTGATCTAAAGTTGCTATCTTTTTAAATGAGCTGAAAATTACAGGTACAAAAGGCTTTAGCTTTTGTAGGAGGATTTAATTGGAGATGGGAATTGATAATACAGTTGACATTTATTGAGAAGCTAATTACTATAATTACTCAGGAGTTTCTATTCGTCTTGGTATTTTGTTGTTGTTGTTGCAGGTACTGATCTGTTTGGAGCTGAAGCTTCTTCAAAGTAGCTAGCTGTGAAGAGTTGCAGATCTGTGTGGCTTTGGATTCTAAGTTGTACTATGGTCTATAAAGATCTGCTTCACTTCAATCAGTGAAGGGAAAGAAAGAGAGAGAGAGAAAAAAAATAACAAGTACCCCTATTCATTGTCTGAGAACTCGACACCTGTAACAACAGCCAACATTGTTCAAAGTGAGCAAAAAATTTTATTTTTTGTTTTGCTTTTATTCTTTGTTGGCAATTTCAGAAACAGCTTATTTATTAATGGGGTTTGCCATTTACTAGTCCTTTTTAAAGCTAAATAGTGGTGGTGGTGTCTGCCATTTTTAGGGTCAGCTGCAAGGAAAAGCTTTAAATAAGTGAAGGAAGAAAGGAAAGAAAGAAAAAGGGTTGGCTCAGATCGGCGAATACTGCTTTCTTTAGCTTAATTGTGAAGCAGAAAAGAGAGTGTCTCAGATTCAAGGTATAGAGCAGGCTATACCACATGCAAGGAGCTTTCTATTTTCAACTTTTGTTAAGGGCTTAAAGTCTTCAAAAAGATTTTAGGTTTTTATAAGGTCTTTTAGCCGCTTAAGCGCATATAACAACCGATATAGCAGAAGTCAGATCTCTCTCAGGATCTCAGGCAGGCCTTAGCTGTTGTGTTGCAATGTCCAATGAGTTACTACTTACCACTACTCTAAGTTTTATCTGTGTGGTTAAACTTAAAACTTGTAACAAAAAGCAGTTTGTCAAATGTATATTGTACGTATATTTGAAGCATCAGATGCTTTTACCTTATCTAATTTTATTTTTAATTTTTTTTACTTTTCTTTGCAGGCTGTGGCTGCCATTTTTCAGGCTTTGCTTTTGAAAGCACTGCAAAAAGGTTGAACGAGAGAGAGAGAGAGGGTAGTCTCCTGACTTAGACCGTGATATATCAAAGCGTAAAAAAAGGCCTTTTATCACTATATAGCCAAAGTACTCTCTGTGTAATCGTCATCAATGCATAGGACATCTCAACCCCACCTTCACTTCTTCCCTCACACCACCACCATCTCCTCCTCTTCTTACTCCTTCTAACATTACTCCAAAACTTCAGATTTTCTCTCTTCCTCTTTAGAAGTGCAACAAACAAAAAAGGAAAAAAATAAAAGAAGAAAAAGGTAGGGGGGTTGTTGTGGGGGGAGGTTTTGTGTTCTTGGTTTGTGAAGAAAGGAATGAAAGTGGTATGGAGGTGGAAGAGATTCAGACACAAGCCTGTAAGTTCTCAAGAGTTGGAAATGGAAGAAATGACTCAAGCAAGATAGGTCAGAAAGTTAGTGACAACTACCCTGATGATGAAGAAGACGGAGAGCTGAACAAAAGGGCCGGTGCCAATGGAGGAGGAGGAGGTGGTGGTGGTGGTGGAGCTGACACTGCTGGTACTAATCGGCTTCGAGGTTGGCATCATTCTTCAAGAATTATTAGGGTTTCTCGAGCCTCGGGTGGCAAAGATCGTCACAGCAAGGTTTGGACTTCAAAAGGGTTAAGAGACAGGAGGGTAAGGTTATCTGTCACCACAGCTATACAATTTTATGATCTACAAGATCGATTGGGCTATGATCAGCCTAGTAAAGCTGTAGAGTGGCTAATTAAAGCTGCTTCTGATGCAATTGCGGAGCTTCCTTCACTTAACAGTTCATTTCCTGATACACCAAAGCAATTGAGTGATGAGAAAAGGGCAAGTGGGGGAAATGAACAAGGGTTTGACTCAGCTGAAGTAGAGCTGGATGGTGATCCAAACAATTACCAACAAAATCAAAGTCAACACCTTTCTTTGTCCAAATCAGCTTGCAGTAGCACGTCCGAGACTAGCAGAAACTCGGGTTTATCCCTTTCAAGGTCTGAGATCCGTGTAAAGGCCCGGGAACGAGCCAGGGAAAGAGCAGCTAAAGAAAAGGAGAAAGAGCAGGAGTCCCGCATTGCACATCACCAAAATGTGAACCCTATTTCTCAAAACTCTTCCTTCACTGAGTTACTAACCGGTGGTATTGGCAGTGTTGGCAACAATAATGCTAGTCCTACAGCTTCAGCACATCAAAACCCCAATGGGGAGCCTGATTTTTTCCACAAGGCTAATACTGCCAGGCAGTGGCCTGGAACTCCAATGGATTACTTTACCTCGGGGCTCCTTGCACCATCTTCTTCTTCAAGAAGTCATCATTCTTCAGGATTTCCAGGACAAATCCAACTAGGAAACTCTTTGCCACAATCAATATCAATATCACCATTCAATGTGTCGGGTGAAAATCATCAAGAGTTGCAGCATTTTTCGTTTGTTCCAAATCCTGACCATCTGATCCCGGTGGCAACAACACAGCCGGGCCCAGGGGGTGACTACAACCTTAACTTCACAATCTCTTCCGGCCTTGCTGGTTTCAATAGGGGGACCCTTCAGTCCAATTCTCCGTCTTTTTCGCCTCACCTCCTCCAGAGGTTTTCTTCTATAGACGGATCATCACCCTTCTACATTGGTACACCACCAGTGGAGAATCATCACCACCATCAGTTCCCAGCTGGATTAGATGGCCGCTTGCAGCTCTGCTATGGGGATGGAAGCAGGAGCTCAGACCAGAAGGGAAAAGGAAAGAACTAATCAGTTTCCTGAAAACGTCTCGTCTAGGCACCATCTTTTCTCTGGTAAGCTGAACAAACAACCTCATTTAATTGAAGTTCTCTACTACTAGTATTTGCCATTCGAATCTATTTCCTTACATTAGCTTTAGTTTTATTAATTAGGGTCTCTATTTTTGTGCTTGTTTAGCTCTATAGCTGCACTCTTGACAAGGGTTATTTTTCATTTTCCCTCTCATTTGCTGATGTGTAACAGTTGCTTTTTGTATTTGTTTTAGCTTGCTTTTTTGGATTTACGTGTTGTGCTTGTGCATAGTACCATGAATCGCTTCACTTTCTTGGTATGCATAAAGAAGTCTGCCAATGGGGCCTTTTTTTTTTTTGTGGGTGTTACGTATTTTATTGTCCTTTTATGATTCCTGCATGGATTGCTGTGAATAAGGATCGGCTGGTTGTCCCCTTGCTTGTTCTCTTCCTGGTTCCCTTCTCCCTAACATCTGCGAGTCCATGCCAGGTGTTAGTTTCTTGGTGGCTAAACCTTGCTGGGCACTGAATAGAACAATTAAAGTTTACTTTTGAAATACGTGTGACTTTGGTATAGCTTCAGAACCTTAATTTATTTTTGCCTCAACAGCAACCACATGGCAACGGATCAGCTAACTGTCAGGTTTTTGAGTTGTTAAATTGTCTAGATGATTAGGAGTAAATTAGATCTGGAAAAATGGAAAAAATCCATGCACGTAAGACCTCGAGCTCTCAAACTTCAAGAAAAAATGGCTGCCTCCAAGGTAAGTGTTTTTCTATGTTCAGAAAGGATGAATGCAGATTTTAATTTTATATTGTTCTAAATGAGCTGTCACTGTTCTTACAGTAAAACTTAGTACTAAAACAGTGACAAACAGACAGAAATTATCTGTAGTTTGAATTCAATTAAAACAGTAAGCTTGAATTTCAAGTTGCAAAATGATAATTATGCTTCACTTGATATCCAAAATACATCTTTACTCTAAGGTCTAATTAAATTTGTAAGATCTACTGTCAAATCAAAATTAATAATGACCAAAAAGTTTAATGACAGAAATCAATTACCAAAAACTTTCTTTTAGGCCCCCCCCCCCCCCAAAAAAAAAAAATGGAGCAACATAAGAAAACAATGATAAATTGTACTACTAGAAAAGAAAATCTCACCTGATAAAGAAATTTGTAAATAAGTTTCTATTGAAGCTAATTAAGAAATTCTGCAGATAAAGAATTGTAACAGAAGCTGAAACTCATCATCAAGTTAAATGTTTGAGTTTAGGGAATGCATGTGGTACATATAAAAGACTAAGAGTCACTCCTTTTCCCTACTTCTATGTGTCTATTACTGTTTATCTCTACACTTACTTTATAATAGACCGCTAAAGATTTAGGAGTGAAAATTGTTGAAATAAAATGTAAAATGCTTCCTATCTAGTATCAGGTTTATGGTAGAGGACAGAAATGAGAATGGTGATGGACATAAAAGTTAAGATAGTTTAGCCATTACAGCTTATGTCCACAACATGCTCTTCCCAGCAAGTTTATATAGTTTTAGTTCCCACAATTAATAGCACTAAAATAATACAATCTCACTCATACTTGTAGTGGATATTACAAAAAAAAATAAAATTCTATGCTAGTAACTATGGATAAAGGAAATTAGAAATTACTACTAGCAGTAAAAATATGCCAAGTTTTCTATTTTAAAATCTTTATTCAGATGAATCCCTTAAATTGCTTCCACCATTCTTAACTTTATTCAAGAATTTCCTTGACCAAGAAAGAAAAAAGGATTACTTCTTTTGAGAACACATTCCACTCAAATTTAAAAGTTGTCTTTACAAGGGTAACTTAGAGTGCTAGCTAGGGTTGTTTCTTTTTCATTTTTTGAGGCTATAAAGGAAAATAGTAATACTTTAGATTGAGATTAGGAACTTGAGGTTATTGATTTATCTTACATGCATCATCTTCTTGATGTTTTAGATGTTCACATTCTATTGATTTGGCTATATTTTCCAAGGAAAAAGAAACAAAGTGATGCACTTTCTTGAAATGGAAGAAGACCATAAAAGCTCTTTTGGTCTTAGGCATTTGTGTGTTGTGTTTTGTAGCTTTTGAATAAGGCTGAACAAGGTTTTCTTCTTCCTTTTTTTTTTGTTTCAGAGAAAGATTTTCTTCCAAATTAGCATGGGGTTTTAGGTATATATTTCACATTCTACTAGCTTAATATTTTTAGCAGAAGCTTTACTGAATTGTATGTACATATATGGGTCTTGTAATTAGAAACATGAACATTTTGTGCAGCCATAGCTCAATGCATTATGCAAAACAAGTTTGCTTAAACTAGTAGTAGTAGTTTCATTATGGTCTGAGTCACAGCAGCAAAGCTGAAAATTCAAACAATTGAAATGGAATCATAGTTAATTAGCCCCTTTCCTTGGTGTTACATGCAATAGAACCAAATAAATAAATAAATAAAATAAAATAAAATGCTAGCTTACCCCAAAACTTTGAAAATATTGTGACAGCAAAAAAATAGAAAATCATATGGAGAAATACTTGTATCATTGTTTCTAGGGTAGAATGGAATGAGTCTATGTAAGAAGCATTTCAGATATACATAATCAATCAAAAGTTCTTGAATTCTATTACTGGTATTCATTCTCTTAACATCTATTATTCTTGACATCTATTAGGAAAGTCATTAACTTTACATGTGTTAGGAGCATAATATTTGTCCTACATATTGCACAGAGCTTATGCTCAAGACTCCTAATATATGAAAAACTATAAAAGGAGAGGGATTGCTTGTTATCATCTACTTTTGAATTTGATTTTCAGTTAATAACTTAATAAGTTCAAGAGTAGCAAGAGATTAATAATTCATTTAAAATCAAAAAGCGTCCAAACCAAACACCATGGTCTCTTCACAAGCGCTAGCTGAAGTCACTCTTAGGGTCAATGGAGTTAACTTGTGCAATATAAAATCTTCCCATTATGTTATCAAAGTTAGATGCTAGTCAAGGCACATTATGTGAAGACTAATCAAATGCTTTTTCCATAGCTAGAGTATTTAACCTTGGATAATGTGATTGAACCATGGAATTCTAGCTTTAATGGACCTTCTGTCGAGTTGAGAATAACTTAAATTCAATGTCTGACGGATCAATTAGAGATAAATCAAGCCCTACGGAATGTGGAGAAGTGTTAAAGAGATTCTAATGACTCTGTGTCATTGGATTACAAGACTTTAATTTTGCAAAATTGATGACTATTAAGAATACACTTCCAACTTTTTTCTTTTCATCTTGGGTTAATATTCAAAGTCTAATTATTCAATTTGATTCCAAGGTAGCAATTTCCTTAAGTGTGATGAAAAGCTTAGGTCATGGAATAAATGACTCATCTTTAATGAATTAATAGCTTGTGAAAATTTATTGGAGATATTATTTTGGTGCATACCATTCGAGAAGTCAATGTTTATGTTGACCCTCCTACTAAATTTGGTGTTGATTCGAACAGAGGATTAGTTATAATAGGGTTATAACTAACGTTCGACACTTATCAAGGGTACATTCTCAAGTTTGTCCAAACACTTTGTACCATTGGGAAAGTCCCACTTTCTGATACAAACTGTCGATAATTAACTACTGATACATTTTAAAAGAAAATGATGATGGAAACACATTCCAAATTATTGCTTGTGCACCAAGATTACTCTTTTCTAGGAGTTCAATTCTCTTTTTCTTCTTCTTTGTACCACGTGCTACTTTTGCCCAAAAGACCTTAGCAATTTTGGTTGTTGGAGAAGAGAAAGAAACCTTTTTTGTTGGCAAGAATATTTAATCTTGGACACCCAAATGAAACAAACCAAGTCACATGAAAGGCAAGTTTAGATAGAAGTGGGGTTGGACCAAATGGAAATCTTCTACTCTTTTTTTGTGCCTTCATTGGTGTCATGTTTACATCATCATGCCAAGTGTCCTGTGATTTGTGATTGGATAAAGCTCATTAGGTAACAATGTGCAATAGTTGCAACCGGATGGGATTGGGACCCAAAGAGAGAAATGCCCTTTCCTTTTTCTATTGTTTTAAGTTTAAGAACCTTGATTGAATGACTCATTCTCTTCCGCTCTTATTTGCATGAAGACATCTTCACTGATCACCATCACCAAAGAAAAGAAGCCAAACAAATAGTGAAACGAATTATTCTCCTTTGAATCTTTGTTGCAACTTGTAAAGAAGAAAACAACAAAATCTTTACTACTTAACCCTAGTCATCAAAGTTATAAGAGTAGTTGGTGCCAAAAATACTTAGATATTCCATTTCCAGCACCAAAAGGTTCTTTCAAAAAATGTTACAAAGTTTCAAGTCTTTATTTGTGAGTGGTGTTAATTATTAACAGCTATCCAAAACCTCTCCTTACAATCCCTATTTTTTCAGTATTACTTCCAAATATGATATCATGTTTGGGATAGCTTTCTGCTTTAGGGTTTGGGGTTGTTATCGATGGGGATATGTTCCTGCACACAACTGGATGGGATTGGTTTTGTATATTTGGGATATATTGCACGTAGTATTGGCAAAGTTTTGAAGGCCTATGTAGAGTTGCAACATTTGTCACCGCAAGTTGGCAATTTTTTTTCAAATTTAGTATAGTAATGAATATCATAACTTTTCAAAAAAAAAAAAAATCAAACATTTCACTGCAACAACATTCACATTTATTTATTACTAAACAAAAAAAATATAACTCTTTATTGTTATTATTATTGCAACATTTCACTTGCACTAGGTCATCCAGCATGGGTCGACCTGCATGCAAAAAAGTAGTGTCACAACACCACCTATTCATTGAAGGGTAAAAGTTTTCTTCTTGTTATATTATTTATACTAGAGTTTTATGTAATTAATCATACTAATGAACTCACCAAGTTTTTTACAATTTTATGGGGGTGGGTCAAAGATTCCAAGTCAAAGTAGATTTATCAAAAAATAATCTATATACTAATACTTGAATACTACATGGAAAGATAAAAAAATTTCCTTTTATAATTTAAGATTTTATTAAAAATGTCCAAACTTAAACTACGCTTTCTAAAAATTCAAGTCTTTTGAGATCCGTAGCGATGCTTCCTCTTCTCGGTCCTTAGATGCGTTTTTCACTTTCTCAAAACAGCTTGTCTGGACAAACTTCACTTTAATTATGACACCGCTTAGAGAAATTCTTGAATCCACCCCAGCTCATCCATAGCAACATTTCACTTACACCAATGGCTATGATGAGTTCATGGTTGGCGGCGAGGAAGGTAGCATTGAAGTGTTGATTTGCTCAGCTTGCAATTGTAATAGAAATTTCCAAAGAAAAGAGGTTGAAGGTGAGCCTTCACCCTCTTCTTGTGACTATTACTCATCACATAGTCCTCATTTGAGCAGGGTTGGGAGGAAACTCTTCTTAGGTCACCACGAGTATTTAGTCCTCATTTTACCTTAAAAGAAAAACTTCTATTACCCTACTACAACCCTATTGTATGTCGTTACTTGACGTGTTTCATCCAATTAACAAGGCTGTAGGATATTTGACATGATAATATAAACAAGACACTAATGGGACACAAAAAGAAACAAGGGATTTCATTCAGGTTGGATCCACATGGACCAAATGCCAAGTCTCTCTCTAATGCCGTTTAGGAGAAGATTCATCATAAATAAAAATACTATCGACATCTTGTGATACCTCATCACAAATAAGATGTGAATGTGATTTTTAAGACTTATACAAAAATTTAAATCAATCATTATTAATGATTGGAGCTTAAGATTTTTAAGGTCGTATGGTTTTAAACTTGAAAAGTTCTTGGATTAGTGGTGTTTGGACCCAAGTCCTTACAATTGATATCAAAGCATGTGCTAGCTTAATGTGGGCTTGCACATTATATTGGTGAGATCTTAATCTTGTGGAGTGAATTGTGATGTGTGGTCTTGATGAAGACATCAAGTATTGGAGTAAGTGAAATTGTGATACCATATCCCATCTTAAGACTCGAAAAGTTATTTACATAGTAGTGTTTGGACTTGAGTCGTTATAGAAATTGACTAAAATGCCTTTTAGGAAGAAGCTTGAGTTAGGCATTAAATTTTGGCTGAGTTAAATTCCTTGGCCAAAGTGAACTTCAAAGTGAGAGGTTGTGTGATGCATCTCCTCTTAATGGGATGGGAAGGGAGATCGTTGGGCACATGGTTCATGTTGATCCAGCTTATGGCATTTCAAATTGACTTTCACGTGATGAGGGTTTGGTTGTTACTTGGTTTTGTGTTTTGGTGGCTAAGATTGTGTAAAAAATCTTACAATTGCGATTATGAATAAGAAAAAGAAAGAAATTACCGAGAACGTTGGTAATTTGATGTGATTGGCCACACAAAGGAAACATTCCAAGTGATGTGAAAGTCAAATTATGCGAGTGGATTGGACCCATATGGGTCACGTGCTCAACAATCTCCTCCTCCGACCTTATTACGTGTTTTGTTGAAAGGTAGGTATTTCATTACATGTTGACTAAGATATTGCTCAAGAATAAGCTTGAATTATGCAGTGACTTAGTGTAGACTCCTAGGACAAGTTGAACTGCTAAGTGAGAGGTTGTGTAATGGATTTTCACCTAATGAGACTGGAAAGGAGATTGTCGAGCCCGTGGCCATGCGAAACCAACCCCACGGCAGTTCAAATTAGCTTTCATGTGATGTAAACTTTGCCTGTTACTTGGTTTCGTTGTTGAATGGTCAAGATTGTGCCCTTAATATTCTTGGCAACAAGGGCTTCTTTCTTTTTCTCTTGATCATAATCAAAATTGTAAGGGACTTTTGCAAGCTTGTTTTGTGGCACTAGGGAAAAGAGAAGGAGATAAAAACTAAACATCTAGGGAGGGCTATTTTTGACACTCGACAAGCAGTAATTTGGAAGGAGTTTGTTAAAGTGATTTAGGAGTGCATTAATTACATAGAATTAATGTGTTCAGCCTCCTGGTGGTTTGATCTAACAACGCAATCTCAAGAGGTAAAATTCTAACATTGTTTGAAATTATTGTGGGTTTCAAAGTTTGGATAAAAATTTGTAATAAGAATATCGTATCAATTTTTTGATGGTGGACATATAATCAGCTTATCTTGTGATTTTTTCTTTTACGTCGAAATATTATTCACATAAATTTAATGTAATCTCTTTATTTTTGTTGTTATTGATGCGTAATTAATTTATTTACTTGTCACTTGGCAAATGCATATTTTGCTTGTTTGTGTTGCTTAGCTGCTTGGTTATCTTAATGGTATCATGTGAGTTAGTTGGATGTAAAGTATACTATTACATCTAGGGGGACTCAAATTTGAATTAATTGTCCGAGCCGCTTTCTGTTACTCTAAATGGGCAGGATTCCAGTTTTAATTGTATAAGTTCCTTTTCTTTTCGAGGAAAGGCAGGAGTATGGACGCAATAGACAGTTGACTGTTATAATAACTAATTTTGTGCGACATGTTGCTTAGTGTTTCATTGTGCAGCTTTGGAAGTTGTGCAAGGTTAGTAGTGTACTTTACCAGTTGACATCTTATGCAAGTAGGCGTGTGGAAAGTGCTGTTTTATTCCGTTAGACATGCCCTCTATGATATTGAAGAGGTCAAAGGATTTATTCTTGGAAAAGTGTGTCAGGTGTAGTGAGGAAACTTTGAAGCATGATTTTCCTGTACTTTACATGAGAGTATAAAGAGTCATAGCATAGTGGCTTATGTGGGTTGGTTTGGGTGAATGATATGCTTCGTTCCGAAATTTAGCGTATCAATTAAAGGCCAGAAGATGTTTTGGGGGATCAATTATCTTGAGAATGAGCGTGCAGTAATTCTTTAGACTGCTGCAAAAATTGAACAGGAAAGGCAAGCCATTTTGCAAAATTCTGAAGGGGCAAGAAGGTTAATATTTTCCTGTAAATTTTCTTTGTATGGTTTGCAGCTATGCAAAGATCCCAAGAGTGGATTGTTCGATTAAGAGAGGAAGTTTATTGGTGATAGTAGTTGCTTTTGCAAAGGGGGTGGTTAAACTGAAGATTCTTACTGTCTAGTGAAGTGGGGACTTGTATACTATTTCATCTTTCACCTATTTAGTGTGAACTAGGTTTTCCCAAGTTCATTTCTAAATTTTCTTAGGTGCTGGTGTGTGTTTGGCTTGGAGGAATGGAATAAAAAGCAGCCCCTTTGAGTTAAATGTGAAATACTTGGGATGAAAGAAATAGGCAAGTCTATGTCTTCCTTTTTCCTCTCTGCTGATGCAATAGCTAGGTTTATACATTGAGTGCTGACACTGTTCTATTCATTTTCTCCTTACTTCAATGTGGATTCAAGGCGTAGTAAGTCCCCAAGACAATTAGTGAAATGGAATTTCAGTACGTGTTCCTATGCTTATGCTAAGATTTTATTTATTTATTCATCTGTTTGTGCTTTCCTTCACAAGATCGTTTGCAAACTCCATGGTTTTGCTGCAATTAGTCCCTCAATTGACTATTAACTATAGAAAGAGGTCATATTGAAACTAGAACTGGTTTAAGGTTATGAGACTGAAACTTATCTTTGTTTGTTGGGGAGGAAGGAAACTTGACTCATACAATGGCTACCAGACGATGTAGAAATGGAAATGGCACCATTGAACAAACACTGCCAGAAACATATTGACTTCACTCTGTCTTTCTCATGCACACTTAGCTTAGCTTACCTTTTTGAATGCAGTTGTAAATGTTTTACATAGGCAAACTGTTTACCTGCATAAATGCAAGATTGTGATAAGGAGGAATATATAGAAATCTATGTTGATTTCAGTGTAGTTTATTTAGAGGGAATACTGGTTGAAAGTCATAGTATCAATTCTTTATGAAATTCTATTTAACCTATCCAAAATGTAGCCATCTTATTTCAGCTTATGATTCCACTTCACGTCATAAAATGGCCAAAGCATTAAGCTTGGTGTTGAGCAGAGAGCAATGTATGTAAACTACCAATTTATTGAACATCATGCATGTTTATTTTCACGGTTCCAGTCCAAAGATTGCGCCTTGCCAAGTAGCTCCAGTTTCTGATAATGAAACAGTGTCACAAGCACCTTGCAGTTCCTTTCTCTTCCCTATTTCTACCATGCATGCTAACTTTTGGTGCAAAATTTTTGGATGCAGGAAAAGCAAAGATGGAGGAAGCAGTGGCAAGCTGTGAGCGAAAGCATTCCTTCCTTCCTTGCATTGGGTGATACCTTTGTTATTGTGCTTCTAAAATTGTTAGTGTTTCTGGTTTATCCGTTTTGAAGTCATTCCGCTGGCACTGGCGTATTGGGATATATTTGTCTATGCGTGCAAAAAGCATTGTGTGTTTCCAACAAGTATAACAAAAAACAATTCGATTGAAGTTAATTCTTTTTTTTTACCTTTATCTTACAATTATTCTGATGAAACTGCCTTATATATTCGTTGAGAAAAGTGGCCTTGTCAATGAATCTGCCAGCAGCCACAAACCGTTCTTCCTTCACACTTGTTTCTTCAAAACATTAAAACCTTATTTCTCTCGTGGTAGCTAGCCACAAAATGGCAGCTCCCATTTGGAGACATGCTTGAAGACATTAACAACTGTTTTGGTGATTTTATGTATGTATATAAGAAGAGTTATTTGTGCTTCTGTTGATAGATTGGACATGCAGTTATTAGATCAAGTACAAGCTTTTTTCCTTGCTTGTAGAGCAATACCAATTACCAAGAATGACTTTTCCCTTTGGAAGCAGTATAATTGTTGCCAAAAATACCATCTTAGGCATTTGTTGATGCTGGGGAGCAGCCATTTTCCCAGGCTTAAGCCCGAGCCCAAACACAGGGTCTTCCTATTGAACCACAAGCCCATTCTCTATGTTGCTGGTTTAGACGATTAGAGTTTTTTAAGTAAGGAATTTGACGCGCAGAGTATGGATTTTGATGTTTTGAACAGAAAATTCATGTGTTTATCATTGAATTAAATATTCATATATGACAATTAGACGTTTCATAAATTTGTCGTATACTTGTATTTAAGAGGCAACCCCACCTGTCCATCCCTTACCCTGGTTGTGAAACAGCTTTCTTAGCTGCTAAATTAATGCAATATGTATGTCCATCTGATAGCAGTTCTGAATGTTTGAGCTCCATAATATATCATAATTCATTATGGTCGACTGGATATCACATGAGCTTGTACTGAAATTGGGAGCTGCCATCATTGCAGTTACTGAATTTCACGTGAGCCCAGTGAGCACTGAGCAGTGACCATAGATTCTTGCTTCGACTAGCTCGGCCTCTTTCAAGTACCAATTCCTTTAATCCTACGCTCGTGAAAGTGACGTCTCCTTTAATTCATAAAAGCCAGTAGCAGTCACTACTAAAATTGTTGCCATTCCATTTGATATACGAAACTTCACAATTATGACCTACAGGTAAACAATGAAATGAAGAGCAAAAAAACAAAACAAAACAGGGTTATTTTCACTTTTCAGTTCTCCTTTCACCGTTTCCAAATCTTTTTCTCAATTTACCCCTCAAATTTTTTCTTTGGGTTCATTGAGTTTGAGTTGATATTTTTGGTACCCATTTTTAGTATATTGAACTTTTACCTTCTTTGAGGAGATTGTGAAAGATTATAAACTTAGCTGGTAAGCAATTTCATTTTGGTCAAGGATTGATGCTCGCTTGTGCACATAAGAATACATGAGGAAATACTTCCTAAAAAGCTGAAGAAGCGAGCATGACCTGTCTAGAAACGCTATCGATGTTACCATTTCATTGCATTTGACAACAGCCTTTCAGGCGAAACAGCTCCCATTCAACAACATACTTTTTTTTTTGTCTTTGTTTTTCCTTTTGATAAGCCTTTGGTAAGTAGCATTTCTTTTCTTGCTTTTGAAAGAGCTAAAGCAACTTGCTTTTGCATAAGCAGCAAAAGTGCATGAAAAAAGAATTATTTTATACGTGACAAAGGCAAGAGGCTAAAGCCGAAGGACCAGGTGCCATTCTAGCTCTTAATTTCTTTTGTAGATTTGCTAATGAAAAATGAGAAGAATCGTGGAGACTAAAGCTCATTATTTAGCATTTGCTGAAGGATTTGTACACATGGAGTGTGACTTTTGCATGTAAAAGGGACATGTTACAAGGAGGGGAGGAGAGGGAGATCGTGTATGAGAAAAAGGTGAAAATCAGGAGGCACACTGTATAATAATAAGAACCCACCTCTAATTCAGTGAGAAGCAGTGATTCAAAGTGATGCTCACTTTATAATTATATGTTTCCAGAAAAGAAAGTGGGGTGCGTGAGGGAGGGACTGATCATAGAATAAATTATCAACTATTTTACAAAGTAAAATAAAATTACGTGTGCATTTTCAATGCGTGTGAGAATTGTTTTCCTTAGTGTGTTTTTATTGTTAATTATGATGATTTCCACTACTTTTACCTCCCTTACAAAGCACAACCACTGCCGGCTTAAAAACGAGCACGTGGGCCTTGATATGCCATACCTGTTTCCGATGTGATAATTTCCCCACTTCCAGGCCTTTGTCCATTAATTGGGGAATATATATATATATATATATATATATATATATATATATATAGATTAAGCCCACTATGACATCTTCATCAATTCTGTCAAGGCTTTGCTTTCCATTTAGTATTTGTTCTTTTGCCAACATAAATTAAAAAACAAATAACAATGCAGAGATATATGTGTATAAAAAACATGAAGGAAGGATAGGATGAGGAAGAAAGAAAAGAAAAGAAATTTATATATATATATATATATATATATATATATATATATATATTTATGTGAAGGCCCAAGTCAAAGGGGGGATGGGATGTGAGTTTGTAGCTGAGTGCAAGAGTCCAGAGTTCATTCACGTGGATTGTTAAGTATGCAGGGGGAAGAAAGGTCATGTGATAAACAGATAAAGGAAGAAGCAGAACCAGCTAATTAAATGAACAAAAAAAATTATAAAACAAAACAAAGGGCAATCCAAGTTTTAAAGCAAGTGGTGAATGGCAACTGATGGTTTGGGTACAGCCTCACCCCCAATCTTTATTGCCACAGATGAAATAATATTCATCTGTCTCTTTCTCTCTCATGTATGATAAGGAAAATGTGGAAGACTATTGGCTGCTTCTAGAACTGTTAACAATATTCGACTGTTCAACTAGTATAAAATCATGGTGGTCTTCTAAGAGAAAAATCTGATGGGTGGAAAGTGGAAACCCAAAAAGAAATAAGAGTTGGCTAGTGAATGCCGGCTGGAGAGTAGACTTTGCCCACTACCAGATGATATTTTCTCAACTGATGCGTTATCTCTTTTCCCGCTTGAAATGGTTCTCAACTAATAAAATGAGACTCCCAAATTCCTCTTTATGTTTTTATGCCAGATTGCTCTGTGTTTTATACATAAATGACTTTGATTGTGCTAATAAATGGAAGCATTTAGGGTACCTAGAATCTGTTTTGAACGAATTTATGTTCTGGCCTTCTCCTTTTGGGATGATGGGTTCTGGCCGTTTAATAAATTGCTTTGAGTTTGACCAACGATGATTTGGGCAAAAATTACTAAACGATTTCCATTAAAAGTAACGAGTAACAGCTTTCCTGGGTAAAAAACCTATCTAGATGCATTCCTGAATAATAGTCAATCAACAACTGCCATTAGCATGATCAAGATGAAACCATCTCTTCTTGACCCTCTTTCCTGGATTAGTTTGGGCAAACATAGAACTTGAAATGACTGATAGGATAAAAAGGTTGTACCACCTTGGCGGTTTTACCTGATCATTTAATCACATAGTCCAAGCTGCAATAAGATATATTGGCAATTAAAGCTTCAAGAATTATTGATAGCGAACTTCGTTGAAACAACCATGAACAGAACTGCATCAAAGTGCACATCATATATCTCTCATACACTTATTTTCTAAATTCGATGACTTTTCAGTCGCCATAATGGAGTAAACAAAAACAAACATCAAATCCAGTTTGACTATATCATACCACAACTTATCATCATCTAAACAGTTGTCCACCCACTGTTTCATTATCACCAGTTTTATATCACAACTAATACAATGATAAACCTTGCAACAACATCACAGTTCCGACCAATACCAGACTACCACACATCCACAACATCTGGTTAAAGTTAAACCCCCTAAAGAGTTAGCAAAGATAAGACTAGAGTATCCATGACACTTTGACAAGAGTATAACAAATTTATCAAAACATTAAAAGCTAAGTGCAAACTACATTTCTTGATGAACTTCATAAGTATAGAACATAAAGCATGACATCTTCATACCTACAATATTCACATATAGAGGGATTGTAAATAAAAAGTAAAAGACTACAAACTTGAAGCTCTTACAACATCAATCTAGTTGCAGGTGTGCACTCTTACAAGCATATGCCTGAAATAAAAACAACCAGCAGATGCATTTTCCGCTATCAGTTGAAGCACAGAAGCTAAAACTCTTGCAGTGCGTTATCAACATGCATGGATTGCTTTCAATGGTGGTCCAAAGCAGAGTTTGGCTTTCATAGGACACTGCCCTGAGATTAAGCTCCAACACAAAACAAAATTGTTGTCTGATCATCAGCTTTCCAAGAGCATGCTATCCCCTCTTCCCTTTGACCATTGTGTTTGACTGCTTTCCCTGAAAAATGCAAAATGAACTTTAAATTCATAAGAGATACATAAATAAAATGGTAATGCAAGCAGATCCAAAACTAAAACAGCAGGAAAATGTCAGGCATGTGAATGTTGGGGTACCACATGCATTCCGTGATGTATCCTTACACACCTGTTTCAAGCAAAAGATTTCTCACAACTCAAATGCAAATGGAAATCTAAACCCCTATTCACCACCAAATACAATTATGCTTGCTTTCCCCTCTAATCACATTAAAAAATCATACTAATCAAAATGATCAAGAAAAGGGTAATTTCAGCTCATACATATGCATTACCAAAAGCCAACAAGAGCATATTTATAGCTTAAAACCATATAAAAAAAGTCTAATGATGAATGAGTAAATGCCTACTAACAGCATACATATGCAAACAACTTAACCTCTTAAGTATAACCGAAACATGGAATCAATTCATATGAGGCATTAAAACAATTTTCATAGCAGCATAAACAATTGAAACGTCAAAGCACTTTTCGAAGAAATTAATCAGCATAGTCCAGTATATCCGGAATTTGAGACTTTTACCTTCACAGATCAGTAAGCGGACATCAAAACGAGTTCATCTCCAAACAATAAGTCCTTCTCTTAACTAGCATCTTAGCCGCAGTCCCATACGGCTCTTCAAAAGCAGTTGATAGCCAAGAAGCATCTGAGACCTCTTTTTTTGAAGCAGATTGTTCACTAGGCCTAATAGCAACCAAAGTAGCACCTTTCAAAACAACCCCATCAGGCAATTCCAAATATGGAGCATACCATAGCCTCATATTCAACGCAGGCACCAGCGTCCTTTTCGAAGCAGAAGAAGCTGATAATGGCTTCACTCTCAACTCCTCAAGCTGATCCCTATTCATACAAAGCACCCCTTGTCCATCCGCATCGGTTAAAACCAAGCTATCCAGCGTCTTATGATCCGCAATTATCGGTTGAAGCAAATAGTGCCTTGCTGACGCTGCGATTAACGAGCTAATCGTCCAAACAACCCTTAATTTCAAGCCTCCATTAGTATAAAACGACTCAGGAATACTCCCATTATCATCGCTGTTGCCAACATTTGAACCGCTGGTAATGTTATTGTTGATGCAAAACCCATCGTTTCCATACTCTGACACTTGCAAATGCACGTTGTTAATAACGGAGGCAGCTCCAAGGATAACGCAGTTATCAAGAGTTGATCCGAAATCGGCTCTCCATTTCAACAGAACTCCGTCATCAATCCCTAGCTCACCGCTGGGCAATTCGATTCGGAGAAAACGAATCTCGTTGAAATTTCTAAGTACTTGCGTCGGGGAATGATGAGTGACCCCACCTTGGTCCATTTCCCCATCGTCATCACCACCGGGACCGACGGATAAGGAAGAAGATGAAGGGGTGTTAAGAGTTTCGTTGAGGGTGGGCCGTTTTGGGCCGAGGAATTGGCCCAAAGCTTGGAGGGGCTTGACAATGCCTCCGAAAACGAGACGGAAGAGGTTGGAAAAGGGACCGGTAGCACGGGATTTGTCGGAGGAGGAGGAAGAAGAGGAACAATCGTCGTCGGAGATGACGCAATCGACACGAACGACGACGTTTTCCACTTGCGGGACGAGGGAGTGGAAACGGCGCGAGACAACGCAGCATCGGCCGAGAGCTTTGACGTCGCCGATCTTGTTAAAGACTAGAAGGAGAAGAGAGTCAGGAAGACGGTCGACGTGATCGATTGGCTCCGGATGGATCCTATGGATGGGATCTGAACGAACGGAAGACATTTTTTCCCCTTTTTTCTCTTTTGGATTAAGTTTCTGTCTAACGGGAATTCTTAAATTATCGTTTGGGAGAGGAAAGGGCAGGGGAGTGGAGTGGTTAGTTGGGGGTAGATCTAGGGGGACGGGATAGTGGAGGAAAGTTGGTTTTAAAAGAAAGGGGAAAGGGGTGCTTCGATAGGGAAGAAATTTGATTGAGAAGAGGCAAGGGAAAGAGACGGAGAGAGGGAAGGAGGGAGGGAGGTGAGGGTGTGATGTCGTTGTTTGTAGGTGGAGGAGGGAAGGGGAGGGGAATGCTAGGATGAGATAGATCCACGGTTTTTGTCTTTACACAGAGAGAGAGAGAGAGAGAGAGAGGATGTGAAGGGGGAGATGGGGATAATAAAGAAAATAAAAAAAAAAGGTGTGAGTAAGAAAGGGAGAGAGTGAGGGAGGCAGGAAAAGGCAAGGCCAAAAGAGAAACAAAAACAATTGAATTGAAGCTTCTTTTGCTTCCTTTAATTTTTGGTTTAAGTTTTTCAGATTTAATTAATTTGGTATTATGCTGTTCAATTAATTTATCCTTTAATTAGATAAGTACTTTGTATCTATTTGTTGAATATTGAAAATTGGGGAGTGTGGTGAGTAGTAGTAACTCCTCGATTTTTTTTTAAACAAAAAAAAAAAAAGGGAAGGGGAGGGGTTCATTTATGAAATATATTCACCTCCCCTATCACCATGACGGGGGATGCAGAAGAATCCTGTAATTATTCAATTGCAGGACAAATCGCAATCGATTCCTTATCTTAAAATAAAGTTTTTACTTTGATGGAGCTCTTTCTCTTTTTTTTTTATTAAATTATTTAAATAAATACTATGTAAAAGCAAATTTCTATATGTACTGCTAATCCAAAACAAAACTATTCTCACGTCACATTACCAACAATATCAAGGAATATTATTTTAATGAAATTTACCAAAAATCAAGTGCATTAATGAAATTTACCAAAAATCAAGTGCATTATTTAAATAAATACTATGACTGTGCTTTCACGAGACAAAGCAAAAGGAAGGTGATAATACATTAAAAAAAACACAAAACAGAGGGAGGAGATCAGTTACCAAACTCCCCTATCGTAAAATTGGAGTTGTTTAGTTGACTTAAAAGGTAATTAAAGTAGTAGTAATGAGATACGGGTAGAGTGGTAGGGGCAGCAAGCCAAGTGAGCAACTTGATTTTTTGTAGGGTATGGCACAAACTAGCTAGGCCAGCCCGATTCTCTTCTTTTTTCTTTTTGCTTTTTTTCTCTTGTTTATAAATACTAAAATTTTAAAAACAAAGTGTTATGTGAAGCCCAATTTTAAACACTAAAACGGGCCTAGCCTAACATAAAATTCGAAATTATAAGAAATTCAACTCCCTTTTTTCTTTTTATAATATAACTATTTTCGTTTTGCTCTTTTGGTGGGTGGTAATAAGTTCATAAAAAATGGGAATTTTATTCTGTGGGCAATAAGTGAAAGACTATTGCCAATACATTTTCTTGTCTAAAGGGGAAAAGACTTATTCCCTTTAATGTGAATTCCATAAATCCCATTGCCAGTCTGACCGCTAAATATTCAAACAAGGAAAAGTCTCTTGGTTTATTTATAAAAGACCTCTTCTCTCTGCATGTTTGTTTGAGAAAAAAAAAGGAGGTCAATAAATTGAATATTTGCAAACTGGTCCTTGTAGTTATCTTCGCACTGCTCAATTACGCTGACAATAGGAGTTGGCGAACAAGTTTGACAAAAACACCAAACCAACCTTTTATTGCATCAAGGCCGAGCCTATTACATCCAAAATTTCCTTGTAATTTTATAAAGGGTTTTGGGTGCGTTAAAATTGTTCTATCATATGCCCAGATACAAAGCAGCAGTAACGCACACAAAAGAGGACACAGTACTCTTAAGAATAACAACAAGATTAAGCAACTGCTGCATCGGCATATAATTAGTTGGCGTAGAATTTTGAATCCGTCCGAGGTCAGGTCCTGAAACCTACCGGCACCAGCAGCCAGCCATCAACCCTGTCAAATTCTTGTCAGCCAACTGGACTTAGCAACTCCACATCATTATTTATATATATATATATATTTCATTGTATAATTTTGTGTAGTTATTGCTTAGGTGAACCAAGTAATATTCCCAATCCCAACTATAAGTTCATTAGTTGACGTCCTTAACAGCTACGTACCCAACACAATTTTACTTTGAAATGTCCAAAACTTAGGTTTTTTTTTTTAGAGTAAAGTAATTAAAAACATTGATCTGTGGAATAACTAGACAATATGTTTAGTGTAGTACCAAGAAAATGACGATATATGTTAAGGAACTTGGCAAGAATCGGAGGAGGAAGACGACGGAAAATTTACAAATTGTACAGACAAAAACAAAGAAAAACAATCCACACCAATTCTTTACAAATTAGCTTTATAATTAAGGATGGGGTAATGGAATCAAAGCATGAGTAGAATCGGGTTCCATTCTTGAAAGAGAAAAAGAATATATCTATTCCTAATTAAGTTTGAGCATATATTCGAAATTACTTTCAAAGAGATATTTTAATAATTAAAATTTAAAATTCAGATTTAAGAAGAAAAGAAATAAAAATATATATCATTTGGGAATCAGCATATCCTTGCACCTGAGCTATGATTTAGGTGGCAAATTAATAATTAAAAATAATTATGATATATTGATGAACCCATGTAATGATATATATTCTTAAGCATTTTGTATAAAATTTGATGAGTTGGATTTAGATTTGGGTTTCCTAATCATAATCATATAGTACAACCTGTTATTGGTATATTTCCATTAATGTATTTTGTATTTAATTACTGTTTTTTAATTGAACATATCTTAAATAATCAGATTGATGCGTTGGAGTTACATCACTGATGCAATCAAGAGATTTAATCATTTTGTGCGCCAGCAGCCAGAATTAAGTGCTTCAAATTCTTCTCTCTCATTTATTGAATTGTCCCCCTTCAAATGAAAAGGAAAATCCATCTAGCTGTGATCAAGAGTGATTTTTTTAAAAAAATGTGGTGAATCTGATCTGGAGGCTTAGATATCATGTGCAATCGTGCATTAGTTTACCACTTTAGATCTCATCTCTTGATTAGAAATAACTAAGTAAAGACCCACACGTTGTGGCACATGTGTTCATGTTTTGCATGCAATGATAAAACCCATAGAGCTTGGGATTTGACCTTTTGTGACTTCTAAAGCGAAGGACGAAATACCGTGATGTTCCGTACAGGTAGAGTTAAATATAATCTGATTTATTAAAATTCACATTCATTACGTGTATTTGGTTTAATAATAAATGTATTATTAGGATGATTGTTTAAAAAAATGTTGATAATTGAAAGTTAAAGTGCTGATAATTGAAAAATAAGAATTATTATATAGAAAACATAATAACCAATAAAAGTGTAAATTATGGGTGAAAATTGCCCCTTTCCAGCAATTGCCTAGCATCTTGACAAGTGTCACTTTCAAGTTGAGCGAGTCTCCATTTTTCTAAAAATGTTGATTATGAGATAATTAACTATCATGATTTTAAATTAGCATAATATATAAAAAAATTTAAATAAATCGTTGTATTTTTATTAAGTTTAATTAAATTTATATATTTTTATTTTGAGTCAAATAAATTTTTAAAATTAATAATTAATTTAATTAAAATATCATTTGTCATTTTTTATCACGTGGTGTTGACATGGAATGCTAATACATCATAATTGATAATGATTTGATATACAAATATATCATAATTAATGATGACATAACATATTAATTTAACATGATAACATTACTATGTAGCATTTTTCACTCATCATATCAAAGCTATGTTAGTATCATGCGGATATAAAATTACAAGTGACATTTTAACTAATGACAATTAGTCTATCATTAATTATAAATGCTTATTTGATCTAAAATAAAAGTATAGGAACTTAATTGAATGCAATAAAGAATAAGAAGTTATTTCAATTTTTTTACATAATTTAAGGACTTATTTGAGTATTATATTTTTTGAATTCCATACTTGTCACATGTTGAAAATATATCTTAGCATGTATGTATACATATTCTTAAAAAGTTGGATTCAATTACCTTTTCGCTGAAGAAAATAATTTAATAAGAACAATTAGTGTCCTTAACCAAGGCATCTGCTTGTAAATTCATACACTATAACATTAATTTAATCACATCCAAAGTACATGGATTACATTTTGCTAATCATATTCTTAAGTCTATCAACTTCTAAGAAATGCATACAATCACGTCCATATGCTCAACAAGATCTCAATTCATAAAAAAAATTAAATAAAATAAATAGTTGCATGCAAAGTCAAATGTAAAAGATGTGCAGTCAATTTTATATGCACACCAACTTGATCAATCAAACTGTTCATGTCACCAAGTTAATTAGTTCAATTTAATTTGGAGATCTACCAACTTTTTTTGCTTCTACTTATGTATTCTAAAAGCATAACCCAAGTTAGCGAAAGCCAAGTGTAAAGAAAACGAAAGTTTTATATAAACTCTTTCTTTGTTTTAATTCTAATGACCTCTATCATATATATATATATAAGCTAAGCAACCACATGATCTTGGCATTAATTTGTTGTTAAGTAACATCTCATTTACTTTCTTCATTTCTTGTTGTTGGCTAATGTGTGATTAAGGATGCTTAAGTGGATGATTAAATCACTGATTCCTCTTTCGGCAGTGCCCATCTCGATCTTTGCAATGTGTAGTTTAGCTAAAAGCGTGATCATTAGTTAACTAATGAAAAGCATGGTCGATTCAACTCCATTTTTTGAGGTACAATTTAACTACCCTTTCGAATAGGGTCAATGATTTCTCTGTTTCCTGTGTCCATTTAGTTCTCCATAAAAGAGATATTGTATGTGTATCTTTCTAAATAAATGTTGCTTTAGTTAACTAAAAGTAAAGTTTGCGCAAACTATCTGTAATCTAAACGCATGTAAATTATCTTTCCCGCAATATGAAGGAAAACATGACACAAGGATTAGGTTTGGCATTGCTTTTGATCTTAAATAGTTCTCAAGTTTTCTGTAGGAAGTCTCTTCACACTGCTACAACACATGAATAAAGTAGGAATCACCAAGAATTAGGTAAAAACACAACCCTTTTCCCTTTTTCTTTTCCTGTTATTTTCTAGTTGAAGTTATCATTCACACACTCATTCACCTACATAAAAAAAAAAAAAAAAAAAAGAGAAGAGAAAACTATTGGTGTCATTTTGCTTGCAAGTGTCTTATATATAAAATAAAAGTTTTCAAATGGATGTTGGAACTCATTAGTAGGATTAATCTGAAACAAATTTATTTTACAAGCATGTGACATCACCATTCATTTGCTATTCTAGGTAATTTTAGTTATTGTTTTGCTAGAGTGAAGGATCAAAGAATTGGGAGCAATGTGTTGCTGTGATCTAGGCTTGGGAAACATATCCTTTCTCTGTATGAAAATATATCATGCTTGATTCATGAAAATCTAAGAGCTTGTTGACAGATGCTTGTGGATTTTATTTAATGATACATATATATCAGGCAAGGAAATATTAACACCAGCCCCATTGCTCAATTAAAAATAGAAAAACCAACCAAAGGGAGACAAAGTTCTCCTTTAAAACCCCACCAAAAGGTTCAAAACCCTCCCACTTGAGTCGATAGATGAGGCCTCTCAGATTGGAAGACATTGAGAGATTATAAAGAGCATTAATGCAAGCAAAGATGGCTAGGGGGAAGGAATTTAATTCATGAGAAAAAACAGTTGAGCAATAAAAGATGTGATAATCAAATCAAAAGCAAGTCGATGGGGGAACAAACTTTGCTATAGCACGGAGAAATAAATAAATAAAACAAACACCCAATTATAAGCTTTGTGTTTGGCATCAAATTGTGGAAATGATAATTTGTGCCCTACTCCCATTTGATTGCTCCTTAATCTGACTTTTAAGTACTCATCATGTTTCAATGGGTCCCTCTGTCTTTTTGGAATGTATAGTGACCTTAGCCTCCGTAAGGACCTTTAGTTAAGAATTTGGAATGGTTTGCTCACCCCTTGTTTTTTTGACAACATGATGATTATCTTAAATTTGATAAATAAATGTGGCACCCACTTAGCATAATTCTCCTCTATATATGACCATGATAGATTATTAGGTGATGTTACATTGTGCATTTCCTATTATTCATGGCCACAATTTAATCAACAATGATGTGACAATGCCAAGAAGATGTAATACTTCACTTGGAGCCAAATCTACATTCAAAGAAATGACAGAAACATCAAAGATGAAATTAATATTAATACAATCATATATGGACCGTCTCTTAGGAGATTATAATTTAATAGGCAAAAACCTAAATTTGGAAGAATAATAATATTTTCCTAATGGAAATTGTGTTTAGGAATATTGGTCTTATATCTGATTTTGCATTTCTTGGATCCCAACAGCAGAGGCAGATTTCATGAGTATTCCAACTTGCAAATTTGCAATCTCAAGAGATTGGTGCTTTGAGTCCACTGCCATTTACAGGGGAAGTAGCAATGTCCAGAAGAATTAAAGGGGGTTATGGGAAAGACAAGCTAACCCGTTGAGACTGGGAAGAGAAACTTGAAAGAGTGGTCCCCCCTTTCTCTCCGTCTTTTTTAAGATTTAGAAGGGCCCAACCCAAGGATTGTGATGGACCAAATACAGTTTATAATAACATTGTTTCCGTTAAGGCTTTTGTTTTAGTTGCTAATGGCCTCCTCAGAAATGTGTATTGTAATTATTATATTAGCTTTTGGTTGCTTAAAGAATTGGCATCAACTTAGCAATGTTGATTTAAAGGCAGAAAAGAAGTAGAGATTATTGAATGATTGATTAAATTATAAAACTATGGAATGCATTAAGTAGAGTTATGCTGGTCAGTGGTCCTCCATAATTCTCCAGCCCTTAAATGATGTAACAGCTCAAGGTAATTCCAGGGCCCAGTGTTGGGTGGGAAATCTGATCTCATATTTTATTTCAATTAATTTGGATTTTATTGAAGTGAGTTCTGAAAAAATTTTTGGTGGATGCCACTGAGCAAGATATGAAGGGTAAATCTCTCTGTAATTTTTTATTAAAACTTAGTTAATGAACAAATGAATGTTTACCTCCAGATGGGTTGCAGTGGAGTTTATGAGATGGAAGAAGATTATCTCTCTTATCGTGCAATTCAATATCTTCTTGAAAACTTTGATTATAGTATGCTTGAGATTTTAGACACAGTGACAATTATCGTGTGGGTGGATCAGAATCTCGCCTACCAGACTTCTTGATAACTCTGGCAGTTTGGTAATGGCAACCTGCTTCTCGATTCTGATAAATGGCATCATTGTTGTGAAATTGTGCAGTGCAAGCATACCTGTTGGGTTTTCTCTGTTCATTTGCATGTTTCTCAAGTTTCCAAGTTGGCGGTGAACAAAAGAAAAGGAGGAGAAAGAGGAGGTTGGGATGGGATAGCTTGGATAAAAAATGATATGAAATGATCATATAGGTCCAACTACCAGAAATCCTCTTCATTTGAGTGCAATGAGACATGGATAGACTCAAACTAGAGCTTGTTGGTAAATGTATCAGCAGTGAAATTACAACTTTGACTGATGATAATTGATAACTAACAAAGATTCTGAAAAGTTCGAGGACGTCAAGCAATATCTTTGATCTTTCCCTGGTGCACCAAAGCCGCAATTTCTGAAAATGATGCAAATATTTGTGTCAACCCCATCACCGACTCCATGCTGCACTGTATTTGGCAAATTCTTGTGCAAGCCAGTGGCAAAAATAGAGCTTCTTGATTTAAATTCCTAATCCATGATAACCTGAAAGATCTGAATACTGTCTGAGAGCAATCTTTCTGAGTGAGTTTTGAGGAGGATTCATTTCTCAGTTCTTGCTTTTCATGATTCACTACCAAGATCTTTTAAGGTAGCTCTTTTCAGTAAGCTTCACCGCTAAACGAGTCCCCACTCATTCATGATCAGAGAAGTCAGTCCCCTCATTCCCACAAGATCAGGTGAAATAATGAGGCTCGTTCCCACATTCATTTCTGTCGTTGTCTGGTAGCTGAATTGAATATTTTCCTGTCACGAACAATTTTGTCAGAAGGAAAAGAGGTCCAAACGTTTTTCCGAGTCTAAGGTTACGGCACAAATTTTGTCATGCAAAAGACTGTTGGCTGCCAATACAAAAGACCTAAAAAGATGCTTGTAAAGTTTAGTAAGATGCTTGTAAAGTTTAGTTGAATCCATATTCTTGCTCTTTTGTAATGGAAATTCGAAAGGGTTTCTGCTTTCTAGCCATTCAAAGCAAATGCACAGTTGAAGTGAACCTATTTGTTATCGGTTTGAACATGCCTTTGAATATTAGAATCTCCCCACATGACCACTATAGATCAAATGATGAAGAAAGTAAAGAAGCATAGGAGAGCACGTCTCAACTTGCTTCCAAGGCAAAGCCATTCCCACACACGAGAGCAGCATCTAGAGAAATCATTGACACTCACCTACCCGGAGGTGTGGGATCAACACTTTAAATTCCCTATTAATGGTGACGAGTGCAGGGCAGTCTGCTATGTACATTTGCACGCGCCGAAAATGAGTGGATATACCCAAACTAAATCATTACGAACAAGATGGATTTGCCCATTTCACTAGGCAAACCCTCCAACATCCATACCTACAAACAAACAAATTATCCACTTAAACAAGAAGCAAAAGAGGTTGTAATTAAGCAATTGAGGGAATCACAGGATTCAAGTCACTTGAGATCATTTTGTAGGTTTAAATCAACTTATGACATAGCAACAGATTGTGGGCTAACAGAGTTACCCATCCAAGTGAAGCATCCTTAAATGATCTCTACATGGAAATGAATTAAGGCTATTCTTCTCTTTAGTGAGCAAAACTATTACTTAATGGGAAATAGCTCCCAAAAGGAAAGGTTAAATTTGCTACTGTTATGGAGCCTCCATATCAGTGAGATTCCTTTTTGGTTTTGACAATCAGACCAATCTAAGATTCTCCGTCCTTATTTGTGAAGATTTACTCACAAAAGATAATCATCCAGGACCCATCTATCTGACAACTTTAAAGAGTATAAGCAAAGTATTTAATAATATAATCAGAGAGTTATTGAAGGTTTAGTATAAACAAGCAATAAGGGCCAATCAGCTTCTTGAAGACAAATTAATCTGATGATTATGATTTAAAGTAAAGCAACTAGTTCTTCGGCCAGAAAACAGCGAAGACTTATCCAACAGGTGTTGCAGTGTTCACAAAACGATGATGGAAATCCAGCTAAGATTGTTTAAAAAATAATGTGTAAACAATGTTCAGCTACAATATGCTGAGTTTTCAAGGTTCCAGTAGGGTTGATACAACAATGTAGAGTACAAAAACACTATATAGAAAATGCTGTCTTTTGTTTTATAATTACATAACAACCAAGGATTTTGCAATCATTTGTCTCCCTCATGTTTCCCTAAACAAAGAAGAAACATATCTTTGCATAGGTAAATGATAAACGTTTACGGACACACGCGTACACATACATACACAGACAGTTGTAATAAAACATTGCAGCGATGCTGGTTCAATAGGAGACCCACAGAAAAGCAAACTCTTGGGGCTACAACTTCTCCAGGGCCAGTATTGATCGCATTATCTGGTGGCTAGCTACTGGTCTTGATGAACTAACCTAGTTCTTAATACATACAGCTACTAAAGAGAAACAGAAATCAAACAACTAGAGATGTCGGCAAACATAGAAATGCTATTTGATTAAACAGTGCCAAGATCTTACATAAACAGATGAGTATAAACAATGGCAGCTGAGCATCGGTTCTGGTCCAGGCTCTGAAAGTGAAAGCCCCTGACTCCAGCTATTTACACCACGCTAGTGCCAAAATTAGATTCTCATTCTCATCCTAAAGACTGTTCTTACTATCCATATTCTCTGAAGTAACATATATAGCACATAAAATAAGTAGAAGTTTCACTGCGTAATATGTTCTGCTTGCACATAAGCCTTAAAGAAATAGTTTTTGATCCATATATTAAAGAGCTGTACACATTTTTGAGTATTAAAAAAAAACTTTTATTTTTGTGTTTAAGTCATTTAACAAAAGATATTGCTGATATTAGATAGCATATAATTTTCATTGTGTTGTTGCTAAGCAGTAAAAGATAAATCATTCATCATTATCCAGACTAAGATGAATGATCTCAACGTCTTTAATTTATCTCAAGAAAAAGGGGCACAGGAGAATTGAGAATCCATATCCAGGGATGTACATATAGAAACCCGCATTTAACATATAATTCAGAGATCTTTATCTGAAGAATCATACAAGTTTCGCCCACAACGATCACAAATAGTAGCTGTAGTTGGAGAATCTTTTGGCTTGGTCTTCTGCAAATTTGGTAAATCAAGTTCCAGAACATCTCGCAGCACTTTTGATCCTTCCTGGAGCTCATCCGGACTGAGAATACAGGTTTAGGTCATAAATTATTACACAAATAAAATTAGACAACATTACATGCTGATTAAGGGCTCTTAAAAGGTATCATTTATCAACATGTTGTTAACAGATAAACTATAGGTTAGGAGAATGATCAGGTCTCAAACCAATGTAAGTAACCAGAAAAGCATTACATCAGAGGTAGTCAAAAATACTTGATCCTATTATTTCACTAAAAATATGAGGTACTCAACAAGCATTCCTCCTTACCTCATGCAAAGCGGAGGAGTCAACCGTACAATCGTGTCATGTGTGGGTTTGGCTAGAACTCCTCTTTCTTTCATCTTTAGACAGATATCATATGCCGAAACAGGGAACAGAGTCCTGCTGTTGAACTCAACAGCAGTGAATAAACCCCTTCCCCGAACTTCCTTAATGTAGTTTGGAAATTGCTCCTGAATCTTAAGCAGCTGATGCAAAAGTTCTTGTCCTAAATGGGCAGATCTGCAGAACAGTATACACAAAAGTAACATAATCCATACATCCGTGGGCAGAAAAGGACAGGGGGAGGGAGGAGAGGAAGAAATAGATGAACAGCAGCTATGTATAGCAAAGCAAGCCAGGTTATTCTTGAAGCAAATTTAATGCTGAAATTCCATTTCCATAAGTCAAATTCAATTTTAATTGACTTATGTGATCTTCATAAATTCTTGAGATATTGATTCTTTTTGGAAATTGACAAAGATAAGAGAAATTTAATCTGCAAAGGATCACAGTGTCTTCTCTCAGATTATGATATTGACAAGACACATCTTGGTTAATGATGCTGCTAAATTAATTCCTGTTATTCAGAATGTTAAGATTTAAATGTCACATGAGATTCAAATCCTTCTTTGCCTGTTGGGTTTTAGTTGTTTTAAGATGTGGAATTCTCTCTACATTTTGATCTAGCCTAAATTTTCATTTATACTAAACTGTAAAAGATCAAATAATTTCCTAAGAAACAGCATGATTTTCAAAATTTTCTTCCTCATATTTAATCTTCATAATGCAACACTGGGCAGGAATAATTCAATACCTCTCAGCAAGTTTCTCCTCCTGGATTACATCTAGTGAGGCAATGGCCACTGCACTGGCCAAGGGATTTCCCCCAAAGGTGCTGAAAACAAACAACAATAAGAGTGCAGTGAGCCTTTGCAGAACAAAACAATTGTATCACAATTAGCAGAGGGATCCAAAAGAAACTTTTGGCATTGAAGACAGAATTAAAATGGAAAATTAAGAGCTTTTGCAGACTCACAGTCACACATATCATGAAAGAAAAACCACCAAACCTTTTTGACAATATGCTGTTTAATGATGAAAGTGAGACCATTAAGTGAGGATTACTAGGGATAACTACAAACCTTCCATGTTCTCCAGGTCGAATGCAAAGCATTACATCTTTGTCAGCAAGCACTGCACTTACGGGTATTACCCCACCACCCAAAGCTTTTCCTAGTATCTGAATGAGTCAACCAGTATTAATTGTTCAGAAGCATACTAGAGAAGTTTTATAAAACTCTGGAGTTGGTTACTATAACATCTACATTGTTTAACAAGAAAGGCAGGTAGAAATAAAAATTAAACATGAAATAAAGCATATTCAATACTTCACTTTAGTGGTAACAGTAGCGGCAATATGAGCAATTCCATGCCGGATTGTTATCATTCAACTTGCAAGTTTCAGTAGTAATCTCACCATTCTAATCAACTTAAAAGATTTCTATTTTAAATGCCAAAATTTAATACAAGGGAAGAGAAGAATTAGCTACATAAAACAATCAATCCATAAATGAGCAGAAAATACATCTATATTGATCCTCAGAGTAAGACACTGATGCAATCCTAAAGAAAGGGAAAGAAAATGCTACTAGTTTTAACAACTATAAACAATGTAAGGAAGCCACAGAAAATTTCCATATTCTCAATCACCTGTCCAGTTTAATCAAAGGAATTATGAATTATGTTTTCAATTTTCACAATCTGCATATTACCATGGCTATGTTGTAATTGTTAAATTAGAGAAATCTATTCGAGAAACAATTTATGCATATCAAGTATGTGCATCTGTGTTTGGAAAAGTAAACTTGAGATAGACAGACTGAGTGAGTGCAATGAAATGTGTTTGAGGTGTACAACCATCCTGACTCACATTGCAGCCAAGTGCTGCAACTCCTAAAACAATATACACAAAAGTACATGCAGATATTTGATTTGCAGATCAAAACTTTCAATCAGAATTTCATTACTCAGTTTCAACTCAACCTTCTACAAATTTCAATATTTATTTACTTTTTTCTTCCTAAAATGACAAAAAGGACTAGATATGCTAGATGTGCTGATTGATGGCTGCTTTACTAGAATATCTGCAGAACTCAAACGGCAAAAGGTTGTGGACCCAACACTCAAAAATTAAGTGAACAATAGGAACCAAATACTGTTATATTCACATGAAATAGTACCGGAATTTCATCAAAACTAAAAGTTAAATATGGCCTTACTACAACATCTGGGCGAACTTCTTCCCAATCACAAGCCAACATTTTTCCTGTCCGTGCTAGGCCACTTTGTATCTCATCAGCAATCATTAGAATATTATATTTTGAGCAAAGTTCTCTGACTGCTTTGAGATACCCTTCTGGAGGTATTATAACCTATCAATGAAAAGGGGGAGAAAGAATAGAACAATATTGTCAAAAGAATGAAGGGATGAAGGCAATAACAACTGAACAAGGCTTTACTTGAAGCAAAGGTTCTCCCACCACCCATCATGAAAAAGGAAAGAAGCTATTGGTTTTTTTTTTTTTTAAATCTCTGTGGTCTCTGAATTAATTGAAGATTGGGTTATAAATCAGTACATTATGTAATATTCTATGTCAAAAAAGACTTAATAAATTTGTAAATTGGACACTTGGTGAAAATTCTAACTTGTTAAATGACTATATGTATCAATGAAAAACCTAATGGTAGAGAGAACTCTCCATGAAAGAGGTCCCAAGTTTAAATCTTCCTTCATTAAATCAACTCTCAACGAACTAATCATGCAACTGTATGAGATAGTTTGGCTCCTCACTATAATCAAGCGGGTAAAAAAACAAAGCTAAAACTCTCATAAGTTGCAAGTTAAAGTTAGCAAGACCAAAAGATGAATAGACTCCTGGCTTACTAAAAGTTCGCAGATCTGCTAAACCAAATGCAGCAAAACCTGGAAAAAACACTCAAGCCCATTCAAAGTACTTCACAGTCCCAACCACAAAACATTTGATTCTAAACTTACACCAGCCTCTCCTTGAATAGGTTCAAATAGAAATCCTGCTATCCTGTGTCCATGTTCTGCACTCATAAAAGGAGTAAGTAATGTGTTAGAATAAAAGATACTTTCATGTTTAGCTTCTTTGTTTTAAGAAGAAACTGTCATCTGCATATTTCAGAACATCAAAGACAGATTATTGAGACGAGGTGAACCATGTAATCCTCCAGAAGAAATGAGGCCTCTTAAGCATCTTGTAAAACATAAACTTAAATAAAAATCTGGAGTATTCAAACC
The DNA here is from genome assembly GCF_053813885.1 of Theobroma cacao. Taxonomy (NCBI): domain Eukaryota; kingdom Viridiplantae; phylum Streptophyta; class Magnoliopsida; order Malvales; family Malvaceae; genus Theobroma; species Theobroma cacao. Next base: position 27,376,627 of record NC_142644.1, read on the forward strand.
TTCAAAGATCTTCTCAAGGGCAACATCATCACCAAAATCAACTTTAACATGACCAGGCAACAATAGCCCAAATCCTCGAGTAGCCTCATTGTCACAGCTCATAGAGATGACAGCCAATGTACGACCATGGAAGCAGCCACAGCAAGAAACAATGATAGCCTGCATATGCCCAATTTTTTACTCACAGAAAAAAAAAACAAAAAACTCAAAGAGGTCTCATATATCTCCATGTTCCTGGTATTAGTAACTACCCAGAGAGAAGACTAACATTATACCAACATTAGCTGCCATCCAAAATCATGACTGCTTTGTTACTAAATCAGATAGGAAAGGAAAACCTCAAGGTTTCTGTCTCCTAAACTACTTCTACATTTTCTTTACCTTATATATTACAAAAGCAATTGTGCATGAGATCCATCTCCTTATTTTTTTCCTTTTATATTACAAAAGCACTTTTACATGAGATCCATCTCCAATTACAGTCATTGGATGAGTAAAATAGTAAATACATGCAATCAGATGCACCCCACTGCCTACCCCCCTACAACAAGGAAAATAATGTGCTTTTCCAATTAATGGCCTTATATTAGGTAAGGGGGTTTATTTGCAACACAAAGAAACGCCAGTTAACAAGAGTAAAAAGATTTACCTCATCTTTGGGAATTTTTTTCTTCTCATAACCCCATTTCCTTGCCAACTTCAGAGCAGTTTCCACTCCTTCAGCACCAGTATTCATGGGAAGCACCATTTCATAGCCAAACATACTTGTCAGACGCTCTGCGAACACTGGAAATCTGTCATTGTAGAACGCTCTGGAGCTGAGTGTGAGTCTTTCCGCCTGTTCTTGGAATGCTTTGGTGATCTTTGGATGACAATGTCCCTACAGTGGGAGGCTATGACGATTAAACTAAGGAGGAAGTTAAATTCAAAGTGTCAAGTAAATTTGCAAATCTTTAGATTTAGTTTCTTTTAATCCATCTTTTGACTGTATATGGCTTTTGGCATGAGCAACCCCACCCCCGGCACATCTGCTGAATAAGAAGAAATGCTGACTGAAAGGACACAGTAAAGTGGCACTTAAAGGTGTACGGAAACTATAACATAAATTTACATGCTATTATACCTGATTAACAGCTGAGTAAGCTGATAGAAAATCGAGATACTTCTTGCCCTCTGGATCCCATATGCTCGATCCCTTTGCTTGAGAGAATACAACAGGAACTGGGTGGTAACTGTACTTGAACCAGAAAAGTGATTGGCTAAGTCTATCATCAAAAGCAGGCAATAGCCCACAATGTAACATGCCAAAACATCCAGGGATACCTACTCAAAAACTTTGAAAGCATAAAATGACTGCCAAAAACAGAGTGCTTAAATTTCCGTGATATGGTGCAGAATGCCAAAAGGTTAAGATATTCAGCATCCATCTTGCACATTCAACATCTACCTTGAATCTATTTACCAAAATGTAATTACATTAAACAATGAAAAGGACACTTCAAGGAACTCTAAGAGTAATTTCCCAATGAAAACGTTTCACGGCTTTCAATTTTTCACATTGAAACTGAAATTCTCAAAGGTTCTCTATAAAAATTCATTAGTGCAATCAATTCAGTCTGACGTGCCATGGATAACCAGAAGAAAAAAGTTCAAGAATTTCAAGAGAACTATGAATATAAGCAAACTTTACAAACTTGAGCACGCAAACCAATTGAAACAATTATATAAAAGATTCTTCTCCGATATTCAATCGTTCTAACAGGAAAGATCAACCCAGGGAAAAGCTTGAAGCTAACAAAGCAAAACCGACAGACCCAAAAGATGAATATTATAAATTGATAGTAGATATGCTTCAAATCAACATAATTAAAACCAAGAAGCCAGAACAAGGAAGAAAAAAGGGGGCGAATTGCAAGAAGCAGAGAAAGATTAAGCAAACACAGAGTCCTCAAGGGTAAAATTAAATAAAAAGGAGAGAACGAGAGAGAAGAAAGCTAACTTGTGGGCACTATATTCGTATTCAAGGTTGATGAGGTGGTTAGAAGAAGAAGGTGAAGACGAAGTGCTGCCTTCAGCGACAGCACCATAGCTCCTCCTGCTGGCTCTGCTCACTCTGCTTAACAAAGACAGTAACGGTTTCCTCGTTGCAGCCATTTTCCGGTGACACAAAATAAAAATTATGGTTCAACTACTGAGGTTCCTAAGCCAGTGGTCAGTTTAAAAAAAATGTTGCCTTTTTGCTTAATACCAAAGTGGAAAAAAACTGGGATTGTGTTAAATTATAGTGCAAAACGCGAACTGGGATTGTCTCTCTCCTCTCTGTTTTCCAGGATTGTCGTTATGCTTAAGTTTTTAAGCCGTGACATTGAAACACAGTTACATACAGCTCTCCCAGCTTTGTAGGAAACCAACAAAACCATCCCATTCTTTTGTTTAGAAAAACTCAAAAAATCATATTTACCCTCCGCATTTACCTGTAAAACAACTCTTGAGAAGGAATTGAAAAAGGAAAAGACTTGGAGAAAAAGAGAAAAAAAATTGAAGGATAAAGTTTTAAGGCAGTTGCAAAGTTTGGAGTTGAATACACGTAAGATTCCATCCCAAATAGTCCACTGAAGTTTTTTATTGGTACAAGTTATCACGTGTACTAAAAGCCAGAGCGGCTGAGCTGAGCCCTCCCTCACGGGCATGCACTGATGGCTTGTCAGTAATTCAAGTGGGCTCATATTTTAGCTTAAGATCTGGGTTGCTCGAGCCACAATTACACAATGAAAGTGATTGTACCACAAATTGCAATACACATTCAATGTTTGATCAGCTAGGGGCATTTAAACAGATAACCAAAAAGGAAAATCTTTTACAGAAAGCAAAGAATTTTTTAACTTCTGAGAAACCCCTAAAATCTTGACATGAAGAAGGTATGTCTTGACGGTGGAGTAGTGCAGACAACAGAGGATGACATTGGAGTAATTTACCAAAGAAAACACAAGAACCAAACTCTTTGGTTTCAGATGCTAAATGAACAACGCTTCTGAGTCACAATAAGAATGTGGGTGCATGATGCAGGGCTAGATTATTCTTTTAGTGCAACTGTTATCAATCAAAGAATGAAGTGAAAAAAAAAAAACGCATGAACAATTTCCATCAAAGGATCTTCTTTCCCAAAAGAGCAAAAAGAGCGTTTCATCAAAATTTCTTACATGGCTAATAACTCTTTCATGTGTTCATTTACAAAACATGATCCCAGAACCAAGAAAAACAGCTCTGAATCCAATCATAAACATTCCAGCTGAAGCTACAACCTTGAACAGTACCACTAACATGTCTTGACATATTTACAAAAATTTGTCAATATAACTTAAGACTGCTATCAAAGGGCCCTTAGGGCAGGGGTGGTGTGAACTGCGAATGGTTCTACATACCATCCAGTGGCATCATTTTAGTAGAATGAATATATTCTTGCTAGAAATAACGATCAACCTAAAGAAAGTCCTAGATGACAAAATAATATATAGTATAAAGTTCGGAAAAATATTGATCTTAATATAGGTGGTTCTAAATATAGATGCTAGAGGAGAGTAAGTGATCAGTCCTAAACATAGATGCTGGAGGAGAGCATAAAATACAGACTAAGAAGCCAGCCAATGGTTTAGAACAGAAGAAATAGAAGAAAAGAACTCAGTTGCCTATTATAGCAACCAATCATGCGGTAAAAGATCAATAGCAATATGGTTAATTGACATAGAGCAAACAAACATCACAGAATCATTTGAGATATGGCACCGGCAGCCAGAATTTCAACATGAAACAATGACTAGCAGCCACTAGAAGCCCCAAAGGATTCAAACTGCTGCTGGATGACACCATGAGAAATGGGAGTAGGATGCTGGTGTAGCATCACTGAAATGCTAATGCAATCCTTAAAAATAACTGAACCTTGGAAAACTGGTGCACAACAATAAAAACAGCAATCCACCTCAATTTTATTGTGAAAAATAAAAAGCAGCTTCACTTTGTTATCAATTGCAAGGGGGGTGGGATGAGATCAGTCAGAGGTAGAAAAGAAAGATCGAAAAACACTGCAAAGAAAAATGTCATAGAAAGAAGGGAAAATGTGTTGTCTGGGGAAAAAATGTCAGGTCCAGACACAACCAACCACTTATATCCTGTTATATATTCGTGGCATTCTAGGAAATAATGTGATATTTAATGAAGCAAGCATCACTATTGATGCTTGAGCTACGAAACCATTAATATTGGTATCTGACATCCTAATATAAGGAATTTGCAAACAAACTATAAAATGCAGTGATTCCTTAAAGCTAAAGCTCAACTATTTTTCGATTTTAGAAACAAGGTTGATGAAATGTAACCAAGTAATTCTTGGAACAGGAGTTGTGACTTTAGGACCACATGTATTTCCTGTTTGATAGGAAAGGTTCCGCGGAGGGCATCTCTATTCAAGGTGAGGAAATCTCTTCACAAGCCACGTACAAGAGCCAAAAGTAAGATAATGAGATTTCAGTTCACTTTCTCAAGCAGAAAACAGTTCCAGATGCAGGAGTTATGCTGAATTTCCTATCAGACATGCTGTGAAATTCGCAGCAGTAAATGATAATCGAGGTATCAAGAGAAGCCCAGAAATGAAATAGTTGTATGAGATAAAAACACATTCATGGTTCACTATTTTCATGATCCATCCATGAAGCCAGGAACACAGCAAAAGATTCAGAATAGAGAGAAAGGGATGGAGGAAGTGCTTCACGAATTGTCAATAGTCTATTTATTTCCAGGGTATGATTTCCTTTTTCTTTTGAAATTGCACTGCAAACTGACCAAGGAAAAGATGGAGGAATAATCATCAAGGTTTCACACTACCGTCAATAGGAATATCCTTCTATTGAGCAGCTGAGAGAAGAGATGGAAAGGTAGAAATATAATAAATAAACATACTATGAATTCGCCAGTTACGGTCATTGAAATATTTCTTGGCGCAAATATTAAATTCAGAGTATAAAATATTGGAAATAAGAAGGATGCCCATACTAAGAAAAGACAAGATCTGATATAACAGCACCAAGGAAAGAAAGATCCTAAAGCGTTCTAAGATATTGCAGAGAGAGAATAGTTTAAGCAATGAAGATGCAACCTAACTCCCATGAATGTTAAGCCAGCAACACATCTTCCAGAATGATCTTGAAAGGCACTGCTATGGAAGAAAGAAAAGGGGTCCAGTTGAAGAAGACTAGAACAAGAAGCCATCTCCAAAAACCAAACCTAAGGGAACTACCAAGAGGGAACATAGGAGGGAGAAAATTCCAAGATTTTAACTATTCACCTTCAACTACCAAGAATATCTATAAAATTCAGGTGGCCATTATAAATGCCTGAATCAAGTTTTCAGCTTCACGCTTCTGCTGCAGAGTGCCTGTTATAAGAGCAACACGTTCCCCTCGTGAGGATTTGGATTCAGAAATTTCAATCATTGCCCCTGATATCTGAAAGAAGAAAAGGCAGCGTGAGAATGACATTCAATCAAGTAGATTTTTAAAATATTGTGGGGAAAAACATGACAATATCTAATGTCATGGCCACAGTTAGGACTAACAGACCAGTGATGCCACATTAATTTTCACAAGGGATAGCGAACAACTTAATCAAAAAGCATCTGCCTGGAAGAATACCGACATAAGCATACATAAGCTATTGAAAGTGACTCCATAAACAGAGATCAGCTTTCCTACTTTATGATACAAGAAGAATTTCAGTAAATGACACAAAATATTCTCAAAACTAAACAAAGCATCCAAATTCAAAACAACAAACCTACCAAATAAAATGTGTAGTTATTCAAATTTTTATCTTCATTCATATCAATATTAGGCTAACTCTTTAGCTAAATGATCAATGTAAAAATATAAGGTTGGAAGGCAGGCTGACAATTGATAAACCAACCTTCCTTATGTTGGTTAAATTGAGCCCTCCTTTGCCCATCACTTTACCGACCGCATTAGCAGGGATCAATATTTCAAGAGTTGAAGATGGATGCAACCTGTATAAAGACAATAAATTAAAGACGCATATTCAAGGAGAAGGTATAGAAGTCTCAAGAAAGAACTTTAGGCACAATTTCTAACAAGCATGATATACCCACCCTCCATAGAGCTTCGATGAATATGAGGACATAGACCCATAGCCACTTTCGCCCATCTTTTAGAGAGGAAGAAAACAAACATGTCAAAGAAAAAAAGAAAAGTAAAACTACAAGTAAAGACAAATTCTAATATGGCATTTAAAGAAAAAAAGAACAATAAGAAAATTGCTCAGCAAAACACAAGGGAGATTGTGTGTCAGAAACAGGTAGCCAATACCTAAAAACTAAAATAACCATCACAAAGCTACCCTGAAATCACATCCCAGCTCGAAGCTACCACAAATTCAATAAGGAAATGAGAAGCTGAGAGCAAGCATGAAAGTGAGACAGGGAAACAGATTTTCATTGGTAAAATGAAAGTTCCAAATTCATCACTAACTATTAAATAAAACTCAACCACAAAACATAAAAAGGTAAAATACCCTCAGCCCCCTAATTCCATATGGGTTCATTAATTTTCGAAATGGACAGTCCACCCAAAAAGAATATTTTGCGCTGGACACATAAATCCAACCATAAATGTTTTCGTTAGTTTGATGATGTGACAATTTTGAAAAGATAATTTTACCCTTCATTAATTTTAAAAATTACTACACTACATAAACTTAAATTTTTCATTTTTATTTTTTTTTCCCATTCAAAAAAAAAAAAAAACTCTTCCTTACCTCTTGCTGCAGCTGGAGTGCCAGATCTGGCTCCTGCTGGATCTCCCTCCCCTACGCTCCGCACTCCCCTGGGAGTGCAGATCTCACCCAAGGGAGATCTGTGCTCCCAAGCGAGGGGGGAAGGGGAGGGGTGCAGCTCCCCTTGGGAGTGCGGGGATGGGGGGCATGGCTCCCTTGGGGAGCACAGGGTGTGGCCAGCCGACGTAAGGGGAGTGCCGTCGGCTAGCCTGAAAAAAAGAAAAGGAAAATAGTGAAAAAGGGAGGAGAAAGAAGGGTAATTTTGGCATTTCATATTTGCCCATTAACGTCATTTATATGTTTGAGACAGATTGTCCATTTCGAAAACTAATGGACCTGCATGGAATCATGGCTAAAAGTTATTGGGGTGATAGTATTTTACCCAACATAAAACTAAAGCAGCTTACTACAGGCATGCCTGAATTATAATACAAGAAGAATTGAGGTCTGAACAAGTTATCCTTAGAAAGTGTATCATGCATTTCATTGAACCTCAAGTGAGTATCAATAGATAAAGATGTGAGATCTCAAAAGTAACACTATTATAAAGATGATGCAAAAAGATGTCACCCATGTTGAGCAGGACATGAATAAGGGGGAAAAAACCAGAGTTATGAAGGTAGCAGTAACAACAATTCCACAATTACATACCGGCAAGGTTCCATATCCATAAAGGCTGCTTGTAGGAAGCACACCAAGGCCACTTCCACTTTCAGCTCTTTGATCAAAAGCCAAAGGAGGAACTGGAGGAACAGAAGGCAAGAGAGATGGCACTGCAAGACTGGCACTGCTTGAGTAGAAAGAATCTGCACCTACAGAAGGGTTAGGACCACTGTCCTTTTCTTTCAAAACATCATCTCGGAGCCTTAAAACAATCTGTATAAGCGCATCTCTCACATTATTAACTTTTCCAGCAAGCTACAAGACACAGAGTTAGCATAAAAAACTGTTCCAATAGAAGGAAGAAAAATATCAATCTTCAATATATATATATATATATATATATATATATAGAGAGAGAGAGAGAGAGAGAGAGAGAGAGCAAACCTCAACGAGCTCATCATTGGCATCAGCACACTTTGGCTTATTCCCTTTTGATATACGAACATCAGCTTTAGTTCTCTTCCGAATTTCATTTATAATAGAACCACCTTTTCCAATAACACAACCAATAACCTTAGATGGAACAAGGAGCCTCATAGTCACAGAATTATCATCGTCATCATTAATCTTCCCTTGCAGCAACAGAACAGCTTCAACAGCCATGGATTTTAAATCATCAGGTGACTGTCAAGTTAAACAAGGCATATTAACACATGAGAAAACAGAAAATGTCCAACTATTTGATAAATTGCAGATAAATCAGTACTGGAATCCAGACTAGAGAAATTCAACTAGAGGCATACCTCTGTAGCTGTGACAGTGATAATACACTCATCACGATCAGCCTTTGTATCATCAACCTCGATACGAGCACCACTTGCCTGCCTTATACTCTTAATAGTACCCCCTCCCCTGCCAATGACACGCCCAATCTTGTCAAATGGGCATAGTACTCTGATTTTTAACTCTTCAGATCGAGATGCACCACCAAAACCAGAAACCACAGGAAGAGCAGATGAATACACAGGCCAGGTACTCCCTGTATCAGCATATCCCTGAAGATCTGGCACATGGGCGGCACCCAATATTGGTGGAACTGATCTAGAAGGTACAGTAGGATCTGGATTAGGATATAAGCCACCTGGTGGATAAATAGGGACATCTGATGGGATTATAATGCTTGGAGCTGGAGGAGCTTCTGCCACAGTCGTCTCAAGAGGAATTTCTTCTCTTGGACTGAACTTGTACATGATTGCAGAAACAGCAAAAAGTGCTTTCTTTACAGCCTCTGGTTCACCAGTTATCTATTCACAGGAGAGAGGAAACACTGTAAACTGATTAATGTAGAAAAAAATAAATAAATAATAAAAAACCGGCATAAAACCACCATGAAGAGTATCATATATGAACATGAAAGCATTGCTTTTACTGCACATCAGAGATCCATTATCTCAATCAGATCTAAACTCAACGAATTTAGCAGTAGAATTGGCTCACACACAAAGCTTTAACATCCACCTAAACAAGCTATTGAACTTAAAAAGTTATTGAGGCTTCAACTGCCACTGCAACAAGGCAAGAAATGAAGGTTAAGGTGCACATGCTGTCAACACTTAAGATGGATTCAATTCTTCATAACAAGTGCAACCTGTCTACGACATTATCTACATTTCTTTTTTAAACTATAGACTGTAGTTGATAAATTGACAAGATCCAACTTTGAGTAACAGAACAGTAAAAAGAAATCTACAACAACCAATTGTTGCTGAATATAAAATAATCCAAATAATCAACAGGAGGCATTCAAACACATCATCAAACATGCCAAAAATAAAATATTTGCAAACAACACAAACCTGAATGAAGTTGTCAAAATCCATGGCACATGAATGATTGGGATCACCAGCATCCTTAGCAGTAACCTTAATGATGGTCCTGGTCTTGCCCCTCAGTTTCTTAATAGTTGTGCCAGCCTTACCAATGATATTAGCAGATTGGCTAGATGGGACGAGAATTTGACATTCCTCCCCATACCTATCTGTCCGTTTCTGATCAGAATCCCCTATGAGAGCCACAGCATTTGCAATTGCAGCGTGAACTCTAAGAAGAGCATCCTGAGCAGCACATAACGGTTCTTTGTCATTGAATTCATCATCTACCTCAACTTCTTCCTTATCCTTAACATAACAATAGATTGTTATAACCCTATCCTTGGCACCAGGATATGGATCAACCACCTTAACCTTTGCCCTCGTCTCCTGCCTAATCAAATTTATGACTTTACCACTTTTACCAATGACACTTCCAATCACTACATCAGGGCAAAGTATTCTATAAACAACCAGTTCATCATTGTTTTTTTCATTTTTATCATTCAATCTTCTCTTCTGATTCCTACTATCCCCATCATTATCTCTTTGTCCTCGATGACGCTTAGCACTCTCACCCATTGTTTTGGAATATAAATCAACTGCTGAAATCATAAACTAAGTCTAAGTCCAAAAGCAATCAAATTGAGTTTCAATACAATGCAAGTAGAAATAGTTAACATTCACAGTTTTTTTTTAACAAATTTTAAGCTTTCTTTTCATATCAAAACAATCAGCTTGAGTTCTCCCGTTGCTTTTCACTTTCTATCAATTCTCAGCTACTATACAAATTAAAATAAAAACCACCAAAAACCTCAAAGAAACATCATCTAAATGAAAAACGAAGATACGCAAAACAAAAAAAGAATCAGCTTTTAACCAAATAATATGGCAACTAGAATATATAACAAAAAAGGAAAAAGAATATATTGATTAAAACTTTGTTCCCATGCGAATAATTTCCATTGAAAATTTAAAGGCTAGACAGACACGAAAGATGGGAAAAAAGTGCAAAACCCTATCCAAAAAATAAAAAGGAAAAGACAAAGGAAAGGAGAGAAGCGGAAAAAGGAGATTTGAAGGGAAACCCATTTTAAGGAATGAAGTGAGAATTCGTACCAGAGAGAGATTCAGATAATGAGACAAGAAAAACCCTTTGGAAGCAGAAAAAACAGAGAGGGGATAGACAGAAACAGGGAAACCGGAAGCTGTGCCCTTCAGGCGAAGTTTCCTTGGATTCGCAGTTAACAAGAATTTCCCAGTCAACAATTTTTTTGTTACGTTGGATTTTTGTTTTTTTTTTGTCAACGCCAAGGATCGGTTTTCTGATTTTTTTTTTCTTTTTCTGGTTTTTAAAAGAAAAATTTCCCAATTCAGTGGGCCGGGCTTAGATCAGTCAATTGAAATTTTCAAATCCGGAAAGCTAGATGCTCGAGGAGTAATTTGCTCATAAATTTTCAGAATTGATCCAATCCCATTACTGTTGGGCCAATTTGCCCATCCAAAGAAGTCCAAAAGCCTCTCCAACAACCCAAAATCTGATGAATCACCTGTCAGTTCCGTCCGTTCCCCTAATCGTCATCTTGTCTTTCCGTCTCTCTGTATATGAAACACCCCCAAACAATCATTCAAGGTGAAGGATTCAATTATTCTTCTCTCAATCTTTTCCTTCTCTCTTTGGTAAGTCACTGCTCCTTTTTCCTTTTGTTGATTTATTTAAAGGGTTATATATATGTGTGTATGTATATATATATATATATATATAGAGAGAGAGAGAGAGAGAGAGAGAGAGAGAGAGAGAGAGAGAGAGAGGCAAGCTATGCTTGTTTTGTATCTTTAGCTTTACCTAAGTAAATTCTTTTCCCATTTTCTGTATCTGGGTTTTGCTTTGATTGAGTGCTAAATAATTGTTCTTTTTCTCTCTTCCTTGGTTTTCATTATATGCTTGTTTCTTTTATTGTTTTGTATGTTATTTAGGTTGGTTATTAGTGTTAGTATATTGTACCGTTGCTTTTTGTAGTTGTGAAGTTGGGCAATCCATAAAGTAATTAAAAGCATCTTTTTTTGGTGGTTTCCATTGATTTTATGAAGTGGGTTTTTGAATTCATCATCATTTTTATTGCATTCCTGTCAAGTTAAAAGTTTGTAGCAAAGCTTGCTCAACTTCCTGCATTGGTTGTATGTATTTAGCATGTAGATGATAACTAAGCGTCTTGAAGTGTCTTTGTTCTTTTGGCTAAAATCTTGAATAGGTGATTATGAAGTATAAGGTCTTCATTCTGTTATCTTCCCCAGATTTTTTACAAATTCCATCCCTGTTCCATCTAAACTGTTTCACTGATTGACACGTTCATTGGTTCCATGGCTAAAATGCACCCTATCCTTGTGCTGTTGCCATCATTGTAGACTTCAAATTTTTTTAAAGAACGCAAGGATTTTCATTTTTCTATATATGCTGTTTAAGGTGCTACCCTTCTTATCAATTATAGCTTCTTGGTGTTTGGTTTATGGTCATTATTATGCTGAAAAGCTGTGAATGATATATAGTTTTATCCGATGAAAGGGTGCTATCAGTCATTAGCTTGTTCGTGCATTTGACTGTCTTACTAAACAAGCTAATAACAAAGATTCATTTTCTATTATTTGCACCTAACAGTTATTTATTCAAGTGCACTAGCATGGAACAAGAAGTAGGGGAATCCTTGATTCAACTGGGGAGCTCAGATGATCCTAACTCAAGCAGCACCGATCCTGTAACTCGAGTAAGGAAGCTGCTGTTTCGCCGTATGCTGGTGGGGATCAAAGATGGAAGGTTTTTCTTGGGCACTTTCCACTGTATTGACAAGCAAGGAAATATCATTCTCCAGGATTCAATAGAGTATCGTAGCACCCGACATTCCTCTCCATCTCCAATGGAGCAACGATGCCTCGGTCTCATTCTCATACCTTTCTCTTGTCGAACATCCTGTCATGTGGATTGCTCCATCAATGAACAATTGTCACTGCTGAAGGTTTAAGGATTGAGACTCTGTGTTTTCATTGAATCTCTGTTTGAAAGAAAACAACAGTTTTTCCTGATTTATGATTATCCTTTTGTTGTTTTCCTGGAGGAGTAATTGTAATTACTTTGTTTTCAATGGAAGGGAATATGATTGGTGCACTATAGGGATTTCATGGTTAATGCTTGAAAATTAGTATTAATTGTCATTACGATTTCTTTCTTAGCATTATGTGTGCACACTCAATCTGTTGATTGGCTTCTACGCTCATTTAACCTGCATTTACATTATCTATATGATATCCTTTGGTAGGCCAAAAATGAAATAAAGGAGTGCAGTTATGGTCGGTAATCTAGATAACAAGAACCATAGGCAACTCAGAACAATATAAAAGGAGAGATTTGGAAAGCTGGCTAGGGATGGCAAATCATGGATTACAGCCAAAGTAGTAGAGATACATGTCTGTCAAAATGCCCCGAGGTATGGTTTCATCAACCCTATGTCTCGCACTGTACAAATAAATAGATCAGATGAGCTCTTTTTCAGGAAAATCTATGGTATTGAGAAAGAGTCGTTTGAATTGGGATTTTCTTGTGATTCAGTTCATGTCATCATTTGGAGTTAGTGAATTTCGACTGTAAAATTGTTTAGGCTATCTTTTGATGGCCACCATGAATCATATTTGACAGTAGAAATGTCACTGATTCTATGATCGTATTTCTCCAAATCTGAGGCAATATTTTTTGCAATGCAATCAATCAATAGAAATGACTAACCAAAATCTGTAAACGAAATTTTATTCATAAGAAAACCAGAATAAAAGCCATAATTAAACCAGATAAAATAGCAACAGAGAACTTCTCCTAACTATTCCAACCCCATCGTCTTCTTCACCGCCAAAGCAAATTCGTAAATCTTTTCCTGGTCGGCTATAGACTTAGACACACTGTCAATTTCCATGCGCCTTTTCGCCCATTGCAGCAGAATGGGACACTCTGCTTCGATGCTGAATTGGCCACATTTCTCGTAGGCATAGCACCAGCTGTAATGGGACACAAGTGTGACATCTAAGAACCCCATTGTTTCACCTCCAAAGGAAGGCTTCTCTCCAAGCTTTTCTTCCAATAGCTTCAAGCTCTCAATGAACTCCACTGTTGCCTTCTCTTGTTCTTCTCCTTTGTTCATCCATATCATTTTTCCCCAATCATACAACTGCCACACAAATCAAATACTACTATTAATGAACAAAAACGAGTGAGAGAAGGCTAAAAAAAAATGAAAAAGATGAACTTAAAAGCCATGAGTAACAGAAACACTTTCTTTTCAACAAACTCAGCCCAAAGCCTGGCTTGAGCTTGCTGGTAAGGATCAGAAGGCATCAAAGGGAACCTGTCCTTCCAAATTGCATGGATGTACTGGATAATGATAAGGGATTCACAAATGGGACGACCCTTGTGAATTAAAACAGGAACCTTTTTATAATCAGGATTGGACTCTACGAGGAGAGGGTTCTTTTGCTCTAGCAAGTTTTCTTCCTTGTACTCGTACTTAATCCCCTTCAGGTCCAGGGCGATTCTCACCCTCATCCCGAAAGGACTAGGCCAAGAGTCCAAAGAGTGACACCTCCTCTGCCATTGTTACAGATTGTTAGAATTCAAAGAATATAAAGAATTAACAAAGCATTGTACGAGGATTAAAGCAGTGAACTGAACGTGTGTGAAAGAGAGTTGGTATCATGCCAATTCTGCATTGCCAACTCAGTCTTTATTTTGATGAAACAAACCTCTTCTGTCTTCTAATTTTTTCTTCTTTTGCCTTTATATTTCTACTTCTATCAGTTTCAAATTTGAAGATTTTGGTTTTAAAACCACATTCTAAATTGAACAACATTTATTGGCTGGGGTTTCCATTGATAACTCTTAGGTCTGGCAAGAGAATCAATAATGGGAAATTTGCTAACGATTGGAAATAAATATGGAAGAGGAGTGTAGGCCTAGTAATCCGCACTTTCCTCCATTCCAAGCTATCATGCAGTCATGCAACATGAATGGAAATTCTTTTGGTAAATGCGATATGAAAGGAAAGGACTAACGCCAGACTGTGTTTTCTTTTAAACGAAAACAAAGGCAATATACACATAGAAAGTACAATTGGAACAAGCTATATATATATTCACAAAAAAATTCACCCTTTGATTCCAATGAAATTACGAGTAATTGTGAGTACTCAACCTATTCAAACTTCAGCTTATCTAACTCTTCCCTGCAATTACGACAAATCATACAAAACCACAGGATGACACGAATAATATATAAAATGAGTGCATGAAGTTATACAGACCGATTAATTTTCCTTTTAAAACTTTAGAATTGAGTTTGTTGTAGAGGATGAGAAAACTTAGTTTCCAACCCCAGAAATGCATTCATATGATCATATCTTTTCTCATTGTTTTTAAGGATGGTTTTCTTCTTTAATTATTTAATCACACACACAAAACAATTTCACTTGTTTCTAGTCTGCAAATACTGAAAAAGGATGCTTGGTTCCCATATCACTTGTAAAACTGGCCAGGTAGGCTTGCCATGCCATTTGTATGAAATTTAAGTAGAATTGTCATACCATTTGTATTAAAAGAAGTTAATGTTGAGTAGTACTTCTTGGCCTTAATACTTTGGATCTAAAAAACCCAATTATTACCTGCCATAGAACATTATATTTAGTCGATGAAAAGAGAATAAACAGAATATATATTGTAATACCTCTTTAAAAATGTCATTCATCAATTTAAAAATTATGCGTTCATCACAAAATCCAGGCTTGCGACTATATAAAACATTAGAACTTGTAAATGGACCGATGGTTTCTGCCAGATGTCTCAAATTTTAAGACCAATTGGGATATTTTTCCTGCATTGCTTAATTATCCCTGATAATGCTCCAGATAATACCCAGAGCTATTTACAGCATAAGAGATAAATCAATTTACTACCACCTTTTTCAAGCCAAAATATTGCTATCAAACTTGTGCTGCTTGAAGTGTTTGTTTGATTACAGAAGAAAAATTTTTATCAAAACCTGTCACTGTACGGTGTTCCATATACAATAAGATAAGGTACAGTTCGCACGACAGTGTCGATTGGTATTGCAAAGTTCACACCAGAGGAAACTCCTGTCCCTGCAAGATGGTATAAAACCAATAGAATGATTTTCAAACTTTAGGATTGTATCAATCAATTTCTTTGCAAGAAGGAAAACTATGCTTGTCTTGAGATTATCCGTGTTGAGATTCTGCCAAGTGCTCCTTGAGCAGCTGCTCCTTTTGTAATTGTACAGAACAGGCTCTTCTCAAGATAGCTTCTATGCCAACAGGAGTCTCCAACTCAACGTTTAAGACTCCCCATGGCATTACAGCTTTTCATTAATAAAAACTCATCTTTCAAAAAAAAAATTTCATTTCATACCAAAGGCATTTCTCTTGGGAAACAAGGACTGGTTCATGTCATTATCTAATGTCTAAGTGTTCTGGAGGATTTTTAAAAAATCATGGCCTTGGATTTTATATCTCAAGACTCAGATTGCTTGCTCCATAGGTCACAAGTTATAAACAGTAGCATGATCTCCTTACCTTTCCGAGTGAAAGTTGCTGTGTTAACTCCGATGACATGGCCATAGGAATCAATCAACGGTCCACCTGAATTGCCTGCACAGACATGGTAAATAACAGCTGAAAAAAACTTAATGACATCTGTATATTTTCTTCAAGAAAATGATTATGAACCAACCAAATTGATGCAAAGTTGAAAGAACCAAAAAATTAAAGAATGGTTTGAGAAATTTATTTTCTTTCTGTAAAATATAGACCACTGTGTAGTTCACCACTTCTTATTGATGTATTATCAAAAGTTGGTTTATTTTAGTAACCTATATCCAATAACAAAGAAGATGCAATTGCAAAGCAAGAGAATAATGCTGTTGAGGGTCTGCAACATAACAATATGCGGGTATCATGGGTACGTTGAGCTTACAAATGCAGTCATCCATAGAAACCAATACATTACCTGCATTAATAGCAGCATCTGTTTGAATTGCTCCTCGAATAGCCCTTCCATTTGGGGAAGGTATCTCTCTGCCTAATCCACTAACCACCTGCACTATTTGAATATGACAGCAGAAGATTATCACATTTCTGAATCTTTAATTATTCCATATTGTTGCTTTCTAGTAAGCTATCTTCTGTCCCAAGCAAAGGAACTAGATTCAAGATTGTTTTCCTTACATTTTCATAATAAGCAGCAAGTTCAATGGCCTCTTACAATTATGTTGCAAGAACCACCACAAAATTCTTTATTCAACTCAAATCTAATAGGGGATCAACTAATAGAGTAAGGGTTCGTTGTTTTAACAAAAAACAGTTCAACAGCTATGTTGTTTTTGAACAGTTACCCCAGTTGTTAGAGTGTTCTCATATCCAAAGGGATTTCCAATGGCGAAGCAGCTCTGCCCCACACGTAAATCACGAGAAGTACCGAGAACAACAGGCTTTAATTCATAGCCCTCAACATCAACCTGCAGATAAAATTATATTAACCATTTTCCAAACACTTGCTCTTAGAAAAATAACATAATTCAGCATTAGTAAACTATCATTGACAGAAGCACTCTCGGCATTTAACATTAAATAGCTTTAACACAAGTGCCAAGATGAAGCATTCCTACTAAATACCTTTAAAACAGCTAAATCATAGGCTGGATCAATACCAACAATTTTCCCTTCTTTGTAAAAGCTAGTGCCTCTAGCGTCAACTAGAAACACCTGAAAAAATAGGCATCAAATTAGACAAGCAGCCATAATACTTGGCAAAGGTACAATGTAGTTCATGCCTTGGCTGACCGAGAAGTGCAATACAACAACGAATTAAAGGATAACTAGGGAAGGACCAAACCTTACAACGTTGTAACCCACTTTGGTCTGTAGCCAATTTATCTACAACATGGTAATTAGTAACCTGTTAAATATAAGGAACAAATAATGTGACAACAGTAGAGTTGACATCTATGTATAGTCTAAAGACATTATAATTCATAGGTAGGAGTAAGTACAATTTATTTTGAACCAGGAATGCATCAGATTATAAAAAAGATATCATCATCAATATTCACATTGTGTATTTCCATCTAATACTGCTCTTGCAGCATCTCAAGCAAGTAATTATAGGACGTTTCATGGTGATAACAACTATGTTTTAAGAAGTTAAACGTTTGAATCTAAGTTTTCATGGATTTCTTACATAAATATAGAGGACGCAGTCCATAATCTATAAAGCTATCATTCAACTCAGACCTCGGAATCAAAAGAAGGTGAAGAACTGGGGAAAGGGGGGAATAAAAATAATCACTCTGGTCAGTAAACTATACTGAGAAACCCACAGGATCATCAGCAAAATTATTTACAAAAAAAAAAAGAAAATAGCAACCATATGGATATTGTATTACAAAATTAAATGTTACTGACATGAAACTAAAAAAGATGATAAAAACAGTTGTATGAACTGCTCTACGGAGAGAAGAAAAACAGAGAACAAAGGAAGAGGAAAGTTACTTCATTCATCAGTAAACACATAGTATATATACAAATAACACGTGGTTAACCCCTGTTTACAAAGAGGACAAGTGTTATTATCCAAAACATGCACTATGACACATCAGAAGTACTGGTATATCTCTCTTAATAACCAGTACAATGAAGCAAAATACAAAACAAGTCGACAAGTTAACGTCGATGCATGCTTTAACTCTAACAGTTACAAACAAAGGACGGAATACCCACAATGTGGCCAAACTTATCCCAGATAAAGCCCGAACCTGTCCCTTCAACTTTTGCATCTTCATCCTCAGCAAGTGTGACTTCCTGGGAAGAGCTCTTTGGGATTTTTGCTAACTCAAGGTCTTTTATAAAAACAACCGAGGGTGAAGTTTCCTGCAAGAATCCCAGAAATAAAACAAAGTAAAATCAACAAAAGATAATTGACCAAAATGTGGGTCATTTTATGACAGAATTTGAACTGCATTTGACAATTTCTTCAAGCTGGTAGCAGAGATATCCTAAACTACCTACATAACAAATCCAACTGCTAATTCCATGATAATAGAGGCTTGCAATCACCATATCAAATAGGGCAACAATTCAATAAATATATCTATGATAAAGGACAAAAGCAGTGTTCAAAAGCAATTGGAACAAAATTTTATGCCTTAGGATTAGACTTAACTTCTTTTGAGAATTAAAAATGAAGCTCTTATTTGGACCAACAGAAATAAGTGAAGTTCATCGCCAAAAGAATCACATAGAAACTTAAAATGGGGTCATCATTCATCAAATTAGCAGAATAGATACAATTTCATTAACATGAGAAAGATCATAGTCAATTTTTCCTATTAGATGCTACACTATTGGTGAGTAAATTAGCAAAGAAACTCAACTAATTACAACCAGAAGGAAAAAGAAAAGAAAATTTTGGGTACCTGAAAGAGACGAACAATTCTATCTTCTTCTTCATCAAGTTCCTCATCTTGTTGTTGGAGGGCAATAGCAGAATATAAAGAAGAAACGGGATTAGACAACTGAAGTAAAGAAGCCACTGCAACAGTTGAACCAGAGACAATGGCTCTTCTTCTTGTAATAACTAGACTCTTATTATCTGAAGATTCTGATGAAGAAGAAGTAGTTGTAGTTGGCAATGGAGATGGGAGCGTGTGCAGAGAAGCCATCACCACCATGTTATTACAAGCTTCCTGTAAAGTTAAAACTGAAAACTGTTTCTATTTTAGCTGCTCTTGGGGGATAAGGTGTGCTTACGTGCAGTCGTTTCAGACAGTTTCATAGTTGGCTTACTTGGCAACTCCAAAAAGAAGAATAACAAAAAAATGTCAAAAAAAAATTTTTAAACAATCCATGAAAAGCTTAGATTCTTTTTAATTTTAATTTATACAAATTTTTTCATCAAATTTTACTATTTGATATTTATCAAAAGTTTATGTAAATTATATATTTTAAAAAAAAATTATCTAAAAGGAAAGAAACATAAAAAAGTCAAAATGAAAAGTCAAAAAACAAATAAAAATAATAAAAGAAATTCATATTTCCGTTTTACTTTTTTCCCATTTTAATAAGTATATGATTCCTCCTTATTCATCTTTTTCTTCTCCCAAAAGAACTCAAAATGTTTTAGTTCAATTTTTTGTTAAAAATAAATAAATTCATTCACTCAATGTATATTCTTAATAGTGCTTTTTCTTAACTCATTTTAAATTAAGTTATTTCTATTTGACAATAATTCAAATAAAAAAATAAAGAATGAAGGAGAAATCAGAAAATTAGAAAAGGTTCAAAAACTAAAACCCTTTTTTTAATTTTGTTTTGATTCCTTTTTTTCTGTTATTTTCTTTTTCTTTTGTTATTTTGTTTTCTTGCCTTTTTTTCAAATTTTTTCTCTTTTATGCTCTTCCCCTTACTTTTCCTTTTCAAATAAAATCACAAACATATTCATAAAACCATAAATCCCTTTAATCAATATATTACTAGTTGATTACTCGCCCATGATAACGAGATTAAATTTCGTCAAATAAATTTAAAAGATTGTTGTTGTAATTTATTTTTAAAAGTAGTTATATATATTTTTTTAAAATGCTCGAGTGTAGTTATACATATATATTGCATGCATCAACATATTTTATTTTTTTATTTTAAAAATATAAATTGAGAAATTTTTAAATTTGATGATTTTTTATACAAATTAATTTAAATTATAATTTTTTTAAAATAAAATATTTTGGAAAAATAAGCATAAATAAAGAAGAATAAAACAAAAGAGAAAGAGAAAAAATACGATGATAAAAAGGTTTCATACTTTTTTCATTATTCTTTTTCTTCCTCCTTTCTCCCATTGTTTCTTTCACCAAAAATTTAAAACATTTTAATCACATTAAAAATCCAAACATCTAGATGAAATATGTACGTTTGCAAATTTTTTTCAAAAATAATTTTAAATCGCATCTTTTTTTTTAAGTATTTGTTTGAAAATATTTAGGGAAAACAGTAAAAAAAAATAATGGACGGAGGATACAAAGAAAAAGGTCCAACTTATTTTAAAGGAAAAAATCAATGAAAATATCAAGACATATTTTTTTAATTATATAAGATATAAATTTGTTTATCACATTGATATTTTTTAAAAGTTTTTTGAAATTATATTTTTTAAAATAAATTAACTAAAAGGAAGAAAACATAAAAAGGTAAAAAAGAAACATGAGAAAACTAATAAGAATTATAGAAGAAATTCGTATTTTCATTTTACTTTGTTTCCCAATTAATAAGTATATTATTCTTCCTTAATCCTCATTTTCTTTTTCCAAAAGAGTTAAAAATATTTTTGATCAATATTTTAAAAAAAATCATTGACTAAATATATATTTTTAATAATTTTTTTTAAGTCATTCTAGATTATGTTATTTTTATAAAAAAAAAAAAGAGAAATAAAGAATAGAGGAGAGTAAGAAAAATAGAAAAGATTTTTTTATGATCTTCCTTTTCTTCAATTGTTTTCTTTTATTTCCTTTTTATTATTTTTTATTTTGTTTTGTTGCCCTTTTTTCAATTTTTTTTCTTCTCTTATTTCCTTTTTTCCTTACTTTTCCTTTTGAGATAGAAAGATCAAAGTACCCTTGATTTTCCTTAATTTCTTTTTTTTATTATATATAGATGCTGAAAAAAACAATGACTCTGTGCGCACAAGCCCAAGCCCAGCTCAACCCAATCATGAACTCAAGTGGAAATGGGCTCGATCCAGCCTGGTTTAGTTCCATCTGCTCCATTAATTTAAAATCCCTGTGAAAATCCATTCAAATCCACGCAGCAAGCCAGAAACAACATTCTCTTTTTCGTTTGATACATGTGAAAACCCATTGTTGTTATTAATTTCTTTGGATGGGTAACAATGTACTTTTAATTTCCAACACGTGTCTTACCCCTTACTAACAAAAATAAATGCTCCTATAATTAATGGCACATTGTCCAGCCGGAGAATTTAGATTGTTGTTAACATCCTGAGTTAATTGCATTATTTAGATCGGATGACTACGGATTACCGAACAGGAAGCAGTCAGTGTTGGCATTTTTAATGTTTATGTATGCATCTCCATATTTAGTTCAATATGCTCTCTTATTCAGAATTAAATTCAAATCTTTCTTCTTTCAATATATATATATACATATATCCTATATTCCTCCATTTGTATGCTACGTGTCTTATCCAGCTTTACAGCTTTTCTCCAATTGATTGCTAAAGTGGTAACGCATTGACACATTGCTGAAAGTAGATGATCAGCTTGACCAGAGATTGAAAGGCATCCAAAATTTCAAATGATTGAGTTTACTGTCGTCGACAGCCCTGTGTATGTGTATATAGCAAGTGTAAAATGCTACGTACATTGTCCAAATGAAGAATTATAATAATGTTGTCGGTTGGCAGGTCCAACATTACTTACACAACCCGGATCGCTCTGATTACGCGATCGACACACAATTTGTTGCTATATATCGCCGAAGGCGAAGGTTAATCAGAAATTCTTATAGAAAATGGTTCATGCGACGTGTGAGGTTTGATCACCGCTGCAAAACTGCATCTAGCCGTACCAATCCAATATGGGAAATGATGGAAATTGGCTTCTCGTTTATCTCTTTGCTATACAGCTGACAACGTGCAGAACAAGTTGACCCTTATACAAGCAAATATATACTAGGTTTTAATCTTGACTATAGTGTCAAGCATAAATCATTTTGATGTTGAAACTGCATCGAAAATAGATGAATGGAGAACTATAAGACTAATTTAATTTCCCTTTTTCGTTTAACATGTATTAAATAGCACCAAAGGAAGATTTCTAGAAAAGAATCATTATGTTTTGTTCATGGCTACCTGGAACTTTGCATGTCTTCCCCTTGTTTGCTTCAGTATCGGTCTTGCCAGCAGCCTTGTGTTTTTTCTCTCCAAAGGGTCATAATGATCATTATTAATCTCGTCTTGACCAAGCCTTTCATTTGATTGATAGGAGTGGTTAGATTCTGTATAAGGACAGCTCCCAAACGGAGAAATAGCCTACATTGTAACGTGTGTTTTTTCCTGCCAAATTAGACTTGTGAGGTGGCGAGAAAATTGCCAATAAAAATTCATTGCTGTAAAGAAAAGTAAATTCTGAGAAAAACCCTGCGTACTGTGAGATTTTAATTTTAGCAGCTGCAGTGGTGTTTGACTTCCATGGCTTTTAAGTCCTGAATAGAAGAAAGCAATCAAATGGGTAATTTAGTTGGTGGATCAGTTTCATCCGGGAACCATGAATTTTTTTACGTAAAAAAAAAAAAAAAGAAAAACCGACAGCAATGAGACAATCAGCTATGGAGAATCAATGAACGTGTTGGAATATTATTGGTGGAACTGATAGTATCTCAATTGTGGTGTAGATTTTCAGTGCCTTTTTCAGTCCAAATCAATTAAGCGACAACAAGGGTACACGTACCAAATCCTCATTCACAGGCCTTTTCTAGGCCCTAGCCACACCAATGTATATCCACCGCAGTTTTCTTCGATTTTACATTAACCGTGAATGTGTTACGTATATACGTTTAAATACGATAACATGATTAAATATAATAACATAATTAAGTAAATATATTTTAAAAATATTTATCGTATCAGACACGTTAAAATACGAAAATTTTCGTATCTTAACGTATCAAACACAAAAATTAAATTTAAAATATGTTTAACTCGAGTTTTCTCGTGTCGTGTTAACGTATTGTGTTCAAAATTACCAGGTTTACTTGGAGGTCAGTGCCTGGACAGGTTTTTTCCTTGATTTTTCTTAAACTATGGAAATAATTATAAGGATGATTTATGTTTTCTTTCTAAGCATATTTTAAACAGTGTTTAGTATTTAATTTAATAATTAATGCATGTACATATATCATTGATTAAGGTATCTTTAATTTTTTTGGTAATAAATTAAATAAATAAAATAAGGGATATTTCATATAGGAATTTTTCATGACCCATTCTGGCAAAAGGAAGCTGTTATTTTCGTTTAAGATTATCATGTATCCAGTAAATAACATCAATTAAAGGCTACATAGACTCCTTGGCTATACTTTTTAGAATTTATTGTTATATTTTTGTTGATTATTATATTGCACCAAGCAAGATTTCAAATCTACTGAGAATCACATCTCCAAAACCTAAAGTAGTTGGTGTATCTTTTGAACTTTCGCTTTTCACTTTTTTCTGGGTAAAAAATATTTATGACTCTTTCAACAAATTAATGGGAAGACATCTCTCGGATCTTACTGTAATTGGAATAAAAGCAGTTTCTATATTGATATTTCTCTTATACTGTAGGGGTAGAAATGGCCTCGCAAATTCATCTTTCTCAATTATTTGTAAAGAATATTTTCAACTATTCAGACGTCACAATCATAAGGGCTAAGTTTCAGTTAGCTTTTGAAAAATGAAACCCTACTAAGATTTAGGAGAAATTGGCCGGCTGCATGTTCTTACTATAAGACAATTCTGTATTTTCATTTCATAATTATTTTCCTATCAAAAACAGGAAATTGGTTGGCATTAATTAATATCTTGAACTAATTTCCAATACTAGATTCATCCTAATAAAAACTTTAAAATTCACACAATTGAAATAAGTCAACAATTAACTCATTTAATGAACGAATATTAGATAAAATGATCAATTAAGCTTAACTCTAGCTGTAAAAATATTTAATCCGGGCGAAATTACTATCTACTTTCACTTGTACCAAAAAACTATTTTAGAGGAAGAAAAGGGGATAAATAAAATTAACAAGAATGCTTATAACTCAAAGTATAATTAATTAACATCAAAGTTTTCTTTTCCCCGTTCTTTTGCCGAAACCCCCAAAAAGTACTCTCCACCAGACCAATAGCAGAAGAAGTTTAAATAATATATAGGGTTTGACAATGTCCTGTATTCTTCTCATTTTCCAATTGCTGGGAAGGAAAATAATGCAAACGAGATCATGACCTTGCTAAATCTATGTTTTAAATATTTTGAAGCTGCTCTAATCCCATTATTTTAATGTTTTGCGCATGATTTTTTATAAGAGGCTAGCTAGAGAGGAGGAAATATAAATACCTATATATGAACGAATTGATTGATTGCTTTCTTCACATATGTCTTTTCACTATTAATAAATAAAAACTGAAACATGTTATGAAATACAACTGAAAGAACAATTATAAGAGAAATATAAAAGAAAATATTTAGAAAGAGTAAAAAGATTTTATTCAAGTGTGTATTTATAAATGAAGTGAAGAGGCCTATTTATAGACTAATAACCCCTTATCTATATAATTTATGAGATGAAGATAATATTAAGGGATTAGATAGATTAAATCTTAATATTGATCCAATCTAATTTACATTCAAATCTATATATAAATAACATAAATGGATATTTACAAAAATATTTTTAATACTCCACTTTGAATATCTATTGTATCAAAACTATACCTCGTTAAACCTTATAGGAAAAAAATTCGAGTGAAGGAAAAATGGTACTTAATTCTTTTCAAGAATACGCTTTTGAAATATTGCCTCATTAAAAACTTTATCAAGAAAAACCCAATGGAAAAAACTTTGATGAAGGAAAATAAGATAGTGCGTATTTTATTCTGTCTGATTACTGCATTATAGAGATCTTTGAAATGATGCATTCCAATATTTTATACCAACTTTTCAAATGTTGTAATAGGAATGACTTCGGTGAACAAATTTGCTAGATTGTCACTTGTCTGAATTTGTTGAACATTAATATCACTATTTTTTTAGAGATCATGAGTAAAGAAGAATTTTGACGAAATATTTTTTGTTCTATCGCCTTTAACGTATCCTCCTGTTAACTAGACTATTCAAGCAGCGTTATCTTCATATAATGTTGTTAGCATTTCCTTTTTAATTAGCAAGCCACACGTTTCTCAAATATGTTGAGGTACATATCCAAATACATTCACAACTTGCTTCATGAATTACTAAAATTTCTGCATGGTTAGAAAAAATAACAACTATAGTTTGTTTTACAGAACATTATGAAATAGTCATACCTTCATATGTGAATAAGTAATTTGTCTGAGATCGAGTTTTGTGTGGATTTGATAAATATTCTACATCTGTATAACCAATTAAATTTGATTTTAATACGTTTGAAAATTGTAAACTCATATCCATTGTTCCTTGGAGATATCGAAGTATATATATAATTCCGTTTTAATGTCTTTGAGTTGGAGAAGAACTATATCTTACTAATAAATTCACAGCAAATGATATATCATGTCATGTATTGCAAGCAAGATACAGCAATATTCTAATTGCACTAAGATATGGTATTTCAAGTCCAAAAAGTTCTTCATTATCTTCATAAGGTCGGAAAAGGTCTTTTTTCACATCTAATGACCTTTCAACCATTGGTGAACTCAAGGGATGTGCTTTGTCCATATAAAATCGTTTTAACACATTTGCTATATAATTAGATTGATAGACAAAAATTTCATTTGTCAATGTTTAATTTGAAAACCCAAACAAAGCTTTGTTTTTCCAATATCTTTTATTTCAAATTCTTTTTTTAAGTAATCTACGGCTTTTGATAACTTTTTCATAATTTCAATAATATTCAAGTTATCAACATAACTAACAATTATCACAAATTCAAATCTAAATCCTTTTATAAAAACATTTGTGTATATAGGATCATTTTTGTCACTTTCTTTCAACAAATATTCACTAAAGTGATTATACCACATGCATATGGATTACTTTAATACATATATATTTATTTAATTTGATCGAATAAATTTTTTAAAAATTTAAATTTTGTACTTCAGGCGATTTAAATCTTTCAAGATTTTTCATATAGATATTGATATCAAATGAGCCATATAAATAGGCTGTAGCTACATTCATTAAACGTAATTTAATCTTATGATATATTGTCAAACTAATTAATATAAAATTGTAATTGCATCCACCACAAAAGAACATATCTATTAATATTTGATATCAGATATTTGAGTAAAATCTTATGCAACAAGTCGTGCTTTATATCTCATAATCTTAATTTTCTTATATCATATTTGTACTAATACCCATTTATATCCCACTGATTTTACACCATTTGGTGTATGAACTATAAGTCCAAAAACTTCATATTTTGCAAGTGAATTCCACCTTGATTGTGTATTTACACATTGGCCAATCATTTTTATGTCTACATTCTTCAATAGATGTCAATTCAAGATCTTCATTTTTCTTTCATTATATTGAGCACTATATTATATACAAAAATATTATCGATGTTTATTTCATTCCAGTTGCACTTTTCCTATCATGATATAATTGATTGAGATCTTTTTATTTTCAATGATTTCGAGTATTTGAATTTCTTTTGAAATTTTTATCAATTATATTAGGGGTTTCTTCTAGAGTTTCTACTTTCTTTTTCTAACTATCTTGAATATTTGTTTATTTTTCTTTTTCTTGGATTTTATCTTTAGAACAGATTGGTCTCTACACTTTTGGCGTTCTTTGTCTTACAAGGACATCAATGCTAATAAGAGTATTTGCAATTGGTATATAAGATTTAGTTATTCTCTTCAGGTTAGTAAATACGTCTGACAATTGATTTATTATATTTTACAAAAGAATTATCTTTTAAACTTCAAGTTCATATTAATTTGTGCAAGAATCAAAACTAGATAATGATAATTCATTTTAAAAATTTTCTTTTTTCAGCTGCTTATTTTCTCTCCCTAATGTTGAAAAATTGATTTCATCAAAATGATAATCGACAAACTTTACCATGAATAAATCCCTTATTGATAATTCTAAATATTTAATTACAAATGAAAATTTATATTCATCATATATTCCTAACCTTCTTTGAGGACTCGTCTTTTTACATTATGGTGGAGCAATTGAAACATATACCATACACCCTAAAATTTTTTAATGAGAAATATTTGATTTTTGACCATAAACTAATGGTATAAGAGAGCATTTATAATAACTCGTTTAGTCTAATGCATACAAATGCTTCTGTATCCAAAATGGCATGCCCCCAAATAGAAGTTGGGAGTTTAAATTTCATAAGTAATAGTCTTACAATTAGTTGGAAGTATAAAGTATTTGATAAATGATTCTACAAGACCATTTATGTATGAGCATAAGCAACAGGTTCTTCAATAGTTATTTCAACTTATATGCAATATTAAAAGTTTAAGATATAAATTCACCAGTACTGTCAAAACGAATTGTCTTAATTACATAATCAGAAAAATATGCTTTCAAACAAATGATCTGAGCAATTAATCTTGCAAATGTCAAATTGCAAGTTAATAATAAGTACACATTGACCATTTAGTCAATACAACGATTAAAATTGTAAAATATCAAAATGGTTCACATGGTGGATGTATGAATTTACATATAACCTTGAATTCCATCTCAATTTTAACTAGTGATGGACTTATAATTAATTTGCCTTTAGAGCATGTAGCACATGAAAATTCATTAGATTGAAAAATCTTTTAATTTTTTAATAAATGATCGCATTAATTTTTAATAATTTTTTCCATTATTATTGATCTGGGATGATCCAACTAGTCATGCCAAACATTAAAATCATTAGTAAACTTCAAGTTTATTATAGTATAAGTTTCAATTATTCTAACATATGTATAATACAATCCATAGAACAAAACGGGTAATTTTTTTTTCAACACATACTTTTTACTCGAAATAATAGATGTAATATAGAGATATTAAATGTCTCTTTCATTTGTTGTCTCAATATAATATCTATTCAAACGAATATCTCTAAAATTTAATAAATTTCTTTGAGACATTGAAATAATATATCCTTTATTATAAAATTTATTCTTCAAGGTACTAAAATATTAGCTTTTTTGGAGTCTTCAATTAATCATATATTATTAGATATTGTATTGACATTGGTTTCTTCCATTCTCAAGTTGAAAAAATATTTTTTGTCTTTAAATATAGTGTGCATTATAGTAATGTCTGCTAGACATATATTTGCATCATGGATCTTGAATCTAACAAGGTGAATATTTATATTTTTCTTCAATCAAAAAAATGATATATATAATAAGAAATTCATAAGTTAACATAAAAGAATAGTAAATACATTAATAAAACATATAATAAGAACATATCATTTAAATATAATAAGAACATACAAAAGCATCTTTATAATATAATTATACTAAAATATACCAATTGATATTAAGTTCATTTTCACATATTTTCATTATCAATAAAATGATCAATTCCTTTTTTAGGACAAAAAAATCAACAATGGATATTTCTATTACCAGTCATATAATTAATTCCTCTTTCAGAGAGAACAAACATCTTGATGTGCTATATCAACTTAGCCATAGTTAAAATCATCACAATATGTTTTAGTCTTCGATGATGCTTGATAAAATTTAAGACGTATAACAGGTATGTAACCAATAGTCTTTCAAGCCACATCAATGATAATACGTTTTCTATATTCTTTTTATTTTTTTCATTTTTGTCTTTTCATTATTCATTCACTTCTAGTGAGTTGAAAGAATCCATCAACGTTTGTTAGATTAAAGTATCCATTCACTTTTGGTCTTTTGGTGGGTGATCCATTTATGATGGGTTAGCCACTTCTAGTAGATTATCAATTTTTAGTGAGTTAGTGGGTTAAAGCATCCATCTACTTTAAATAATACGATTATCTATTTATTTCTGGTGGTAAAATTATTTATTATCTTTAAAATTAAAATAATAATAATGTATATTATTATGACCATCTTTCATGTTCATGATCATAATTATTAAATGATGTTGCATTTATTTCAAGGAATGGATAGATTCATAACTATAACTATACTTATTAAATGATATTGTATTCACTTTAGGGAATGAACGAATTTATAATTTTTTATTAATATCTCATTTATCGCATTCACTTTAAGGAATGAACTTTCATGATTTGTCATTAATAGCTATATAATAGCAAATTCACATTCCAATCAAGCAACAAAACATAATATATAATACATGATAACAAAATCCATATAAAGGTTGATTTTTAGGAAATTGATATTAAGTCACTTACTTGATTTGCTATAACCAGAAATTAAAGACTAACCATTGAAATCCTTTTAAAGCTTTAAGATGATGAAAACAAAATAATACCAACACTTATCTGATTTGCTAAAACTAGAGATTAAAACCTAATTATTGAAATCCTTTTAAAGCTTGAAGATGATGAAACAAAATAATTTTAAAACTTGAGAGATAAAAGGATCATGCATATAATTGAAAGAACAACTATAAAAAAAATATAAGAGAAAATATTTAGAGGAAGAAAAAGTATTTAGAATAAGAAGATCTTATTCAAGTGTGTATTTACAAATGAAGTGAAAATGGCTATTTATAGGCTAAAAACC
Organism: Theobroma cacao; assembly: GCF_053813885.1. NCBI lineage: Eukaryota > Viridiplantae > Streptophyta > Magnoliopsida > Malvales > Malvaceae > Theobroma > Theobroma cacao. Next base: position 27,406,521 of record NC_142644.1, read on the forward strand.
CCTTATCTAAATATACTTTACAAGATGAAGATAATACTAAGAGATTAAATAGATTAAATCATAATGTTAATCTAATCTAATTTATATTCAAATCTAGATATAGATAAAATAAATAGATATTCACAAAAATATTCATAACAATATATTATTATTTAATAATTACTTATATATTAACTAGATATCTATATTATAATTTTATAAAAAAAACCAATAAATTGTAATCAATTGGCTTCCAGTTCTTTGATTTCTCTCTACGCTTTCTTGAGGGCTTTCTTAGTTCAACAAATTAAGTTTTACTCCATTGGAGTCATTGTTTCTCATATTTATTTATGCTTATTGAAACTTATTATATTGTCAATTTGCTATATATTTTATCCACCGATCTGCTAAATAGTAAACATTAGTTTTAATGACTCGATAAAATCCATCTCCCAAGGGCTTCACTATTGTGAAGTGTTAAACAGAGAGTAATTATACCGATCTCATTAACACTATATATATTATTTGCTTACCCATGGGTTATACACTTACACTTTTGTGAAAGACAAAATCCAAATAAATCCGTTACTGTATTTTTTATATAAAATAATTGATGACATGTGATATTTATAACAGATCAAGAAAGTTATTCTAGAGTCCTCCCTTTCTTAAAAATTAACTTAAGCATTAATTTAGGGATTAGACATAACAAGTATATTGCAATAAAACAATAACGTAACTTTAAATTAGTACAATAATTAAAAAAATCAATGTTAACTACGACTCAACTTAAAATTATCAAAAACAAAGATTTGATATGTTTATATATCACGTTTTCCGTTTTTTTTTTCATCATACATTGATGTAACATGAATTATTTCACTCAATCATTCACTCAAGAATTCTTTCAAAGCATATGAAATATATAAATCAGATGCATGCTATATATCAATTAAACATATGCCATGTTTATAAAGATTTTTTTTTTCTATGTGACAATACATATGAAAATGAGCTTTACACTGTATATATATGTTTTAAAAAGCTGTACTTCAAGAGATGTAAGGTTGAAGCCTTGAAGGGTTTGGAAAATGGAATATAAAGGTTTGCTACTTTTCCTTTTTTTTTTTAATTTTAATTCTGAAGATAGATGGTAACACCGTACCGCACAAAATTATTCCTTTATGCGGCCTAGATTTTTTGCAATTCTATTATATTGAATAGATACAAGTCATGGCTAAATTATAAGAGGCTTGAAAAGGAAAAATATTGAAGATGATTGAAAAGAAAATTCTTCTTACTAAAGTCCAAACCATTTACACCGACTTGCTACTTTGTGAGGGAAGATAACAAAGTGGGAAGACAAGCCTCAATCGAAGGCACATAGAGGGAGACAAGAAAATTGGTACTATTACAATATCTCCTTCCCTCAGAGTCCTATTCGTATTCCAAAAATTGGCGGGTTCTAGTACCAGCTTGAAGCCTAATCTGCCTGTTGAACTTCTGAATGAACTCTTCTACTCTTCTGTTTAGTTCCTCGTCCGACATGGTCGAAAACTCGTTCTCTTCAGCTGATGACTCCTTTTCTTTTGCTCTTGCTTCATGCTTTTCGGTCTCTGACCTCTGCAAAATGTTCTTCTTGTCATGGAATGTAACACGTTTCACTTTATGAGACTTGCTTCGTCGGATAGTTTTTGGTTCAATCTTCTTGTTGACCTGAACCTGATCACAAGCTTCGTTATCAGCTTTCATGGGATGTTCATGTTCTTGCTGGCTCTTCGCTTGGAAATTGTCAGTGGGATTTTCAGGTTCAATTTTGACAACTTCCAATATTCTTTCAGAGATTTCATTCATTTCAGCTACAATATATTCTTTCTTCTCTTTCAAACTGGTCTCTTCTTCCTTCGGTGTGCTCTTCTTCACAATTTCGGGGTATTGTGAAACAAATGAAGGAGCAGCAGCACTCCTTGCTTGGCTATGCGACGCATATTCGTCATAAAGGTCATGTTTCTCTTTAGAGGAAGAGTAAGCACCATAATCGGCCGCAATGATAAGGATGAGAGTGTTGGAAATAACAAACCAAAACTTGGTATTGTTGAAAAGAGCTGAAGGAGAAAGGCTGGAGATGTAGAAGATGGAGATATAAATGACAATGGAGAAAAGAAATGCAAAGAAGGACATTCCCTTTGCCTTTTGATAGCTTTTAGATTTGAGGGCTTTCACTGGATTCTCCATTAGATTTGCTGATGGTATAGTCATCTCCAGCTAGATGAGAGAGTGTGGAAAAGGAAGGGGCGACAGCTAGTAGGTGGTATCGGCCTATTTGAGGACTTAAAGGGACTTGGGATTTGAAATTGTAGTAGGTGAACGTCCAAGCTCAGAGGGCTTTTATAGGGTTCAAGTTAGCAAATAATTGAACGACCACAATCACAGATATCTCCTACAATTTCAATGTATTTACTTAGTATGCCCTATCACTTTTCTTATCATCGACCAATTATACGATAACTATTGCCAAAAAAATTTTTTTTGGCTCAGCCAAGGAAATATTTTATTCATTGTAAGGAGAATTACAACAATATCACCCATTAAAAAAAAAGAAAAAAATACTCCGTGAAAAAAAGAACTACTAGCACATCATAATGATATAAGTCACAATACACTGTCACCGTATCAAAAACTATTTCATAATTTATGTTAAAATAAAGAGAAATCAATAAAACCGTGTCTCAATGATATTGAAAAGTCTTAAAATCTATAAGAACCGTTTTTAATAAGTTAATTACTACTTTTTTTTCCATACATCAATTATACATGAAATTGTTAAATAGTTGAAAAGTATCTTTCCATGATCTGAGTCTATTATTCATCATGCATAAAAAGATAAGACAAGCCCACATATGAGGAGTAAATTTATTTAAAAATAAGATTATTATATGTTAAAACTTGAATAAGAATAATCTTTATGGATGTAAAGTAATCATCTCAAACGATTGTTTTTCTAATATTAAGTAAACCAATCAAAATTTGCATATTAAAAAATTAAAAAAACAGGTTAATTCATAAGAGATCAATATGAGCCAACGACTTATAAAACATTGACTTAAATTTTTTTTTCTAATTAAATACTCTATGATTCTAATTATGAATCTCAATGATTTTGAGTTTGAGGCCTGTTGTTAAGAAAAAAATACAGAAGAAGAAGAAGGAAAAATGACCCCATGAATAAGACCAGGAATGCGTGTTTTCGGCACTTATATTTCACATCACCGGAACAATTATGAGCGAACTCCCATATGCAGCCAAAGGAAATCCGGTTGGCAGCATTGGTCTTTATCAATTTGAGTCAAATTGCAAAACAAGTCAAATAATATTTGCCCTATCATCATAAAACAACATCACAATGAAAGGTGGCAATCCAAAGTTCAATCAAATTGTTTGGGCTTTTTTTTTTTTTTTGTGCTCAATGATAGATCCGTCTCTTAAGAAACTTCCTAAATTTTATTGGTCCACTCTAACACTAAAAAAATAAATAAATTATTAAAAATAAACTCTAATTATTCATAATGTTATCTAAAATTATCATACTCATACGAATGATACATGTATTATTGTTTTACACACCATTGATTTTCACGTGTTACTTTCCCACTTTTGATCCCACAATGGCAAACCCTTTATTGATGATGATCAGAACTAAATCAAGGGCTGCTGGGATGACCTCGTACACAAACACTAGAGGTCCATCTTTTCTCCATGATTAAGCCGACCTTCGTGCAAGTGCAATGTAACTTGGAGTTTCCATTGTTTGATTGCTTCATCATTTAACCTTTCCTTCTTAACAAAAAGAAGCTGAGTCTCCAGGTGTAAGCAAAATTTTCTAGTCATAATTCTTCTCCACAAGTTTGCAAAAGAAAAAAGAAAAAAACACCAAAGCCTTCCTGATCTTGAGCACATAATGGTCGCCATGGACCCTTCTTTCACACCTTTTAATTTTGTTTTTAATCCACAATCTTACACATAGTCTTCTCGGGACGACCCTCCAAGGAGTGGATCTCCTTTTTGTAGCCGCCAAGTGTTGGGTCCCAACCCACTCGGATGCTTGCCACGTGTCTGTTAATCCAAGGTGCACGACACCAATTTTTTTAATAATATTAAAAATGGGATTAATTTAATTTAATTATCACCATCAATCCGTATAATTTTCAATGATTTATAATAATGGGATATTTGTACTTATAATAATGGAGTACCCTATCAATCTCATGACTTTGTAATCGTGCTTATCCCCATATAGTCCATGCTTGAAATTCACTTTTTATTTTGGTCCTTTGAAATTTGTTACCGCTCCTTTGTTAACTTGTTATTATAAAATTCTAAGCTTGGGGAACAAGGGCTCGTGGGATGGAAGATTACCGACTCCCATGGCACTTGATTATTGGTTAATTCTCTCTTTCTTGCGTGATCAGATAATGAACAAGATCATTAATATTATTAATCATGTTTAAGCAATAGGGTTTTGTAGTAACCAAAGGAACACTCCAAAGACAGCAAGACAAAGACCAGTTTCGTGTGCTTAGTTATTTTAATTCTTTTGTGCTTTATGATTACGGAAGAGAAGGCTTGATTTATGGTGCAGCCTTTTAGAGCTTCATGACTCTAGTTAAAGCTTTGTAATGGGGGCAAGAGTGTTCTGGAGAAATATTCGATGAGCTCATCGTGTCTAAGCTTTTACCCTACTGAGTGAATATTAATACGAGAAGTTGTAGTAACTTTATCTTCACATTGGCTTAAAGCTGTCGATTTTGTTATGGAAAAATGAACGGTCATGAAAGATAGGCTGCTTATCGACTTGGGTTTTCTTGTCCTCGCTAGAAACCAAGGTGCAGTTTGATCATAATTAAAATATATGGACCCGTTAGAAGCTGATGCTTTGGCTTTTGTAATGGTGACGTTTAATTTTATCATGCAAATCTCTCTTCTCTTTTTCTTGAATTTCACGGCTGAATATTACACAATAAGGTTATCATTAATCAAAACAAGATTCTAATTACTTCTATGTAGCAGGTCGAATCCAGTATCCCTCACCTCACCCTAGTCCAATATTATAAATACGTTCTTTTTTATTTTTAGCTTTTCAATAATCTATTCTAAGATGCATATACGTGTGTGTGTATATATATATATATATATATATATATATATTTTATTAATTTATTTTTTTTAAATAATGTTAAGTAAATAAAAAATAAACAAATAAATTGAAGGAACTTGTGTTTCTGCGTATCGTTTTAGTAAAGAAAAAAAAGAGATAATGTATACAATTAACTATTCTTTATGTACATTAACAAGAAACATGCACAAAATTCTCAAGTAGTCAATTGCAATTTGCAAGTTGCAAGCAAAGGGGGTGGGGGGTGGAATTTGTCTCGGGGTGGATTAATCGGGGACAAGAAGTATAATCCCGGCCTGTTGTCATCCCTATTCACGTACATGTAAGAATTGGAAGTTGATTTGTACTTGGGTCATGTATGATTGCATTATCCATATTCCATATGGATATATCATGTGTGAAGTCACTAAGTTTCAATTTTCATCAATTCTTCAAAATTATTTTTTCAACCAATTTAGAATTTTTTCTAAAAAAATCTAACACAAGTATTTAAGCAATGTGCTTCACGAATGGTTAATTTTTTTTTCTTTTGTTGAATAAATAGTTAAACTATTTTAACTAGAGGCGGGCCTTGGTGAGTCAAGTTGGGTCATTTTGAGTCAAAAAAATTTTGGATCATTTTTTATTCGAGCAATCTGGATTTGGTACTCAGATTATTGAAGTCAAATTATTTGAGTTCAAATTGTTAATTATTTTGAAATTCAATCGAACTGAATTTGAACAAAGTATTAGGATTCAAGTCATTTTGTGTTTCGATTACTTGAGTTGCTTAATGTTTAAATTATTTTTCATTCCAGTTCTTTTAAGTTCAAATTGTTAATTTTCTTGATCAAATCAAGTTGAATTGAGTTCAAGTCACATGGATCCAACGAGTTTTTGGAGATCAGATCAGCTTTACCAGCTCTATATTTAGCTAATAATCTTGTTTAATTGTTAATGTAATATGGTCTAGTAATAATACGTAGAAACTCTTTGAAATTTCTAGAGATAGGAGGTATAGCGGCATGTTTTTGCTAGACACTTGAGATTCAAAACCGACCATAAAAAAATTTCCTATGGCAAATCCTTTAACCTCGTATAGCCCACATCTCCACACATGAACAATCGGGTCAAGGCCCACTCTGAAAAACCCCTTTCGGCCGACTGATCCTTGTTAGGTTTAGCAGCCCACTGTTGGCGAAACCTGGACCGTTCCTACATAGTCCACATCACTTGTTTTCTTCATTTGCCAAGGCAAAATTTCTACTAATGCAGGAATCTGGCATTGAATGTATTATCATTGCAATGTTGTAGGCAACTCCTCTGCTGAAATCGGGATAATTAAAAACTTACATAAGATTGATTCTAGCTTTTAAATTAAATAACACTTTAAATGAACAAAAAAATATTAAATACTTTAATGATATTTTTTGTTTGTTCGTTTTTCTTTTGTATATTTTGCTGTTCCAGATCCATCCATCTATATCAAGAAAAGAAAAGCATGTAGGGTGGCTTGCAGCCAATCCTCAGGGCATAGTGGTTAGAGAGACCAGAGCCAGAGCCACAGGGGGAGGGAGAGAGAGAGAAGCTGAGAGAGGCAACTGTAGCTCTGCAAAAGCAATGCTTGTTATGTCGGCTTCAGGGATGATACTGAGGAAGAGCCATGTCAAATCATGATTAAAACTAACGCCTTTTTTTTTTTAAGTTTTTGTGTTCCCTGAATATCTATTTTGACCCTCCTGACAATTTGTTCCTCTTGTAGTAACTCTGTCTGTCTTCTCTCATTTGCTCCTTCATACATGCAAAAACCAGCACTATCCTTATCTCACACTACCATTTCTGGAATGCAAATGCTAGACAGAGACAACTTAGGGTTTCCCAACAACAGCCTTACAGACACTGACACAAAGGGTGAAGCAGTAAACTGGTAGATATTCCTTTACTTTTCCTTCTTTCTGCTACCAATATTTTTTTCAGGAAGTGCTTGTGGAAGAGAAAGCAGACTGTGATCTCTTGGTTCTAAAGCTACATTTGACATTTCTGAATGCTTATATTTGTGGGTTTTGGTACTTCTGTTTGTTTCTTGCTCTTCTCTCATGGCTTCTCTTTTTCTTTTCCTTGTTGGCTTTGGGTTCCTTGTTTTGGCTTGTGGGGCCATTGCAGTGCAGAGAAACTTGGATGAGAGTGAAATGGTGATGGAGGAAGGGGAGCTATTGGGGCTTTTTGATGTTATGGGTTCACTTCTAGAGGAACCTGGTTGGGCTGAAGTGCACCCAGAGCCATGCACCGACACTCCATGGCCTGGTGTTGAGTGTGAGATTGGTCAAGACCCTCCAATCTTTCATGTTACGACTATTCACATTGGCCCTGATGTTGCGACCCCTCCTTGCAAACCTTCTGCTAAAATATCAGATTCCTTGCCCAAACTACCTTACCTGAGAACTCTCTCTATTTTCAATTGTTTTGTAACTTCACAAGTTACGCTTTCTCCTGCCTTATTTGGTTCACTTTCTTCCTTGGAGCATCTATCACTTCAGTCAAATCCATCCCTCTCTGGAGAGGTTCCTCCAAGCTTAGCGAAAATTTCTGGGCTAAGGGTCATAAGCTTGTCCCAGAACAATCTACAAGGAAATATCCCTCGCGAACTTGGTGGATTAGTCAACTTGGAGCAACTTGACCTGAGTTACAACAATCTGAGTGGTGAAATTCCTGAAGATATTGGAGGACTGAAAAGTTTAACCATTTTGGATTTAAGCTCGAATGGCCTTGAAGGGCCGGTGCCATTTTCATTGGGTCAGCTTCAACGTCTTCAAAAAGTTGATTTGTGCTCAAACAGGCTTCATGGACGGATACCTCCAGAATTTGGGAAGCTAAACAGGTTGGTTTTGCTTGACTTGAGCCATAATTTCATCAATGGGCCAATCCCTGAGACTCTCTCAGGTTTGGAGCAGCTACAGTATTTAATATTTGATTACAACCCCATAAATGCACTGATGCCTTTATTTGTGGGGTCCCTCAAGAGGCTTACATCAATCAGCTTTTCCGGATGTGGGTTAATGGGCCCAATACCCAACTCCTTGTCTTCATTGAAGAATCTGACTGCCCTTTCTCTAGGCAACAACAGCCTCACAGGGACAATTCCTCCAAGTTTAGGGTCACTTCCAAATCTAGACCAGCTTAACTTGAGTCACAACAAGCTAAGTGGGGAGTTACTACTCTCAGAGGAGTTCATTAAGAGACTTGGGAAAAGGTTGGATGTTAGAGGAAATAGTAGGCTATGCACAAGCTACCAGCTATCCAGGAAGAACATCTCTACTTATCTACAAACCCCAGCTTGCTTGGGCACAGAAGGAATAGTTGACAACAGGACTTGTCCTGAGGAACAACCGGATGATTTCAAGGGCAGGAAGCCATATTGGTACTATGGCCAGACGAGTTCACGTGCTCCTTTACAAGATCCACAGTTCATTTCAACTTGTTTTGTTCTTTTTCACGTGCTTTCCTTTTTGTAAACATTTCTAATATTTTGTCAAAATATATTTTGTCCTATGAAAACTAAACTAACCCAAAATTGATTATGAAAATGAAAAAACTATATATGATGTTTGGTATGGGCATTGATGGGTCATTTTCCTGCTGGAAAGATGGACAGCCTAGGGTACCAAGTTGGTGAAAATTTGCAGAAAGGCGTTTTCATCAGTCGTTGAGGTGAAGTTACATGATATGGGGCCGAAAAGTTTTGTATCTGGCTCTATCTATCTATCATGGTATCCAGTGACAAAGCTCCATCTCTGATTGCTGGTTCATCTGTAGCAGCCTTTCAGAAAGAGAAGCAAAAGTGAGTCGGATTTGATGTTTAATTCAACTGCATTTTAGCCTTTTTCACAGGGAAAAAGGATATGGCTCTCTGTACTTGATCTTTAAGAGAAATATGGATAGAGGGTAATGTCTCAGGATTAATTTACAGCCCTGCTGGAAATGGCTAAAGCATCATTGTCCTCCTGGATTCAAATGGACCACAGTCACTTTTTCACTCTGTTAACTAACTACGAATATTTGAACCATCCAAAAATAGCAAATGCTATGGTATTTGCTTACAACTTCTAACAGTTATTATGGGTTCAGATCCCTATCTACTCTTGCCTTCTTTTTCTCATTTGAGATCCCTCCAAACGGTACTGTTCTTATATATGCTTATGTATGTTACCATTGAATAAGAGCCACACTCAAGTCTCCATAACCTGCATTATTTTTTGGGTTTACTGATTCTGGAACATCGATAAAAGCTCTTGGCTTACTGCTTCTTGATGATTCACCATAAAAAGAAGATACTGCTTGTTCATGACATTGTGGGGGTCGATTTGCCACGTTTTAATGTTTTAGCTTATCTCTTCTCCTAGAGCTTCGGCCCTCCCCTGCCAATCTGGGCCTCTGGGCTCTGCACCTACAAGAAAGACACGAATCTCCATTATTTGTCATTTCTTTTGAAGTATTCTTTTTCAAAAAAAAAAACCAAAATAAGAGGTCCGATCCAATCCAAAGTGGGAAAGCCCCATCTCAATTTCTTTTAACTTAGAAGAGGTAGAGCCATGTGGGATAATTTATTCAATAACTAAATTGAGTTAAATTATATATTTTTGTAGTTTTAAAAAATTAAATTCAACTTTTTTATATAATATTTAAAATTTAAATAATTTTTAAAAAATTTCAAATAAACTTTTATTTGTTTATTACGTTTAATCAAACTTTTATATTTTTATTTTAAATCAAATAAATTCTTATAATTACCTATTAGTTAAATATTATTAATTAAAACATTATTTATCATTTTCTATATCACATGACAATAACGTAAAAAGTAAAATATCACACAATTATATTATCATATCAGATAATCGTTTATTATGACATATTAATATATCATGTTAATATCATGTGACACAAAATGATAAGTAATATTTTAACTAATAACAGTCAATTATATAAGTATATTTAATTCAAAATAAAATTATAAAAATTTAATTGAAGATAATAAAAAATAATGATTTATTTAAATTTTTTAATAATTTTCAAAAATTATATTTTATATAAAGAAATTCTAAATTCATTTGACAAAAATTTATCATAAAATTATAATTTTTGAAAACGTAAGGTTACGTATCATTATAAAGTAAATAATAGTTTCTGGCGTAGGTTTTTAAACCAAGGGACTGACAAATCAACCTTACGATTGCATTTCAAAAAAAAAAAAAATCAACCTTACGATCAGCCCACAGGATTGGACAATGTCATTGTAAACAATTAGAATTTTATAATGTAAAAATGGAACCCAATTGGCCATTTGCATCATTAACACTTGAAATTCGGTTACCCAGATTTTGTCAATTTTCTCTCTTTATTTCCAATTAATGAATCAGAGTCCTCGTTGATATTAGCACTCTGTAATTAAACTTTACTCTGAATGTCATTTCCCACATCGCTAGTGCCAATAATTTTTGGTCTGAGCCTGAAGAAGATATGTTATAGGAAAATAACACCCCATTTTTGAATATTAATAGTAAATCAGAGAACTGTCAAGAGCATATATTCTCTTTACGTAATCCATTTTCCGTCTCTGGCTTCATTTGGCGTTATGACTTATAAATTTCAGCATGAAAACATGAATGTTTGGGCCCCGAGGGAAGATAAAAGAATTCGTTTCGATAAGTACAAAGAAAATTCGTAAAATAAATGTTTATATTTTGTTAATTAATTACGTAATCTTTTAGAATCCCAGCCATTATAGAAAAGACTCCATTAAACCATTAATATAGGCATGTAATAAGTAGCAAGTAGTGTTTGTCGCTGCCACGATCCATTTCCACTACCATCAACATCAGTACTCTGTTTCAAAGAAAATATTTTCTAGTAGCAATTTGTACATCTTCACATGTTTTGCTATCATAAATTATTTTTATTCCATCCTCTGTTTTTCCTTTGAAGGAGAGGTACAACTTAATGACCACTGCAGGGGAGAACATTGCACTACTATTGGATGAGGATGAACTCAATTGCACCAATGCCGTGTTCTTTGATTAATTCAATTAGGGTTCTAACTCATAAATAATTGGATAAGTCTAATCCAATTTTGCTTTTTACTTCTTAGGCAAGCCATGCAATTGCGGGTCAATCTTTCAAAAGAAAATAGTATTGTAATCCTGTTTTGTAGGAAAAACGAGAAGAAAACAAAAAACTAAACTTAACGTAGGACATTATCGCTCTATTTTCGTTGAATTTTGTGAGGCGTGGCCGACTCTGGTAACACATCAGATAGTCACTTCAAAGGACCACATGCATCAGATGCCCGTGAGGAACACTAACCAACAGATGAAAGCGATCGTTGCCACTCGCACTACTTCGGGCGTTGACAACATAAGAGTCTGCTGTCCAAGGTTTGCCTGTCACTTTGTTTGTTTTCATGGTCAAGACATAATAGGGTGTATCTGCGCATAACTTACTCAGATATGTGCGAGATACTAGAAACTTCATACTTGGATTTTGATGGTCTTACCTTGTGGAGGAAAAGAAAGAAGGTAGCATTAATTTATGTTGATGGTCCACATTCAATCTCCAAAATGGAAATTACCATATGAAGGAGGAGAAAATCATCTTTTGATTATCTGGCATTTTGCTTACATGTGTGATGTTTCGGCGTGTGTAGCCACACACGAAATTCCACATTGTTTAATTTTCTGAAAATGGTGGCTATACATATATATATGAGCATAGTTTGAGCAATGATAATCAACACAAAACGCTCTCCACACAAGTCTGACATTTCCATGTCACAGATTTGGCTTCAAATGCTCGCCTTGAAGAACCAATCCATATAACTCTCTCTCCCTCAATTCTAATCTCTACCCATTACTTTTCCTCTTTTTGTGTTTTTGTTTTTGTCTTCACTTCCTTTTCTTTAATATTTCCTCTCCATAACATATTAGTTGTTTGTCTCCACCATTATCTCAACTCTTTCACTTTAGCTTGCCTCTCTCTCTCTCCCTCTCCCTCTCTCTCTCTCTATTGGTGGAAGTCCCCAAGGTCTGTTCTTTCCTCTTCATTCTTGTTCCCTTCTTCTTTCCTGGCTACCATTTCAAGTTACCCTTGGTTTAGGTATTTGTCTGATCATAGTTTTGTTCCAAAAACATAGTCTTTGTGATCATCTTTGTATATGTAATGGTGGGTTTCATCAACTGATCTCCAGTTTTGTTTAGATAATGATTGAAAATTTTTTCTTGAAGTGAATTTTATCAGATCATTCAATTTTCAGTTAACTTCCAAAATTTAATCCGTAAGTGTAATATTACAATCTTGTGCTTTAGTAGATAATGAGTTTTATTCAACAGAATTTAAGTGGATTTCAAACTTTGCAATCACTGGAAAAGTTGGAGAACAGTGCTAAACATGACTCTTGATTGACCCCCATGGGATTTTTTTGGCGCAACTGATGCTTTTTTGTTTTTATTTTGCTTCTGTACATCTCACTGTGGATTAGTCTAGAGATTTCTTTTTGATTCTGCTATGCAGGTCACTCTCATATTTGACCTTTATTTAAACTCTCTTTAGATGTGAACTCAGAATGAAGTCAATCTGATACATATCCTTTTTGTTCTTTCTGGAATTCAGATTATTTTGGGTTAGCACAAGTATCTGTAGAAAAGATGGAGATAACTAATGTTACTGAATATGAGGCCATTGCAAAGGAGAAATTGCCCAAGATGGTTTATGACTACTATGCATCTGGTGCAGAGGACCAGTGGACTCTTAAGGAGAATCGAAATGCATTTTCTAGGATTTTGTAAGCTCTGTTCATTTACAAGTAAAACTACTAAGATGACTTTTGAGCTTAATTGTGCACTTGCATATATGAGGATTATTTTAGTCTTAAAACAATGTACCATACTTCAATTTTCTGGCAATCTTGACTTTGTAGCTTGAGTTTGATGGTTATCTTTTCATTTAATGATGCTCATTACTTTTCATGGAAAATAGGTTTCGCCCCCGCATTCTTGTTGATGTTAGCAAGATTGACATGACCACCACCGTCTTGGGCTTCAAGATTTCAATGCCTATCATGATTGCTCCAACTGCTATGCAGAAAATGGCTCACCCTGAAGGTATATGCCCCTGATTTAGAATCATTTGTTTTATTATTAACCTTGTGATGGAATTGTTTGAGCAATTAATGCTCACGCATCAGACTGAGCACATTCATCATTTGTTGCTGGATATGATTAGGCATACATGATATATTGGCATTCAATGGTGGTGATTTCAGAAATAGAACTAATTTATAGAAGGATGATTTTTAGTTGCAAAGCAGTGAAAAAAAGATTAAGCTTTCTCTGCACAAATAGCATCAATTATGTATGAAATTTGCTTGTAAATACCTATGATTGTTCATGCAGAAAGCATTTACTATAGGCTTTGCAGTAGAAATCAAAAAATCAAATCAGATGAATGATAAGTGCTCTGAGTTTTAGGTTTTAGCTTTTAAAATAGAATTGTTCGATCCCATGTATAGAGCTGGTAGTTGCATTTTCAAGGATTCACAGCTCTTTCTAATTCTCTAAAATGTTTAAGTGAAACACAACTTTGAGATTCATGTATATGTTTTATGCTTGTTTTAGTTCTTCTAGTGGAAGAATTTTGCCTGTTTTCTTCCCCATCTGATTTCTCTCTTCTGGGCTACTATTTCTATGCCAAAAGAACAAAATAGAAATGCATCTTTGTCTGAATGTTAAAGTGTGTTTCTTTATGCAGGAGAATATGCAACGGCCAGAGCAGCTTCAGCTGCAGGAACAATTATGGTTTGCTTCTCACTATTCCTTTATCTTTGCTTTAAAACTGAATTTGTATCTTCTCACATTTGCCATGCAGCAGAAGCCTGCTTTGCTCTGTCAAATCAATATTTCCTTTGTTTATTCATGTTTCCTCTTCCCCTCAGACACTATCCTCATGGGCTACTTCCAGTGTTGAGGAGGTTGCTTCAACAGGACCTGGCATTCGCTTTTTCCAACTCTATGTGAGTTTAAGAGATCATCTTAACACTGCCTACATTTTGTCTTGCTTTTGAGCATTGTGACATAATTGTCTGATTTTCAAGCAGAACCTTAATAAGATAGTTTATATAATCTACAACAGGCTTTACATTTTATGACTTCTCGCATGGTGAATAGAAGACCGTTAGAGTTTCAAATTATTTTTAAAATATGCACGAAATGCATGATAATTCTCAGATAAATACCACATCATCTTCCCCCATTTTCCTGAAATATTCTGTTCTAAGTAATTGCAAAATTATGTCTCTGATTTCTTTCCTAGCTAAACCTCTTTGATCGATGAATGTTTTTCTCAGAATTTCCCAAAAACTTGTAAACAAATATGATTATTCTAATCCACATCGTGTGGCCTGTCTTCCACTTTTCTTAAATGCACTTGTTTCCAAGAAACTGAATAAGTGATCTTTTACAGTGTTCTTTTACCTTTTGATATCTTTTTGTGATCAATCATTACTGCTTATTGTTCAGGTATGCAAAGACAGGAATGTGGTTGCACAGCTAGTGAGAAGAGCTGAAAGGGCTGGTTTCAAGGCAATTGCCCTTACTGTGGATACTCCAAGACTTGGCCGGAGGGAAGCTGATATCAAGAATAGGTGAGCTTCAAATGCAAGTATAACTTTTGAAATGGGGGAAAAGAAGGAATAAAAAAGGAAAGAAAAGTTAGGGAGGATGTAGTTTTGACTTCATGGTGTCACCATGAAATGATTTTGACAACTGTGCAACTAGGTTGTGTATTGATTTTGTTTTCTGCGATATTAGGTATTCTGAAAAGAAAAAGAATAAGGTAACAATCTATCAAAACAAAACTATTCTACTATTTTCAGAGAGCACTTATTTCTTGGATAAACTCACTTGCAGATTTACTCTGCCACCATTCTTGACTTTGAAGAACTTTGAGGGTTTGGACCTTGGCAAAATGGATAAGGTAAGTGATAAATGTCTAATCAATCTCAATTTAAATTATCCATTTACTTTGCCTGTTTGTTCACCTAATGGTCGGATTATCTTGCAGACCGATGACTCCGGACTAGCTTCATATGTTGCTGGCCAAGTTGATCGGTCACTTAGCTGGAAAGTAAGATGCCTCTTTTTCTTTATAATTCACATTTTTTAATTGTAACAAAGAAACCATTTCACAATTTTTCTTTCTGGCCAATAAAACAGGATGTAAAGTGGCTTCAGACAATCACATCGTTGCCAATTCTAGTGAAGGGTGTCCTTACTGCTGAGGATGGTAAGCAAGCTCACCCTAAAGAAACAACCAACGCAATCCAACTTCCTCTTTTCATTTTTCTCATGAAACACCACTTTGCAATGTTAATAATGCAGCAAGGCTAGCTATACAAGCTGGAGCTGCTGGAATCATTGTGTCCAATCATGGAGCTCGCCAGCTTGATTTTGTACCTGCAACAATTATGGCTTTGGAAGAGGTACATTTCCCCTTTTTGAATCATTAAGGTCATCAAATGAATGTGTTGTTTAGAATTTCTCACAACTTCTCATGAAGCTTTTGTGGCCAATGCTAATGATGTCTTATTCTGCATAACTTCTATCTCCTTTGATTCTTTCCTAAAGTGTTCCTAACATATTATTTCTGTACGAGTACCCAAGCAATGTTCAAATGACTATATTTTTCATTTTGACTAACTTTCATTTTCTGATTTTGGTGATGTATTATATACAGCGAAAACATCAACCATAATTGCAATTTTTCCAAAACACATTGTACTATTTGACATTAATGATTTCTTGAGCTAACTTACAGGTCGTTAAAGCTGCACAAGGCAGAGTTCCTGTTTTTCTTGATGGAGGGGTTCGGCGTGGAACAGATGTCTTCAAGGCGTTGGCTCTGGGAGCATCTGGAATATTTGTGAGTATTTACATTTGAGATATGAAAAACGTTCATTCAAACAGCTTGCCCTTCCCTGTAACTTCTCCAGGACATATCTAGCAACCCCTTTAGGTTGGGTGCTGTTTATGTCCATGTAACTGCTGAACTTGTTCCAAGCATCTATGGGCATTTAGATTGCTAGATTTTATTAATCTGTAACATAGTTATCAAAGTCTAGTTAAAGAAAAATAATCAAGCAGCAGGTACATATACTGGCCGCTACTTCTTGAATTGAAATTTAAGTCCAATAGACCACTGCTTAGCAAATATTAACCCATTAATCCTGTTTGTATCTCAACTTCAGATTGGAAAGTCTGTGATTTTCATTGGCATAAATTAATTCATAGATGCTGTTTCCTTTTTAGATTGGACGGCCAGTAGTATTTTCATTGGCTGCTGAAGGTGAAGCTGGTGTTAGGAAAGTGCTTCAGATGCTACGGGATGAATTTGAGCTAACTATGGCATTGAATGGTTGCCGCTCACTAAAGGAGATCACCCGCAACCACATTGTAACCGATTGGGACCAACCTCGTGTTGTACCCAGGTTATAAGGTGAAGGTGGTCTCTATGAGATTGTTCATTGCAATTGGAAAAGTTTCAGAGAGCCTATCTTGTCAGTAGAATAACACATCTCAGATCCAGTGCTTGATAAAAGTACTAGATGTCCTGAAGAATTTAGCTTATGTAAAGACAATAAAAGTATTACTTTTATAAATGGCTGCTCTTTTTTCTCCATGCGTGGCCTGTGAACCTGGACTATAGTTCACCTTTAATGAGGAATTTTTTTTGGGGGGAGCGGGGATTTGAACACATTCAATATGTAGAAAATGGGCTTTGGCTTCAAAAGTGATGGCTTACTGTTAATATTACTGGGATGGAAATGAATGCCAAGCATTGTCAATGAGCTGCCAGGTTGCTGAGGCCTTGCTAGAATGTATAAATCTGTACCTCGTAGCAGGCCCCTTTGTTCATATTCTAGGCCCGAAAAATCAATTTCCTGATTCAAGGGCTATCGCTGTCCTGGTTATGATCAATTGTAATCAACACTTTTGTCCCAACAAATGCTTTCAATAGTGACAACTGACCAACTTTCAACAGCTTTTGCCACTAGTAACATTCTTGGAAACATCTGAAAATATAGTTATGGACAAAGCATACTTGTGAAACTTTTGTAATCTATCCTTGGTTGGTGAAACTCCAGGGCACCATCGTTATTTCTTAATCGTATCAGCCAAGATTTTGGTCTACAAAAGATCTAGGAATTGAGAAAAGCTTGATGATAAGGTATGAAAGGATAGGTTAAAGAGCGAGCTCAACCAATAAGCACATGAAAACGTGCCTTACATCATACATTAATATCCCATCACATCTATTCATTTAGCACAGAGCTTGGATGCAAATTAAACGTTTACAACGTTTTTGCTCTACATAATTATGTTTTGACTTTATTAGTTATCTTTTCATGTGCAGTAACATTTATTTTGAACGTTTTTGCTCATTATAATCAGAAAACTTGTTCAGCGGGGCAGACCCACTTTGAGTGTTTGCCTATACGTTTTTCCTGCATATTACTTTGTAATTGCTTGCAGTTTGTAACTTTGTAGCAGATTCCATCTGCTTTCTTTGGCTAAATACAAAATTTGATTATCCAAAAGAAAAAGAAAAGGCATACATAAGGGAAACATGTTACAGAATTGAACACATGCACTTGCTAATTTTAGGCTTAATGGCAAGTATATTGTAAACATACACATTTAAATGTGACAACTAAACATAAATATAAAACATACTGAAAACCATAATTGAACGCAATTAAAAAGGAAAATACGACAATGGGCCAGCCTAAAAATTTGTCAACGATCAATAAATTCATAAATCTTGTATCATTTTTCCAACTTGTTGGCATAAATTTTCTTGGGACCTACTCGATGATGTTTCGCCCTTAATTTCAAATCCATCAAAAATTCTGAATACCACATCTTCCGGGTAGTTTCCTTGGCATTTTCCATGACAAAGAAGGTGCAATCCAGATCATGAAGCTGGGAACACGACGCCTGGTTGGAATAGTTTCTTTGTAATTTACCAATACGCGTTGTATTCTTCCAACCCATTATGAACGATATATTACAAACTTAGATTGTGAAATATTTGTTCTTCTTTGAGTCGGCTTTTAATTTTGCTGGCAATTCCGGTCAACTTGTTGGTTTGATATCTTATTAATATCCATGTTTTTAGCACGAGAGGGCTATAGCTGTAGCTGGTTACGTTTTGAGTCCACACAATCTCCACTAGCTAATAATCACTGTGGCCGACTGCATGTGGACCTTCCAACGAGGTCATATCCGGTTATCTCAATCCTGTACATTTGTTGATGAATAAAAATTCATTCATCCAAGTATAAACTTATTAATTGGATATTAATTGATCATAAATTCATTTAAACAATATTTTCCATTATAATATAATTAATGGTCAAAGTTTTACTGACGTGAAGATAATTATGACCATGTTAGTAAAATCTGACATATCAATATCACGTTAGCAAAAATAATAGTAAAATTAAATGACATTAGAGAAGGGATTCAATTGTTCAAAGTCTCATAATAGAAGAATTATATTGATATTTTTGAGATAAATAGATTAAATTAATGAAAATCTTATAATACAGAGACTTATTGGTACTTTTACGTATGATTAATTAAAGCTCAAATTAATTTGAAATAATGAAGGGAGGATTCTAAAAATTCAAACCCTGTTAGTCAACAATACAAGGATATTGGTAACCTGCAGCAACAAACAAACAGGTACCAAATCCATAACCTTTTGAAAGTTGAATTTCATAAATTTCCATGAAAGACTGACTGGTTTATTAATTATTTTTTGACTGAATTAGCTTATTTGAAAGTATATTTGAAATGTGAAGTAAGATCAATTAGAGATTAGAATGAAAGATGAGTTTGCATAAAGAGCTAGTATCTAAGAGAAAGGCTAAGGTGAGAGATAAGGTGGGGCTAATGTACGTTTTGAAAATTAGAACTTGAAGATAATGGAGAGTGGAAAAGTCCGCTTCCCGTAGCCTATTACCTTCTATGGGCCAACTCATGGGAGAGTAAGATTTATGGAAAAAAATAAATTAAAAGAATTGCATATATTGTAGGAAAATAATTACAAGAATTCTTATATATATATATATATATTTATATTTGAAGTATTGTCTGGATATAATATTTATACATTATTATTTAATTACATAGTGTCATTTTATAAATATGTAATAGTAAAAAATTTAAAATTTTTTCAATATAAATATTTTTGAAAATAGGAGTATTTATTTTTTAGAATTTTTAATTCTTATATGTATTTATTAACAGATAACAATATCTGATTAAATCATAATGTTTATAAACTATACATTGATAATACATTAAAAATAATTTTTTTATAATAAGATATAAAAGATAAGTTTAAATGTGTGTGAATACACACTTAAAAGATTATCTTTACCATCGTATGGAATTGGGAATAGTTTTATTATGAGTTTTCAATTTATTCCACCCATCTTGCTCTTTTCATAAAAAAAAATAAAAATCAAAGAAGCAAATAACTTTTCCCCCTTTCTTGTTGATATTCATGAAGTATCAACTCATGATCAGAATTATTAGTGATAGATCAAGGCGACAAGTTACAGAATTTCTTTCAAATAATAAAATCCAACCAAAAACTACCAAAATCAAATCGCTCAACATTCTAGTTGAAGCAAATATGAAAGATCTTTCCGCAATTTCAAGCCAAAGTTTTGTATATAGATTTGTTGTAAATGATGGAAATCAAAGAATATAACAAAAGCCAAGCAACAACCAAATAATTAAACAGAATATCTGGTCACAGAAAAAGCAAAAAATATAAAAATAAAAATAAAAATCAATCAACAAATGTGAAATTCACGGTCTTCAAGCTGCTCGCATAATTCATACGTATATTTACATAATCGTAAGGAAACAAAGAAAGAACCAGCTCCCAGGTATATCCCACGGGCCTGTCGTTTCCTGGAAAGGCTTAGCAGGACATTGCTAGCCAAAAAGATAGATGAGGAATGCAGGGATTGGTATCATTAATGGTATGGAGACGTAGCTTGGATCCGATTCTTTCGTTTTTGGAGGAACCGTTGGAGCGATCTCTTCATGGTCATTCCAGTATTTGGGCTGTATAGCTGAGATTGTAGCGTTGGTGAAGCCGGTACCGATCCCGAACCCGTCGGAGTTGTTATTCTTTCATCCGTTTCTCGGTTTGCCAGCATTAGAATGGCTCTTGCCTGCGGTTATTCCATGTAAATCAATAATTAATGATCTATTGATATCTCATAAGTTCTGTTTCTAGTGGATTATTAATTTACATGGATTCAATAAAATTACTATACGTTTTTGACTCGTATCATAAACTAAAATGAAATCGTTACCTAAAGAATATGTCGAGAAATGCAAATTAAATAGTCTTTCCGTGTTATATCAACTAATTTACATTTTGGGTAGTTAGTCAAAAATAACTCATGATATTAATTAATCGCCAAGGTAGATAAAATATGCCTGTCAAACTCGAAATGCCTGAAATTGTCGTGCTCAAATTGGAGGTCAAATCCTGTATGTGTCTGTATTTGTATTAAACACCCGCAACTTCGGTGAAGCAACTATGTCGGCATGCATAAGAATTTTGACAAAGACCAACCAAGAACTCAAGCAAATTTACTACTGCTACAACTAAAAATCTTTTTTCCTTTTACTTCTTCACCCAATTCTAATGCATGAATTTTTTTCTAACAGTTCAACTAGAAGCTGTACTTAATTATCAGATATGCAGAAAGCCAAAGAGGGGGGGGGGGGGGGGGGGGGGAAAGGAAATGAATTAATTAAAACCAAATTCTTACCTGGAGCTCTGTAACATCACAAACACAAACTCTTCCATTGTAGAAAATTGTTAGCTGTTGCTGTTGGTTTTGTGGGCTTTCGCTGCTCTCTTCCATCCTTCAATCAGACAAAACAAAAACCAGTCAGATACTTGCAGTATTCGTTTCTTCTAAATGAAAACTAATGTTTATACAAAATGCATATACAACTACATATGAAGAGAAGGGTATTCCATACATATCGTGGTGGCCGCCGGAATAACTAGAAGGAAGGAGGCGAAGTTCCAAGTTGCAGTTTCGTCTCATGGTTGAAGATGAAGAAAACAAAATTTAAGCACTCTTGTCTTATCTGATTTATTGCAATGAGAGAAAAATCAAATGGCGTGGGTATGGAGGAAGAAGAAATGTTAAATTGGATGGGCAGTTAAGAAAGAAGAAAGGCTATATATAAAGGTGTAGTGGCGTTGTGGTGGGCACAACGTTTTGAAAGCAATGTTCGACACGTAACGCACAGAACCTAGACACACTAAAATTAAAAAATAAAAAACAGCTCTCAAAAAGAGATCAATTTAAGCACGTGGAACATGCCTTTTTGTAGAAGAACAAAATTTTCTGCTTTTTCCAATTCCATGCATCACAAAGACCGCCTCCTTCTTAATAAATAAATAGTGGTAAATCCATTTTTCCAGATTTGATTGTTCTTTGGGCCTTCCAGTTGTGTTTGCTGCTTTCATATTCCTTGTACAAAATCCACGTGCTTTTGAGTCGGCAGAAGTCTCCACTTTTTATTTATTAAAAGTATTTTTCTTTTTTATAATTTTTTAGTAGACTTATTGACTTTTTTTTAGAAGGGTTTTATACACAATTGTTTATACTTGACACCTGTCGAATAACAGAGAAATGGGCCGGGTATTTTTTTATGATATTTAAGAAAGTTGTTAAATTATTTTAAAAATTTTAAATAAATTAGTATTCTTTTATAACATCTAATTAAATCTTTATATTTTTATTTTAAATTAAATTAATAAATTTTCATGATTAACAATTGATTAATTATTATTAATCAAAATGACACATCATTTATGCCACATGAGGGACGGATGCTTGTGTTATTATGAGGCTGTGGTGCCTCAAAATTTTTAAATTTTTTAATCTATTATATATTTTTTCTTAATGGCTTTCTAAAAAATTTTTAACTTTTATTCTTTTTTATCTTTGACCTCCAACAAAAGTTAGTTAACTCCACTTTTATGCCACATGATATTGATGTGGCATATTGACATATTAAGAGAAAAGTAACATTACTTGTTGATATGACATGATAATATGATCGTGCGATAATTTCACACTTCACGTCAACATCACATTAACGTCATGTGGATATAAAATAACAAATTTTATTTTGACTAATGATAATTAGTCAACCGTTAATCGTAAAGTCATATTTGAATCAAAATAAAAATATAAGAGCTTCATTGAATTTGCGATTTATCCTTATGACTAATCCCAATTATGCAATAATATTCTCACTGATTTTTAAAAAATAATAATAAAAGCTTCATTAAATGTAATAGAATAATAGAGATTTATTTAAATATTTTTAAATAGTTTAAGACTTTTTAAATTTTTTTTTTGGTAGATAAATTGTGGGCTCTCGTCTTTGTTTTAATAGTATTAAACAATGAATTAGGTAAAGATTAATGTAGAAGATAACGATCAAGAGTTTTCTTTAGTATTTTAGTTGCTTAATAATAACGTAATCAAAGTTAATTGCTAGGTTGAAATCCTTATTGGGAAGTTAATTTTTTATTAGGTGAATGAAATAAAAAATAAAAATCTATATATATATATATATACTTTTCTTTTTGACCAAAATTATTTATAACTAAAATTTAGTTAACAGCACACCGGTACGATGTAAAAAGCTAGTGATGCATTTATAACATATATAAAATATTCAATACAAAACATGTGCTAATTTAGTGTCCATTGTTATAAAATAAATCTTAAAAGAATAATTATAAAAAAATATTAACGAAAGTATTTAGAGGGAGAGAAAGTATACAGAGGAAGTAAGAAAATCTTATTCAAGTGTGTATTTACAAATAAAGTAAAAGAGCCTATTTATAAGCTAATAATCCCTTATCTAGATTGAATTTACAAGATAAAGTTAATATTAAGAGATTAGATTGATGGATTAAATCCAAATGTTCATCCAATAAAATTTACATCCAAATCTAGATATACATAGTATAAATGGATATTCACAAAAATATTCATAACACTCCCCCTTGAATATCCATTGTATCAAGAATATGTTTCGTTAAAACCTTATAAGAAAAAAAACCTCATAGGAAAAAATCCAAATGAAAGAAAAAGAGTATATAATTCTTTTCAAAAATATGCTTTTGAAATATTACCTCACTAAAAATCTTATTAAGAAAAACCCAATGAGAAAAATCTTGATGAAAGAAAAGAGTACAGTGCATATTTTACTCCCCTCGATGACTGCATTATTTAAGATCTTTAAAATGGCGTATTTCGATCTTTTATACCAAAATTTTAAATGTTGCAATAAGAATGGCTTTGGTGAACAAATCTGCTAGATTGTCACTTGACTGAATTTGTTAAACACTAATATCACCATTTTCTTGGAGATCATGAGTGAAGAAGAATTTTGGCGAAATATGTTATGTTCAATCTCCTTTAATATATCCTTTCTTTAACTGTGCTATACAAGTAGTATTATTTTCGTATAATGTTGTTGAAATTTCTTTCTTAGTTGATAAGTCACACGTTTCTCAAATATGTTGAGTTACAGATCTTAACCAAACACATTCATGACTTACTTCATTAGTTGCTAAAATTTCTACATAGTTGAAAAAGTAGCAACTATAGTTTGTTTTATAGAACGTCATAAAATAATCGTACCTCCATATGTGAACAAGTCATTTGTCTATGATCGAGTTTTATGTGGATCAGATAAATATCTTCTATCTATATAACCAATTAAATATGATTTTAATGCATTTGAATAATATAAGCCCATATCCATTGTTTCTTGAAGATATCTAAGTATATGTTTAATTTTATTCTAATGTCTTAAAGTTGGAGAAAAGTTATATCCTGTTAATATATTTATAGCAATTGATATATCAAGTCATGTATTGCTAGCAACATACATTAGTACTTTAATTACAATAAGATACGATAATTCAAGACCAATAAGTTATTTCTTATCCTCATGAGGTAAGAAAAAGTCTTTTTTTTTTTCACATCTAGTGACCTTACAACCATTGATGAACTCAATCAATATGTTTTGTCCATATAAAATTATTATAACACTTTTGCTATATAATTGGATTGATGGACAAAAATTTTATTTATTAAGTGTTCAATTTGAAGACCCAAACAAAACTTTATTTTTCAAGGTCTTTTATCTCAAATTCTTGATTTAAGTAATCCACTGCTTTTGATAACTTTTTAGGAGTTCCAATAGTATTTAGATCATCAACATAAACAGTAATTTTCACAAATTCATATATGAATCTTTTTGTAAAAACACATAAGCATATAGTATCATTTTTATAACCTTCTTTTAACAAATATTTACTAAGACGATTATACTACATACGTCTGATTACTTTGATCCATATAAAGATTTATTTAATTTAATCAAATAATATTTGTAAAAATTCAAATTTTGTGCTTAAGGTAACTTAAATCATTTAGGGATTTTCATATAGATATCATTATAAAGTGAACCATATGAATAGGCTGTAACTATATTCATTAGACATACTTTAATCTTCTCATTTATTGCTAGATTAATTAATATAAAATTGTAATTGCATCTACCACAAGAAAATATGTCTCACAATATTAGGTATTTGGGTAAAACTTTGTGCAACAAGTCGTGCTTTATATCTTATAATCTCATTTTTTTCATTTCGTTTTCGCACAAATACTCATTTATATCTCACTGGTTTTACATCATTTGGTATACAAACTACAAGTTCAAAAACTTTATGTTTTGCAAGTGAATTCCACCTTAATTGTGTATTTTCATATTGGCCAATCATTTCTATATCTACATTCTTCACAAATATAGGTTTAAGATTCTCATTTTCTTTCATAATATTGCATTATATATTATATACAAAACTATCATTGACATTTATTTCATTTCAGTTCCTTCTTTTCCCGTCATGACATAATTGTTTGAGATTTTTTCATTTTCAATAATTTCAGATATTTGAATTTCTTTTAAAAATTTTATTAATTATGTTAGGGGTCTCTTATAGAGTTTTTATTTCCTCTTTTTGACCATATTGAATATTTACTCCTTTTCTTTTTCGAGGATTTTATCTTTAGAATCAATTGGTCTCCATGTTTCTGACGTGCCTTATCCTACAGGGACATCAATGCTAATAGGAGCATTTGCATTTGGTATATAAGATTTAGTTATTTTCTTTAGGTTTGTAAATATGTCTAGCAACTGATTTACTATATTTTATAAAAAAATTATCTTTTGGACTTCAAATTTATATTGATTTATGCGATGACCAAAACTAGATAATGATAATCCATTTAAACAAAAATTCAGTTATTTTTTCTCCCCTTAATGTTGAAAAAATTGTTTTATTAAAATGACAATCTACAAACTTTGTTATGCATAAATTTTCTATTTATAATTCTAAATATTTAATTACGAATGGATATTCGTATCTAACATATATTCGTAACCTTCTTTAAGGATTCATCTTTATGTATTGTGATGGAGCAATTGAAATATATATAACACACTTAAAAATTCTTAAATGAGAAATATTTAGTTCCTGACCATAAACTAATCATATAAGCGAGAATTTATAATAACTGATTTAGTCTAATGCATAAAAATGTAGTTGCAACTACAATGGCATATCCCCAAATAGAAATTGTTAGTTTAAATTTTATAAGTAATGGCCTTGCAATCAGTTAGAAGTGTTTAATAAATGATTTTGCTAAACCATTTTGTATATGAACATAAGCAACAAGTTCTTAAACAGTTATTCCAACTAATATGCAATACTAAAAGCTTAATATATAAATTCACCGACATTGTCAAAACAAATTGTCTTGATTACATAATTAGAAAAAAGTGCTTTCAAACAAATGATTTGAGCGATTAATCTTGTAAATGTCAAATTGCAAGTTGATAATAAATATACATTAACCATTTAGTCAATGCATCGATTAAAACTGTAAAATATTGAAATGGTTTATGATAGATGTATGAATCTACATATAAACCTGAATATGTTTAAAAATGTAAGAAATTCAATCCCAACTTTAGCTAGTGATAGCCTTATAATTTATTTACCTTGAGAGCAAGCAGTACATGAGCATTTTACTAGACTGAAAAATCTTTGAGTTTTTCAATGAATGATCATATTAATTTTCAATAATTTTTTTTGCATTATTATTGATCTAGGATGGTCCAAACAATCATTTTAAACATTAAAATCATTAGTAAACTTCTGGTTTATTATGAGTTTCAATTATTTTAATATTTATATAGTTTAATCTAGAGAACAAAGCGAGTAATTCTTTTTTCAACACACAGCTCCTACTTGAGATAATAGATGTAATATAGATGTATTAAATCTCTCTTTCATTCGTTGTCTCAATATGATATCTATTCGGACGAATATCTTTAAAACTTAATAAACTTCTTTGAGACTTAAAAGAGAATAACACATCCTCTATTATAAATTTTATTCCTCAAGGTGGTAAAACATTAGCTCTTTCAGAGCTTTTAATTAATCTTGTACTATCGGATACTGCATTAACATTGGTTTTTTTCGTTGTCAAATGGGAAAAATATTTCTTGTCTTTAAATATAATGTACATTGTAGCAATGTTTGCTAGATATATACTTAGATCATAGATCTTGAATCCAACAAGATAAATATCCATATTTTTTTTCAATAAAATAAGATATATATAATAAGAAATTTACAAGTTAACACGAAAGAACATTAAAAATATAATTAAAACACATAATAAGAACATATCATTTAAATATAATAAGAACATATTAAAGTATCTTCATAATATAATTATACTAAAATATACTAATTATTATTAAGTTCATTCTCACATATTTTCATTACCAATCAAATGATCAATTCTTTTTTTAAGACAAGAAAATCAACAATGGATATTTTCATTAGCAATTATATAATCAATTCCTCTTTCAGGGTGGACAAACATCTTGATATACTATAACAACTTGGCCATGATTAAAATTATCACAAGATGTTTTAGTTTTCAGTGATATTTGATAAAATTCAAGACGTACAACATGTACATGATCAATGGTAAATACGTTTTCTATATTCCTTTTATTCTTTCCATTTTTGTTTTTGCATTATTCATCCACTTATGATAGGTTGAAAGTATTCATCCATTTTTGGTGGGTTACAAGTATTCATCCACTTTTGATGGGTTATCCACTTCTCATGAGTTAGTGGGTTAAGGTATCCATCTATTTCTGGCGGTAAAATTATCTATCCACTTCTGGTGGCAAAATTATCTATCCACGTCTGGTGGCAAAATTATCCTTAATTAAAATAGTGATAGTGTAAATTATTATGATGACCCCTTTCAGGTCAATGATCATAATTATTAAATAATGTGGCATTCACTTCAAGGAATAGATAGATTCAAAACCATGACCATAATTATTAAATAATATAGCATCCACTTCAAAGAATGGGCGGATTTATAATTTTTTATTAGTAGTTTATTTGTCGCATTCACTTAAGAGAATGAATATTTATGATTTTTCATTAATAGTTATATAATAGCAAATTCACTTTCTAATCAAGGAATAAAATATAATAAATACTACATGATAGCAAAATTCATATTAAGGTTGATTTTTGAGAAATGAAAATACTCAAAAGATGTCAAGTCACTTACTTGATTTGTTACAACAAGAAATTAAAGACCAACCATTGAAATCCTTTTAAAGTTTGGGATGATAAAAACAAAATAGTACGAAAGCTTGAGAGATTAGAGAATCATGCTTATAATGTGTTATGAAATAAATCTTAAAAGAATAACTATAGAAAAATATAAATGAAAGTATTTAGAGAGAATAAGAAAATCTTATTCAAGTGTGTATTTATAAATAAAGTGAAGGTACCCATTCATAGGTTAATAACCCCTTATCTAGATTGAATTTATAAGATAAAGATAATACTAAGGGATTAGATGGATGAATTAAATCCTAATGTTCATCCAATCTAATTTACATCTAAATCTAGATATATATTATATAAATGGATATTCACAAAAATATTCATAACATCCATAAGATAAGAATATTCCTTGATAACGCTTTTAATTACTTGATATGTATTCAAAATTTATAAAAAAATTGTTGTCCTTAAAAGCAAATATAATAATTAATGCATGCTACTAGGGATAGAAAAAATAATCAAGCTAAGTATCTTGATTGACAAAATAAATAAATAAATCACTTTACATAAATTTGTTGGGTAGACTTTCACTTTTAGACATGCATATGGAATGTGAAATTCAATGACCACAAAAGAATATAGCATGAGCTTTTTCTGCCACTATGCCTTCCTTTTGCAAGTCTTCACTTCCAAGTCTCGAGTAGAAGGTTTAAAAGTTAAAATTCTCTTGAATCTAGTTCAAATGATAAAAGATAAAGTGAAATTTGAAATGGGTGAATTTATGCTCTTCTTAACTTAGCACATACATTTATTATGTGGTGCTAGATGCATATAAGAAATGGTGAATGATTAAATATTTTCTTTAGGAACATATGGTGAATGATTATATATAATATTTAATTTTTCATATATAATATACCATTGATTGAAGTTTTGATATGGTATGTAATTGAGGCTTTGCACAAAAATAGGCATATCTCACCAACAAAAGAAGAATCTTACCTTTCCCAATTCAATTACAGTTTTTCCTGAAAGTGGATCGAAACATTTCCACATCAGGCAAGAGAGAAAAAAAAAATAAAATAAGATAAAAAAAAAAAAAAGTGATCACATTTATAACATCCAAACTTATGAATTGGGTTAGGCCCCCATATGGCAGAAAAAGGCAAAGAATATCAGGTTTTTGGACTATATATCTGCAGCCAGACAATAAACGTGTGTCAATTTAAAATTGAATGTGCCATTCAATGGTTACCAAATATGAGCTAATTAATTTGATGTTTTATTTTAGTCAAAGTTTACGAATTTACGTAGAGAATTTATTTGTTAGGTAAAGAACATAACATTTTCAATTGGAAATAAATGATGACAAAGGTTTCACCATTGAAGGACCAATCACATTTTGTTCTTCAAAATTAACTTTTCAATTACATCATATAAATTTATCAACTTAATTATCGATTTTGATTTTGATTTTTAATTTATTATTTAATAATTTTTCACTTAATTCATAGTATTAATGGTCAAATAGCTTCATGAAAAGTATTTGTAACTGTCTTATTCATATCTATATCGTGAACCTTACGAAATTTCATGATTTCAATCACATTGAAATTTATAATCTCAAGCATGGGTGACGTGCTAAACTTGGGCATGAATCTAGATAGCACTTTACAAACAAAGATATTTTTCGTTATGAGGTAATAAATTTCCATTGCCTTGTAATAATATCATGTTAGAGAGAGAGAGAAAAGGAAGTTGCAATTACAAATATTTCCACGTGACCAAAAGCAAAAACCAGTTGGCTGTGGGGATTGTTCTGGAAAAGAAATGGGGGGATATTGAAGAATTTTTCAATTAAAATGGCTGACCTACACTTAATGGTATTATCTACTTATCTTTCTTCTACTCTCCTTTGCCATGTGGCCCAAGTAAAGCAATCTGATTTCTTTTCTCGATCTCTCCAAATTCAGAATTTCATTTATAGCATGTGATCAATGTTATTTCATCACGTGATTCTTTTTGAGGTCGATCTAAAAGTTGATGGTGGATGGTTTTGTGACGAGGTCCTAAACAGAGGCAAGCAAACCAAATATCTTGCGCCTCAACTAAATATGATTGCACCACTCCTTTAACACCCCGGCAATCAAAAACTTATTCTTCGTACAAATATAATTTCTCATGTTACTTTCATGTTTTTTACATTTATTATTATTCGAAAAAAAAAAACTTTTGAATTTAGATTTTTATATATGAAATAAAATGAATTTATCATTATTAAATGAGATGTTCGGATTGCTACAGATCGTTTCGAAATTTATCTAATTATTACAAACCTCAGTTATTTAAAATCAAGCGAGTTTTAATAGATTATTTAATTTTATAATAAAATCTTGTATAAATGAATTTATATATATATATATATATATATATAAGTTGGTATTTTAACTTGAATGTCAAATCAAACAAAATAGGTGGGGATGAACACTCAACCCACTTGTTAAAATTAGAAACATTTCAAAAAAAAAAATCAGATGACAAATTGACTACCAAACAAGAAAACACTCAAGAGACGAAAAAAGAAAAGAAATGCAAGCTTGCATGAAAATTGTGGAAATGCTACAAGCAGAAAAATTAGGAAGATATTTAAAAGAGAGCGAGCAAACCCCGTGGCGCTTTCACGTTCGGTTGGGTGCACGAAGATATCACATGGGAGAAAATGCTCCTGTCCTGTCCTGTCCTGGCGTGGTGGTCCCAATCGAACGCCGTTCTTTTATTTCATTTCTCACTCAATCCTCGAATCATGATCATCCTGACCGCACAGAATGGTTTCCCAACTGTCAAAATCTACGGCTCCAGTCGCCCCCATGTTTCATTGTCAAAAACATTGGACGAAGGAGGTTTAGTCACATCTTTGTATTAACAATGTTTTTCAATAATAATGATTATTAATTTTTACCACGTGTAATGTATATAAATTTTTATTTTTTTATTTTTTAAAAATAATAATTAAATATAAGATATAAATATTTTAAAGTGTAAGTTTGAATGAATAATTAGAATTTTGTAAAATTAAATACAATTAGAATTTTTATTTACAAATTGAATGTTTATAGTAAAAGTAGTTAAAATTATAATTTAAAAATATCTATTTTCATCAATAAAAAAACTTTCAAATATTCATATTTTTATATATATTATAGATAATTAATAACAATATACTATAATATCTATAATAACTATTATTTCTTATTTATTATCTAACATGGGAACTAAGTTACAAGGACTTTAGATATTGGACTTTTGACCTTTCATTAGAAGAACATAGAGATTCTGTGTTAAGTCAATTTAAGTTGTTTTTATAAAGGAATTTTTGAAATAAATGTATTATTAATTTTATATAGGAAGACATGTGAAAAATAATATAAAATCACTTGTAACATATTCAATTACATGTGACTTGACCAGAACGATTCCTTGTGGGGGAAAAGCATGTTTGGAAAGATGTCAAAATTTTTGTCTGCAAAGCAAGGCTCATACGACTGCAAAACGTTTTCATCCTTTTTCTCAGTTTTGACATGGGAAAATGACGGACCATTATACACTAAGTGGGGCCAAAATATGCACAGCTAAAAAGCAACTTGTGTCAATGTGGGTGGTGAACTCAAAAGGTGGGGCACGAATTAGATTAAGATGGGAGTTTAGAAAAATTAAAATAATAATCATGTGTAACGACCGGGGTTATTCTTTAGTTTTGGAAATTAAAATAACAATCCCGTGTTGTTAAAACCATGATTTTTGAAAGCAATTGATTTTTTTTTTATAATTAAAAAAAATTCAAACCCTATTTATTAAATAAAAAATTATACATCAACTAACAATTAAATACTCGAATACTTGAAAGCAATTGATTGATCTCTTCGTTATTCAAATAGAATTTTCAGTTACCAAGTATATCCTATGCATTGCAGGGCTGTTCACCATTAACTAAATTTGAAACAGTAATTTTTTTAAAGAAAAAAAGAAGCACCCTTCGGCACAAATGGAAAGTCAAAAGATTCGGAAAAGAGTTTGGTGAAGCCGAAAGCAAGTCCAAAGGATTACGTCTAGTTCTAATGCTGGTTCGATGGTTCCAATTTCCCAACCGTGATCACTACCTTGTCCATTCAATCCAAAGAGAAGAATCGTTTTGAAAGAAACCAGCTTGTTCCAGTTGAAATTAGGGTCCCATGAAAGTTAGGGAGTTAGGCTGAATTTTGTTTGGTATAAATCATGCAACAATACCAGAGGCATAATGTTTTTGTTATGCTGAGAAGGGAAACTGAAAATCCTTTTCTTCAACCTAACAAATCTTTACAAAGGTTTCAATTATGGATGATACATACATTGAATAATGCAAAATAAAATCTCCACCCGTTTTTAAGGTAAGAGAACATATTTATAAAGCAACAATTCCATCCGCAATTCGACCAACCGGATACCAGCCATGCCTAATTCATTTCAAAAGATGAGTAACATGCTTTGCAAGAACGTGCCATTGTTCATGCGGATGGAAAAAGATGACTGCGGAATCCAGAGTTGGGGGTAGGCTCTTACCATTTACGGAATAACATATCATCTGTCATCTTGATGCTTTTGGCAGGATAACTGCAAGGAATGGTCACATCACATCTTGATGAAGCTACTTACCTGCCAATATGAACGTAATTTGTTAAGTTTATGGCTCCTTGAGACAAATTTGCAAGGAGTCTCATACTCCATCAACACTTCATTCTAAAATGATGGCAGAAAAATGCTATATTAGGACAAAGCATATCATTTAAAAGGTGAATATAAATTAAGAAAAAAGTGAAAAGAAAACAGAAAGAATAGCTATTATTAGGTTGATTGTAAACGCCAGCCAAATAAGACAAACCATAAATTCCATCAATTAGGTTTAGGAAATCTTGAAGGCAGGTTTAATTTTGATGATAATACCCACTGCAGCTTCACAAGAGCCGTACCCAAAAATAGATTCGGGAAATGCATGCGGGTTTATATCATACCAATGTTGAATGCAAACATTTATTAATTCATATTAAGCTCAAAGGAAATGATATTGTGGAGCACTCTCCGTTGCCTGCTTGAAATTACTCTCAATAGCTACTAAAACTCTGGAGAAACAGCAGAAACTATTGACTATGATGATAAACATTAACCTCACCCATCTAAAAATGACTTCAAAATGTGTATTTCCATATTGTGTGATGTCCTAGTCCTTTAAGATTTGATGTGACTGCAAGCAGAACTAGTCATCTATAGTTCTCTAAATATGGAATGGAACTGGCAGACGTTTTCTCTCAACAAATTGGTAACACTTCTAACTATTCTCCTTTTCTCTCTGTTTAATTTATATATTTTGTTGTAGGTTAAAGAATTTATTCTCCTTTCTACTTTCTTTCAACCTCCATTCATGGGATTAGAGAAAATAAAAAAAAATTGTAAAAAATAATCTTCTTTATAAGTTCAATTCAAAAATATCATTTTTTATAGTTTTAACTATTTTTAGTCAATTTTTGACATGACTTGATAATAATACCCTTTAAACAATTTCAGATAAGTTAAAATGGTTTCAGTTTTCTCTATCCCGCCATCCAGACAAAAATTTTAAAATTAAATCTCGATTTCTCTCTTTGGTCAAATACCGTCTATCTCGTCATTCAGCAATGATATCAAGTTCTTTTTTATTTTATTTTATTTTTTTAGATAATAGATCTTGGGGTTCTCAAGGACTATGAATTGCGATTTTACTCTTCTATGGTGATTGCAGGCAGTATGATGAATTTGGTAATTAGATGCTTTCTGGTGATGACTTGTTTCAAAACTTGTGTTGCGATGGAGATGCCTGTGTTGATGAGTTGGATCAAATTGGTTAAGATGATGGGCTCAGGAAAAAAAAATAGTTGAAGTATGTTTGATGGATTTTATGGTGGTTCACAGTTTTATTGTATCTGAAATTGGGATGATTGTTAAGTATATTTGCTAAAGATTTTGATTTTTTTTATAAGATTTTTAATTAAAATTGTTCAAAGAATATTTTATAAAGGGAGTATATTTTGTTTTTGCATAAAAAGAGTGAGCAAGGCCCTATCGATAGGGATTTATTTTGTCTTGCTTTGGAGAGTTATGGAGTTTTGTAATCTATTTTTTATGAAATGCATAATTTCATGGCTTAGCAAAAAAAAAAAATACGTGTTTTATGTTCTTGAGTTTTTTGATTTATTCATAAAATCTCAAAGTTAAAGAATTGAAATTGATTAGACTGATTTTTAAATATTACGAGATTGATTTTTAAGCATTACGTGACTTAATCACTGTGTGACTGATTTTTAGGCATTACGTAATTAATTTTAGACATTACATGACTGATTTTTAGGTATTGTGTGACTAATTTTTAAGTAATGCCTAAGTCACACAATGCCTTACTAACAAGTCACGCAATACCTATCAACTAGTTATGCAATACTTTATCAGAAACTAGTCACATAATGTCTTATTAAAAATTAGTCAAGCAATATCCAAAGTCAGTTACGTAATGCCTATCAACTAGCCATGCAATGCCTTATCAAAACTAGTTACGCAATACCTTATCAAAAACTAGTGACGCAATGTCCAAAATTAGTCACGCAATGCCTTATCAGAAACTAGTCACGTAATACCTTATCAAAAACTAGTCACGCAATGCCTTATCAAAAACTAGTCACGCAATGCCTAAAGTCAATCACGTAATGTCCAAAATCAGTCACGTAATGCCTAAAAACTAGTCACGTAATTTTCAAAAATCACTAAAACTACTGAATTCCATTTAACAAGATCAATAACTTCAAACGATACACCATATTTCATTTAACAATATAATTAACGAATATGAATATTCAAAATGTTCAAAAAATTTTCTTCATATATCAAAAATCACTCTAAAATGATTAAAAATGCTCTAAACGCTCACAGGTTTTCTTCGTGTATCAAAAACTACTCCAAAATGCTCAAAATGTTTAAACGTTTTTCTATCTGATAAAGAATACTCCAGAGATGAATAGTCTGATTGAAAAAGCTTAAAAAATATGAGTCAGTTTGAGACACAAATCTAAACATACTTGACCTGTTAATAAGTTTCGGGTTGAGACGCGGAACCAAATAAATGGATCGATTTATTAAGAGTAATTTTGTCTAAATTTTAATTCTCTTGGCTAAAAACAGTTAAAATTATGAAGAAATCTATTGTCAGAAACACGTTATACATAAAACCCATTTAAAAAAAGAACCCGAAAATAAATTTCATAAATATTTGCACATCTCTGCCAGATACAGAGTGCATGCCATCTAGATTTGTACCAAATAAAACAATCCCTTTTAAAAGAACACTCAAATAATAATAAACTTCAAGGCAATGGGGGCAAAAATCACTTCAACAAAGTGGCAAAACATGCAAGAAGCCAAGAACCCTATGAAACAATGCAAAAAGAAAGACAAAGTTGTTTAAAATTGAGAGTTGAGAATAGCAAGATATAAAATTTAGGCAATTAAGCTCTTCAAAAGCAAGATTTGGCCACCTCCTATAAATTGCCTTATGTGAACAACCAGTAGTACATGCTTCTTTTCTACAAAAGAGAAAAGACTACATGACAGTTAACATATCACACTCATATACCACAGTCTAATAATAGATCATTATTTCTTCTTTTGATTGGCATGCAAGCCCAACATTACTTGTAACAAAACACAGTGGTGGAGCAAAGTGAAAGAGAAAACAATGTCACCTTACATACACGGCCAAGAAAAAAAGCTCACTCATGGCATTCAAGTCCATGGCCACTTAGCATCTCTCCATACAAACAATCGTTCCCCATGATTTCTCTCTGCCACAATTCCTGGACAACTTCCTCCAACCTGCATGAATTCATCTTTCTTCTCTCCCACTGCTCGACAGCATTGCAGTTTTCTATCATGCTTCAAAGCTTCCTCCCTGTATGATGGGTTAGTGTACCTTGGGTGTTGTATGAAAGGCACATTTTTCCACCATAGCTTTATAGCCTGAAAAACATGGTAATTGGGAATGAAAACCTAATAAATTCTAAAGCATCTAGCAAATATATTTTAGTCCAAGCTCCGGTAGAATGAGTTGACAGGGTGTACATTCCTAATGGCAACTGTAAAACCAATAGTCACTCAGGCTCTGGGACATATCCAGGTAAAACGGAGACAAGTTGCATAAGTAATAAACTAATCTCAACATTATAAGCAACTTGTTATTTAGCAGGTAAAATTAAACTTTATGTTACAGCCTCCAAAATGCATATTATTTACCACACAAGACGCCAGTTTAGATAGCTTATACAGTGTTAGGTATTGCAATTTTTATGCTGATATATCAACTTGGCACTTAGATGAAACTGGGTATGACAGTGCAGCAGGGTTGCGACCCAGGAGAGAGTCCCGAGGCACCGAGTTAAGGGTGTAAACTTGACATTTAGTAGGTTAGTTGATATAAAAAACATCATACTCATAAGGTTTTAAAGAATTAAGGTTCAAATAAACAAGTGTTTATGCTTGAGAGTAGTGAGTATGATCCTCTTTCATAATTTAAAGAAGCAGTGTTCTATCTTTATACCAATTGGTTTTTTTAATAAATAATCTGTCATTTTCTCAAATAACCCTAGCATTGGGTTCAGTTTAGTAAACTTTCAAGTGATACTCTAAAAGATTACAATCAACTTGTTCTGTTCCCGTCACTTTTTTTGCTATCAACAGAATACAGCTAACACGAAGGTTTCAGACCAAAAGCAGGCAAACTGATATGCTATTCCATTTCGATAATGTTTTCTTGAAAGAAAAAGGAATATGTAAAAATAAGAAATCAAACTACCCTGTAAAATTCGCTAGACTGATTTAGAGTATGAATAGGTCTCAAGGTAGACACTACCAACAAAGAAAAATAAAAGCTCATAAAATGATGGTAAATAGGCTGAAAATACTTTTTCTATCTACATAATCGCCTGAAGCAGTGGAGAGTTAAGTGAGATAAGTCCAAACTCAGATCAAGCACCCAACCCAGACCAAAGATCAGAACTTTTTAGTTCCACTTACATGCCAATATATCCATAAGGCAACCTTATGAGGCATCAACCAGAAAAATAGTGCATGATCATGCACCAATGCTGGGGAGATTCTTTTAGCTTTCAAGGTAGCCAGAAAATAGTCACCAAGCTCGGGGTGTTGGACAGAAATTGCAACTAGTAAATTATCCCCAGGAGCATTTACTTTAACACTCCAATTCCCACGCATATCCTGCACATTTTTTCAAAGATCCTAACTTGTTTTGGAGAAGACACTTTTCTCAATAAAACAAATGATGAAACAAGCATTCCAAGAATGTTGCATGATAAAATCAATGTCAAGATAAACCATAAGAGAAACCACATCTTCTCAAATATCTAGAACATATACATAAATTATTCACCGTATTTATACATCCAAGCTGGAAATAAAATTTCAAAGAGCAATTCGGCATCACTTATTTATAAATCCAAAATTGAAAATCACTGAAATACTACTATCAATCATTATGAGATGTAAACCTTAGCAAACTCTATTTTAATAGATCTACGTATACCCATCCTGGTCCTAATCCATGCAGTTCTAGCATATAATTTTTTTTTTCTCTTTATTCAGTCAGAAGATAATGAGCTGCCCCTGGACCTATCAGCATTTTAATAATACTAACAAACTCATAACCACACATGATAAATACGCCCATGCTTAATTTTCTTTTCGACCAAGCTTAAGCTTGAATTCAGCTTGTACATGGTAAATTGTCAAGTGGAGCACAAAACAACACTATTGTTTGGGTTGATGCCTCATTTGCATTCATAAATCCCCATCCCCCATACCCACAAACGGAGCAAACTTCTAAATTGATTTAGCTAAGGATAGCGTCAACTCGTGAAATTGATTTAGCTAAGGATGATTAATTTACAAAAAATGAGGCATTTAGATGGGCACTTACCATAAAAGGGCTCACATGCAATGGTTTGGCCACTAAATCAGAATTTGGGTCCAAGACAAACCTAACTCTTTCGCCCCACGGTGTATTTGTTACCTAAAACAATAAATCAACAGCAATGTCAGCAAACACCCTAGTAGAATGCAGCTAAGCATACAAAAATACAACTTTTTTTTCATCCCTAAGTATACAATACAACTTCTAGTCATATTTTGATCAGTTCTATTACTAAGTTAGACTAGCTACTTTCTTTTTCAAGTTTTACAAAAGTTTCCAATTAGGTGCAAATTCAACGCAGAAAATACAGACCTCAGCAATGCACTTCTTCAAAAGCTTAGTGGATCCCTCCAAATCATAGCAATAATATAAACTCAATGGATTTTGTTCATATCCCACGCTTGGAGGAATTGTTAGTAGAAAACTGTCACAGTATTAATTCATTTCATAAATTTTTTTCAAACATTAAGATAAACAAGATAAAAGAAAAAAGAAAAAAGGGAAAGAAAATTCAGTAACTCACACTGGGCCGGTGGTTTCGGCAGTCCTACGAGCCTCGTTGGCGGAAAGGTGGTCGGGCGGCGCTTTGGGAGCGTTATCGAGGTCGAAGAGAGCGTAGCGGACAGAATACCGGAAGGAGTGGCGGACGGGGCGGCGTCGCTCGTGCCATACGGTGCCCTCGTAAAGAGAAACGTGTTCATTTTCGGTTGTGGAGAGTGGAGGCGGGCGGCGCTGGCGCGGGAGTAGGAAGCGGAAGGGGAGGAGGAGGGAGAAAGCGAGGGAAGTGAAGAAGGCCGATAGGATAGAGCAAAAGAGATAGAAGATTTCCATTTTCCCGTTAAGTGGCGATTGGTGGTTGGAGGTGTACTTTTATTTCGGATTGCATGATTGACGTCATGTCAGCGGCTGATTTTTTTATATATATTAATGCAAACCAATCAAAAGAATTTTCCATAAAAATTTTCTAATGAATTTCATTATTTATAACTGAAATTATTATATAATAAACCGTATGGAATTCTTTAAGCTTAAGCGAATTGGTGCATTGTGTGGTTTGATCTGCCACACTTAAAATATCAAATATTTTTAAAAAATTAATTAAAACTAACTAAACATAAAAAACGATCAAACTAATTATTCATAAATTAATTTAATTTAAAATTAATAGATCAAAATTTTATCACTTTTTTAACAAATTATGATATTAAAATTTATAAACTTCATTTATAATTATAACATATAAAAATTATGTATAAGTTAAATATAGATATATATAATATATTATTTTATTATATATATGAAATTAATGACATAACTTATATATTATAATATTTTAAATTTTATATCAAAGTTTGTATAAATAATAACTAATATTATAAAAATTAAGGCGATAATTAAAAAAATTATTAAGTGTAATCATATATATAAAGTAAGTTACGGTAATACTTATGTATAAATTAAATATAATTATATCTATAATATATTACTTTATTATGTATGTATGAAATTAATGACACAATTTATATGTTATAATATTTTATATCAAAGTTTGTATAAATAATATATTATAAAAACTAAAGTGATAATTAATAAGGTTATTAAGTATAATCATATAAATAAAATTTATTATAAGTTATAGTAATATTTATATATAAATTATATATATAATGTTTATACAATTATATATATTTATATATATTAATAACATTTTATATTACAAAACATTATTAAAGTGTAATAAGTATAACATATTAATATGTAAGATATTTACCATTATATATTATAATACTAACATATAAATTGTAATATTTAAAATATATAACTTGTAAGTTTATATTAATACAAAATTATAAATAAATATATATAGCTAAAATTAAATTGTTATGATTTGATTTGTATTCTTACATATAATAAACTAAAATATTTTAAATATATTATTAATTAAGTTTACTATCAATTCTTCTTAATATATATATATATATAATATTATATATATTAATATATATATAACATATTATATAAAAAAAAATTTTTTAGTGAATTGGTCTAAAAATTTTAAAATCGGGAATTGACCAAAAAAACCAATTCAACTAAATATTTTGAACCAATTGATTTAATGAATCAATTAAATAGACTCATTTTACCTAAATCATATTTAATTTTAATAAATAATTAATCTAATTTAATTTTACTTACCTGTAATTCTTTATACGAGCCAGCAGCTTCTTCTTCAATTCAAGAGGGCCTCCGCCCAAAACAAGCTTTGCACTATTCAACTCCAAAACAATGATGATAGTCCAATTTTTCACGCATAAATTTTCCTTGTTTTACATACATCAATCACATTTATTGCTACACGAGTTTCACTCTGTTATTCACGTATAATATGTATCACTCCATTTTATTCGGACTGCTTAACGAAAAATTGAATAAATATAACCAATTTAAATATTTATTTTTATTTTTTTAAAAAGTTTGGATTAATGTCATTTTAGGCTTTAAACTTAATTTGTTCAATGGACTTGGAATACAATTTGTTATTTGGGTCCAAAGCCCAACTTATTAATGGGGTTTAAAAGCTCTCAAGGGTTAATACTTAACAGGCCATTTGGGCCTTGGACAATCTTGAAAAATCACACTAATAAAAAATAAATGAAATAAAAATTAAAAAAATAATAATAATACAAATCATGCCCTAAGGTCAAAATCAGTGCACCTGTCGAAGGCGTTATCTTTTAAAAAGTCAAATGCCAATGTTGTTGGAAGTTTTCGCACTG
Source organism: Theobroma cacao (assembly GCF_053813885.1). NCBI lineage: Eukaryota > Viridiplantae > Streptophyta > Magnoliopsida > Malvales > Malvaceae > Theobroma > Theobroma cacao. The sequence continues at coordinate 27,447,328 of NC_142644.1, forward strand.
TGCTCAACATGCTGACGGAAAATTTTTTTACCGTCAAACTATTGAAACTTTAAAGGTTAATATTGGAACTTTACTGAACTATGGTAATTGGATGTATTAGGGAGCATTTGTGTAGGGATTTGTCAAAATAGTATAATACTCCATCACTTTGATAAAAAAAAAAAATTCAAATTGGATGCATTAGGGTTAGAGGTTAAGAAACTTTGAAAGATCTTACATTATCATCCCATTCTCATGGGAATCTTTGCATCTATTGACATGGTTCAATAAACTAAATCACCTAAATTCTTATTTGTTATTGTTTTAAAAAAATAAAGCTAAAAGAAATATATTATAAATCTTTTAAATTAGAACATGAATAGCAATCCTTCTATTCCATTTGCTTTTTTCATGACAAAAGAATTTTACTAAACAAAAACCAATTTATTTTTCTAATAAAAAAAAAAAAGGAAAAGAGGAGAAGAAGAATGAATCAATAATGGATCTTTGTACTTAGAAATTGTGAGCTCAGGAGCACCAGATGACTGCCCTACTAGAAACTAATTTCAACCACATTAACGAGCCGCTGGTTAGGGTCGTTAGTTGGTCTAAGGACCTGGTGGGTCACCAAACGATACACGTCATACACAAACCAGAAAAACCACACGCTCCGTTATCTTACACCCTCAATTTCATCGAATCGAATCTCCCCACGTTTTGCAAAGGAGGGCAATTTCGTAACCCAACTTCCTTTTTCCACCCTCGTGTCCGCAATCCATTCGAACATGTTGAAACGTCACAGGTGAGCATTAATACCGAAGCAAATAGTCGTCGATGAAAACGAAGCCCTTTTAAGGTGTGGTGGCTCGCTCTCTTGGCACTTGAAATAAATCGCCCAACGTAAACTAAAAATTAATAAAAGACCCTCAAATTCTCCGCCCATTTCGATTTCCTTTTCACGTATAAATTTCCACTCTCCCTCTTAAATCCATTTCCATTTCCATTTCCATTTCCATTTCCTTTTCTTTGAAATTAAATTTCATTTTTCATTATCTTTTTGTTTTTCGCGGGTGCAAATCCAATGGCCGCGATCTTCCAAGGAGTTGGAGCTGCTGCAGCTTTATCGTCGTCACCGTCCAATTCTTTTGATTCCAAGAAGTTGCTTTTCTCTCCTCGTAGATCCTTCTCCGGTTCGCTGCACTCAATTTTTTCTTCGATTTTCTACTGGTTTCGTTTCTTTCTTTTTTAGTTAATTTTCTTTTTGAAATTTGATTTGATGCAGTGAAGAAAGGGGCGAGCGTTGTTGTGGTCAGATCTGATGGAAACGTGAACTTGGATTTGAACCCTAGAGGTCGAAGGGCTCAGCAATTGATTGCCAATGCAGTTGCTGTAATGATTCTCCCTTTTCTCTTTCATTTTACATTTTGATTTTTTTTTTTATTTTGTGTTGTTACTAAATTTGATTGTATTTTGTTAATGTTTCAGACCAAGGCTGACAGCTCTGCAACTTCTTCATCTTCAAAACCAGGGTATGATTCTAATTTCGATTTAAAGCTAACTTTCGAACTAGTGTTGCATTGTAGTCCGCTGCTCAATTTTGTCTTTAAAGATATGATTTTTATGAAAGTAAAAGGCAAGTAGTTAAAATAACAACTAAATTGTGTTTTAGTGTCTGGTGGCGATATGAAATATGTTGATTTTAGTACTACATTATTAGCATTGGTTGGCAAATGTTGTTAAAAACTTCGCTGTCTAATGATATTCCTTGAAGATAACATCAAAATCTTTTATTTTTTGTTCTGTTGTTTTTTTTTTTAGATTTTTATGTATTTTGGTTTTCTAATCAGATTTCTCCATGGGCATATTTGACTCAAATGCTGCTTTTTTATTAGGTTTAATCACATAATTCTTACATGTATCTTATTCTTCAGACTTTTTAAATACAAGTCTGAGAGATACCATTGATACCATAGTTTCTAGCACGTGTGAGGAATGTGTGTGCTTAGATAATTTCCTGTTTGTGCATTTGATTCCATTCACCCCTTTGTGAAATCAATGCTGTCTTTCATAAGTGAACTATTTGTTGGTATCGCTATGTTGTAGTTTGCTTACTCTTTTTCATTCATGCCTTTGTTTTGACAAGCATTGTTCTTCGCTGTTGTAATCCTGCAAGTTTTAGTGCAGTTACTGAGCTATCGCAGACCTGTTTTCCTTTTATTGTTGTCAAATAAGATGCCAAATGTGCATTGTTTACAAAATATATTTCTTGATCCATGTTTCTTTTTCCATTTAGTTACTTCTACATTATTTCCGAAACATGTAATTTTTTCTTGTTATCAAGTAACAGTAACAAGATTGCATATACTTAAAATGGTTTCAAATGAAATTCAAATAAAATTTATTTCTAAAGGAAAACCTCATTGCTTATTTCCATTGACGATAAGGAAGTTTTTCTCCTTTAGTTAGTAGCAAAGTTTTTGGTTATAACCTTATAGGAAAGGGCTGTGTGTGTGGTTTTATATGTGTCAAATGTGAGTGAAAAGGGCATCAGTTGAGTGTTGGATGTATGTATGTGTTGGTGTATAATGTCTCTGTTTTTGTGTGTTGCAATGGCATAATATTGCATCATCAAATTTCTGCATTCATACTTGTTTGCATTATCATGTCTTTTGTTTTTTCTATTTTCTTTTAGGAAAAATGTTAGCACTATCATGTCAATATCACTTATCGGTATTGAATTTAACTAGATCATTATTTTATTGCCAGACATGAGCTTTTACTCTTTGAGGCTTTACGAGAGGGCTTGGAAGAAGAAATGGAGAGGGATGCCTCTGTATGTGTCATGGGTGAAGATGTGGGTCACTATGGAGGCTCATACAAAGTGACCAAAGGACTGGCTACAAAGTTTGGGGACCTTAGGGTGCTTGACACCCCTATTGCTGAGAACTCCTTCACTGGCATGGGAATTGGAGCTGCTATGACTGGTCTGAGACCAGTTGTTGAGGGTATGAACATGGGATTTCTCCTCCTTGCTTTTAATCAGATCTCCAATAACTGTGGTATGCTCCATTATACATCTGGTGGTCAGTTTACCATTCCCATAGTTATTCGTGGACCTGGTGGTGTTGGACGTCAACTGGGGGCTGAGCACTCTCAACGCCTTGAGTCATATTTTCAATCAATCCCTGGAATCCAAATGGTTGCGTGCTCAACCCCTTACAATGCCAAGGGCTTAATGAAGGCCGCGATCAGAAGCGAGAACCCTGTTATACTTTTTGAGCATGTTTTGCTTTACAACCTCAAGGAGAGAATCCCAGATGAAGATTATATCTGTAATCTTGAGGAAGCTGAGATGGTAAGGCCTGGAGAACATGTCACTATTCTAACCTATTCACGGATGAGGTATCATGTGATGCAGGCTGCAAAAACTTTGGTGAACAAGGGTTATGATCCTGAAGTAATTGATATTAGGTCTCTGAAACCATTTGATCTTTACACTATTGGGAACTCAGTCAAGAAGACACATCGTGTTCTTATTGTGGAGGAGTGCATGCGGACTGGTGGTATTGGTGCTAGCTTGACTGCTGCCATCAATGAGAATTTCCTTGATTATTTGGATGCTCCAATTATGTGCTTATCTTCACAGGATGTGCCAACACCATACGCCGGAACATTGGAGGAATGGACTGTTGTTCAGCCAGCCCAGATTGTGACAGCCGTTGAGCAGCTCTGTCATTAGTTGCAACAGCAGAAATAGTGACGGCATAATTGAAGTTTTGTTACTCTTGTTATGTTTATTTCTAAACAAGTTCTCTTGCAACCTTGTTTTTGAAGTCTAATTTCTGTTTGTTAGCAATTTGTGTTAGTTAAATCTTGCAAAAGTTCATCGAGTTGAGGCCTTCTGTTTGATCCAGTTCTTTCTTCACTGAAATGGCAAGTGAGATCTTGTTTCAGCAATAGTTACAGGTAGAGTACTGGAAAATAACTCTCCACTTCCAGTTGCTCTGTCACATTACTAGTGAGATAAGCCATGTAATTCATTTTGTCTATTTTTTCCCTATGGAATGTGGTGTGGCAAAATAATCTCAGTTATTTATATCTTTTTATTATTGTCTTTAAATTGCAGTGGTTTTCACCTTCAAACGTAATCACCTCGTAGTGGCATTCTAACTTCTGAGTTGTCTGGGCTGTCTGCTCAGGTTTCTTGTATTGGGCCAACATCTAAACTGGGCTCTTTTATAGAGTTTTGATTTGAGCAGAAGCTAACTCATGCTTAATATTGTTGGTTCTTTTTCGTTTTTAGGTACTTAACAGAGGGTTCTCTGTCCATGCTAAGAGAACCCTACTCGATTATATAAGATCAATGAGAAGCTGATCGTGATGTTTTTGTAGATTGGGGTGAACCTTAATGTGAATCATTGAAATTTGATACGTCAGATATTTTATAGTAACTTCTGTTAAAGCTGTAGGCCCTTTCTTTGGGATTACGAAGTTGGGGAGGGAAACTTAAAACTTATTTAGGACATTTGGAAAGGTGACGTATGGCTGCTATCGTGCCATTTCAATTGCCATAAAGCTGGACTGTGTTTTACTTCCTCCTTTTTGCACTTTCTATCATTAAGATTAGATGAGATTAATTAGTGGATTCAAACAAGCATGTTGAGTGGCTTCTGCCAACCATGTGAAGGATTCATACCCTGGAAAATGGTCTTGCTGAAGCAATATACTAACGACAGTTTGCCAAAGGATCTTGACACAGTAAAAAACGTTGGGTCTTTGAAAGCTGTTACATGAATGGCTATGTTTTTCAGTGTGTCAGCTAGTACATGCATAACAATGTGTCCAGCAGTCGAGGAAAGCAATCATTACAGAGATTGACAACCTCTTGCTTTCTTGATTTGCATTCAAATCTACCCATGTGGAAGACATGAGGAATAAATCAAATTATTAATAGACGGCTAGATATTTCTTTAAGAGATAGGAGGCCTTGTTTTTATGTCTGAAGTCATAGTGCTGGTTCTCGATCCAGTTGTGTTGTCTTGAATCTTGATTCCATAAAAATCTATGGCATTCTATGTACATGTATCAGCATTAATTGTTTCTGTCAAAAAAGATGAGTTGATCTTGTTAGTAGTGATGGGTGCTACTTTGCTGGCTTGATTTTCAACCACATACATATGCATGTGGGCATCTGCAGGGAGCAGCAAAACCGGAGCATGCTCTCTTTCTCACAGTAGAAAGCTATACCAGTTATGTCGGATTGTCCGCTGAAGAGTAGTATGAGTTCCTGATATACTGTTTACTCTTTCACTTTTGGTTCAAATGTTTTGAGAAAAAGATCGCTAGACAGCAATACATTATTTAAATTATGCCCAAGTTTTATACAAGAATACAAATGATTTCCATAATCAGTGTGTCTAATTTATTCATCAATGCCAATATCTATGAAGCAGTAACAGTTTATGTCGGGTTGCTAAAGATGTTGGAAAGCAAAGTGCAACCAGTCTTTAGGTTGATGATTTTTCAAATCTCACTCCTCATCTGTGTGTCGACTATGATTCCAGCTTGGCTTACTCATCTTTTTCAATTTTTAGATTGGTTACACTTGAACTAGCCCATGCTCTATCTGTATTTACAGATAGTAAATCTAATATTCCTAACTCCATGAGTGGCTGCTAGTGTAAACAATAAATGCAGCAAATCCTTTCTTCTCATTTCATTTCCCAGAGTGTGCTCAAACAAGCATAAGCATGTTCACCCGCATTTGTTTTGATTGCATGTGAGTGGTTTTATGTTCTGACATGGACATCATGGGTTTTTTGCAAGTTGCAAGCGCTTTACAACTACTTGTCTTGTGCTCGTTCCTTACTGTAACCAGAATCAGCGTATCAATGGTAGGTAGAACTAATTAAGTGCATGAGCAAGAGCATGAACATGGTTACTATACAGCAAGGTTTCTTCTTTAAAAGCAGCCGTTTATATTTTAGCTTCTGGGACAGAAATCCTTTTAAGATATGATTCGTTTCTTTTGTTCCCTGCGTTTCAAATCAAAATCGGATTTAAGTTTTAATTTCTTTAATGTGTTATTAAATTTTTTCCTGTTCTATGTCCCAACTTCTTGGCATTGACTTGCACCCCATCATGGTAATAGTTTTCAATTTTTTTTTCCTCTTGGTCTGTTATTTTCCTAGCACATGTGCCTGATTGGCTTACTTCAAATAAAATTAAGCTGCTGCCTGCTTGCCATGATCTTTTTTCCTCATTTTTATTCACCTGATCATATATCAATTGGACATTGCTACTAGCCAAAGATATTAGAGAGTATATGCTTTTGAGATGGATTCATTGATTGGGACGAAACTGGTGTCTGATGAAATTTAATAGCTCATGCTGTGTTGGTTTAGCAGTATTTTGGTTTTCAGCTGAATTGTAACATAAATTAGCTGGGAATTGTTTCATTTTTAATTGAAGATGCCACTTAGTGGTAAGCTTTATGTATAAATTATTCAAGATTTTTTTGTCCCTGTCAAAAATAATTTCTAGTAATTATTGTCCACTTGTTCTGCTAGTCAGTACCAGCAAGAACAAACAAGTAGAGAAAGGTTGGTCTAAGAGTCAATAATATTTAAGACTGATATATTTTATCAATGATTCGTTCCCATGCAAAGAGCTATCAACTACAGATAATCAAAACAAAAAACGTGCTCATTCTTAATTAAAACTCCTGTCTCAAACATGCTTAAACATGTCCTTCGTACACTTGTTGCTGTCCAATGATCCATGCATGAATGACGCGGTGCCGTGTTCTCTGTGAACACTCAGAGTCTCAGACTCACAGCCTAATATCATTTCTTAGCTAACTGCTGGTTCTGAGCAGATCAGATCAGCAAAGGTGTTAAACACATATCAGTAAGTGCATGAACATGAATTATCAAACAATGCTCCTTTAAATCAATTCAGGCAAGATTGGCCCCAGCAGCAGTCTAGATATGCATTCATATCTACCCATGTGAAAGACTCGTGGAATCCTGTGATTAGTTGGCGGTAGATGTTTGGATATGATATGTTCTTTTTGTCATTAACAAAATGAAATTTATTTATTTTTTTGCTTTTCCTGTTTATTGGTAGAATCTGCCTAAATTTGTCTTTAGTAAGATTCGTTCGACAGTGTCATATGATACCCTGTTCCAAAGACGGCCACCTCCTCTAGAAATCTCTCTAATCACCTTTGGGATTTATTCATATGTGCCATAATCAAGCAAACTGTTCATTTTGTTTTTGGGTCAAATGGTATTCGAAATTAACTTCTTGAATTGATGAGACTAAACCCTCTTCATATATCATCATGATTCATGGATAACATGGTATAAAGCCAGAAACATTGTACTTTTTGTGTGCATTAGGCATGTGAATGGACCATGTGCATAGCAAGTTGTGGGTGTTGGGATGCATGTGGTTAAGGTTGGCATAAGTGAATCATGTAGGGGTTATCAGTGCACCAGACCTGCTGACCCCCTCAAGAAAGTGACCCCTCCTCCCTCCAAAAAGAAATTGTTTCTCGTGGTTTCCAAGTGCCTATAACATGCACAACGGGGACCAATTTTTTGCCCTTAGGTTCACCATAAAGTGAAATGCATCCATACCATTATCCCATTTCCATTGCTGATGACATCGTGGCCCAGAGACAAAGACTGGTGTGAAGATAAATGTTAGCTGTTTAGGGCTTGAAAGCAACCTCAACGGTCTTTTCTAGCCACCCCACAATTTCAAAATGTCTTCCATAAATAATCTCAGTGTTTTTAAGTCTTGCTGAGGATTTGTTAATAAAGAAATGGAGGAGATGAGGGGGCCGCGGGCTCACACTGTTGAAACCTGTTCTTGTGGATATCAGGATTAGGGCATTAAAACCATTTGCAGCATCCCAAGAAAGTTGTCTCTATGAAATATTATAACTTACCTGACCATTTATGTTGTTTGCTTATTAGGGCTTGTAGGAATTTGTGGGAAAAGGTTGCATGGAAAATGACCTCTACTTCAACTCAACTCTCTTGTAAATCTCTTTAATACTCAAATTAAGTTGGGAGGAAATAATATTTGAAGATGAATTTCTTTTGGGTTGATTGGAATATTATTCTCTGCTTAATTTGCTATTGAAGATCTTTTATTACTTGATTTAAATAAAATTCTTGACGAAAATGAATATTTAATTTAAAATCACTTAATAATAAATAAAGATTATTGCTATACAAGTTGAAGGTCCAAAACTATGGTTCCATTTTTACCCCACTTATTGATTTTACGTTTTTCAAAAGAAAAAAAAAAGATAACGACATTATTTTTTAAATTTCAAAATTTTTAATATTTTTAATTTAATTAATGTGTAAATTTTTTGTCATCATTTTAATACTTTTCTTTAAGAAAACATATTCTATATCTACCATTCCTTCTTATATAAATATAAGGTTAATAATCAAATTTACCATTTTACTAAATTAGAAAATTTCCAATTTATCACTTTATTTTTTATTTTAATGCAATTTTTGGTGCAAAATTACTATCATATGATGGAAAAGGAATATTGCATCAAAAATCCCAAAATTCTATTAGCCCTTGTTAATGTGAAAAAGAAAATAAAAGTAATAATTTTTTTTACAAATAAGCCGATGAGGTATCATCTAGCGCCAGACGGCGTAAATCCGACTTCAGAAGCCGAATTTAGCTTCTCTAGGTCGAATCTGACCTTGAGAAGCAGCCAGATTTAGCCTTCCAAGTCGGCGGCCATGGAGGCAAACAAAGAGAAAACTGCTAGGAAAAAAATGGGAAAAGAAAATGATCTTTTTATATTTTTACTAACAAATGGTTTTTAGTACAAATATAATTTTAATGTTTAGAATATAAAAAATAAAGAAAATGATTATAGATTTTTGCAAAAATACAAAAAAGATGTTTTTAAAATATAAAAAATATATTTTCTTGTTATTAATCCAATAATTTATCTAGTCAGAATCTATTAAAGAATTTTTTTTTTCACATTACAAAGAGCTAACAGATGTTGGGATTATTTGATGGAATATTCTTCTTCCATCCAAATAATGGTAACATTACTTATACCACAAAATGATATTAAACAGTAACATTGTATTAAAAACAGTAGAGAGATAAATTTAAAAATTTAATTTATTATAGTGATAAATTTGATCATTATCTTTAAATATAAATTTCCTTGATGGTTCAGCTTTGATGATAGATGGGCATATAGTCTTAATTTTGCATAGTTTTGTTAATGAGGTCACACTGCATTTTAATGTTGCTATTCATATATTAAACTAGTAATTTATTTGTTATTTAGTTTCATTCAGCAAGAGAAAAATTGTCCACGTATATTGCATTTGTGTGTATTTATAACCTTTTATGTCTGTGTAATCGTCAAAACAATAACATTTAGAAAAAAAGCTGCATGATTTTGCCTCTTGGTCTATTATTGAGTTACATTTTCTATGATGCATGTCTTGAAAATTAAATCAAAATGGAACTCATAATTTATAATTGTATTAGTTTCGGGTGATAATGATAACAATAATTACATTTGATTATTATCAATTTAGAAAGTATTAAAGTAAAATGCGTTGAAATTTTCTTATGTTAGCATTTTGGGTTCCACTATTTTGCTCACTGCTGAGTAGATAAAGCTTAGGTGGCTAGGATAAACATATTTCACTTGCCTTAGCTTGCAGAGTAATTATACAAGAAAGTTTTAAGTGCTTAATAAATATATAAAAAATATATAATCTAGCCTTTGCAACATAGCAAGCACCTGCCAGTGCCCGTGTGGTATGGTTCATTCTAATGCAAACAATTCTCTTTCTTTCTGTCCAATGCATATAGGAATAAGATATTGGTGAAAGCTAGCTAGATGAGTTCCAAATGGGAGTCTCCTTTTGACGTGAGGAGATTCTGTTTTGGCTTGACCATCGCTCGAAGGGGCAAATCCAAAACCAACCAACAGCATTAACAGTCTGTTATATTAATTTGCCACATTCAATTATTTTCTTCTTTGTTTGATGCATGTGGTTATCATTTGATTTCTTTTTTATAATATTTTGGCTTCAATGTTAGGTCATGTTTTGCAGCTGTAAAACCCTCTTCGTGTCTCTGTCTCCCGATTTCTTGGTAGCCAAGTAGCTCTCCAAGTTACGAGGAATACTCTTGACTCAGCTCGTGGTTTCTTCTCTGTTTATAACATTTTTTTTATGTTCTTCTTCTTATCATATGTACATATATATTTGGTCGTAAATTCTTTTCGTGGCTCGTTGAGGGTTTTTAAATACGTTACATAAGAAATTAGCATCATTAGAATACTAAATATAAAATTATAAAATATAAAATATAAAAATTTAAATATAATATACAGGATTAATCATTTTCTCCTATATAATTAGGATTGTTTAAAAATTATATATTCAAAATAATTTTCTTTCAATTAAATATAAAACGTAAAGTATATAAAAAAGATATATTCAAGATAATTTTCTCTTATATAATCAGGATTAATAAAAAAATAATATATTGATGAAATTTTAAGTAATAGTGTAACATTACAATTTATATTTAAGAATTACTTAATAATTTATTAATTTTTAAAGATTAAAATCATAAAAAATAAATTTCACATAATAGAAAAAAAAGAATATGGCAAGTAAAAGATAAAACTCATATATGACATAACAAAAAAAAAGAATATGATTGATGGTTTGTAAAAATTTGAAAAAGAAAATTTATAGAAACTTAAAACATATAAGCAAATAGTATAAACAAATATAAATAAAAATAATTATATAAATTAAAAAAATAAAAAAATTAAAATTAAGTGAGGCATGTGAGATATTTTTTATTATTCTTTGTTTTTATTAATTATTAAATAAAAAACTATTTTACAAGAGCCTATTAAGTGATTATATTAAAAAAAATTTAATTTTATATGGTGTAAAAAAAATTTTAAAAATTTTGAGGGGGCCATGGCTCCCCTAAAGTTAAAAGAGGCTCTGCTCCTGATTTTAAGTTTATTTACATGTGGACTTATTCAATTATAATGACATAAACTTGTAAGATACATTATCCAAGTCTTATATAAGCGAGATGATTACAGCTCAAAATGCAAATCCGTCACTTAACCCCACTAATGCAAATATAAAACTATAAAAAGCATTTCTTTGGGACATCACATGCAGTGAATACACACACACACACACACACTGCCTAATCACCCTTACAGCCATGCACACGTGTGCTACGTGAACCTATGTGACAAAGAGAATGAACTACAAAAGACATCAACCTTCATTTTTTAGACTACTGGTGCACTAGAAGAGAGTAGCTTCCTTGTTGCTAAGTCTTCAATGAAGGTCGTAACTTCAACACTCCTCCTTGATACCTGTTTTGAACACTCCTAACTGCGATCTTAGGAACCTAAATGCCTCTCTAGACAAGCCTTTGGTCATTATGTCAACCAGCTGATCTTTTGTGCAACAATAGTTAACTTGAATTCACCATTCTTCTCAAATTCTCTGATGGCATGGCACTTAACATTAATGTGTTTGGTCTTATCTTGATTAATAGGGTTCTTAGTAATGGCAATGGTTGATTTGTTGTCAACAAAAATCTTAGTGGCTTCAAGTTGAGGATGCTCTAAGCCGAGTAGAATCTTCCGAAGCCAAATGGTTTGATTGGTAGCAATTACTACAACAACATACTTAACCTTTGTAGAGGATTGAGCCACTACCTCTTGTTTTTTTGGAATTCCAACAAAAAGGCAACACTTTCAAGTGAGAATACATAACCTAAAGTTCTTTTTGAATCATTAATACATCTAGCCCAATAATTGTCTCAGAAACCAATAAACTTGAATGTTTTCTAGTGCTCATACTTCAATCCAAAATTACTAATGCCTTGTAGGTATCTAAGAACTCCCTTTGTAGCTATGTAATGGAGTTGAGAAGGGTTTTGCATGAAACTAAAGAGCATACTGACTATGAACATTATGTCATGTTGCACAAGATATAACAAGTACTTAATAAAGCTTTTGTATAATAAGGAATCTGCCTGATCAACTTTGTCACTCTTTGAAAGCTTTTCATTTGCAGCAAGTGGTGTCCCTACTAGCTTGCAATGATCCATTTTGAACCTTTTGAAGATCTTAACGGCATATTTCTTCTGTGATAGAAAAATACTAGGGTTTGAATAGAGCCTCGTGGACTCTTTCAAAAAAAGAGCCTCGTGGACTCTGGTATATACACCTATACAAATTTAGTCAAAATTTTTGTTTGCATGATCAAAATCTGAAAGCACCCTGTTTTCATGCCATCATTTTGTGGCATCCAGGGGCCTAGAGAAAAAAAAATGCCTTTTTTGCCAGGGTTTTTGATTTGGCCAGATGCTGTCCTGTCTCACTGGCATAGCTAAAAAGTAGTAGTGTTGTTTAATATATAGTTTCAATTTCCTATTATATTAAAATCTGCGAAACAAATCAAGCTGGTGTAAATTTATGTTTGATGGTTTTTAACTTGAATTCAGTGGTTTCATTGACGTGGCCTGTGAAAATTTGAGCATATGGCTTCGTCCCTAGGATTCGTGGAGCTTAGAGGAGAATGCAACAGCTTTAGTGACATGGAAATAGTTTCGGGTTAGTAAATTGGGTGGATGAGACAGGGCTTTGATTTGATCATGCTTGACGAACTGCTTTGTTTATATATATTATGATTGAATACACAATTAAAAGCTTATCTAAGCAAACAAATTAATATCTTCTTCTTTCATCAAATCAATGAGTATTTTACCCTTTTTTTTCCCATTAATTTTATGCTTCACTTACTACTTATAACAAGGCAACCAAAAAATATTTCTCATTTTGTAGCACTAGCATTAGTGCAACATTCGTTTTGCGCCATCATACAAAAGATAGTTATTAGTGCAGAAAACTATTCATCATTGATCAAACAAAACCTCAAAGCGAAGGTCAACTCCTAAAAAGGGGAGAATAAATAAGGAGTGAGATGAGTCATAATACAGTTAGATGCCGACAAATTAATAATTAAGTGGCATTATATAAAATTCAAAAAGTTGTAATTGAGTAGCACTTATCTCTTAGCATCACGTCATCACTTCTTGTCCGCTCAGTGATTCTTTTAATTTATTTTGTCACTTATTCAAGTTTCTCTTCAGTAATTACGCAACCAATCTTTATTTAGAGAATCACAAGCTTATTGCCTTAATATAGTTATTTAGAAATTAATGTTAATTAGATCGATGAAGAAAATTCAAGTAAAAAATTCCATAAGTAATACTAGGATTAGAGCTAAAAAGATAGCCATGATTGTAAGTAATGGTTGTTGGACATATAATGGTATTTCATAATGTTTCAATATCCTTCATTGTTAAAAAAAAAAAAATTGAGTACTTTAAATAAGCAAATTCATTATAGGCTTGTTATAAGGAAGGAAAAAAGAGTGAACTCGCACGCACATGATATTAAGTCGAACCTTGAAAAAATTCAGATTTCTCCCATTGCATGCAAGTATACACGTGGACTAGGCTCCAATGAATTTTTTGTACCTTGATTTTATTTTTACCTACATGCTGATTGAGCTTTCCTGATTTGGTGCAATGTTCACTTCAATTTAACGTTAAATCCCCTGATTTGGTTTAACGTTCACTTCAATTCTCTAAGTTTTATAACTCCCTTGATTTGGTGCAATGTTCACTTCAATTTAACGTTAAATCCTTTGATTTGGTTCAACATTCACTTCAATTCTCAGCTTATAAATACCAGCCTCTACCTTAGCTCACAACAAACCTCTCAGTTCTTGCTTTTCTCTATTTTCTACTTCCTCTGCCTTCCTCTTCTCTACTTTCTTGCTTTTGCTGGGTCCTTTCTAATTTTATTTTTGTTGTTCCTAGTATCTTGATAATTTGTGCAAACTAATCAAGAAGAGTTTGTTGAATACTGAAGGGGTAACCACTATAGTATTTTTGCATCGAGTTTAATACTCCGACGGGATAGAAATTATCCTTAAGGGCAGTATTCCACACCTCGAACTTTCTTGAATTATTCCTGTGCTTTAATTTTTTTACAACAATCTTAAGGATTATGGATTTTCACGTCAATAATATTGCCGTCACCATACTTGCTACCACCGCCATCGTCAATGGTTTTAACCCGACTCTTGCTACCTTGTCCATTCCTGCCATGTCCTCCGTGTCTTATGCAAAACTGTTTCCTAACATTTCCAAAATCAAGGTCTTTATGGCAATAATTTCAAAAGATGGCAAGAAATGATCTTTTCCATTCTTGATGTTTAGGGAGTGGCTTTTGTACAATTCGATTCCAAGCTAGACGATGTCAAAATGTTAGAACAATGGACGCATGCTAAAAAGGTATGCAAACTTACAATTATTAGTACACTTTCTAATAAGCCATTGGATGTTTATAGTCCTTACAAAGAAGCAAAGCAAATATGAGACTTAATAATTACCAAATGTACTACTGAAGATCTTTGGAAACAAAAGTTTGTGATTAGAAACTTTTATTGCTGGGAGATGATAGATGACAAGGATATCAAGAGTCAAATTAATGAATATCATAAGCTGATGGATGACTTGAAGGCAGAAACATCAACTTGCAAGAAGAGTTCATTGTTGGATTACTTATTGAGAAGTTGCCAGAATCTTGGAATGACTACAAGCAACAATTGAAGCACAAGGAAAAACAATTGTCACTTGTAGACCTCATTGTGCATATCATCATCGAAGACACAATTTGGAGGGCGATTAAGGCCTCCAAAGTTAAGGAGATTGCAACCAAAGCCAATCTGGTGGAATGCAAAATCCAACATTGTCAACAACAGAGGTACACTAATAAACTTGATTATAAACCAAGAGCATCTCATCACACCTTTAAAAAGAAGGATAGTTGTTTTGTTTCTAGGAAGCTAAGGCATCGTGTAGCATAATGCAAAAAGAGAGTTAAGGGAAATGACAAACCTACTAATTCAAAAGTCAATTTGGTTGAAGTAGATGAATCTGATGATATAATTGTTACGGTAATTTCTCAAACAAATATGGTGGCTAGTGTGAAGGAATGGGTGGCAGACTCTAGTGCTATTAGGCATATTTATGTAAACAGAAATGTCTTTACCTCTTACACTCCAATATGGGAAAGAGAAAAGATAATATATCTAGGCGATTCTCGAACTACTCAAGTTCTTAGTAAATGGAAAGTCCTTCTTAAGCTCACATTTGGCAAGACCCTAGCTTTGAATGATGTTCTATATGTTCCTAATATAAAGGCAAACTTGGTTTTTGTGGCTTTTTTGGGCAAGGTTGGGGTGAAAGTGCCATTCGAATTTAACAAGATCATAATGACAAAAAATAAGGTGTTTGTGGGCAAGGGATATTGTAATCAGAGATTTTTTGTACTTAACATTGCAAATGTTATTAATGAAACTGCTAGTTCTTCTACTTATATGATTGACTCAATTGATTTATGGCATGGTAGATTATGACATGTTCGCATTTTTATATTAAGAAAATGCAATCACTAGACTTAATTTCTAATATTAAAAATGCATACTTTTAGTAAATGTGTAACATGTGTTGAAACAAAATTGATTAAAAAAACTTGTATTTTAGTAAATAGAGAATTTGAATTGTTAAGTTTAATTCATATTGATTTGGGAGATTTGAAACAAACTATGACTAGAGGTGGTAAGTAATATTATGTTACATTTATTGATGATTATTCTAGATTTACTAAAGTTTATTTACTTAGGCATAAAGATAAAGCGTTTGACATGTTTCTTAAGTATAAAGCTGAGGTAAAAAATCAATTAAATAAAAAGATAAAAAGATTTAGATCAGATAGAGGGGTGTGAATATATACTGATAAATAATATTTGTGAAAAGGAAGGAGTAATTCATTAAATTACTCATCTATAGTCCCCTTAATCAAATGGTGTAGCTGACATGAAAAATAGAATATTAAAAGAAATGATGAATTTTATGTTTGTTAGTTCTAATGCTCATAAAAATTTGTGAGGAGAAGTTATATTATTTGCATGTCATATTTAAAATAGAATTTCCTATAAGAAAACTAGAAAGACACTTTATGAATTGTGAAAAAGGTTATTCTTCTAACTTAAAATATTTAGAAGTATAGGGGTGTGTTGTTAAGGTTATGCTTCTTCATTTTAAGAAAAGAAAAATTGACTTTAAAACCTCCGATTGCATATTTATTGTTTATGCCAAACATAGTACTGCATATAGATTTCTTGTATTAAAAAGTGATGTTTTTGATAATAATACAATTGTTGAAACAAAAACTGCTAAATTTTTTAGTACATTTTTCCATTGAGAACTTATACAACTTCCCATGCACTTTTTAGTAAAAATGATTTTGAAATACAAATGATGATTTGAGAAGGAGTAAAAAAGCAAGGAAAGAAATTTCTTTTAGAAATATTTTTACACTTATCTTGTAGATAATGATCTTTTAATTTATGCTGATGAAATTTCTTCTAAAGAAAGTCCATTTTAAAAAGAA
This sequence comes from Theobroma cacao, assembly GCF_053813885.1. Lineage (NCBI taxonomy): Eukaryota > Viridiplantae > Streptophyta > Magnoliopsida > Malvales > Malvaceae > Theobroma > Theobroma cacao. The sequence goes on from NC_142644.1 coordinate 27,463,901, forward strand.
TGTATATAAAATGAGATTGATTCTATTTTACAAAATTAAACCTTGAAATTAGTTGATTTACCACCTGGAGTTAAATCAATTTGTTGTGAATAGATTTTTACAGAAAATTTAGTCCTGATAGTTCTATTGATAAATACAAAGTTAGATTAGTTGTTAAGGGTTTGACTCAAAAACAAAATATTAACTATTTTGATACTTTTGCTTTTATAACAAGAATTTCATCTATTCATATTTTAATTGCCTTAGCTTTGATTTACAAACTTATTGTTTATCAAATGGATGTTAAAACAACTTTTCTAAATGGTGATTTAGAAGAAAAAATTTATATGACACAACCCGAGGGATGTGTTCTGCCTAGTCAAGAAATTAAAGTTTGTAAATTAATTATCTCTATATGGCTTAAAACAAGCACCAAAACAATGGCATGAGAAATTTGATCAAGTTCTTGTTAATAATGGATTTTATATTGTTGGAATTGATAAATGTGTGTACACAAAAACTATTGGTAGTGGATATGTGATTATTAGCTTATATGTTAATGATATGCTTATTTTGGTACATAAATTGATGCGGTAAGTAAAACAAAATGTTTTTTAATTTCTAAATTTGATATGAAGGATTTGAGAGAAGCTAATGTTATTTTGGGTGTTAAAATCATAAGATGTGATAGTGGCCTAATGCTAACAGAAGAGTATAATGTTGAGAGGCTACTTAAAAAGTTTAGACATTTTAATGTCACACTTGTGAATACTCTTAATGATGCTAATACCTAATTAAAGAAAAATAAAGGTGATAATGTGGCTCAGTTTGAGTATGCACAGATTATTAGGAGTTTGATGCATTTGATGAATTATATTAGACTTGATATAACGTATGTTATGTGTAAACTGAGTAGATACACACAAACTCCTAATCAAGATCATTGAACTGCCTTGAGCAAAGTAATAAAATATTAAAAGGTACCATACACTATGATATTTTATACAATAAATTTCTCGCTGTATTAGAAGGATATAGTGATGCTAATTGGATCTCAGATTCAGATGAGATAAAATTCACAAATAGTTATATGTTCACTTTTGGTAAGGGTGCTATCACTTGGAAATCAGCCAAACAAATAATAATTGTTAAATCTACAATGAAATCAAAATTTGTGGCTTTAAAGTTGGCTGGGAATAAGGCTGAGTGGTTAAGAAACCTTTTAGTAGATATTCAATTGGGAATGAAACCAATACCTTCTATGTCTATGCATTGTGATTGCCAGGCGATAATAGCTATTGTAAAGAATAAAACTTTCAATGGTAAGAATGGATATATTCGCTTAAGACATGATGTGGTAAAGTAACTGCTTAAAGATAGAATTATGTCTATTAATTATGTGAAGTTAGAGCTGAATGTGGCCGATCCTCTGATTAAACCCTTGAGAAGAAAATTAATTAATGATTCATCGAAGGGAATGAGACTTAAGCCAATTGAAAAAAATCAACAATAATGGTAACCTAACCTATGTGAGTGACGATCCCATGTATTAGGTTCATATGGGTAACAACAAGTTATTTGTTGATAAATTGATACACTATTAAAATTATTGTCCTTTATATGGTGTGTGAATAGTGTAAGACTATAATGTAAGAGAGGTTGAGTTAAACTCTTAATGGATTCCATATTCTTTATGGGTGGTGTATTAAATTGTAATATACACTTGATGGAATAACCTGTATAAGTGTGGAGTGAGGCCACCTTTATGAGAATAGTGGCAAATTCTTTAAAGCACTTATGAGTAGCTAGGCACGCGTATGACTTATTCGCGTAAAACTATGTTGAACAGTAGAAATTATGGGGATGTAATGTGATTGATGAAAATCATATTTTACATAAAGAATTTTTAGTACATACAAATTATAAACTTGATTAAAATTCTATGATTTATGTTTCATTATTTCTAGGCCTGGTTCATAGCTCAAAAAGCACCAATCTTGATGCATTAGATTCGAGTGAAATTAAACCTAGTAAAAACTTTTTCTATTATGAAACCTTATGAAATATGTGGGGGATTGTTGAACATATAGTGATATTCATAATGTTTCAATATCCCACATTACTAAGGTACAAAAAGAGGTGAGAGCTTTAAATAAGCAAATCAATTATGGACTTGTTACAAGGAAGGAAAAAGGAGTGGGCTCACGTGCACATGAGATTGAGCCAAGCCTTGAGAAAATTTAGTTTCCCCATGAGCGCGAGTATACACTTGGGCTAAGCCTAAGTGAACTTTTTGTACCTTGATTTTGTTCATTCACTTCAATTTAGCGTTGAATCAACGTTCATTTCAATTCTCAGCCTATAAATATCAGCCTTTGCCTCAATTCACAACACACCTCTCAGTTCTTGCTTTTTTCTATTTTCTGCTTCCTTTGCCTTTTTTTTCTCTACTTTCCTACTCTTGTTAGGTCTTTTCTAATTTTATTTTTGCTAATACCAGCCTCTCTCTCAGTTCACAACACACCTCTTATTTCTTGCTTTTTTCTATTTTTTGGTTCCTCTACCTTCCTTTTCTCTACTTTCCTACCCTTGCTAGGTCCTTTCTAATTTTATTTTTGCTATTCTTAGTATCCTTGATAGTTTGTGCAGCATTCACTTCAATTTAACATTGAATCAACGTTCATTTCAATTCTCAGCCTATAAATACCAAACTCTACCTCAGTTCACAACACACCTATAAGCTTTTGCTTTCTTTTTTTTTTTGTTTTTTGCTTCCTCTACCTTCCTTTTCTCTACTTTCTTGCTCTTGTTAGGTCATTTCTAATTTTATTTTTTGTTGTTCTTAGTATCCCTGATAGTTTGTGCAAACTAATCAGTTTGTTGTTCCTAGTGTCTTTGATAGTTTGTGTAAATTAATCAGGAACAGTTTCTTGAATCTTAGAGGATAAATGTTACAATCTTTTTGCACTAAGTTTAATACTCTGAAGAGACAGAAATAATCCTTATGGACAATATTCCACACTTCAAGCTTTCTTGAATTATTTTTGTGCTTCGATATTTTTACAACAATGGTAAGGACATAATTAATTACAATGAAGCACTCAAGTATTTGTCTTATTGTTGATGTATAATTTTTCTAATTAAAAAGTAGAATTCGAATATCTCTTTCTCAAATTCTAAAAAAAAAAATTAATTACAACAAACACGAAGTTACTTTCTTATCTTTTTCTATTGTTTCTCTCATCAATCCAAACAAAGTGAAAAGTGAACTATTATCCGTACGGAGTTTTTAAGGAAAAAATGTTGTAGTAGTGAGAGTTTATGCAACGTTATCATGAAATTGGGGGCTAAGTTAGTTGGACGAGGGTAAATATATTAATACTGGGCCGACCTCAAGCAAGTCACACTTTAGGTTATTTCTTTTTTGTTTATTTAGAACTTTTGATGGTGTTCTGTCAGTGGCCACCACTATCTAAGGGAAGTTCTAGCTAGGATTAAGGTTTCTTTTTCTAGGCCTTGTTTTACTTATCCTTTGAACTCAATGGAAAGTTGGGTACACAATTATTTATCCAATGGAAAGTGGAGAGAGCAAGGGTGGCCACTCCCCTTCTCTAATTGCAAGCCTCAAATTGAAAGATTTAAATAGGGCAGTCCACAAGTTAACTAATTCATTCTCAAATAATCAATTTCCCAAAAAAAAGGGTAAAGAAAAGGGCTGATGTTTGATCAGGAGACACTGACAAGGAGAAGAGTTTGGTCAGTCTAAACAATGACACAGGATAGAGTAGTGTGCCATCTTCTAAATACAACTAATTTTTTTAAAATAAAAGTTCTGCATTAATTATTAATACGAATTTCACTTTTTTTGAGAATTCTATTGAAAAAGATTGATTAAATTATTCTTGTATAATAGTGCAAAAAAATAAAGGTATATATAACAATATATAGTAGTAGAAGTATGCATCATCCAATTCGTCATGGTGCACAGATTTTAGGGAAGTTAGATGACGAAAATAACACCCAAAAAGAAAACAAAAGAAAAACCCTTCTCCTTCGTTCGGCTTGCTCTCGTTTCCTCTGGAAACGTGTGCTTCCCACTTTTTGGTTGAAGGTCTCTATGTCATGAGAAGCGGGGACGTGTACGCAGCTATGGTGATCACATGCTCATGGTCATGGGAATGATGAGAAAAAAGATTTTGAAACTGGGACTTCGGCCTTTTGTCAGGCCAGCATTGATTTGGCGGCCATTGTCCCACTCGGACCAGACCATTTACTGCCCTTGATGTTCCTTTACATGGATGCTCTTCTCCATCTCTTAATTTCCAGTAACTTTTCTTCTCTCTTTCTTCTGGCTGGTTTTCGAGCGCGTTTCAAGCCTATGATACCACGTGGGTTTCACGTGGACACCATGTGCTTCAAAGCAATTAGGGTTTTAATAGAAAAATTTACGCTTTGCTTGCGTGCTGCTATTGTGATTTTTGCTTTTTAGGAGAATTCTCCTGCTTTTCACATTGACTGCTTTTTCGTCTTGGAGAGGGAATGCTTAAATTTTATACGAGTTCAGTAAATGGAATTATTCAAATTAGTGCGTAAGGAAGTCCCCTTAATTTATTCATAAATTACTATTGGTATTAGACAGCCGAATTGAAAAGCTTAGCACAGCCGTAAAGAAACAACCTTTTCCATGCAAATGTGAAAAGAAAGTCCCGAAGGCAGCCTATACATTTTTCAGAGATTAATTTGGACACGCCAGAGATGTAACTAGCCACAGAAACTTCCCATTTTCTAAAGCTTCAGCCTAAAAATTAAGTGCCTCCTAATTCTTGCTACACAAGTTAGCACAATGGCAATTCCAACTTTAATTCTTTGGGCGATGGTCTGATTTTTCTTCTTCGGGTGGGGGCTACTGCAAAACAATTCCAACACAACAAATTTAATGTTAATTTTTAAGTACATTAAAAAAATATAGTATCATTAATGCACTGGAAATTGTATTCTGTTGAGCTGCTGCTGGTAATTAATCGAGCGCAGCTTTCTTTGCCGATCACGTTTCATGTTTGGTCGCGGGCCTTTGTTTTTTATTGCTCTGACTGAAATCCTCATTGGTCTGAGCTTCCAGCTTGACCGAACAAGGCTCCTAATTCATCAATAGGAGAATCAACGAAAACTATAAAACTGATCAATTATCCAAAAGAGGTCATAATAAACCTCAATTAAGTGATCATAGTTTAAGGTGTACATTTTAAAAGCAGCTAGTCAAACCGAGAAAGTGACTTCCCTTGGCATGTTTCGAATGCCTTTTTATTGTGTGTGTGGTCACAAAGTAGAGGAAGAAAATGAAGATAAATAATTTTAAACTTTTGACTTAAGCTCCTCCATTTGCTTAATTTCTTGGATTATTTCACCTCATTGATGATGTATACCATTCCCACCATGCTGATAATATAATCAGTAGACGTTTGGGAAAATCATTCTATATATGGTAATAATTCACAAATTGATTGATGATGCACGTAATTAAACGGTCATTATACTTAAATAGTAGCATTAAGCAGCTGATTAATGGTCGGCCATCGGCCCACTCGTTCTCACATGACTAAATAATCCTAATTATTACTAGTGCTCTTGGTTTCTTAATCAAATCAACACATTCAAAGCCACTTGAAAATATATTGCATATGACGCTCGAACCCCACCTTCTAAATGCCCAAAACAAAAGTCCTTGATTGCGTGCTACGTTCATGTCTTCAGGTTTCTGATGAAGATAAAAAGAGAGAGGGGAAATAGGTTTACACTTCTCCATGTTTTTGTATGTGGGGATTAGAGTAGCAATGGTCGGTGGAATCTTCCGCATAAGCTGACAAAGCCCAACGTGATTTGTGTCTTTTATAGTAAAAAACTTTTACTTCCAAGCTCAGTACCAGTTTTGAAAAAATTAATTCTTCTATCCCTATTTTCAATCAAATCAAAAAAATATATTAATTTAAGTAGGGAACGTAATATTGATGTATCAATATAAAGACAAGGATTGATTATCTCTCCTATGTAATGTAATAAATAATCGACAAATACAAGAAAGCATTAATAGAAAAAAATACAAAAAAAAACTTGCAGTGGGTAGGGGGAATTGACAATATGTTGATAATTACATATAGGCTTACTATCATTCATTGTACTTTGAGCATAAATGTTTTTAGTAATGAGCAGCAAATTTAATTAATTATTATTGCTGGCCTGGAAAATATAGAAGGAACAGCCTTCACAAAAATGTTGACCGTTTAAACTGTTTTTTTTTTTAACATATTTTGTAAATATTTAACAAAATGATTGCCATAACACAACTGAGGCGTGGATCACTTTTTTTTTTTATTGAATAATTCAAAGTATAATTAATTTTACTTTTTACTTTCAATTGGGAAGAGTTAGTTATTAGTAGTTACCACAACGGTCCTTATCATATATCAATGATACTGAAAGTAAGAGAATTGGTTTCAATTAATTAATATTTTAAACTCACTATGGAAGGTAAAGGAGATTGATATTGGTCGGTCCATTTGCAAACAAACAAAAGAGCATAATTAGAGCACAGTAATTGGACCAAATTAATCAATGAAATTTCCCAACATGTAGGGATGTGTTACAAATGTATGTCAAAAAATCATTAGAACTTTGATTATTGAGGTACCTGAATCTTTTAAAGAAGTGGATAAAAAAGATTCGTTCGTTTTCCTTTTGTTCACTTTTTACTCCCCTAAAATTCAAAATGTAGATTAGCTACCAAAGAAATAATTAAGATTTAAGAGATTGGTGTACCTACATTTTCTCTTTTATAGGATGATTGGACAACAACAAAGTCTAATTTCTGCACTGTGCTTTAGTGAAAAGAGAAGGTGAAGAAAGAAATTGTAAAGTCATGCTAGAAGAATATTCTCAACACTATATTCCACATGAAATTAAAGGTGAACATGTAGCATGGAAAGATAATTCTTGCATCCATTTTATGAGGGGAATAATGCAAAAGAAAAGGTCGGTGGAAAATACAATTACCATAATGATTTCGATTGTTGGTAATAGGAGAAAGAAGAGCGTACAAGAGAAAAGAAAAAGTTGAACTTTTTTTTTTTGGTGAGTCTATACCCAATGTGATCTTCATTTTCTGGGTGTGAAGACTAGACTTTTTGGACAAAACCTGCGATAAAGCTAGGTGGGACTCGTCTGCAATCCCACTTGCTGTTTCCATTTCTGAATGAGAAGTCACAAACCTAGACATGTAACTGTCATCCCCCATACAACCAACTTTTATAAACTTATGGCCTATATTCATTCTCCGGCAAATTAAAAAATTTTACATAATTAAAAGAACACCTAAAAAAGAAACTCAAGGATTTCATTATTTCATTATTTTTCGTTGGCGAGCTGCATTATTTGTTGGCTTTGAACCAAGAAGACAGAGCCAGCCAAATAGATTCACACGTTGGATAGGTTTTTTAGAATTTAATTATGAAAGAATATATAATTTGTTGTGGTTTTATGGTGTTGGTTTATGCCAAAAAGGAGGGATGAATTGACTGTTTTCTTCTTGTTTTTTTTTTCTTTAATATTTTAAATTTTTTATTATTGAGGTGATAATATGATTTAACTTAAACGAATAAGAGTTATACATTAATCATATATTAAATATTAATTTATAAAAAATAATTATAATAATTTTATATTAAAAAAATTCTTCGACCTAGACAAAAATTACTATAACTTCTATCAATTATGCAAATTGCACTTGAAGTTTTATTGAAATTCTTGTTTTGTGTTTTATCTTTCCATCTAATCTTGGCTTGTTGTAGTCTTTATTGGTTTCAATTTTTTATCATCAAATGTTGTCTGAATCTAAGAGAAACCAATGTACCAAAACATTGGATTTCAACAATTTCCAACCGGTGGCCAAAGGCCAAGAGCATTCAAAACTTTAGTGTTAATAAATCAATTGAACTAATAAAACTAAGAGCAAAAAAATTAAGATTGGATTTGGAGGAAAGCTGTGCAGGTAATTATAGTAGCTGGGTGACGTAGCAGCAGTCACAATCGAGTGATGCAAGGACGAGGGAGTCTCTCTCTCCGGCAAGAGCGCATTTATTGGCTTTTGACTGCGTTAATTATACTGAGGCTTGTATGGGGAAAGGGGTCCTCCTCAACCGTTGGGTGGGTATTTCGGGCTTTGTGCCTCCAAAACACTTTTCTTCTAACGCCCTTTTCCCCCATTTCTCACCCAAACCATTAATAAAAGTTGCCTGTCGGTTACTAATGTCAAATGACAAATGCTGTAAAGATTTTTGTTAATTAAGAAGAAACATAGTAATCTTAATTAAGAAGCAATCTTAAAATCAACAGGACTCCTAATCTTGAGTTAATTGTGAATCTTAATTATGTTTGTGAATTGATCACTCTGTTAATATACGTTAACCAGATTCTGGCTTTTATTATATAATTTTTTAAAGCACTTCAAGTCTTCAGCCGACCAATGAACCATATCATGTGCTTTTTGACTCAGAAAGCTTGCCTATGCAGACAAGAAGGGAAAACAAAGAGAGTCAAATTAATAGCTGCCAAAACCCAAAAGACAAAACAAGCTACCAGTATTGTTTGGAACTGAAACGTGAACAACATTTTTCAAACTTGCAGATAAAAGAGAAGACATGCACAAGTATGCACCCACAAATAATACTTACTAAGCATTAAAAAATGGGGAACAGAGCAAACTCTGTGTAAAATATAAAAACTGGAAATATTTAATTTATTATCTACAATGTAGAAGTGAAAACTCAACAGATGAAAATGAGATTAAAGGAAAGAGGAACATATACCAGCTGAGCTCAAATTCTATAGCTGCATGCGAAAAAGCTACAAGCTGGTTCCTTCAAACATATAACCAAAAAATAAAAACAAAAGGGCTGTTAGGTTTCAATTTCCAGGAGAATCCGGGGATCTGTACTCCGAACCATCCCTCTGGTAAAAATCTCCCAGTACGGTAAAACTTTTTTTTTAAAACTTAATTTACGTCTAATTAAGCTTGATTCACCAAGGCCTTGGCGTCTATAAACGTTCCATGAAAGCCGTATGGAACCCTGGACTGTAATTTAATTGAAGCTTCGAGCTGTAAATTCATGGCGTTCACGATTTGAAGCTCTGATTTCCAAGTTTTCTCATCATGAACAAAGGAAAGAATATACCCATCATCTTCGGCTGACTCACAATTGTCGTCCCTAGGCAAGAAAAAGGGTTCCCCACCATACCGTCTATCACCGTAAATGTGTTTTTTAACCTCCCCAGTAAAAAGATCAACCTTGGCAAATCCCGACACTTTAGGCCATGGTTCAGCAATGGCAAGATAAGCGTACCGTGTCTTTCTTCCAAGCCGGTTCCGGTTCACCATCCCAGCTTCCAAGTTCACTTGCTCCGATTCTGAGATTATGGGGCGGCGAATGGACTCACCTGTCTTTAAATTAAGCCTAATTTCGGACAGCACACTCTTTAAACTCTCGTCACATTCGTTGAAAATAGAGTCGGGAGGTGTCATGCAAGAACCAATCACCACAACTTCATCCGATTCCGGCTCTTCCCAAGCGTTCCATAGATGAAAACAGAAAGTATCAGGCGATTCAACCCATATAATATCCTTAGCATCACTTGCATTTTTAGAAAGAATCCCAAACCGAGACTTCTTGTTCTTGTCGTAAATCACAGGCGACCCACCGATAATCATTTCTTGTAGCTTGAACACCACTTGCTGATCAGGGATCACCACGAAATTCTCGGTGATGGCAAAATCATGCATCATGGTTGGCACGGGTAGAGGAATCTCGACATTGGGTGATTTTTTACCGTCGGGTAAAAACCTGAAGTACTTCAAGTAAGGCTTGTGTATAACATCGTAACTCAAAGCAAAGAGTTCCTTGGAGAAAGGATCAATTTTGGGATGTGCAATCATTGTGGATTTAAGTTGATCGTCGAAATTGTATCTTCCAACTGTTTCCAGATCACCTGAAGAAGTGATGCGCACGTGGTAAGGAAGATCATCTTCGGACATAGCTAGAAGTCGGTTATTGAAATAGACTAAACCAGCGTTAGCCACTCCAGTGCCTTGTTTGTGATCAACAAGACCAAAAAGCCCTCTAGCATAAAAAAGTAAAAGCCTGGCAATCCCTGAGTGGCCATGTAGTTCGCCAATTGCTTTAGGGAAAACAGGGCGGCCTAATTCTTTTTCTTGTAAAAGTCTTTGCGTCTCGGTAAAACGACAAGCGTAGCTGGCGTTTCCATTGTCAATGGTAACGGCATGTACCATACCGTCACCGTCAAAGAAGTGGTGGCCTGCAACGGGCTCAAATAAAGGGTTGGCGCCGTTGCGGAGATAAACGCCGTTGATGCAAGAAGGGATGGTGCCGTTGATGGGAAGAGATTGCTTGACGGGTTGTTCGGGGACTGGAGCAAAGTTTCCGGAGATTTGGACACGTGGGTCTGCGGTTTTTGGAAGTGGGTGTTGAAGCTCGCGTGAGACTAACGCGCTTTCAGCCATGTCAAGGGCCATAGCTGCAGCTTTTTGGAGGAGGTTCCACTGCGGCTGTTGTTGTTGGGGCTGGTGAGTTTTGGGTTTTGCATTTACGGGGGTTTCTTCTCTGGGGATTACGGGGTTTTGGTACGGTTGCTTTGGGAAATGGAGAACCGACGGAGAGTGCAAAGCTGAATGAATAATGTTGATGTTGTTGGTTCTTCTAAGAGTAGTTTTGTTGGGCTGCCGTTTCTTCCAGGAGATGGAGGTAGGGGAGATGCCCAAATCAACTGTGGAGGAGGAGGAAGCAAGCGGTCGGGAAATCTGGGCTTTGGCCCAATGACCTGTGGAAAAAGCCATAGCTTTTAAAGGAGAAGGAAGTCGGAAGAGATTTTCTGGTTCCGGCGGTGCTCAAATTGCGGGCTAGGGAGAGTGTTTTGCGTTTGTTCGCTTGGAACAAGAAAGCATATAGTGAGAGAGAAGAGAAAGCGAGAGAGAGAGTGAGCTTTGGAGAGAAAGGAAGAGAAAATGGGGTATAAATAGAGTTGGGGGTGGGGGAGAGGGGTGAAAGAGAAGGGGATATATCGTATGGAGGTCCACCTCGGACACCTAAGGGAAGACCACGTGGTGGATACGTGCAAAGGGCACTTGGTGATTGTCAATTGCAAACATTTTTGTAGACTCACACACTCGTAGAGGGTCTCATCTCTTAAAGAGAGAAAAGAAAATTTATTTTAAAAAGATGCATCAGTCCGTGGGGCCAAACCCCAAAATGAAAATTGCGTGAGCCATAATTGGAGGGCAGAGGGTCCCAAAATTAGGGACCAATGAGAGTGAGATTTAGAGTCAGAGACACACTTATTCCCACAGAAAGGCGGAGAGAGTGAAAAATCAAATCAGTCTACTGTAAAACAAACACCCCCAACTTTTTTTTTTCTTTTCTATTTTTTTTGTTGCGTATTAAGCCATTTTTATAAGAAAATAAAAAAAATTAAAAACCCATTATAAAATCCAACTCCGCGTTCCTCCCTCTTCTTGGAGCACCGTCGACTGCCTCGACCCACGTGGCCTTTTCTCCCATTCCTTTCCAACCACGAAATCTTGGTCACATCCCATAGCCCCACACTCTCGGCCTCTTCAGAAAAGCATATGTTCATATTTTGCTCATATCCATGGCTCATCCATGTTAGCAATGTTAATAAAAATTTAATGCCATTGCCCCTTCTTCTCTATCAACATCCAATCACTCCCCCCTTTATCTCCGACCACCACATTGCTAAATCCTAACTCATTCACCTCTGGCTAATCACCCCACTAAATTATTGTAGTCATTATTGTAGCCCCTGATATTTTCTTTGTCTCTCTTATTCTATATATATCTGGACACTAATAAAACCCCCTTCCTCAAGGTTTAGCAAATGTTTCCTTGTCTAACTTTTTCAGCCGCGTATGGACCATAATGCTCATAGTCATGCATCTTTAGGTGAATTTGTCTCGAATTTGGTCATCTTCATTTCTTTTCTTGTTCAATTATGTCCACCTTAAAGAAAATAAAATAATTTTTTAGCAGAATTCTATTGAACATTTGTTGTTTCTTGCAGGTCCTTAGGTATGTAGAAGCTGTGAATTGTACTTATGGTTTCCTATCATATCTTTGTATAGATTAGCTTCTTTTTTTTTTTGCATGCATAATTGTGGAATACTTTTTGTATTAAATCCTCGTAATAACAGAATCATTGAGTTACATACTGCAAATGTGCAGTTTAAGTATTTAGAAGAATACGGGCAATGTTTAATTCCTATACGAACCCTGCCAGGTATACTTCCAAAACCCTTTTGGCTCCATTGCTCTCAAGTCGCAATCTTTCAAGCACAAAGTAGTACTCTATTTGGAGTCACTCAGTGTTGTGTGATGGGCAGTGATAAAAGGATGATTGGACTGCATGTTATCATTGTGCATATATCTCGTTGGCATTCCAAATATATAAGAGTGACATTCAGCTTTCAATCTTTTTCACCGCCTAATTTACCCTCTAATTGAGGTTCTAAATCCTAACAATTAGACAAGGTCGGTCCTCATAGACAGAAACCAACTGTTGGGAGATTGTACCTATAGTACAATACAGTTGGGGCTCTCCTACCATCACTAGATGTATGTGATGTCCATTGGAGGTACGTCGAGCGGGTAATATTTCATTACTGTTGAGTTTCCTATCATGAAGATGTTAAGATGGATCTGTTTTTACCAAATGGAATATTGAAAAATTAAATGGAATAAATATCAGGCAGCAATTTTTTAAGCCATCGATGTCTAGTGCACTTATCACTTATCAATATCATATTAAATTCCATACCGAATATTTTCAATAGCATCCGCTATGACAATAACATCTTGATCGTTAGCCATGAACAAAATGGTCATACAGCTACTTGTTTAGAGGTCCCCCATCTGATCATAATCCATGCGAAAAAACGAACTCTTGTTGCATATGGTAGCATTCAAGCTGAAAGATGATGGCATTAATGCCTGTGGATGGAGGACGGCAAGGCTGGCTAAATGGTGCAATCGTTTTGGAGTTTAGTGACTATCCTGTTTGTGTTTGAATGCGGTCCTATACCAAGATCGATTTCAGATGCTGTCGAGGGCCAGCGGACAAAGAAGGATGAAAATGATGCCTAATGGGCATCTTTTTCTTCAACTTTCGATTGAAATGTAAGCCACAGTTGTAGATATTGGAACTCAACGCAAGTGGGGTAAGATTGGTTTCCTGGATTAGGATTACCTAGTTTTTTTTTTTTTTATATGTATATAGCTTTTTTCTCTTTTCACTTTTGGTGTTTCTTGATAAAGGAATGAATTATAAGCTGAAGAATCAAGAAATTAAAGGATGGTTTCTTTTGATTTATTTTTCAAGTTTTTTCCCTTTATTGTCCCTTTGCAACTTATTCTAAAAGCTCTCCTCTCTTAAAAATATCTATACTAGTCAATTGGGGAGCAAGTGAAAGTTAGGTGCCTTAATTATATACAGCATTTGTACATCTGTTCAGATTGTCATGTTTCGATAGCAAATCTTTCATATGAAGATTTTATCCTTCTTAAACAAATTAAAAAGGGGATCTGCATCCCCTCTCTTTGAGTTCACCATACAAAGGGGGGGTTTCTAGTATACCCCAGTCACAAGTTACAGCCACGCTCTAATCTTTCATTTTATATGCTCTATAATCGGATTAATAGAAAAAGACATGCTTTCCCTAATGTCATGGATGACTCTCAAACAAGAGCGAGTGCGAATTTTATATGTTAATTTATTCAGTACCTTTATCATCTAATTTGAATAATAAATAGTCAGACAGAGATGCTCTTTTTTGTTGCCCTTCATGCTTCACATCCTATTTTATTCTGACGTTTATTTTAATTAATACATCTAGATCTATTACTAGGAAAATGTATATGTTTCTTTTGGGATTCTATTGATAGTGAAACCACGCGATGCACAACTTAATTCTCTACTGCACTTTTCCTCCCTTTCTGTTATATACAAATCCATTTTCAACTTAATTTAGATAAGTTTGAAGGTTATTTTGGAGTATTTGAGTGAATAAATAAAGAAGATAGGGTCCAATTCATCTTCCAACTCCATAAATTCTACAATTCAATAACCAAGAAAAGAAGTTTTTAAATAGTAATACGTTGAAAAAATATATGTCCTAGACGTTTACAGATTTGCACTCACATTGGACATTGCCACCCTTATCTTAATTTGTTAATTATGTAATCTTTTCTACATGTCGACTACAAGGTAGGAGCTAAACCTTGCCACTAAATTTGACCAACCTAATTACCTAAACTTATACGGCAACTGGCAAATTATAAGCCTTCCATGGTGGAGGGCTGCGTACCACAAAAATGATTATTATAGTTTCTAGAAAATTTTTAAAATTTCTTTTAGAAAACAAAAAAAAAAAAAAAGGTTGAGTGGAGATAAAACCTAGCTAAATCTTCTTGCTATCGATCTCTTAAGGGTCCAGAAACAATTATAGGCAATCTCTATTCTCTAGCGTGTAAAACATGACGAATTCAATTTGCTTTATATATATATATATATATTGCTTGTTATACTCTGTTCATGAAAGATATGACCAACTCAAAATAGACAGAGAGCTATATAATTACATTTATCAAAACCTTGAACAAGCTATAACTTGATCAACAATGTGAAATTTAGAGTACTGCCTGGTTGGTATAGTGGAGAGCGGCGCCAATCGGTGTAGTAATCTTTATATTGTAATCTAACCATTATATATTAATAAGCATATAGAGGAAAGTGTGGAAACAAGGAATCTAACAACAAAGGAAACAGCATTCTCTATATCGATTGCTTGTTTTATAAAGTGATATGAATCCAAATAGGATCGCAATGAAGATTGCCTCGTTGGAAGATATATATATATATATATATATATTAATTGGCTCCTAAATTTCTATTAATTTGGAAAGTATATTAATCTTTATTGATCAATACATAGCGTGATATTAGTTGTCAGCTGATGGTAATGATCATCTTAATAATAGAAATGATCATATTGAGTTAGGTTCAACTATTGAATTCGTTTTTAACTTAAAAAGGCAAGATGGAAACATAATCAAAATTAGAAATTGATATTCCATTCAAGTTAAACTTTATATTTTAAGAGTATGTTTGGATATACGATACAGTTCGGTGAGAGTTACTCTGTATCTTTTTTTTTTTGTTCTTCCTTGCAAGCAGCCAACGTTATTAAGTTGGTACAATATTAATAACTTAATTTGCCGTTTGGTTACAATAACTCTTATGTCTAAGAGATGAAAGTTCGCTTTAGCAAGCTTGAAACCAAAATACAGCAGCAGTAAATGACAAACTTTCTTCACTATACAGGCTGGAAAAAGGCCCCATTGCCTCACGTGATTACTGGAGCTAGCTATTCGATTATAACACAGACTTGTTCTATCTACTTTCACAACCATCATTTCTTACCACTTCTAAGGTTTACTACAATAATCATATTAATTTCACTATGTTCGTTAGACATATTAGTACTATTGAACATATTGATTAATTCTTAAATTCGAAACTTTCCAAATTCTATATACGAGAAAGATATTATAAAATTGATTAATTTATCTTATAGCACTACTTTTAGATCACATCAAACAGTTGTAGCTAAAGTCCCGGTAACTTGGATCATCCTTAAACAACATGAGAAAGATTGGATAAGGGCTAGTATTTTTGGAGGCAAAGATGTTGATAGCCAATATATATATAGCTGGGTTTTTAAAAGGGATAATATATAGCATAGACGAGTAGCCTTTCACTACTGTTTTACTTTTTGCTCGAAGCAATTTCATGTCATTTCATGCAAGTTGTGTAAATTTGTCGAGCACGAACAGCATGTTGTCATTCCAAAACCAAGTTCATAATTAGCTGCTTGAAAGACTTCCCCATGGGTTTGGGGATGGGGCCGCCATGCCGTCAGGTAGGCGCAATTACAGGTTGCTTTTAATTGACCGATACTACAAAGTTCAAGCAACTTGCAAAACTTGCTGCTAATAATATATGAAATATATTTTGCTTCGAATCAGTAGGCAAGTAGTCCTAATATAAGATCGAATTTGGCCAATGCTTGATCATAACTCGGAATTGCTTTTTGTACAGAAAATTTCTACTGCGGTGAAACAACAAAAGAGCAGAGAGGCAGGACGACTATCCATTTCTGCATTATATCGAGTTGCTAGGAAAATATTGCTGCAACCCACTTGTGACAAAGGAATTGACATTTCACTAACCAATGAAGCATTCTCACAACCCATCTTATTGGCCTCTGACATTGACAATCCACCAAGTGTCTTCGTTACATGGGGACAATTGTACTATCTCCTGAAATGACACTTGGACTGATCAATAATGGCTTGTGATTTTGAGTTGTCTTTCTACACCATTAATACTAATCACGAAAATCAAGAGTATTAGTCCTTTTGCTAACTTGTGATCGAAGAAGAAAAATATCACGAGGAAAAGAAACGCGTATTCCTTTGGCATTCAAACTTTATGCTAGCAAAGGGGGCATGATGCTTTTCAATGTTGGATTTTGCTGACCACTAGCCTAGATAAGGCCTTGATAGATATTCCTTATTATTTGCTGAGAGTGGATTACCCATCATCGATGAAAGAATAGGATAGCTAATGTTATTGATACACGAGGCAGGTAGAGTTTCACATGGTTAGCACTGAAAATGTTTGTTTATTTCCCATAAAACATGATGTTGCCCGATCTTATTATTGGGAATTTGGTATCTGCCCTTGCTGATTTAATCATCGTCGGTTATTGTCGTTATTAACGGTTGTCACATGGAATGCACAATCAAAAGAAATTCTTTATTACAGTAAAAAATTAGTTAGTGCCATTGTTAATGACCATTTGTTTAAGCTCTATAATAGCTAAAGTTATTCATTAACATTAATGGCAAATTTGGAGGAGTAAAGTTATACATAAATTAAACATTGGAGAGAAAGATAAACTTCTAAAAGAACCTACTTACCATGAATGTTAAGATTTGAGTCATATAATAAATTATATGGTAGTAGGTCGAATAAAGCTTTGCTGAGGAATGCTTTTGAGCTTCTAAGTCAGTTCTAAGTAATTTCTGGTTCTTTTGAGAAATATAAATGAAAGACCTTTGCCTAGTTTCAATGATCCTTGAGAGAGCATATATAAATGAGGTCAAATTCATTTTGTTCCAAACTTCTCATAGTAATTAATAGCTAGACATGGCCCAAGTACTAACTAAACCACTACTAATCCTGAAATTAAAGTTGGCTGCCATCATTATTGATGGCTGCTAGCACATGAAATGCGCAATCTGTAACATGAATGAAAAAAATCTGGCAGAATTGGCATTGAAAAATATCTAGCTATAGTGCATCTTGCAGATGCATTAATAATGATTAGTGTAGTATTTCTAAATTGCATTGAAAAATATCTAACTATAGTGCATCTTGCAAATGCATTATATAATAAAGATTACTGTAGAGTATTTCTAAATTATTTATTTTCTCAAACAAGATACATATAACCGCATCATCAACCATAGGTGTCGGATTAAAATATAGATAAGCATAAAGAAGCATACTCGCACAAAAACAAAAACAAAAGAAACTTAATTAATCGAAACATGAAGAAAAAAAAAATACAGGGATGGATGCACAAGGAATACTGGACTTACAACTATTGGCGCTCAACTCCACTTATATATCTAAGCTTGATTCAAATTTCAGTGTGTTAATAATCCTTGACTCACTTAGCTCATGAGGTTAACTAATTAGTTAATCAAATATGTAGTTCATATTAATATGACAAATAAAATTTTTAACTAATGTTTTCTCTAACTAAATGGTTGAGATGCTATTTTTGGATATCATAGGAAGTCTAATGGAAGAAGGGGATAACAAAATTTTAGACTTTAACCCTCAAGGAAGAGGAAAATAACTATTAGAGCAACTTTTGATATGTAATAATTCTAAATTAAATATGATGTCGTTTTGAGAATTTCATATATAATTAAATAGTTGGATAGTTGAGGTACCATATCTACTTAATTTTATATTTTCATTAGATTATAAAACTTCTTAACTTTTTTCAGCTTAACTTCCTTGTCCATCAAGAGAAAATGGTTTCTACACCCTTTAAGATGTCAATTCACCCTTTATTATTATTATTTTTTGTTATCTTGTTTTCTTGGGCAAGTCTATCAAATAAGGACACAATGATCTCATTGGACAACTAATTAAATAAAGGTAAACTAAGGAATTCTACATCCTATGGAGAGATAGTTTACTTGTAGGGCTTGATGATATGATTAGTCAGATTAATATTATCGTTTCTTTCTTTGGTGAAATGGTTTGGCAGGTAAGATTATGCAAATCAAAATGTAAGTATTTGATAATTGCCAATTGACTAATAGTTCCTTCTCTAAATCCATTTCTTACTCCATAGATTATTGAATTTTTTTAAAAGCCCCCAACACTTACTAGTGAATAATGTATGGGAATTGGGATACAAATCATGTGGTCCTCCTTTTCTTTAATCCATTTCTTTAATCAATACTATATTATAGATAATAAAAAAATATATGGTACCCAAAAAGAAAAGAAAAAAAAAACCCCAGGCAATTCCCTAACTGATCTGACTGACCAGAAATAAACTATCAACTGCCATACCCACCTAATTCTATCACCCATTTTTCAAGCTCTCAAATGCCATATAAATCTTGTACACAAATTAAAGGCAAAATGCCATAAGATTTAATTATCTTGTTTTTCTATGTTGACAAAAGGCTTATCTAATTAAATTCTAAAGATGAGCTATTTGCTTTAGAAAAAAGGAGGAAGAAAAAACTGAGATAGAAAGAGGAAGTAAATTCTAAAAGTGGGTAAGAGGGGTCCTCCATTTTCTCCTTATTTCTTGCTATTATCTTAATTACTTTCTTGCTCTTATGTGCATGCACTGGTCAAAAGGGGGTCAAACTCTTCTAGAAAATCATGATCAAGGTATGTGTGAAAACAAAATCCATCAATTAGGTATAAAAGTATTGTTTCGACAAGGGAAATGAGAAGAAAACCAAGCCAATATAATCAGAAGACAATATATAGTCAAAGATGAGAATTAGACAAAGGTAGGTTCATAAAGAAAGAGAGAGACAGAGGTCCATGATGGGATTGCGTTTGGTAGCACATGGTATGCATATAATATGGGGAGAATGTGAGGTAGTTGAATTCTTCATTTCAAAGCATAGCATCTTCCACAAATGGGACATTCCAGCAGAAGGAATAAAAATCAAATCCGACGAAGCTGCAAGATTTTTTTTTTCTTAGTTTTTCATGATTTATGGTGGAATCTAATGTGAGGATAAGTGTGTTTTAAACAATCACGCAATATTCCAACCAAGAGTTTTGCACGTTATTCCTTAAAATTTGTTTTACTACTATTAGTACTATACTACTTTTCCATCTCCATTCCATCATTCTTCAAATTTGCTTTCTTGGCTAAGTATCCAAGAGATTTTCCTGTCCTGATACCATGAACCAGACCATTAATTTGGTCTTCTATTGCAATGGGAAATTACACATCTTATTAGACTATGATTGGCCTTTTTCTATAAAAGTGATCCTCCAATATTTCAAGAAGTAGGTCAGTGGAAATAGATATATATAAAACTTTCCGTCAAAGGGTAGGTCCTAAATTTCTTTCCAATTTCCACTCATACTGAATTTGATCAACAATGTTTTTTTTTTTTTTGAAAAACGATTTCATTAACACTAGAGCTCTTGTGCCAACCAAAGTCTCTATGCTATTTGCTAAAAACTTCTCTTGACATATGATAACTGGCCCGTGCTTCACCATAACTCTACAATTCCATATGGAACTATTCAAAAAAGAAGCTCAACTATACAGCAAAATATGACCCTCTGTCACTCCCCTGTAAGTAAGTGACCAGTACACAGCAAAAATTATAACCAGCCACTTTACCTAATGTTCTTTACAATTTGCACAAAACCTGCATGATCAACAACGTTTGAACTCCAAATTCAAAGCAGATTTTGCAGTTAAAATATTAATCCACCTTATGCGTCTTCATTAATTCTTGACATAGAGGTGTTTGAAGGACGCTAAATCATGTATGTGTGAGCAATGAGGCTGATATAGATAATTACTAGATAGGACATATTAATGACAACTTCCTTGTAATTTAACAATATTCAAAATCCTTATATTAGCCTTTCACCAATTTTAGCTATATATGTTTGTCATCAAAGACATTGGTTCCCATGCATCTGCATGTGCCCCATGCATTAATTCCCGAGTTAATATTTCAGGAGAAAAATGTGTGAAAGATTCTTACAATTTGCAGATTCAGCTTTATTCATATCTCTCCATGGAAAAAGCATTCCATGCATATTGAGATTCATTCAAAGTCAGTCATGAGCTTATCTGGAACAGCCAAGTTGCATCCCAGGTAGATCGACTAGTCCAAGTCAAGAGCTTACATTGCAGCACCCCTTAGCTACAAAACATTCAAAGACGGCCGAAAGTTTCAATTAAAACCTTTCTGCCCTTTTTCGCAATACCAAAATAATTCAATCCAATCTCCACTTGTTAACAAATGATCCAACTCTATTATTTCTTCTCTTCCATGTCATGTTATCAACTTGTAACTGTAGGGCTTTCGCTATCAATCTTATTATTCTTGATAAACTCAATTGAATTTTTTCTTTCTTTTGATACATGCTATAATCGTGACTGGCGAAGAAACTTTTTCCCGTCTAATCGATATTCCTGTTTCGATTCCAAAAAGCTGTTCGATTGCAGATGATAATCTTGTGAAAAATAGCCAAACCAATAAGCCCTAGTGATGGCACTTCAGAAGAACCGTATGGAGAGTACTTGTGTCAACGCCTGCTATTTTGCATTGTCATGTCTGTCTTAATTATTGACTTTTGGGCGACATGTAAGTTGACATTTTCCTAAACAAAACCTATGGTTTAAAACTTTTGCTTCCATTCAAATGTCAAAGTGTTACATGGTTCTCCTACCAATATCAAAGGCGCTGGTAGATGTAGGCCATTATGGCTGCATATAAGTGGGATTAATCCCATTAAAAATTGTTCTTTTTCTTCCCTTATGTACATGAAATAAAGGGTAAGAGGAGTAAAAAAAAAAAAAAAAGGAAACCGTACCCTTGGCATTACCAATGGATCAAATCTTGCCCCCTGGTAAAATTCTTTTGTTTAAACTCTACTTTGACTTAATGTAAATCTAATCTTTGTAATTACGTCTACTTGAGACAAATCTCTTTAAAGAAAACTCAATAATGGCCCAAATCCAAAAGGAGCAAAAAGTATCACATGCTTTCATGGAGGTAAATGGGAAAAGGGAACGTGGAATGCCCATGATCAGGCGCATGGTTCATTGCAGCTGCCTGAACTTATGTCTTTTCATGAAATGATATCACGTAATTTGATGACAATACTACTACGCATCAAGATTAATGTGGGGGTCACCATCAAAGTAAATTGATCAGAAAAAAAATAAGTCAAAAATTTCTTTGAAATTTAACCGTATACACTACAAGCATAAGTTCCTGTCATGTTTGGTGACATTCCACTTGCCATTTTGACATTTGCCATTTTGCTTCGACCAAATTCCATGGATTGTTTTGGTGCCTTCACGCAAAAAAATTTATTTTTGAAATGATAACTCAAGAGACCCAAAAAAATAAAAATCTTGTTGATTTTTAGATGGCATGTTACATATGCTTAGATACTTTTCAAAAAAAAAAATGTGCTCAGATTATATGAACCAAATATAGAAGGAAGGCGAATAAATATTTTGTTCCAAGCTTCAAGTGTTCTGATTCTGGGTTCGGCCTGCAAAACTTCAGGTCGTCAACTTGGGTTGGTGGTATGTATCAATCAATCTTGATTAAATTCTAGGCCCACTCATTGGCTGTTTTATTAGATTAAGAGCCCACATAACCAGAAAGAGGCCCATTTATCTACCTATCTTGGAAATGGATGGACTCATGGGCTGTGGCGCCCTCAAAGAAAATAAGAAGAAAGAGGAATTGCTTTTAAATTTGCCATGTGGTTTTAGCTTTCCTTCTCTCTATCCATCCATCAACAGCTCTGTAACTGGGCATGGTATTTCCATAAAAAATAAGGCATTCCCTTTTCTTGTAGAGTTTTCCCATGGTAAGAAGCTTTATTTAATTGTTCCAACAGTTTTAATAGTTTTTTTCCTTTATCTTTTGGGTGAATATGAGGGTATTGGCAATGTTCTTGGTATTCTTTAATTGGGAAGTTTTTTCTCTTTTTTCTTTATTTCTTTGAAGTTTCTATTTTTGGAAATTGTCTGTTGTTGTATCTGTAAATGGGACTTTAGCAAGACAAGCTGCAAGGAATTCTAATCGTCTAGTTGTGAAAAATGTTTTTCTTTCCAAGAAAGTGAAAAATGGGATTTTGAGTTTTCACATTCCTCATAGTAACACATAACATTAGTATATTTTTAATTGGAAATCATCTATATATTGAAGCTAGATAAAACTAATCTGCCCTCTTCTTGTTTCTACCTTATTTGAGACAAAACCAAAAATTACCAGCTAAATATAAGAATTAAAGATCAGATAAGGGGAAATATGGTATTTCCCCCGTTTATCTGACTGTCAAAACCCTATGCCCTGTAACTTTTAATGGGAATAAGCAATGGGGAATGATTGGTTGAGGTGTTGAAGATAAGTACTGGTTGCTGGATTTTTTTTATATATTTGATGTCGGTTAATAAGATATTCTCATATTTATGATATCCAGTTTGGGGCCTCTTGTAAGAATGTGAGTAATTTTAAAAGTGATTTTTCGGTTTTTTTCAATAAGTGTGGATATTTTATTGTCCAAAATTCTAAATCTTGCTTGTCTTTAGGAATACATATTTTGCATAATTGCAGGTATCAGTTATGATCAATTGTGGGTTGGACCTCTGATTCCTAGGCCATCCTTATTCTTGGTGAGTAAGTTACAGTTGGTATCTAAATCTAATTGTGTTAGACTAATCAAATTCTGTTAAAGCAATTTTATTTCCACTCTTAAATGAATATCTTCAAATCTGCTTTCCCAATTTGCTTTAGTGTTTATCTAGTTTTACAGTTAGGTTCCTTCCAACCCCGTCTTCTTGTTGTGCATTTGCTTCATTGTTTTCCTATTATTTTATAAAAAGATCTAGATTAATTGTGGCTGTTGGCAACAGTAGTTGCAATGCTGGATTGTTTTTGGATGTTCTAGGGCTAGGAACACATGCTGGTAGCCTGTGGAAAATGCTGAGAATTATGTGAAAAATTAAATTGAAAGCTCTGCAAAGTTTACTTTGTAGGGTCAGTTGGATGGGTAAAGGAGAAAGAAGCTACTGTGATCGTGAATCAGATTAAAAGAATATAATATCAACTATAGTTTATGTGGGAAAGACCATAACGTTATACCTATTAAAGGTCTGGTGAATAGTAAAGAGTGAAGTGATTAGCATAAGGGGGTTCCAATGAATGAATGTTTACTGCTTTACAAATAGGTTTGACTGGTATTTATTGAAGTCTCATTAAAAGAGTTGTACTTGGGTGATCTCTGGTAGTATTGTGTGCTTTTTCCTAAAATACTGTGTATTTAGGCAATCTTCCCCTTGGGGAGTTAATTGTTGTGCTTGTCAGTGGGCTTCCCTTCGATACATTTTGTATGGCACTTTTCGGCTTTCTTCTGGAAAAGCAATTTACCTTAAGAAAAGAGTGAAAAAATGAAAGAAGAAACTCATATCTATTAGGTCTTATTTGCTAGTGCATCTTTTGCTACTCTCTTGTGAATGATTCGGGATCTACAGGGGTTGTTGCAACGCTAAGAGCAATCATATAATAGTAATAGATATAGCGTAGCCTTGTATTTACTGGATATTATGATTTCAATGCATTAAGAGTGAGGTGTTTGTGGCAATTCTCTGTGCAATACATGCACCTTTTTAAGACTTAAATTGAGCTTCAACTCACTAGTCTAAATTTTGCACATTCTAGAATGGACAATTTTGAAGCTGCTGGGTATGGTTAGATCATTACTTTGTAGCAATGATGACCTTTATTACTCCAGCCCTTTTCTTTCTCATAATTTAGTAATGTCAGACGCATTCGATACCTTGAATGGACAATGGCATTTTGGTATGACTTTCTAAAAATTGAGAAAAAATAAAGAAAATTGAACATTCTTACATTGAACATGAGCCAACACTGATGCTAAGTCTAGGCAACGTAGATTGACATTGAGAGTGGGCCGTGGATGCACCAGGTTTCCTTTTATATTTTACTTCATGTTCCAAAATTACCCCTTAACTGACACTCAAAAATTATGTGCCAGATTGTTTTATGACCTTATGAGAGTTGGTGTCCTTTCTACATGGTCTTGACATTTGTTTTGCAAGATTTGATTCTTTCCATGGCCATTTATGACTATTCTAAATGCGGGTTATTGTGGACAAGGCCGCTTTAAAGCTGTTTAAGTATGGATCTTTCCTTTGGCAACCTTTTTTCCAATTTATGCTTTCTCTGGTTTCTTTTCATAAATGGCTTTTATTAGGATTGTCGTTTACATTAATTGGTGTGAACCACTAGGACCTATTTCTTTGCCCTGAAAGGCTATAAAATGGGGTAAGAAACAATGCCTTCTTCCCCATCACAAGGTTTTCTTTAGCTAGCTAGTTTCGACCTCTTCTTGAAAGGAGCTGAATCGTGCATTCCTTTCTCAGTTTCTACCATGAATTTCCTTTTGGCAAGAGAAGATGCAGAGAAGCATGCAGGCACTAAATCATGCTTCTATTGCAACAAAGTGTTCAACAACTATCGAGCTCTAGGTGGCCACCTTAGGATTCATCAGGAGGATAAGACATCAAGGACCTTGAATTATCCTGGTCGTTCCAGTAATTCCATGGACATTACTAGGAACCCTCCTGTACTCCTACCAAACAGCCAACAGAACTCCTCGGGAGGGGGGAACAACCCAACTCCATTCTCTAGAGCACCACCTGCATTTGACTTCTCTAGGATGTTCTACTCAAATGAAATAAACCAGGCAAGTAGGAGCAAATACACTGGCAGCAATCCTGGAGTTTCCCAAACTCAGTTTATCATGTCTCCAGACTTCTCATATGGCTGTGGTAGTGGTGCAACTTATCACAGTCTAGCTTCAAGAGCATTTGCTCCAGCTGGTGCCAATGCAGTCATGTCTCCTGCTGCATTTGCTTCATCTGGTAGTGTTGTAGCCGCTGGCTTTCCTATAGATTCTTCATTATATTTGGGCACAAATGGAGTCTGTCAGTTTAATACTGATGAATTTCGGATTAGCCGGGATGGTTTGCCACCATCCTCTGGAGATGCCTTGCAGAACGTTCAAGGTTATAATTTTAGTAAGCTTCCAAATCACACATTTGCTATAACTAACCCTGACCATGGTTTTGGGTCATACCAGTTGCCTGGGTTCGATGAATCTATTGCTGTTTGTGCCTTTTCTCCAGGTCCTCATCCATGCTCAAGCGTGGATAAAGGTGGTCAATATGACGGGAGAAGTTTGTTGATGTGTGAAGAAGGTAAGAGGCCCTACTTAGCTGATGGATCAGGTGGTGCTGACGTAATGAATGCATCGAAAAAACCTAAGATTGCCCCCACTGAACATGTGGAACCCAAGAATCCTCAGAAGAAAGAGCTATCACTCTTCATGGATGTTGATGATTCAATTTCTGCATCGGAAACTTGTTGTGGTGCTGAGGAGGAAGGTCCAGTAGATGTAGATTTGTCTCTGCATCTTTAGACTTGTGTGTTTCTCTTTACAATAAATAAATAGTAATGAAGGAAAAAAGGAATGGTCACTCTTGCCCTTCCCTCCCTCCCCTCTAAAAGGAAGATGTTGTTTCTTTGTACTGCTGAACTATGTACAAGTTGCAGTTTGGTTATATTTTATAAAGTAATTTATTAGGAATTTTCTTGTGGATTGTGGAGTTTGATTAATCTTTTTCTTGCTTAGTGAGGATTTGAGTTTGAAAACTTGTAACCATGTTCTTATGATTGGTTTTTATAGAAACATGTTAACATGAGGTAGAGGAAACAACTGGAACTGGTAAAGGAGTTTGATTAATCGTTTCCTTCCTTAACAAGGATTTGAATTTGAAAACTTGTAACTATGTTCTTATGATTGGTTTTTATAGAAACATGTAGACATGAGGGAGAAGAAACAATTGGAACTGGAAAAGCAAGATTTGTTTTATACTTTAGCTCTGAATGCTGATGCAAGGGAACAGGGCTTAGGTTGAAGTTTAATATTTAGCATTATCACCTACAGTTATTGTCTCATATGTGTGGAGCAGTTTATATTCTTCCTATTAACTCTATTATTTATTTTAGTTAGAGTGCTTATCAGCACTACTGCAACTGTTCTAGAGTAGTCATTAGATTTAGAGCAATGGCTTATGGATTGCAATCTTTCTCTGTTCTTGGAGAATGCTTCTCTCCAGAGTGATTGGAAATAATTAGATAGAGATGCGGATGTCTTTATGATAATTTTCTTGGTATAACTTGTTTGATGCTACTTAGCTTGGCCTCAAATGTAAATACAAAATGTCATATGGTGTGATGTAGTGAAGGTGTGCTGCATCATCTCAGCAGTAAACCAAAGCTGAACTTTCAAGCGCACTGCTGTGAGGTCGCCTGCAATCCCTGCTTGTAATTTAGTGCTGAAATCAAATTCTCACAATCAGATCTTTCAGTAGAAATTAGACAAGGTGAGACCGTAGCGATTTTTTTTTTAATCACTTTTGACAGATTTGGCCTAAAGATTTGAATCATAAGTGAAAGGGATTAATTTGTATAGATATTATTGGTTGTCCAAGCAAGTTTCATGATCCCTTGGGTGCTTTTGGTGAGCAGCTGCTGCTTGAGAATGAAGTTGGTTTTGTTCTCAACTTTTCTATTTACCCTTAGATTTTCTCTTCAATTGCTGTTACTATCGTTTATGATCATTTTAGTGTCATCATATCAATATCTATACATAGACTAGTACCTATCATCATTTTCTAAATTTTTTTCAAAGATTTAGCTTAGGGTGATGATAATGATGACTTCAGAAGCTTTCAATGAACTGGTGCAAATTTCATGAAGAGAAGTGATCTCTCCAGAATTTAGTTTATGTTTGAGTTTGGCTTATATTTTGGCTTGCATCATCCTTTTCTTATTTGTAGACATAGGTGGTGAACTTCCATTCCATTTTGTGAATTTTTGTTATATGATATAACATTAAACTATTCATGAATCCCAATTAGGTATGATTTTGAGCAATCATTTTGACTTTATTGTTCTTCCCGTTTTGGAGAAGATTTCTTTTTTCATTTTGATATAAAAAAAAAAAGAGAAAAAAATGGAAAAAGGAAAATTCCCACATTGAAGAAAAAGGTATGCATTGAATTGAAAATTCCAGTAACGGTAGGACAATGTTATGCCTCATAAATGCAGAAGGAGGTTGGGCTTATATGAGCCTCAAAGAGTCAAGATGCATGACTTCAACCAAGAGTTTTTTCCAACCTTCCATGCTACCAACCCCTGTGAAAATTAGATCAAAATTAAGATATAGAAATGTAAACAATTTTGAGGAAAAAAAATAGCAATTTGAATAATCCGAATGTGAGATAAAAATAACATTTTCATTTTAAAATTTTTTATTCTTTACATTTCCTTAAGTAATATTAGTTGGCAAAATGAAGTAAGGTTGAAAAGGATGGTTAGGTGGCTGTAAGTATTTGAACCTTATCTTTAGGAAATGTGGAAAGCGGAACCTCTTTCCTTTATGCCTAATGGAACTCCTTTTATAGCATAAACATATTATTATATATATACGTTCTTCTCTCAAGTTTTAACCCTAACTTATTTCTGTGCAGTAATTGTTTCCAAAGAGAAATGGTGGTTTTGTTGGTTCAACAAATAAAAGGGCGATATTAATAACTTTTACTAATAGAAAAAAACAATGAATAATTGAATATTTATACAAAGCCCACAACTTGCAACTTGCCAGCAAAAGGAAATAACAATAATTGGGGTCAGATTTTGCATATTACACTTGGAAAAAGAAAAAAGAGGTCACTGGTTTCTAGATCATCCAGATATTTTGCTTCTTCAATATATGGATTGAAAAGTGAAAACCTAAAGCTTTATATATATATATTTATATATAAAGTATCTAAAGCATGATAATACCTTTGGTTATTCTTTTACTGCCATTAAATATGATATGGACTGCTTGCAGGGAAAACGATGATACAGACATGTCCCTTTGGAAAAAAAACAGAATAATAGGAGAGAAATAATTGTAAAGTGTATTATATCATATCAAGAATTTAATATCGGTTACATCTTTCTAGAGTCCATGACATGACCAGTTATCAAACTTTCCCAATGAGAAGAAATAAACAATCTAAATAAAATAAAATAAATATACAAGCCAAAGGCCCCAGGCTACTCATTAGCTCTGTACAGTTGTATTTGAAGTCTCAAGTTTTTCTTTAAGACCAAAGCTTGTTAAACAGATTGTCATTGGTTTGCTTTGTCTTTTTCTTTGATAGCATTTGTCCAATTCTTTTCACTCGTCATTATCCAACTTTAATCTTTTTCTGATTAGCCTAAACTACGCGTTTGGCACTTCGGGTTTGGACTTTAATCTGCCTTTCTGAGCTTGCGGGCTCGGGACAAACAAAAACAGTTTTAACTTTCAACACCCGCAGTTAACAGCGCGTGTCAACTGGTTGCCAACCCTTTTGCTCATTCTCTTCTAGACACGTGTCGGGATTTCTTATGTAGCGCGTGGTTTTAATGGCCGTACACAGAACCCTTTGTTGGCCACCGGAATAGCAGTAAATATTATAATAATCCTATACCTTTGATATTAAGAAGAACAATCCGGTGGAAGGAAGGGGTTACTTCTTTCATGCTAAAACCAGAGTTAAATCTCCTATAAAGTCACCCTCTTTGTAGCAACTATTCAAGACAAATCCTTCTTTGTAAGTCTAACATATCGGTTTCCCTTCTCTTTTTCTTCTTCTTTATGGTATCTAGTTTGTTTTTAAGCTATAGAGGACGAAATATTTTGTGTTTAGCCTCTTTTCTAAATTATCAATCTCTGCTTGCTGTAAATACTTCATTTTTTATGAGATATATGGCAGGGTTTTTATGGGTTTTTTGTTTTCTTATTGGGTAGGAGCAAAAGTTTAGATTTTTTGGTGCTCTGTTCAAGATATTACCATATGGGCTATTGATTTTTCTTTACACCTTTCTTTTTTGAGCTTTTTAAGTATTAGATTATGTTTCTCTCTGCCTTGGCATGATATTTAGTACCTTTAGATTCCTCAAGTAGGTATCTTTGATAGGCCACAGTGGTGTACACAAAGAGAAAGAGTTAAAGTTGTTGTGGTTGATGCATAGGAATTTAAGTTTGGATCATTCAGGAAGGGATTTTTTCGGTGGCTTATGATAAAGTATTGTGAGGATTTTGTGTAAAGTGGAAACATGATTTTCTTTTAGGTGCTACTGTAATTTTAGTTATAAGAATTCTTCGCTTGCTCTGTTGAGTGTGAACGAACAAGCAACCAATTTGGCATAGATTCTTTGAAGTTTTGATCGGAATTTGGATGTTTAAGTTGTTTGATTCTAAGTGAATCAAATTGGGTGACAAAGAATAGCTGGAAATTTCAAGCTGAAACAAGATCCTTTGGGTAGTCTTCAAGGAATCTAGATTGTTGTGTTTTCAGAGAAAGATGCAAAGGGTTCGATTATCGTCCCAACAGGCACTTGTGCATAAGCTAGGGGATTCTCAGATGACATTATCCCCAAAATTCAGATTAGCTGTGATTCAATCTTCATTGTTGAACCCTTCATCAGAGTTTGAGCTGTCACTTCAAGGAGAGCCCCTTATTCCAGGCCTTCCTGATGATGTTGCCCTTAATTGTCTCCTTCGGCTTCCAGTTGAGAGCCATGCAGCTTGCAGAGCTGTAAGCAAGCGATGGCATCTTCTGCTTGGTAATAAAGAGCGGTTTTTTACCCGAAGGAAGGAATTAGGTTTCAAAGACCCTTGGCTCTTCGTGTTTGCCTTCCACAAAGGCACTGGGAAAATTCAGTGGCAGGTTCTTGACCTTACCCACTTCTCTTGGCATACTATTCCAGCAATGCCATGCAAAGATAAAGTTTGTCCCCATGGCTTTAGGTGCGTTTCAATTCCTTGCAAGGCTGCTCTCTTTGTTTGTGGGGGTATGGTCTCTGATGTGGATTGCCCCCTTGACTTGGTGTTGAAGTATGAGATTCAAAAAAACCGTTGGACTGTGATGAATAAGATGATTACTGCTAGGTCATTTTTTGCAAGTGGCATGATTAATGGGTTGATATATGTAGCTGGGGGAAACAGTGCAGATCTTTTCGAGCTTGACGCAGCAGAGGTTTTGGATCCAACAAAGGGGAGTTGGCATCCAATTGCAAGCATGGGGACAAATATGGCATCTTATGATTCTGCAGTTCTCAATGGAAAGCTTCTTGTGACAGAAGGCTGGTTGTGGCCATTCTTTGTCTCTCCAAGGGGTCAGGTTTATGATCCAAGAACTAATAATTGGGAGAGTATGGCTGTGGGATTGAGGGAAGGGTGGACTGGCTCAAGTGTGGTGGTATATGGGCACTTATTTGTGGTTTCTGAGATCGAAAGAATGAAGCTTAAGGTTTATGATCCAGACAGTGATTCCTGGGAAACGATAGAAGGTCCCCCATTACCGGAGCAGATATGCAAACCTTTTGCTGTCAATGCATGTGATAACAGAATTTATGTTGTGGGTCGCAACCTTCATGTAGCTGTAGGCTATATCTCAAGCCTGAATCGAACAAGCAGCTCTGAGAAGAAGCAGAGCTTCAGTGTTCGGTGGCATGTTGTTGATGCCCCAGAACGTTTATCCGACTTGACACCCTCAAGTTCTCAGGTTCTGTTTGCTTAGCTTCTGAAGTATTCAATGTTCTGTCTTCTATCTTGTTAAATAAAATGTAATTCTACAAAATTACAAAGGCTGTAGAGTTGTAATGACTTTGTGTTATTGTAACAAATGTATTAACCATAGTTCTTTCTTCTTCTTTTTTTTAAATCTTCTCTGTATCTCTTTGTAATTGATCGGATATGTTCTAATTATCATGACTTCAATCAAAGATGTCTTCCTGTTGTTCTTGTATGAATCATTGTCTATAATTGAAGTAAATATACACCATGACAATGGCTGGAATACGTTGGTACAGTGGTCAGAGAACAGTTTTAGATAGGGAAGCTAAGAAATACTGGGGTCTTGGAAAAGCATTATCTTACATGTTAAGCAAGCTGTTGATGCATCAGCTAAAAGCCACAAGCATAGCCATGTATTATGGGGAAAAAGAAAGGCAGATTTTGAAATAACAAGGAATCTGATTTCGAGTGGTAGCTGCTAACAAAAGGCAAGATCTTCCAGGAATATTTTGAAGTATAATCTTTTCCTTTAACACTTCAACAAATGAAGTTCATTACCAGTTTCACTTTTTATTCTTGGAAATCTGATAAGGATTTCTTCAGAAGGAATCTTCGTAGTAATGGTAAGTGGGAAAACGTGGGTATGAAATCGTGTCTGAGTTGCTCTTTGTATGATATTGCATTGGCATTGGCCAGCTGACCATGCACTTGTCAAGAAACTGCTTGTATGGACCGTTGTTTTATTTGCTGAGATTGGGTAATTGGATTTGGCCAAATTGGAGAGAGAGAGAGAGATTAATGGGTTTCTGATGATGACCGGACTTGGAATCATGACAAAGCTGATTGGAACCTCTTCTCCATGATAGAGGAATTTTCAGGCTTCGCTGCTTGAACATCACTCTTCAACTTCCTTACAAGTGAAGGTTCAACCCCCTTTTTCTTTTAGGAAAAGAAAAAGAGGGTAAATGAATCCGTATTCTTTGCTCCATTCAAACCTTTTTCTTTCTTTACTATTTCCTTCATCAGGGTCTAATTTTCAATCGTAAAATTACAAAGAGATGGAGGCTATTGTAGGTTTAGTATATTCCAGATCCCCATATCTCATAAATTAGTAGACTCCCCGGCCCCTGCCTTGATTTGGTAATTAGCAAACTATTTATAAAATGAAAATCAAATACTCAAAAGGATAAGGTTAAATTTACCACTCTACTTATTTTGATGTTCAAATTTACCACCAATCTTTTAGTAAGTGTAATTTTGGTACTATAAGTTTAATAGGCATAATGTTCAAAAAATTTCTTAAACTATTCGAAAAAAACTTAAATAAGTTTTTATTCTTTTATCACGTTTAATCAAGCTCTTTATATCTTTATTTGAAGTTAAATAAATTCTTATGACTAATAATTGACTAATTGTTATTAATCAAAATATCACTTGTTATTTTATATCCACATGACGCTGATATGGGATTAATGTAGATGGTGAAAAATGTCACATAAGCATATTATCATGTCAAATTAGCACATGTCATTATTAATTGTAATATATCAATGTGTCACATTATTATCAATTATATTATGTTAACCTATTACGTTAGCGTTATGTGATATAAAATGATAAATAATATTTTAAATAAGTCAATCATTAATCATAAGAGTTTTATTTGAATTAAAATAAAAGTTTAATTACTGTCTCAAAATAAAAATACAAGAGCTTGATTAAACGTAATAAAAGTATAAGGGTTTATTTGAATTTTTTATAATAATTTAAGGACTTTTTCAAATGTTTGGCCTTATATATAATGATTTGCAACCACAATTTGATGTTGCCTAAAATAAAATTATTTTCCAAATTACCTAAAAATATACATGTCAATTTTTTTCCATTTATATGGTAAGTTTATCCAATGAGTTGACTAGACGCATAATTAAATAATATGAACTTATGTAATATCTTCAAAGAAAATTACTTCATCTCAAATTAATAAAATCCTTGTTATTGTTAGCATATATAATGATTTATAATCTTAAACAATACTACCCCAAAATATTCGACAAAAAGAAAGTTGAATTCATAACTAACCGAAAACAAGAACCAAAAGTTCAAGGCCCAAGGAACAACCAGGATAGGACAAACCCCAAGAGAGCCCTAAAATCCTGCTATCATGCGGGGCACATGTGATGGTGGGAAAGATTGGGCTTCAGACGGCCTGAAACCCAATTGATGGAGAAAAGTCAAAACAGTTCTTGAAAACCCAAAATAATTCTGAAAATCTTTTCAGGAAAGGCAGAGCTGATTAACTGAGTTGAGAGAGAAAATGGCAGCAATAACAAGCGCAGTGATAGCAATAGCAGGAGTGGTATTAGGATGGATAGCAATCGAGATCGCTTGCAAGCCTTGCCTCGAGAGAGGCCGCGAAGCCATCGACCGATCTCTGAACCCTGATTACGACCCCGACGACGATAACGACAACAACGTTCGAGCCCCTCTCAACCCAAGCCCAGATCTCGAATCTAAGGCTGACAATGACACCTCTCCTTCCACTTCAATCAAAGCCGTTTGATGATCGCTTCAAAATATATCTTATTCTTTGTTTCTTTTTTTTTTTTTTTTTTGGTATTGTCTTTAAATAAAAAAGAGTTGGGTAATGTTGTAACTTGTTCTTTCTTCCTGTCTTTCTTTTTGGTAAGAACTTGCGCCAAGGTGATGGTGTTGATGTCTTAAGGGTGTTTCTCTGTTGATGCTTGATTGAATGAATGAATATAGCTTTGGTGATCCATTATGGTATACATCGGAAAATTGTTTTGGTTTTGTCTTTTCTTGAGTGAGAAAGTTCAACCCAACCGGGGCTACAAGCTTATGTTTTTTTATACATTGTAAAAGTTGAATGACGACATCGTAGAAAGAGACCGTTGTCGGGTCTGGTGTGAACCAATCAAATAGTAACTCAACTCCAGAGATTATTCGAATTCATACAAGATTTTAATTTAATTTTACACTAGTAGTTGTTCAGCTCCAACAAAGTCCAATCTCGAATCTCTAACAAGGCCCAGTGGTACCAATGTACCATGTTCGAGACTGCTTCCCATAGCCCTGTAAAAAAATAAACAAACCCGACTGATTCTAATATTTTATGATGATTGATTTGTTGGCTGTTAAACCATGGTCATGCCACAGATTCTTGGGCTTATGAGCAAAGATCATAACCAAGTAAAATGGTAATACACCTTCCTTATTGAGAGGCTGGCGTAACCCATCCTTCCAGTTCCCCCAACCAATCTGATGTGTTTCTGAAAAGCAATTGTCGAAACCCTTGTCAGCTATTACCCCTGCAAGCTGCTGCAGCCTCATACGGCTACACCCTCCTTTTTTACCATATAAAAAAAAAACATGAAAACACACACAAACGACCCAAGAAATAAATAATGCAGCTTATTTCAGGTAACTCAAGTGTTAAGTCCGTAACAAGTATCAAAAACAGAGGCTAAATATGCTTTACAATTACAATCTCAATTGCAACAAAACAAATACTACAAGTTACTGTACATGGATCTGACAAGGGATTTCGGCGTCCTGCCTCTTGGAGAATACCAGAGTTTCCCGTGTCATTTACAAGGGGATATCTATCATCAAAAGGCCAAAAAAAAAAAAAAAAAAGAAAAAGGTAAACTATGCCAGGTAATTGTATATCTGTGGGTTGTTCTTGTCCCGCTCCAGGTACTCCCTGTCAATGAGAGACTCGATTCTTTTCTTCAAATCAGCCGGTTTTATGGGAAACTTAAGCTGTTCAACGAAAGAAACTTATGCTTAATATGAGTATTGTCCAAATGCAACTTCAAAACATATTATCCCTTTAAACCCCATGTCTGGCGATCATCAATTGCAATAATTTAACCATGGTATATAAAGAGAATTTTCACCCTTCAAATAAAGCAAAGCACTTTGGCATGATAACTCTTAATAACAATACAGAAGCACCAACTTTCTGTTTATTTATTTCCAGATGTTGCTGGGGACTCTTTATATATCCCTCTTTTATGCACAATGCAAACAATCAAAACATGCTTACCTGTTGGAAGAGTTCAGTTATCAGAAGAGTGTGACTCAACACTTTCCTCGTCTTCATTATCCGAACAATAGCAGCATCAACCTGCAATACATCAAGCAAAAATGCATACATTTGATTGAGCTCCTTCATGTTAGATAACTTTCAGTTCTTTTCTTTCATTTTTTTAAATAGATAACTACAAAGAGAGAATGTGAGTGAAGCAAAAAAGTGGACCTGATATTGACGGTCTTGAAATACTCTTTCAGTAGTGCTTGTGTTCTCCTCAACTGTCTCTTTCATCTGGATTGCATTTACCTGCATCACAAAAGGAAATGTCATCTTGATGCCATATTATGTGAGTGGCAATCACACAGTATTCATAATAAAACTGCTGGGAATTTAGTGGTGTAGCATGGAGGTAAGCATGACAGGCATGTAGTTTAATCTAACAAAAAATCTTGACCCACCATAGTTTGAAATTACAAATAGATATACCTTTAAACGATAGAGAGGAGCAGTAAATCCCTCATTGAAAACGAATGAATCATCATCCTCCACGTCCCTCCCTTTTGGCAACTGCAGCAAACAAATCCAAAGATATACAGGAATAAGGAAAATGGGAGGAAGAAAAAAGAATAATGTTACCAACTTACCAGCGCAAATCAGAAATTAAACTTGAAAGTGCAATAATGCAATGGGCACATACCTTTTGAAGGACTCGTACTTTGCCACAAGCAAGGGACTGCAAGGTCCTTCTCAATTCCTTATCCTCTATGCCAGTGGAGTCCTTAATGTCTTGAAAGCTAAGCTTTTGGGCATCGTTGAACAACATCAGAACTACAGTCTAGAGGTAAAGACAAGAAAACCAGAAAACTGTCAGAACCTCTCTGCTTGTAGAGAGAATTTGAAAACAGAACAAACACTACAACAGGAGAACAATGGTCCCTGAAACACCAAGACACCAACCTGAAATAGGGAAACTGCCAGCTCCTTTTTACCTTTAGGAAAATCTGCTTTCAACACACAATGACCTAATGAATTTTGCCACATTAGGCGCCTCCCACTGTACTTGCTTAAGTAGAATTCCTTAAAGATGTCCTGTTACACCAAGTTGAAGAAAAGGTGTTAGGCAACTGTAAATAAAAACTTGCTGGTGTCCATAAGGGTGAACATTTCATCCCAAAGGCTGAACCAAACCTGATAGACATTCAATTCATGAGGAAGCCTAACATCCATAGGTGGATATGTGGGCCAGTACCTGCAGCTCAACAACCAAAATAGAGTTCAATACCTCGACAATAAACTAATTGATAACTGCAGTTATGATTAATTAAAATAAAATAATGGTGAAATATGATTTTACCCTGTTGTTAAGACATGGACACTCATCTCAATTCCTGATGGAAGTTTTATCCGGGCCTGGGATGACTGCTTGAATGATTCATTTATCTCCTTTGATAGTTCAATATCCTGGATAAAAATCACGAGATTCCACACTCAATATAATTATGAGTCATATTGCAATTGCTCACAAATCAAACCAAACATGCACAGACATAAACACACAATGAAGGGAAGGACTCTTCGTGAAAATATATGACAGACATTTTTAAAGTTGCAAAGAATCTTCCAAGTCCATCCTCCCTTGTCAATTTCAGCAAATGACTTCTGGGAAAGAGCAAGGCCTCTTTGCCATAAAACCACATGCAGTGAGATCAAACATAGATCATGAAGTGATTCAATTACTAACAGAAGCCCATTATCTAGGCAGCAATTGCATTAATACCACATTTAAATTAATATATATTGCTATTTTTGCTCAAACAGGGTGTAACTGGAAAGGAGATTCACATGTGCCTGTCAATGGGCTATTGTTCCTAGTTTCCAGTTACTCAACTACCAAAGTATAAACAATTTAAGAGTAAATGTGGTTTGCAGTGTAAACATATTCTAGGCACAAGAATCCAATCACATAACACTAAGTTCCAGTATCACAACTCCATCACTTTAGTAGATTGTTGGATCTGCAATTGACCAATTAACAAGTAGGTAAGCCTAAAAACAAAAGATGAATTTAACTTCCTGAATCCTTTCCTCTTCTCTTCTCACATGATTCTATTACTTTAATGTTTATTTGTATGATCTATCCTCAAGGCACAATAAGAATATTTTTGTTACATAATCATTACATACTGTTTGTGAGGGTTAATCATAGTTATCCAACTCATGTCGGGATATAACACTCCAGGTGCCAATACCACCAGCATTAGGGTAACATGTTCCTAGTGGTTATAACTTATAAGAGTTATTGAACCACCCATGTTTACGGACTTAAAAGCACCAGCTCTAATTAGAAATTCCAGTGGCAACTTTTATTGACTGCATTTCTTGGACAAATTTATAGAAAATGATATATAGGCATACCTTAAACATTCCTTCAAGTTTGTTTGTAAACTGGCTGCCACACTCAGTCTTCAGCTGCAGCATCATAACAGTATAACAATTTAATACAATATGTAGAACAAACATCATCTGATGCAAAAGAAAAAGATACTGACCTTAGAAATCATGGATTTCTCCGCATCAATAGAAGCACTCTTTCCTAACAGCAGCCGTTTTGCAAGATCCTTCTTATAGAATGCTTCAAAGACATCCTTGCCCTTAATTACCAACAAAAACATCATTCACATCTCTAGCATTAACTTATAGGACAATAAAAGCAAGACATTAATGCACACAAAGAGAACTGTTTCAAGGAAAAAGTAAATTTAATGATTTATAATGTGCAAACATGAACTCTACCTGGATGAACCTAAATAAAACCAAAACTTTATCAAGTGTACCCTCTAATTCCTCTTCAGAAGTACCCTTATTACCAGCACGGAGTTTTTCATCCAAAAACTTTGCAATCAGCTCAGCAGGTCGATTCTATTAAAGACAGCACAAAGTTAAACCATCAGTCAAGTGTGAAAGTATGGTAGTCTAAATTAGGAATATTACTTCACCAACTTAAAACTTAACAACAAGAATGCAACTTAAAAATAAAACAAACTAATGACCTACTACAAATGACAAAACATGCTAACCTGACGAAGGTTAATTAGATGCTCAAATGCATCCTTGATAGTATTGCAAAATGCCTCATTCTTGGAAAAGCTTTCTTCCCATATCGAGTCAAGTGAAGCCTTGAATTCTAACAAGGAAGGCACCATGTCCTTGTCTTTCTCTTCATCCAAGACAATGCCCTGCCCAGTTCTCCGAATATATGAGCTTAGGGCCTGCCTGAGTGATTCAAGAGCATTGACCCTTGAAAATAGTGAGTACATCCTCTGAAGGTCCTCAATACGATGCCCATCCATCAGCATCATAAATCCCTGAAAAAATCAGAGAAAATATAACTACTGAAAAGATGCAAATCCAAGCAGGCATACAGAGAGTAAATAACAACTGAAGATTCATATTTGCACCTTATCAAGAATGGCAGGTATATGACGTTCAAGAAGTTGCCTCTCTGCTGTTGCTATAAGTGGCTTTCTTGTAAGAGCATCCAGGTAGAGTAAGCATCTTTCATGTTCTTCATGTAACCTCATCTGCAAGAATACACCAAAAATCTTACAAAGACAACCTTACCTAAAAATCTTAGAGGGATAAGCATTTATATTCCATACAAGAGAGGAATAATATGGTAAATAAACATTCTTATTAGAAGGTAAAACATGTAAAGTTCAAAACACAGCAGCACCAATTACTGCTTATTGAGAAAAAAAAGATATTGAAAAGCACCTCCACATGCTTCAGGTAATCTGGAACATCAGATTGCTGCATGTATTTCATTCCTTCAGCTGCATAAAACTCAGATGTGCACTCCAGGAATGGCTTCTCAAAGCTTTCTGAGTAAATACCTAAAGCAGTAAACATCTTCAAAAGATGGTTAAGGAGCGTCCTCTCAACTGCTTCACCTAATCTGCATGGTCAAAAACAGAATGCTGTGGCTTCAAAGATGCAAAGAAAGTTAACAAACACTCAAAAGATGGAAACCAATCATCTAACAACTTTCATAAACTTTAGGTGGTGAAATTTATGCGGATGGCAACTATAAGTAAGAGGGAAAAATGTGTGAGAATTACAAGCAAGAAAGCAATACAATGATAAATTGCCTATCAATTGCTGGGTTCTTTCCAAAATGCTTGGAAGTACTAGGTTAGAATTGCATTGATCAGACATCCCAACCAGCCCTTCAAGAAACATCTTTCCACAATAGAAAATATTTTACCCTTCTTGCTGTTTAGCCTTTGCTAGGTAGCAAGAATCTTATGTCCGTTAGGCTGCTAAAATACAAGAAAAAAAGCAAAATAGACAGAGAACAATGACATTAGAACAACAATTTATGAGCTAATTCATGTTCACTCATATTCAACATGTTGCAGGTTGACTTTTTCAATTTTTGCCTCTCTACTTATTACTTGCACAGAAAATTCAGCATGGCATCAAATTGGTTTGATGGCATTAAAACAAGTTACTCCATAGTATAGTTTTATATCTACTACACTGTTTCATCAAATCATGATATGATTTATGTACTATAAGCAAAGCCAATCTAATAACAACCAATAGGGCAGCCTTTTTCAATTTATACCTTTTCTGCCTTTGTTCATCGCTAGTACTATTTTACCCCTTAAAGGTAGACAGACCCTGCAAAGATAACATGCACCAATGGTGCAACAAACTCTCCACCACACCAAGAGAAGGATAATTCATCCATAACTTTTGCAACACTTAATGATACACAATCCATCACAACATCCATCTAAAACTATTATTCATCTTTTGCATAGGTTGATATTTTGGAACATACAAACAAAGACTAGAAATAAACAAATTGTATATTTCGAATTAAAATTCATTAGAATTACCTCTCACTCTCAATCATTCTTAAAAGACCAGTGACAGTTTTGTGCTCAACTTCAGAAGCAAGCGATAGATGTTTCCGGAAGAGCTGCAAGCCCATGTCCCACAATGAACGTACATTTGGGGTTTGTTTAACATATGTTCTGTCTAGATACAAGGCTATACCGCGAATCATCAACATTTGATCACAAAGATCTTGCCAACATTTCTCAACAAGTGATAAGAAAACCACCAGATCTGGGCTTTGCCCAACTAAAGATCTTAATGCCGCAGATATATGTTCTTCACACTCTTTTTCAATTCGTTGATAAAGGCTTCCTCCCATCTTGTGCAGGCAAAGATTATTGACAGCCTGAAGGGAGCACAGTGGATATATCAAGAGACAATGTTGCTCAAATTGAAGAAGGCTATCATAATCAAATAGAGAGGAAGAAGAAATATATGTGAATTTACCTGATAAAGCTTCTCCAAGTCACAAGAATCTGGTTGTTTCAAAAATATAGCATTTATGGCTGACTTCAGCTTTGCCCATGTTTCCTCCTCAAAATTTGTGGGCAATGTCGGTTTTGCTACAGAAACAAAACAAGAAGTTAAAGTTGCATTAGGAACCTTTCTGAATATATGTTTTATTTTAATTCCATTTCAGCAATGCTCTTCTCGTTTCCTACCATTAGTTCACATAAACAAGATAGTTTTGGAAACATATCTGATTTGCAAATAGAACCAAACTTGCTTCAACCCTTATATATTCCTTGCAAGTAAACTTACAAATAACAGGTTAAATCACCTGCTAACTAAAACCCATATTTATCTGTTTAGGAAGATGTACTGATTATACTTATGTGAGCACACACATATATGCTTACACCAAAATGATCTATAAGAGAACACAAAAAAAAAAAAAAATTTAAGAAGATGAGGGGGTTTCAGAGTATGTCTCCAACACAGTATTCACACTACATTTTCCTTTGATAAACTGACAGAAACCGCAAACTGAAAAACAATACAAAATGAAGGAATAAATCGTTCAGAGCTTTTCATGTAAAGCTGCATAAGCAGTAGCCCTACATCTCAAAGATAAAAGAATTAACAAAGTAACCAAACCATATAAACTAACAAGTCAATTTGTACCCTCTAAATTTGTTTAGCACGAATAGATTGACACCAAGAAACCAAACCAATTTCGATATCATAAAACAAAATTCCAACAATAGTAAATGGTTGAAGTATTGACCACATTCACTGACAATGTAACAGGTATTAAGATCAGTTAATAGACCTCTTTAAAAATTTAGTTAAAAGCTACATAGGATGTGATCCAAAGTACTTGGCTACTAACAGATCTCCAAACTGAAAAAGCTTCTAATTTACAAGACCAAAATGGCACAACTCAGAAAAAAATTCAATAACCAAATGTCCAGTAATTAGTATTAGCTCAGTAAAACAGTAACAAGAATAGAATCAATTAACCAATATCAAGATCCTAAAATCAAACAAACAAACAAACAAATCTCCAATGTCTACAATTCTCCTCCTGCAATCCCTAATTTTTCTATTCCAAAAACGACGCAACAACCAAAGCCCCTCAATTTCTAAGATCAAACTCTCATACTAGCTCAGAGAGGCAATTTTACAAATGACACGAAATAAATTTCACAAAGAAGAAAACGAAACAATCAAATGAGATCAAGAAAACAGAAACCCAACCTTTAACGAGTTTGATGACAAGCTTCTTGGCGGGTTGAGGGGGGGTTGCTTTTTTGCGAGACAAATTAGCGGCGGCGGGAGCACGAGCATCGTCGGGCTTGGAATCATCGTCGAGGGCCATAGATGAAGGGTCGAAAACGACGTCGTTATCGTCTTGGTTGTGGTGGTGGTGAAGGCCGTTCTTGTTTGGGTCTAGAGAGCAAGCGACGGCTTGGGACTTGGCTTTCTTCATTGATGGTTGGAAGTGAGGAGAAGAGGAGGAAGAAGAAGAAGCAGTGGCGTTGGAATTAGCGTTGCTCAGAGAGCGTTTGGTAGGGGGGAGAGACATGAAAGTAATCAAGAGAGCATTGTAGAAAATTTTAGCTTCTTTTTTTCTTTCTCCGTTTTGGTTCCGCCTATTACAGTGTGCTTGCCTCCCCCTTTTTAGAGAGAGAATGG
Source organism: Theobroma cacao (assembly GCF_053813885.1). NCBI lineage: Eukaryota > Viridiplantae > Streptophyta > Magnoliopsida > Malvales > Malvaceae > Theobroma > Theobroma cacao. The sequence continues at coordinate 27,506,142 of NC_142644.1, forward strand.
GGATGATTTGAGAAGGCAGCAAAAAGATAAATACTTGTGAGAGTGAGAGAAGGAGAGATCAACACAGAGAAGAAATGTTAATTTTTTGTAGGTTTTTCTTTTTTTTCTTGTTTTTTATTTGAGCAAAACGTGTTTCTCTTTCTTCATTATTCGGCGCATTGGGCTACTTTGCCTTTAGGCTCATTTGAGGGCTGGCCCAGCTTTAGGAGGCCCATCACAAACCAAATATTTTATTCAAAATGTTAAAATAGGGTAAAGTTGTGTAGCCCATAGTTTATTTGGGCTAAACTTCAAATATTCCCGAAAGAAATAGTAATCCAATTGGATACAATAACTTCAAAATTTTGTTTTTTGTTCAGATAATAATCACTTAAAAACTTTTGATCCCGATGACCTTGTCAACACTTTTTATAATCACATTTATTTTACGAGGGCCCTAATTAATTATATATAGCTTTAAGATTATGTATATATATTATTCACCTTCAAATCATGACACAGTTTTTGATTTATATGATTTATAAAATAACCCTACTCTATGTGCGTTTCTTTTTATTTAAATCAGTTCATATGTATTACTCACGTTTAACACAACTGTAAATCAAAGTATTGATGGAGTTTCTTCAGAGTTAATTCTAAAAGGTATCATCGCGTTTTTGTTTTTGTTTTTTTTTTTCTCTCTATATTATGGATATTATGACAGTACTAGTCAAGGTAGCCTTGGCTAATTAAACCAGGCTCTTGATGAAATTTCCCGGATGTAATCATCACCTACTACATCATCAACCACGAGAGCCTTCACATATAGCTTGAGAAGGAGAATGGAGGGTAAGACAACAGATATTTGAAAGTTTTTAAGAAGAAATATACTTGGGGACTTGAAAACCAGGGAACTCTGGCAGCCGCAAGCATGTACTTGATGACCAAATAATCTCGATTTTCAACTTCTCTCACTTTTCCTTTGAACACATGAGCACGAAGGTTCCTTTCTCCCATGATATCGGGCTTGAGTGTTTGCATGTGGAACAAATAAGTTGAATTATAATCCTGATTTTTAAAAAGATTATCCCTAAGGAACAAATAATCCCTAAGGAACATGTTAAGTACCTTCCTTTTCAGTTTTCTACTCGCAGAAAGAAATAATTTAAGTTTGACAAATTCCAAAGATCGTAATCCTGATTGTCATGTGCAGGGACAGAGTTAGAATATTTTTAAAAAAGATTAAATTAAAAGAGATTATTAACAGTTTAAAAAAACCTTATATATAACTCAAATTTCAATCACATAAAAGATTAAATAAAATTCACAAAACATTAAAACAATAAAAAATACATATTAACAATAATGATAGTGTCATATATATATATATATATATATATATATATATATATATATATATATATATAACTAAATAAAATTATAAAAAAAGTCTCTCTCACTTTTTACGAGCAAGAGTGAGAGAAAAAATAATTTTTCAAACTCAAATAAATTATCTCTTTAGTTTGTGTGTTCTACACGTAATGGGTAGATTTTTTAGAAAGTTCTCTTCTTATTTTCTACTTGATTCTTGAATTGCTAATTAATATATTAGATTATTAGGTTGAATTGTTGAAATATAATATATTATGATAGGTTATTGGACTGAACTGCTAAGATATAATATATTATGATAGATTTAGATTTATATTAAGACTTAGTGGGTTTGGATTAGTAGACTCACCTTTATTTTTTTAAAATTTGATAAAATTAGCATATTGGGTTAGAATTTATATGATAACTTTCTAATTTCATCAAATATATATAGTAAATAAAAAATTTTAAAATTTTTATAGGGTCGTAGTCCCATGATAGGATCATTTTATTATTTTATTATTTTGTATTAATTATTCAATAAAAAATTATTTTGAGAAAATTATTAAAAATATATATAATATATAAAAAATTTTAAAAAATTTAGAAGGTCATGACAATGGTACACTCCGCCCCTGATTATGTGGGAATGAGATCAGGGAGAAAACAAAATATGAAGCAATGATATATGAAAGGGAAAGAATCTTTGGAAAATTGAAAACTTGAAAACAGAGGCTGCTGTCACAAGGTGGAAAGGAATTAATACTTATCAAAGTTGTTGATTGTGTTGTACTAATCTACGTTATGAATTGTATTAGAATACCTAAGAGAATATGCGATGAAGTAAATGTTGAAGTGTCAGTTTTGTTGGGAGCTGCAACAGGAGTAGAGAAAGATTCATTGGGTAAGTTGGCAAAAACTTACCTGTATTTGAAAGAAAATGGGGGAATGGGTTTCAGAGGTTTGCATCATTACTATTGCGTTGTTTGCAAAATAATGTGCTTAATAATCCCAATGCTTATCGGGCAAAAATTATTAAGGGTATCTATTTTGCTGAAAAGTTCTGTGATGGAGGCAAAAAAGGGATCAAAAGCTTCCTGGACATGGTGTAGCCTGTTAGAAGGAAAGGATTTTTTGAAGGAACTCTTATTGCGGTAAGTGATGGGGGAGAGAAGATTAATATATGGACTGACAGATAGAAGCCCAAATGTAAATCCCTTAATATAAATTTGGAAGAGCAGAATTGTAAGTATCCTCAAAAAGTGGCAAAAATAATGGATAGAAGGCGAGGAAAATGGAAGTTGGATGGCATTCAAGGGGTGATATCTGCTGAAGACAATTAGGCTATTCAAAATATTCCAATTTGTCAAGAAGGTGGTCCTGACAGAATAGCATGGCCTGCAACGGCAGATGGTTTGTATAAAGTAAAATTTGGATATTATTTGTTGAAGAAAGATTATTGTAATGTCAATATAACTGGACCTTCTTCTTCTCATATAATTAACAAGGATGTTTGGAAATTGATATGGAGTTTGCAAGTGTCACATAAAATTCGAAACTTCCAAGGGACATTATGCATAAATACATTGGCAACTTCTCAAAATCTATGAACGAAAAAGGTGAGATCAAGTCCTTTATGTCCTATATGTCATATGTATGAGGAGACAATAGAGCATGTCTTGCTGCAATGTGATTGGGTTAAAACAGTGTGGTTTAGTATTGGACTTGGCTGCAAGGTGGATAGTAAGTATAGCAATCACTTTTAACAGATGATTTCAAATGGCTATGAAGATGGAATTATTGAGTGTTAACGAGAAAAAAAATGGTGTCTATCTTAATTGCTTTTACTTGCTGACATATTTGAAAGGGTAGGTGTGAGGCTAGTTTCCAAGGTGCGAATCCAAATGGGGAAAGGACTGTATCTAAAATAACATGGGCAGCGGCAGAAGATTGGAATGTCGTTGTTAAAAATGATGTTGCAAAGAATGTTAAACAGATGACAGTAAAAAGAGAGAAATGGGAAAGACCAAACGAAGGTTGGGTAAAAACAAATGTTGATGGGGCCCTTCAGTAACAATCCACTAACAGCCGCAGTTGGTGTGGTGGTAAGGAATAATCTGGCACTATGGTTCTGGGTTCGGGAAGAATGTAAGTGCACGCTCAATCAAGCTTGGAAACTGAAGCCATAGCAATGAAAGAGGTAACTAGATTTGCAAATGAAAAAAAAAATTAGAAAGGGGTATTGTAGAGGCAGATTCATAGTTGTTGGCTAAGAATTTGCATTCAAATAACTTTTGTTCTGTTTGGAAGTTGTTGCTTCTTGTAAAAGTAATTTGAAGGTGTGAAAGTTGAGTGTGTGAGTCGCAAAGCCGATAAGACTGCTGATCGAATTGCTGAGCAAGCCAAAAAAAGGGAAACATCTCATCCTTGGTGCCTATTCTCGATAAGGATGGGTCACATACACCCCTAGTAAATCAGTTATAAGTAGGGGAATATTGAGAAATTGATAATCCTGGTCGTTGTTTCTCAATGTTGTTCATATATGTTGTTTGTATATGTAAAAATTCTAAAAGGTGCCGCAATGTTTTTTTTTTTTCCCCTCAATCATGGATATTATGACATTACTAGTCAAGGTAGCCTTGGCTAATTCAACCAGGCTCTTGATGAAATTTCCCGGATGAAATCATCACCTACTACGTCATCAACCATGAGAGCTTTCACATATAGCTTGAGGAGGAGAATGGAGAGTAAGTTGAAAGTTATTAAGAAGAAAGTTCCTGTTCGAACGCTATGTACTGGGGAACTTGAAAGCCAAGGACCTCTGGCTGCCGCATGCATGTACGTGATGACCAAATAATCTCGATTTTCAACTTCTCTCACTTTTCCTTTCACACATGAGCACGAAGGTTCCATTCTTCCATGATATCGGGCTTGAGTCTTTGCATGTGCAATAATAAGGAACATGTTTAGCACCTTCCTTTTCGGTTTTCTACTTGTAGAAAGAATTAATTTAAGGTTGACAAATTAAAGGATAAAGATAAATATATAATCCTAAAATAAAATGTTTGAACAGAGCTCAAAATCAAAGAGAAATTTCTAGCGCCCGGACGACTAATTTGTTCCCTTAGAGTCAAGTACCAAGATTTTGTGTGCGGGATACACTTCTTGGTACATATCTTGGATATGCCCTTTACCTTTCTTTGGAGGTGTGCTACTTGATCTTTTCCATGTCATTGTTTTCATGATAAATCCTTTGAACAACTAAAATCTTCGGGAATGAAAATCTGCCCTTAATGAGTGCCCCTTTTCTTGTCTTAATATTACGTCTTGTGTATTCTCACTAGTAATAACATATGTTAGGAAAATTTTTTCAATATAAAATATTTTATAAAGAAGTTTTATTTTTTCTGTTATTTGGATAAACTGTCAAAACATTTTTTATCGTTTGTATCATCCTGTACAAAATATTTTCCACTAGTAGAGTTATTTGGGTGTTAAAGATGATAAATAGGAATTGATTATAAAATAATGGTATCATTTGGTTTCTTTAATTTAGAATCAAATTAAAAATGGATATGAAACTCGACAAAATCAATAATGATATTTTTTAAAACATTTAACCACATACTTATAATTAAAGTAAGTTTTAATTTTAAAAAAAAATTCTATCTCATCACTTTTTTACTATAACACTATAAAAATATCAATATTCATCAATTGTGTAAAATATTTAAAACTTATATTTTTGTGTAATTATTAAATGATGATCATTGAAAGATTTTTTATTATAATTATTAGTAAGATTTATTCAATTTATAAATGAAAAATTTAATTGCATTGAATGATTTTATTAAAAAATTTATTTTTAAATTTTAATAATATCAAATAATTTAAATATTAATATTTTAAATTAAAAATTATTTTCAATTAATATTTTTTTAATATTTTAAATTAAATATTAATATTTATCAAACCTATATCCCTATGTTAAGAATAAGAGTTTTTTTTTTTTCTTTGAAAAATGTCTTATACCATTAAGAAGTGTAAGATATTTTCCATCATCAATAAGTGTTTTTCCCATTGACTTGTAAAATATTTTATATTTAGAATTAATTTTTCATCTTCCAAATAAGTATAAGTTCTGAAAATATTTTTCAAAAAGTATTTTACGTCTAAACAAATTGACCTTAAAACTCATTTGTTTCCAAAACTCATTCTTTCTCATTCATTAATTTCTTTTTTCCTTACTTTCTCTCTTACAAAATGATTTCTCATTCATTAAAATGACGTTTGGTACTTTACAATATAATATGATTGCAAGTAATGTGATTATAGAGAAAATAACATTACAGTGTTTAGTATATAAGTAAAGCAATAATTAAAATGTAAAAAAAAATAACATTACAGTTTTTGGTTTACAAGTATTTTAATGAGATTGTAATGTCAATTTTCAAAATTATCCCTATTTATTAAAATGCAAGTTTAATATACTTGTATTTTTTTCTTGTTAATTTTTATATAATATCATCTCTTAGATATATTTTTAATGTCATATGTTTTATTTTTATTATAATTTTATATATTTTATTTTCATTTCTTAATATAATTTTCTGTACTATATATTTTATTTTAATTTCTTTTTCCTTTAAAAGATAATATAAATTTATTAATAGGCACTAAGGCAACTAAGAATAATAAAAAGACATTCTTGAAATCTATATAAAAAATAAATTATAAAATATTTTTAATAAAGTAACAAAGTTGAAAGGTAAAAATATCATTACTAATATTGAAAAATGCAATGTAATCTGATTACATTGGTTTTAAACTACAATCACATTACATCCATTAACTGTAATGTAATTGCATTACAATATTACATTGCAATGGTTTATTATAAAATAAATATTGTAATGTAATTTAATTAGACACGTTGTAAAGAGTGTGCTCTCACTTCCTATATACCAAACGCTACCTAATTTTTTTCCTTTATTTGTCTCTCATATTTCCTTTTCTCTCTCACAAAACATTTCTGGTTAATAATACATGGTGTTATTGAAGTATTTGTGTTTTGTCCTTTTTTTTGTTTTCTTGTATCTTTTATTGGTCTCATAGCAAAATTTGATCCTTTTTCTCAAAAGATCATCTCTTTGTCTTTCCGTTTGGTTTCTTTGGCTTTTGTTTGGGTTTTTTGTTTTTTTTTTTTTCTAGGAGGAAATCAAAGTAAAATCTTATTTCCATCAGATCTCAACCCAAGGACAGATTCATTTGCTTTTCTTGTTGGAACAACAACGAGCAAAAAGATTCATCTATTTTTCTCCTCGTTTTGATTTATCTACGAACCCGAAACCATGATTCATCTGCTTTTCTTGCTGGAACAATTTGTGAGAGAAAGAGGAATTAAGAGAGGGAAGAAAAAAAAATTAATGAATGAGAAATGTTTTATGAGAGAAAAAGTAACGAAAAAAAATTTAATGAATGAGAAAGAATGAGTTTTGAAACCAATGAGTCTTAATATCATTACTAGTGAGAGTACACATAGTATAATATTATTGAAAGGGCAAGAGAAGGGGCACCCATTCGTAGCAGGAGATTTTCATTCAATCTTCGGTAGGGGTTTAAATCTCCTCTCCTTCCTTTTTAGTAGTCCTTAATTACTTTTCACCCTTCCTCCAAAAAAAACATTATAGAAGGTATACGTACAATTTGAATACAGATTTTTTTTTTATCATAAAGTAGTATGTAGAAAATTGGAAGGTTTTAGTGACTAACATATATTCAATGTTCATATATAGAATGGTTAAATTCTTACTGTTATTGATATCAGAAAAGTACTACCATACAGCTGGTTGGAATTCTCCCTCTAACAAATGATCAGTACCGAACCACTAGCTGTCTTAATGGAGGAAGGAAAACTCATTCTCCCCGCCTCTCTCTCATTTGAAAATTACTTTTTATCTACGAGAAAAAGGGTTCAGGAAATAAAGCTAAATTGATATTTTTTTTTCATTTCTTCCCAATACTAATTAAATGCAGCCATATATGAGATAAAAACTCTAATTTCCCAATTTCAGCAAAGGATGCAAAATAAAAACATGGGCATAGATTCCATGCCACTAATATGTGGATTATGTTCTCCTTTATCTCCCGTGAGCACTGTTTCAGAAATTACACAGTAGTATAGTATTGGAAGATATGAAAATGTTTGTTCTAAGCAACAACTGGCATATAATTACTGCTGCTGGTTTCAAGAAACTTGGCGCTGCGGAACAACTTGACAAGTTGTTCATCACTTTGACTGGGCTGACAAAGGTTTCAAATAATTTGACACCAAGAATCTTCACTCATCGAAATCTACGGAAAAACTCATACTGCCAAAAAAAAAAACCACCGTGAATGTATTTGATTTTAAGGGAACATGCATGAATATACATACATATTGATCATGATCAATTGTTCCCTTAAACTTACGTCAAACAGCAACTCATCCAAGGACCATGTTCTATGTTTCTCCTAAATATGTGGAGCTCGATCTTACAACAAGTGGAAGAAAAACAATTACTTAATTAAATGGTTTATATATAGTATAATATATAAAAAAAGAATTGATCTACTACTAATTCAGTACCCTATTAGTCAAATATTCAATCATTGAGCGCTGTCAAAGTGTTAGTATATATTAATTTATAGTATTATTGTATAAAGCGTAACTTGCAAAAAGAAAATGCATAAATTTTCTCAAGTGGTCTAATAAAATACAGTCGTCAATGATGAGTGAGTTGAGCGGAATCAAAACCCGGCTGTAATCTTGTCTCTGGTTCCAGCACGTGAATGAATAAAAACCCATGCAAGAGGAAAGACTTTCTCCTATTCCTTATATGCGTGCTTTGACGAAGAATTCTTTTGTTTTTCCCTGTTTACATACCAAAGGGTTTTGCTTTGACGAAGACTTCGGTCCGACCAGACTGCAAATCTGCCTTTTAACAGTCAACATGCTACGGTTTCTCCAATAAGTGTACAAAGCCCCCAACCCCACCTTTTTGGTATTGGTCCCCTCACCTTTTCCCTATATAAAACCATTTCCCCCCAAACCCTCCAACCACATTGCAACTTGCATGACATATCTCTAGCGCAATACCAAACTTTCAAGCAAAGAATTAGCTGTTAACTCCAGTTTTTCTGTATTCTTTTTTGTTCAATTTCCTCGATGGCGGCTACTGCTACATCTCAAGAAGATGTTAAAGTGGTGCTTATCGATACTCAGTACGTTGAAACTGACCCCGTCAGCTTCAAGTCTGTAGTTCAAAGGCTTACAGGCAAGGATTCTTGCGTTGCATGGATAGAGGAGAGCTCGTTTTCCGGTGGAAAGACCGAAACAAGGGTTGCCCTAAAAGGTGCAGCGCCTGAGAGATCATGCGGCCCTCTCGGAGGCTGCTTTGGTGGTGGTGTTTCGATGTTAACTAAGGGTTTATCCTTCAAGGACTTGGATAGAATGATCTTGGAGGCGCCGCCTGTGGACGAGTTGAACTGGTTGTGGGCTAACTAGCTAGAATTAATCTGCATTATTTTCAGATGTGTATGTATATATATATATATTCATTTTTCTTTTTTATGATTTCTGTATCAATTAATTTTGATTCTTTAAATTAATAATGAAGTTTTTGTTCAATTTAGAGTAGTTCCTGGAGGTTAGAGGAATGGTTTTTACCCTCTTGGATTCTAATCAAACTGGGTTAACAGTACAAAAGTAGTACTAAATGCATATCAATATTAGGAGCTTTTTTTTTATTTTGGAGTGTAGTCGACATAGCTCTAGGGTCGTAGAATGAGTGGTGGTTCAAGACCCCACGCCTCCACGGCATGCATAAGCAAATAGCAAGCAAGATTCCGCGTTCAAAAATATTTTATCCATAAAATTAATTAAAAATACAAATGCGATTATATTTGGAAGAAAAAAAATTTCTATTATTGGAAAACAATTAGTGAATTAATTTTTATAGTAAAATAATAACACCAGCTATAGTGCACACACATCCAAAAAAAAAAAGCTAGACTGGTTTCACCAATAGAGAAAAAGTATATAATAACCCATGGTAAATATTGCTAAGGAGTTTTCTTTTTTCTTGTTTTATTGGAGTAACAAATTCCTTTAAAGACAAAGAAACACATTAAAATCATCATGAAGTAGGGGCCTTGGGGAGGGGGGAGAGAGCGGGAGGTGAGGCTAGGGTGCTGGGATTTTCATCTGGGGCTAGAGGGGTTCGCAATGCAAAAAGAGAAGGAAAGGCAATGGGATTTAGGAGAACAAATATCTCTGTAGGACTATCCTTCTCTTCTTTTGAATTAAGCCACAGTCAATTTGTTGATAAGGGCGGAAGACCACTGTTTCGTGGAAGGGCTGGGAAGCATCACGGCGTTGCGTTATCATGAAGAACCGACGTACTGGTTTGGTTTTATTGAGGCAACAATGCTAAACCGGTAGAGATTTGGTCTTGCGAGGGAATTGAATCAAATTAGCTTTCATTTTTTGTTCAGCAAACCCACAACTGGTCCTACTTTTGGATAGGTTTTTAGTTTTGCTGCAATGTGTTCTATGATGCCGTTTCTGGTGAAGGGCTGACAATATCTTTATGGGTGGCTGCAAATTTTGGATGAAACTGTACAAATCTTATCCAGCCTAAATCAATATTTCATGCCATAACAAGTCTCTCTCCACCTTGGGCTTAAGACTTGAAATGCCAGGATTGATTGCTGGATTTAATAAAAATGGCTTTTAAAAAAAAAAATTATCCAAAAGAAGAGAAAACTGAAAATCAACTTAATCGAATAAGAATACTAAAATAGATAACACAAACATATATAGATAAGATAAAATCGGTTAATTGGAGCTACTTGAAAAGATACGGTTAAATATGATTGCAAGTGTACTGTCAACATTACAATTATTTAAAAAAAAATTAAAGTTTCATTTTAATTGATATTTTTATTTTTTACTAAAATAATAAAAATATCAACCAAGCAAAATTTAAGAATATTTTTTATTCTATTTAAAATTTATATTCGACTTGTCTATGCATTATAGAACTTTTAATATGGAATTTCAGCTTATAGCTAGTTAATTATTTTTGTAGAAATTAACTAAAAAACGTCTTTTCAAAATCTTGTTAATTTGACCCAATTACATTAACAACTTTTGCAGTAGAGAAGCCAACTCTTTACAAGCTAGGACAACAAAAGGCACTCAATTAGGTGGTCAATGGCATCTATAATCCATTAAAACAGAAGCAACTTCCATCGCAAAAATGGAAAAAAAAAAAAACAAAATGGCACTGTAAAGAGAGCAAGGTAGCTCAGTGACCTCAAATAAACAGAAAATCGTAATATTTTTTAGATGGATAAACCCAAAACTTCAATGCAAATTAGCCCATTAAGCTGGGCCATTTAATGCTGACAAACAGGCTCGTCCCATGGGCTACCCTACTACCTTTGGGCTTCTTTACCCCATTTAGTCGAGTTCAGTCTGCCATTTCCCTTCCATCATTGCCTGAGATACGTTTTAGCGAGAAAATTAGTATATGATTAAGCTGTACCGACCAGGCCTTAATTAAATATTGTCAATTTATTCAATTAACCCCTCAAGTTCCTTCCTGCAAAATATATTATTTAATCATCAATTTTTCTTTTGGAAAAATCATCAAATTTCAATATCCCATTCAATTTAATTTAATTTATTTTAAACACTTACATTAAATCAAAACTTGAATTGTTAGGACGATATAATCTGGAAACTCGGATTACATAACAGTAACCGTCCTCACCTTTCAATAATCTCTCAATTGTTGATGAATACCCAATCTGATTTCATCTTTCTTGATACAATTAACCATCATAAAAGGATTTTACCAGGTAAGCACGGACGACTAGCAGGCACTTTCGCATAATTACCTTTTACTAATTCTTTTTCTTCAAAGGGTTATGCTAACATTTATTGATGGGGCAATTCATGCACCATCACCATCATAGTGCCAAGATGTACAACGCCGGGCTGGAGAAATTTTCCTTTGAAGAATTTCCCTTTGGGCAATATATATATTGAAGAATTTTCAATTCTGATGATGATGATGATTTAACTGGGTCTTGCCTAGCTACTACAAGTACTAATTAATTAACTTCATCTAGTGGTCTCATCTCAATATCTTTCCTTTTAAATGAAGCATGGATCTCTGATTTGGAAGGAGTTGCGGGAAGGATCGGCACCTCACAAAGTGGAATGCTTCTATTGGCGATTGTTGAAAGGGAGGCTGGCGGTCAGACAAAGAACTTCATTAACCAAAATTATGTTTATGGTCTTTTGTGTAAATCAGGTATGGAATCCATTAACCACTTATTTTTTTCGTGCACTAAGACTTGGAAATTGTGGTATTGGTGCTCTGGGTTTTGGAATGTTAAATGGGTAGTGCATGAAGACCCAATGATATGCTTCCAATCTTGGTATGAGTTAGGGCATGGCATGAGAAATGGGAAGGTGTGGAAGATGGTTTTTTATGCCATTGCTTGGTCTATTTGGCTTTTCCGTAATGAAGTTGATTTCAAAGGAAAAGGGAACAGTGTTGAGACATTTGATCTTATTAAATTGAGATTAGCATGGTGGGTGAAAGCCAAATGGCCTAAGCTTAATCTCTGTGTAATTCATTTAGTTAGAGATCCTAGATGTGATTTAAACACTCTCCAAGACTAAGAAAGCTAAACAGATTATAATGTGGGAAGAACCACCGCTAGGGAGTTTGAAATTCAACATTGATGCAGCTTGTAAGGGATGTATGGGAGAGGCCGGAATAAGGGGTGTTCTCAAGGATGATAAGGGCAGCATGTTACTTATCTTTTCTAAAGTAGTGGGAGTGATGGACTCGAACGCTGCTGAACTGATGGCACTGTGGGAAGGATTCCAGATCATAGTTGCTTCAGATTGGGCAAGGTCACACAATATTATTTTCGAGAGCAACTCCCATAATGCTATAATATGGGTTTTAAACCCACATCAAGTTTCATGGAGAATGAGAAGCACTATAATGAAGACTGAGGGGCTTAAATTAAAGATTGTAAGCTGGAGTGTGAGGCAAGTGCCATGTTCCGCACACGGCAAACGAGGTGGCTGACAACCTTGGAAAGACAAGTATAGGTAGGCAAAGTAAGTTGATGTGGTATAGTGGGGAAGATGTTAATGTTGATAGTGAAGGTGGTGATTAGTCAAGTCCCATCTTGTTTCAGCTGGAGATTTTTTTGACACCAACAGAAGGCCATCTAGGCCACTCTTTTTTTGTATTCTGTATATATTATTGAGATCAATACAAAGAGCTTTTTTTTTTAAAAAAAAAAAGTATGGATTTAAAATGCATTCTCATCACATATATATTTTGTATTAAAAATTAATTAATAGAGAATATAAGAGTTATCAAACTAAAATTCTAGCTCATTAATTGAATTATATCAAAGAGCTTTTGATTTGATCCTACATCAAGTCACCACTAACCTAAAAATTTTGAAGTTATATGAGATAATTGGCCCCCCGAATAATATTGGGTTCTACATCTTAGATGGGCGCCACCGTGTATGCAATGAGGTAAGATCCTTTTGCCTGCAAGAAATTCAGCCTATAACCAATAACCATTCTTGCTTTTCAATTCTTTTCAATCAGCTTATCTTATCATGATAACCTTTGTTGCAAAACTAATATTAGCCATTGTTTGTCTGCCCTTCCTTTTCAAAGTAAAATCCATTCAACAGTCCACTTCTCGGGAAATTAATTGGGTGATAATTTCTTACATTTTTAAACCAATTCCTGCTAGATGGGTCTGGAATCCCTGGAAAGAAGCATGTCTTTGGGCAAACATATTCATGTATAAGTACTATTGATCAAACCTTTCATGCATTGAACCTTCAATAACCCCTTTTTTCTTCCATGAATAGGTGCTTCCTCTTTTGTACCAAAATGTCTTTAACAAAAGTATGTCTCTTTGGTAATCTTCTTTCTGATATCTCTCAGTTCTCTTGGATATGAAAGAGAAAGAGAAAGAGAAAGAGAAAAAAGATGGCATTGACCAGCTAACAAAGGACATGTTGGTCTTCTATTTTGTATTGATTTATATCGGTGGAATTTAGAGATATGTATCTTTCTTTTGCCCTCTACTTTTTTTAGCATAGAGAGATCTAGAGAGAGAGAGAGAGAGAGAGAGAAGTTGGTTTCTTAAAGCACCGAAAATGAGATAGAAATATTCTACAATCGTATCCATATAGAATTGATGAAAATGTGTCTCCTTTTAATCAAAGGCCTCTTTTTTAACATGAAGCTTCCTTTTCTTTTTTGATCTCTTTTACCAGTCAGATCACATGCATGGCCGGGGTTATGCCACTTAGTTCACAAGGCCTAATGGGAGCGCTTGGGTACAACTTGTCTCTCTTGCCGATCAGATATAGTATAAAGGTCTTTGTCAAAGTTGAGTACGTATAAACAGATTCTGGTGCCACCGTACATGCACTACTCCCCATTGAATCAGGCAGCTAATTAATTACGAATTGCCAATAAACCAGAAGCTTACAACCGTCCGAGATGAAACATTCACAAAAGGGCTTCAACTTTTGTATATATGATGAATCTGGTGCGTACTAAGATGATAACCTTCCTTTACCTTACACCGTTACTCCATTACAGTAATACAACTGCTAAAGAACATTTAGTTTTGCATTTAATATATTAGTCGGTCGACATTTGTGTTTAATCAGATGTCATATCTCTGACAATCGCTATACTAAACTACAAATCCATGATTTCGGATAATTATTAATTTTATTCATTCTTCTGTAATAAAGTATGGCAATGTAAGAATAATGGACAAAATTGAATGTTTCTCAATCATCACCTGATGGCTTAGTTTTTGGAGAGTGGAATAACCAGTATTTTCACATACTTGGACTGTAAATTGGCTGCTCATTACATATAAGTGCAATTGAAATCATGCCTTGAAGTTCATAGAATCTGACTCATTTTTTTGCCTCCCAATCAAATAAATTAAACAGCGGTTTTTATTATTTGCCTGTAAGCTAGAATGCCATAACAAGTCTTAAACCTTTAGTAAAAGACTTCTAATGACATAAGAAAACTAGCTTTTGTACACCAAAGTCCTGTACAATTACAAATGTGTAAGCTGCTCAATAAGCCATTGACAGCATCCAAGCACGCAGTGCCAGATCCCTCCCTTATACAAAAATTAGTTCCTATATCTGTTTCAAAAAGCGTTCTTCCCGACCATTAACGGCAACCACACAAAGCCTAACAATACCCACACTAAGAAAAATTATAACCGGTAAGTTCCTGCATGCCTCAAATGGACCTAAAACAGAATTGGATGGGCTTGTGGTTCCTTATGGAAATGTTTTTGTACTCTCAGTGGGATCCCATAAGCAACCAGTTTTTCGTTCTTCCCCTTGCAGCCATGCTGGTATATTTTTGTAACCAGTTAGGAGCTGTTAATTGTAAAGCTTTTATGCAATGAATCTCATTTTGCCTTTGAAAAAATAAAATATAGTTTCTCAGATAAGTGCAAGCTTTTATTTGACGACTGCCAGACTGGTAGCCGCCTAGATTGATGAGTTCACTTAAATGAGAAGGATCAAAAGTACGTTCCAGCTCAATTGGAGGGCTTGTATGTATATTACTCGGTTTAACTTGAAAACTGCACTAAATCATCAAAAGCCGACCTTTATATCCACCATTTACATGTGTCAACCAAAATTGTAAAGAGGAAGGGCGCAGGCGAAGGGTTCGTATTCAGGATTACCTATTTCAAATCTTAAGATATACCTTTCAACCTCGACAACGACTCTTTAGATTCTGCCACGACCGCCCAAACCCTACACCTAATAAACAAAAATCCAAACCTTAATGGAAGATGACAAGAACTGACGAGGCATTGAAGAGTCTCGCGGTGGCTGCTGCCATTGGAATATGGCAGCCGTAAACTAGGTAGTAGTAATTTGTGCATGTGCCGTAATATAGAAAGAAAGGTCTCCCTTTTTGACTGTTAACAGGTTGCCTGCGTGTACATGAAATGAAACCGGACCTGTTCTTGATGTTCTGCTCTGCGCCTGCCCCTGGAAAATGGAACAAGTGCTTTCAGGGTCTTTGTTTTTTTTTTTTTTTTTGTGGGTGCATCATCTTTAATTACTTTAAGAAAAAGATTGAAAAGAACCATGACTTAAGATAAGGATACTTATCTTTGGAAATTTCTACGTATACCATTCCTTATCCACTCACCAAACCTTACTTTTCAATTGGGTTTCTCTTTGGCCCAATTACTTAGTTTTGGTGATCTTTCCAACAATTTTCCCAACAAAAAATAATGTACTAAAACCATTGTGTTATACACACCTTGTTTGTCCCCTTCTCGAAAAAGCAGAGTTACAACTTTATTCAACTTGACCACAATCGCTAGCTAGCTCTTCTGTTACCTTTCATAAGTTGGTAATCCAAACTAAATAGTTGAGTTGGATTTCAGCTTCTTTTTTTTTCTTTCAAGGAGAACCACAACTGTCAATTAACTTATCATTAAAGTGACTCATGGTGCAGCCGTAAATTTAAAACCTCCTACCAAATCGAATGTAATAAAATAAATAAGTACATGCATTAGTCAATGAATGCAAAAGAGTTATAACTTTAATTGTAGTAGCCTAATAATTATTCATTTATCCCTAAAAACTAAGGAGGAATATATGATTCCTTTTTTGATACAGAAGAAATTAATACCCAAATGTAATTTAATTCATTTTAAGGTTAGGACTAAGGTCTCACTATTTGATTTCTGCCTTGTGCATCTAATTTAATCTGCAATGCTTAAAAAAGTGGCTTTACAATGTTCATTTTCTGCCTTCCTTCCCATTGATCTAACTGGCGCACATGCAAAGAAAAAAAAAAGTGATACTAGTACTACTTGTTTGTGCAATTTTCACTCAAAGAAGGCTTCAGTTGGATAGAATGGGTCATACATATAATCAGCTTCTGTTGTCCTCTTAGATAAAAGTGACTGTCTTAGAAGAACCTCTGCCCTAAAAGCTATAGGAATCTAAGGGTAATAGATAGTTTAAATTAATTAGAGTATGGGTTATTATTATTTCATTGATAGCTAAATTTTTCACCCTACTTTGAATATAGGATATGTCCTCCAATTCTTGGTCAAATTCTTGAAATTCTTCTTTAAAAATTATCAAATCAAAATTAAATTTGAAAATCTAAACGAATATATTTATAGAACTTGATGAAAAGATTAATAATGCATATAAAGTCAATAAAAAATAACATTTATGGATAAAATTGGATAAATATTTATTAAATGGTAAAAATCTTGTCAAAATTTTTAATAAGAATTTCTATTTAAAACAGATATCAAAATAAATTCAAATTATTTCAAATTTTATATACTTTAGATATATAATAAGGTTGTTTAGTCTGTCCTTTAGATTTTTAATTAAATTTAAATTTTATCTACTTATTTTAAAGAGAGAGCCTTACAAACTTGATCTAAGAAACCTTACCTAAATTCTGACCTAATTCCTTGCCTCGAGGTATTTAACTATTAGTCTCTTAACAGAAATTGTAGCAATTAATATATTTAACCATGAGTGGGATTTTCCGTTTCCTTTTGTCTGAAGAAAGTGGGCGGGGCAATTGGGTCATAACGCATAAGAAATTGCGAGAAGTTGGCGTGTGATGGAAAGAGACAAGCCAGTCCAAAAGAAAGAAATGGAGTCGAAGAAACTGAGAAAACCAAGTCGTTTAAAAACAAGTTAAGAGGATGGAAAACGAAGGCAACATGGTCAAGGCAAGCTAAAACCTCTGAGCCCTTGAAAATTAAGCTCAAACAAGCAAAGAAAAGAATTCATCTTCTCCGTATATTTCCTCCCTCTCTATCTCATTCCGAAATTCTTAAGACTCTCTCCGTCTGTCTCCCCTCTCTTTCTTTCTCTCTTCATGGCAACGTTTTTAAGAAGAATTGTTGTGATGATTCATGTTTTCGTTCTACTTTCTCTCTGGTTTTCAGGTACTCGACCCCTTCTTTGTTTTGGTTTCCTTCCTTTGATATTCCATTTGCATCTCAATAGTGATTTCTTTGTTGCATAAGCTTAGATATTCCAGTTCAGTTCTGTTTGCGAATGTTGTAAATATCTAATGTGTTTCTTGTTGCTTTACAGATTATGGTTTTCTACACGGAGTTACTTCTCTAGGCATCAACTATGGTCAAGTTGGCAACAATTTGCCTCCACCCGACAGGGTTCTTGATCTCTTAAGCTCCCTTAAGCTCACAAAAGCAAGAATCTACGACACCAATCCTCAAATTTTAACAACATTTGCCCACTCTAACATTGAGCTTATTGTCACAGTCGAAAACCAAATGCTACCAGTCGTAATGGATCCCCAACAAGCACTTCAATGGGTGAGTACCCACATCATGCCATATTTTCCGGCCACAAAGATCACCGGAATCGCTGTGGGAAATGAAGTCTTCACTGACGATGACACATCATTAATAGGATACCTCGTCCCTGCCATAGTGAGCATTCATGGTGCTTTAGTTCAATTAGGCCTAGATAAGTACATTCAGGTTTCGACACCCAATTCATTAGCAGTTCTTGAACAATCTTACCCTCCTTCAGCTGGTAGTTTCAAGAGTGAGGTCTCCGGAGTCATGTCACAACTTTTGCAGTTTTTGTCGAGCACCGGTTCTCCATTTTGGATCAATGCCTACCCATATTTTGCTTACAAAGATGCCCCAAACAAGATTTCCCTGGACTATGTTCTTTTCAACAGAAATCCAGGAATGGTCGATCCGTACACCAAACTACACTATGACAACATGTTATATGCACAGGTAGATGCTGTTGTTTGTGCCATGTTTAGGATGGGTTATGGTGGGATCGAGGTTAGAGTTTCTGAGACGGGGTGGCCATCCAAAGGGGACTCTGATGAAATTGGAGCAACCGTCCAGAATGCAGCTGTTTACAACAGGAATTTGTTGAGAAGGCAAATGAGCAATGAAGGGACACCTCTGAGACCAAACATGAGGTTAGAAGTGTATTTGTTTGCTCTGTTCAATGAGGACATGAAGCCTGGGCCGACTTCAGAAAGGAACTACGGTCTTTTTCAACCTGATGGAACCATAGCTTACAATGTGGGGCTGTCAGCCTTGGCCACTACTTCATCAACATCCTCAGCTTCCATTTCTCTTACTTCCTCTGCGACCAAGGTAAAAACATAGGTTTTGTTTTCTTGTAATCCATTTTAGCTTAAACAAAATTGATCAATAAAAAAAAAGGAGAATTGTACAGTAGAGGATAGAAAAATGTGCACATGAATGTATGCACCGGAGCAATATTGCTGTTGTAAAATTATATATAGGAGAAAATTATATTGTTTCTTCAGTAAAGAGTTGATGAGCGATAATCTAATCATTTTCTTTTATTCTCTTTGTTTTGCCTTCCTCTTTGAAATGGCATTCATTGTGAAACAGGCCGCAAATATGGAATATCAAAGCTTGGTGTACTGGATGTTTGTGTATTTGCTGACTTTCCACGTTTTTATGAGAAGACTACATTAAGCAAATGGGAGTGAACGTAAATTTTATATATTGGTAAGAGAAAAATTGGGGCTTTCCTTTTTTAGGTCTTTTGTCCTTCCTGAAGAAAACAACAATGACAAGGCCAAAGGTATCCCAATTTTGCACAAGTTAACCACCAAAGAACCTTTCTCCCAAACCCGATGATTGTTTCATGAGCATCCTTTCAACATACATGTTCAACAAAGGATCAAAGTAACCATCATGATCAAACGGGTATAATTACATAACATACCCTTTGTGAATTGTGTTGATTATTTGTTGATCGTGTTGAAGAATGGAGCAGATAAAAAAAAAAAAAAACTAGCTTATTAATTTGTTTCTTAGAGTAAACATAGCATTTTATTTCGTTTCATTGTAGCCCTATGCAAGATGTTGTAGAAGAATTATTAATTTCTCAATTCATGTAAAAAGAAGTATTATTAATGTTAGAGAGAAAGAATGATAAATTAATGCTATTGGTTGCAAAGAAAGCTTTCTTTCACTTTTGGACGTGGAATCCATAACTGTTCTTAGATATATATAAAGATTTCTCAAGACTTTGCCTTCCCCTTCTCTCTCTCTCTCATTCCCCAAATACGATAAATAAAAGATTATATTAAAATGAAAAAAGTTTATAAAAGAATATATGGGATAATGAAAAGTTTTAAGCTTTGTTTGGTTCTTTCTTTATCCTCGACCTGAAATCGGGTGGCCCAGCTTTATTCCCTGTGGCCACATAACCGTCAGCATCGGTCATATGCCATCCTTTTCGCAAAGGAGCTTTTGTTTTGGTGATCATCTCTTTTCTTTTTCTCTATAGGGATATAGGGAGACAATGTAAACTCAGCCTTAGTTAATCTTGATGGGGATGGTCTTCTCATCCTGCATCAGCTAACGTGATGCACATGCACCCCAACAATTTTTAGAGGCCCCCCACTTTTCCCTTCTTTTCTTTTTTTAACTCTCTATTAAGCAAACAAATTTAAAGGACCCCATAAAGGATTAGGAGATTTTGTGGGTGTAGTCGATATATATATATGTCTGTGAACCTTCCAAACAAAAAAAGGGCTATTCTATAGAATTGAAGGTGTTTTGTTTTGTTTGGTTTCTTTGGGCTTTTAGCTAATGACATGTTTCTACACTCTAGTGGAACGGATCATTTATTTGAGGTCCCATGTGCACGTAATATAGCATGTGCCTTTGCCTCGAAGAGAGGAGGGAATGTTGGCAAATAGGTGGTCTTTTTGTTTTTTCTCTCTCCTATCTCTTTGCTCCCTAAGAGCTTCATGAAATAATCTTGAATCTATAGCTAAATGCATTTTTTCTTAGCCTCGATTCAATTTACTCACTTTCATTGAATAAACCTTCAAAATAATCTAAATATTATGAACGCAGAACTCCTTGGCCTCTTTATTTCAGGAAGTTATAGCTTTACAAAACTCAATTCATCAGAATTTTACAGCACCAAGTATTTTGAGTTAATTAAGGTGATAAATTAAATCATCTTTAAAATATGGCCTGTTATTTTATCTCTCAGAACCTCATTTCTTTTTTCATTTTAATGAGTGTTAAATTATTAGAAATCAAATTATTAAGCAATAAATAAATAAATAATGAAAATTGGGTACGTATACTATCTTGGTACCACGGCATATCCTATTCATCCATCATTTTGCCGAGTAGACTATCAACTATTAAGGCAAAGCTCGAGACATGAACAATAACTAAAATACTATACGACTTTAATTACAAAAGAAGCTAAGAGTTAAAATAGTTGAAAGAAATTTTGATGCGTTAATGAACAAAACAGGCCAGGGGATTAAAAACCCTAAAGTCAAAATAATATTGTCTTTTAGCACGTGATTGCAAAAAGATTAAGCCCTTCTTAATCAATTCGCTAAGTTTAAATCATTTTAATCCATCAGTGATTGAGCTTTTAGATGTTGACAGGAGGATATTTGGGTACCATAGGTTAATTACGAACAAGCCAAAGTCAAAAAGGGCAAAAAGAAAAATCCTGTTGTTGATCACTTGTCCTTATTTTATGCTTGTGTGTCGGCGCACTCAAATAACAATGAATCAATAGCTCCTTCTTTTGTATATTATCCTTAACTATTGGCAGGAATCATTGTATTAAACATAATTTGCCACATTGGTATCGTACTTGGAACAAAAAGGAAGAATTTAATCATGACAAGAAGAATTTCTCTCATCTTCCGAATGATGTTAGGTAAATAGAATTGGAATTTTTAAGCAAAGGAGAGCCTCTATTGTCATTATTACATTCAAAAAATTTGGGTGGTTTGGGTATTGTAAATCTAATTAATAAGAATTTGGCATTTATTAGTAAATAGGTGGTGACTTTAGAGATTCTGGGTAGGATGTCAAAGTTTTGAAACATTATTCCAAGCCTTGTGGAAGGGCTTCTTAGTTTCACTGGAAACGAGGACTGTTGCTAGGGGTCAGGAATGATGAAAAGATTCGGTGGAAGATAGGCCCCTGAAAGTGCTTTTCTCAATACTGTTTCGGCTATCTGTCGATAGAGATGTAAAGGTGATGGATTATTTTCAGGATAATTGCACTTTGAGTTCAAATTGGCAAATTTAGGTGTAGAACAAATGGGAAAATAGAGTTCTTCGTCAACTTATTTTCATATTAAGTGACGTTTATTGGATCGGTAATAGAAAAGATAAATTGATTTGGAAGTTTGACGAACATAATATATTCTTGATTAAAAAATTTTCTTCTATTATTTGCAGTTGCTCAAAGGATTTTAAAAGTCTGTTACAATATTTTTATAATTAGCTTCCTTGGGGTGCATCCTTACAAAGAAATTTCTTTTATCCAGGGGAGGATTTAGATCCCGGAGGTGTTTTGCAGTTTGCCCCTGGTGCATGCCTTTCTTTCTTGGAAGATTGTACTCATCTGCTTATTCATTTTGAAATGGTGGGATGTGGCCTGTTGTCTGCCGAATTTAATCCCTCTCTTTTTACAACAATATTAATGTGATTATTTGGGTGGATAACTGATGTGCAAAAAATGATTTTTTTTTTTATTTGTGAAAAGTAGTTTTATGGTCTCTTTGAGGTGCTGAAAATGAAGCTAATTTTGAAGGGAAAAAAATGGGATTTGAATGATTTGGTTTCTTTAGTCAAACTTTGATCTGTTTTCTGGATGAAGGCAGTGCAGGGGGATGACAGTATCCTAGAAACTGTTTGGTGGACTGATCCGAGGTCTGCTTCCAAGTCATATATATGTCTCAAAGCATCTTCTCAAGGAATGCCTAGTGGAAACCTCCACAATCTAATTCCTTGAATTTTAATACTAATGGTTCTGTTAGAGGAAAGCCTGGTCCCTCAAGTATCAGAAATGTACTAAGAAACTCTAAAGTTATTATTCTTGTATTATTTTCAAACTTATTGCTATGTCTGATTATTTTAATTATGTTGAGCGATTTGTTATTAAATTGATTTTTGAAATTTTTGTAATTCACCGTGACTTGGAAAGATATCTTTAATCATTAAATCAGACTCGAAGATTGATGCTTTTTTGGGTTCTCAACTCATGCAAAAAGTCATTGAAGTTTTGAAGAATTTTTCAACTAATTGATATGTTTAGTGATACCATTAATTGTGTTTTCCTTTAGAATATCTTTAAAGAATTTTATCATTGTATGTACATACTCTCTTCCAAAATGAAAATAAACAGAAATAACTTGTTTGTGGCTTGATGCTGTTAGTAGACTTTCTAACTGCAGGAACGTAGAACTCCATTTCTAACTTTGCACAGAGGTTTTTCATTAAAAGAAAACAAAAAAAAAAAGGTTCATTTAATTATCTCTGATCAAACCTTTTCCCTTACTCATGAAGTCCTTTGTTTTTTTTTTTTTTTTTTGTAGCACCTTTCTGACATATAACCGCATCATCAACCACCCCCCCTTGCTGGTGGAATCCCATATGCGCTCCCTTTATAGTACTAAATCCTAAAAATGAAATGATAAAGGCAATATAGCTAGGACATAACTTTCATAAACAATGGCAAAGGTTTCATACTCTCTTTTTCATTTCCAAAATCAGTCAAAGAGTGTACCCGGCATTGTCGGGTTTATAAATTTTTTGTTTAACTCCTCGCCTTGTTAAGGAGTCATCATTAGGCTTTTCTTAAACATCACCTTTATTTTTTAGCATAATTTGAGGAAGATGCTCTTATAAAGTAAGATCCCCTTTTTACTTGGAAGGTTTTCGCTTTTTTTTCTCTCTCTACAGTTAGGTTAGGTTTTTGCTTGTACTTGGACCTAAAGGGGCACTAACTGCTAGGTGGGATTCTTGTCTCTTGATATGTCTCAATCGAATCCTCTCATTTTCCGGGGAGGCATCCCCTCCAATGCTTTTCCATTTCAATACTATTTAATAGACTAATTATCATTACTATCCACACAAAAAGACTTATTAATAATTTTTAAGTTCCAAAATTGTGATAAATGTGTCAAAATCATATGCATTGTTTTTAAGAATTTCATACAAAATAATGATTGTCTTCCTCACTTTATATTGAATACGTGAATATATATAATATAAATTTATAATAATATTTCATTAAAAATATTTTAAATTCAAATTCTTTCTTTTCTACCTTAAGTGTTACCAAAAAAATCAAGCATTCTGTAATTATGTTTGTTGTTTAAAAAGAAATCTAATGTTGAAAAAGAAAAAAAACGCTCAAGCTTATGTCTTGGGCCAGTCATTTAACTCGTCAAACCGGGCCGGACCCGTAGCCGTGGCGACCCAACTTTCGTCCCTTATATAAATTCAAAAATTCAAACTTCGAACATTTTAAGAAGAACTTAGCCATTGGCCATGGCGCTTTCCTCTGCGTTTCGAGAAAGACTTGAAACCATGGAGCATTCTAGAAACCAACGCCTAGCTCTCCTCCAGGTCAAATCTAAACTCAACTTTCTGTTTGATTCCCGAGAAAAACGAGGCCAGAAAGTCCTAATTTTGTGTCTCCATGTTTATTTCCACAGGCGGAGAAAGAGCTTCAAGCGAACAAATCTCAGGTTTTGGAATCGAAGCTGGCTCATATTCGGTCCAGGGAACAGAGACGCTTGTTGCTTGATCAAAAGATCGCTTCACAAAACTTTAAAATCTCTTCTCTCCAATCTGGAATTGAAAACCTCGACGCCAAATATAATTCCAGCTCTGAACAATTGAAGTGAAAATTTAATTTCATTAGTATAATTTTACATTTGCATCTGGTAATGTAGATTTAGCGTTCATTTCTGAGATGAGATGCACTGCGTTGAATCTCAGGGTTTTGAAAAGTGAGATCGAGGAGCTTGAAGAGGTGGAGAAGGAAAAGGATAAGTTTTACGAATCGAAGAGTTCAGAAATCAATGAATTTAGGGAAAATGTGGGGAGGTTTTTGATGGAATCTCGAATTCGAGTGCAAGAGTTGAGGAACTCTGTGAATGAGGTAAATTGACGATTAGAAATTGAGACTTTCAAATGAAGAATCTAAAAGTTAAACTGTTCAGATGTTTGCTGAGGATGCAATCTCATTTTTAATTGACTAAGTAAGAGCAATGTTGGTTGGCCCCTTTGGGCATTATATTTTATCTGTGAATTCAATTTCCTAACTTAGGTTTATGGAATTTGTCAATTTGATGATCTCTCTTGCAGATGAAGTCAACTTTTATGGAACTTCAAGGCAACAATGGGTATACGAGTAACTATGAGATAGATGAGGCAGAGATGAAAAAGGCTGAACTGTTGGCCATGAAAGAGAATTTAACAAAAAGTTTGGCTTCAAATTACCAAATAAGAGCAGAGTTGCAAAAGCAGGTTGAGAATATGTTGGCTGCACAAAATCAAGAGAGGTGGAAACAAGATAACAGGTTCATGAAGTTTGCATAGAAGCCAAGCAATGTTATCCAAATATTAACCCTTCTTATAATAGGTTTGAGCTCTTTGTAGGTTTGGTAGGAATGAACAATAATTTGGAACTTCGATTTATGTTGTGGATCTATGAACCATAATGAAGAGCGAATATGAATTTTCGGTTTTTCTTGTCAGAATTTGGTTGCTTGTCTTACATGTCTGCTTGCTTGATTGCATCATACTCCTACTGTTGTTTTGGACGGAAATAATTTTTGGGTTTCCTTCTGCCTGGATATTGGATCATTTACTTCTTTTTTATTCTACTTTTAAGTAAACATTGGACCATTTGATGCCCCTTTTGATTTATAAGCCTGCAGTACTGAGACCTGAGATCAGCATAACATTTACAAGTTTATGGGACAAAACATATCAACACCAGCAAGGATGAAACTTTTTCGAATTGATCAGGAAAGAATGCTAATTTAAGGAACAATTCAACAGTACTGAGGATTCCAAGATCCTAAGGGAGCCTAATATTCTTGTGAAGTCGAGAGCACATGTTTACAATATTCTCCCAGGGCCCATAATGGAAATATATTTCTATATGCAGCATAATGTATCATACAAGTCCTCAAGCAGACCCCGGTGAGTTCCTGTGAAAACCAATATGTAGTTCAGGATAACACTATTAATGAGGGTTCCATCTAGATCTTAAGCAATCTATACAAATTAAAACCTTGAACAAGAGAACGTTTGTAAGTTTTTAATAGATATAATCTTTTTGATAGTTCTTTTGCTTCAAGAGAATGATGACCATCATCTCATTAAGCCATATTCTCCTTTTTTAAAGCACAAAGCAAATTGTCAATTGTTAATCTGAATTTCAAGACTGAATTTTTTTTTTCTCTTTCCATTTTCTTAAGAAAATCAGGCTGTCAAGGATGCTATATATTATCAGCAGTGGGTGAATTGCTTTGCTGAAGCATTTGACTTGCTAGAAGGATCTAACATAGGTCTTACATACCTGTTGAGGAAATTTACCACTTTCCATCTGTGAGTTGATCAATAGTCTTGCTGCTTTGTGCAAAGGTTGCGGATCCAACTCAGCCTAGTTAGCAAGAAACATTTAGACCAGGAATTGACGTTTGTGTTGAATTTGCAAAGTTAAAGGTTGATATCATGTTTTTACCACTAATATCAGCAGAATTTGTTTTCTATAATTAATACGATTTATCATACACATCACCATGATTTGAATGGATCATTTTCCTTAGCATATAGTAAATATACAACCCAGTCTTAGCTTCCAATAATCCAATTACTTGATAATATTACACTATATAGTAATATTCAATACCTAAATTTATATTTGCTTATCCAAAAAGAAAACACACATATTTAAAATCTAACCTGTCCAGCATGAATCAGACCCATCATTGCCCATGAAGTTTGCACTAGATTTGAGCAGTCTCCTTCTGCTAGATGTTCATATTCCTGTTCAAAAATTGTGGGAAAATATTAGGAATATTGTATAGTCTCCTCTACTGAGTTTCAGAAGACAGAGTGATCGATTTCTTTGTGAAACGCCAGGGTTTCTTCTGGAAAATAGCCGATTACTGTATGTCCAGTAAGGCAATAATTACGGCTATACATGTTTTTGCTTGGATTCACTTAATTCATGCTCCCTAGCTCAGTGATAAACTGATTAAGTAACATAAGAATGGCAATTACCAAATTGGGGCATGTCAGATAGCTTTCTCCCCATCCACCAGACTCTTGCTGTTTTGAAAGCAAAAATTGACAAGCTTTACGGACAATTTGGCTGCTGTGACAGGTCTTCCCAACAGCAGTCAGCCCTGCTAAAGCAAAACATGTGCCATATGTATAGCAAACTCCCCAGCTGCCATACCTGCAAATATTAAGTGATAATCTTAGCTTAAACTTCTATTATAACTTTTGTTCCCATTATCCATTCATGATTTTGCTCAAGTTAAGTTAAACTACAGAAAGGAATTCAGAATCACCAAGAACCATCTTCCATCTGTGAACCTTCTAGAAATTGCACTGCATTAGTCACACAAGTTTCTATGTCTTTCTTTCGATATCCAGGATATAACTGGGAGAACAACACAAGAGCTTGGATGGCCGACGAAGTGCATTCAGCATACCTAAGACCACCAAATTACTAATGTTAAAGAAAATTTTTATATGATGCTTTAATGATAACATAATGCAATTACTGATAATAGGAACATGCTCCCGCTCAATCGCTGCTGCAGCAAAAAGTTCTGTTGGATTTAGCTTCTGAAAAAGAAAAGAATCCCACAATTTAAACTAAAAAGTTGACGCTGCGTTAGAATTAAGCAGCAAAATTGCAGCAAAGTATGACTTGCTTGGCAAAACTTTGAACATTTGAGCATGAACTGGAGAACACGTGCACTTTTGATAAGTTTTACCTCCAGCCATTGTGGTCCTCTTACTGGCTCCCAAGCAGTAAAACCACCATTTTTGCTCTAATAAAAAGAGAAAATGGAAAATCAAGGCCAAGGATACGAGAATTACAGTTTTCCATAGATATCCAATATGCAAGAAAACAGAGAGAGTTTTCAACAAACCAAAGATAAAGATGTCTTCATACCTGCAACGACAAGAGGACATTCACAGCATCATATAGTCGCTCTACTTCAACTGTTTCACCTACAATTTCTGGAGGTAATTTTGAGAGTAACAGTATTGCCTGCAAAGAAAAGAGTAATTAATAAACGTCTGCTAGCAAATTAAATTTGCTAATTGTTTTTTTTAACTTAGAGAGACAAAATAAATTAATACAGAGGAGCAAAGTCACCTTCAGAGCTTCAGCTATGCCGTCTATGGTTTGCCATCCATCATCTTGAACGGAGAAAGTCCAAGCTCCTTTAGACATGTGGCGATGCATACTTTGGAAGTCTCCTGACGCATTTTCTTGAAGCTGAGAGATTTGTTGATGCGAGAAATAAAGTGAGCTGATTGAGATAATAGAATTAATACAGATTAGTTTAAGAAACAAAGATTGGGGGAATAGGAAGAAACCTGACACTGTTTTATGAACTCATGCGCTTTTCTGAGAGTAGAGCCATATTCATCCGTTAGATTACTTGAGATGATTGCTTGGGTAGTTAAAACGGTATCCCACAATTGGCTACCACCGTTTAACTTCCAATACAAACGAATTAGCAAATTTAATCAGCTACAATTAGAAATGTAATACAAGCATGGTAAAGTTGGACATGTGCAGTGGTAAGGTGGATTATTATCACCAAACCTGCATTTTCATTCCATCTTCAGCTACCCACAAGTAATCAGGAACTCTGGCGAGGTGAAATTTTATTGAATCTGAAGTTGGATCCTCTGCCCAACAGGCCATCATATGCAAAACCTGCAATTGAAGCATTTGCAGTAAGCATTCTGATACCACTTGGCTGCCCAATGTCAATAATATGTTGTACTCTGGTAAACTCATAGATTGCTAACTGAGCTTTGAGTCTGAAGCAACTTAGGACGACTAGATTAAAATGATGATGGTGGCGCTCTGGAGCATTTTAATACCAAATATCCATGCTCAATTCATCAATGTTTTATGGAGGATACGTTCTGTATACTTCCTTGCGTTATGTATCGAGTGTTCTCATCCTCATAATGGATGAGCTTTGTTGCTATCTGTAGAGCTTTCTCTCTTAGATTGGAGAAGGGCCAGCATTTTAAAACTGGCTCGGCAATGTAATAAAGACTGTCCCAAAGCAGAATTTGCACCATGGGATAAGGGTGATATACATCTTCCTGCAGTGAAACCAAATCATAAGCTTGCCAGGCTTTGGAAAGTTCAAAAACACCTTCACCTGTGTATCCCCAATTCATGTCATCTGCACTGCAAAATTCTTGGCAGTATAGATTAACAGAATCAACAAGCATGAGCATAAATATGACAAACCTTTAAACAGGAATGGCGTGCTTTATTCCAATCTATCTTTTCATACGGTTGGATGTAAATTTCTTCTCTCAATGATAAAATAAGCTCAGTGATTGGCCCGACAAATTTCTTTCCATACAAGTAAGACATAGGTGCATAAAAGTTGCGCATGAAAGACCATAGCCTCGCTGGGTGCATACGGGAAGATATATAGTTAGTGTCAGCGAATAAAAGAAAAAGTTAGGTTTTACTATAAAAGAAATTTTAGATTTACCTGGACTGAAACGAAAATATGAAGGGAGAAGCTATAATTCTGGGGGAATGGATTGCACCCTGACCATACATATAATCCTAGTACCTTTACATTAAAATTTTCAATAGATTAAAGTGTATCTAGCAGTAAAGTTGAGGAGGGAATTGAAAGATATCTCAATATGTGAAATTTTAAGTTTTAAACTAATAATAATAATTGTTATTTAAGATAAAAATCATATAGATTAACCATTCATATATATATATATATATATTGAGATTATGATAGTCAACTAAATAGCAATACTTACAAATTTATATAAGACATGTACAAATCCTAGGAATATGATTATAATTCATTTCTAATTGGTAGTTGGATAATGTCTATGTAAATGTATTAATGAATTTGGATTCACTTGACTAGATCCATATTTCAACAGAATATATATTTCAACAGAACATAATATATATATATATATATATACATGAAACAGTAATTAATGTAATAAGTTATTTATTTAATAAATAAATAATAAAATTGATTTTTAAGGAGAATGTCTAACATGAATAGCACCAACTGAGTTCACTTCAGCTTAGCTTAGGTGGTTGAAAATGTAGGGTTTGAATTAAGATTTCAAATTCAACTAGTCAAGTCATAGTGCTATCCTCTTTGACCAAGAAAAGAAAAGGCTAGTAGCAGAAAAAATTTCATACCAAAGATAAGCCTTTCCCAATGAGGGTATCATCGTTGCACCCCCGTGATTAACTATCCAATTTCTAGCCTTCTCGACAGCCCCATCTTTGCCACCTTCAGTTCCTTCTCCAAGCAAACGAAGGGCAATGTAATTTAGAATCATGGTCAACATGGTGCTGTGCCCCTCTACGTGGAAGCCCCATCCTCCATCTCTATTCTAGCCAGGGGAAAAAAAAATTAAAGTACTGGTACTATTAAGTATCTCATACTGTACTAAAGAGAACTTTCATCCATGTAAATGTGTCAAAGAGTTGAGGTTACTACTTGATGATTGTAAATGTAACGAAGAACTTCCCTTTTGTGTTCAGAAGATAGAACGGTATCAAGTGTTCCAGTAAGGTATAAGACCATAACCTGCAAGTTGTAAAAGCCGCAACCATGAGGTAAAACTTACATTTTAGACACTTTTTCCAGGATCTCTTTCTTCGTCTTTGAAGGGAAGAATTGAGCATAGAAAGCATATGTACCAGAGGGCGTAAGGAAAACAATGGCCCTGAATTTTCCGAGAGCCAATGTCCATCCCATGCTTGTGTAGCTGAAGTGAATCGAACAGCTTTCCTCAAAGCAGTCGTGACTTTTTCACGAGTCACTTCTTCATTGTCTTCCAATCTCACTGGTGCTATGCTTAGATCTACCTGGTTATCTTGGATGAGCTGTAATTTGGACCAAAAACAGTTCAACATATATAGTTGACTCAAAATATTACGACAGTGAAGTTCATGCAAGAGTGCCAATTTCTTTGCAAGTAGAAACTTTTCAAAGAAACTAAAACTTTAACTACCTGAAAATTCTTAAGCATGTCGCTACTTGCTTTAACATGATGCCGATGTAAGGAGAAATTTTGTCGGAAGTTTTCAATTAGAGCTCGTTCCTCTGACGTCCAGGAAGCAGCGTCGAATTTCCAAACCTGTCTGCCCATAAATTTGTTTGTAGTAAAGAGCCACGGACCAACGCCTTCCGCTATCTCCAGCTTCCACATATTTCTTCCTCCCTTTGTTGCTGCACTCTTGGTCTTATACCAGTAATTGAATTCCTTCCCTTCCCTTCCCTTGGACCCCTCTTAAGCAATCGCATATATAGACGAAAATGCCTAGATCAACAGACAACAAATTAATTAATTTCTTTCTCCCGATACCCAATGCCCTCAAAATTGTTACATTTGTTTTACATGTGTTGATTCACGTGATTCGGTTACCTTTCCAATTGGGACTATAAAAATACTCTTAACAATACATATTTTCTTATGCAAAGGTCGACTGTCTCGCGAAGGAAGAAAAATTAGAAAAATATAGAGAAAATCGTGAAAAATAATTTTTTTCGTAAGTTTAATTTAAAAATATTATTTTTTATAATTTTAATTATTTTTAGTCAATTTTTGACATGATTAAATAATAATAATCTTTAAACAATTTCAGATAAGTTAAAATAGTTTCAATTTTCTCTATTTTACCATTCATATAAAAATTTTAAAATTAAATCTCAATTTTTCTCTCTAATCAAATACTGTCTATCTCGTCCTTCAGAGATGACATCAAGTTTTTTCTTATTTTGTTTTATTTTTTTAGATGATGGATTTTGGAGTTTTCAAGGACGATGAAAAATGATTTTGCTCTTCTATGGTGATTGCAGGTAGCATGATGAGTTTGGTAATTGGATGCTTTCTATTGATGACTTGCTTTGAAACTTGTGCTGCAATGGAGATGTCTGTGTTGATGAGTTGGATCAGATTGGTTAAAATGATGGGGTCAGAGAGAAAAAATAGCTAAAGTATGTTTGATGAGTTTTATGGTGGTTCACGGTTTTATTGCATCTGTGATTGGGATGATTATTAAGTATGTTTGCTATGGATTTTGATTTTTTTTATGAAATTTTGAATTAAAATTGTTTAAGGAATATTTAGTAAATGGAGTATATTTTGTTGTTGCATAAGGGGAGTGAGCAAGGCCCTCCCGATAAGGATTTATTTAGTCTTACTTTGGAGGGTTATGGAGTTTTGTAACTTATTTTTTATGAAATGCACAATTTTATGGCTTAGCAAAAAAAAAAGTATGTGTTTTAAGTTCTTGACTATATTGGTTTACTCATGAAACCCCAAAATTAAGGAGTTAAAATTGATTAGACTGGTTTTTAAGTATTACGAGACTAATTTTAGACATTACGTGACTCAATTACTATATGATTGGTTTTTATGTATTATGTGATTGGTTTTAGGCATTGTGTGACTGATTTTTAGACATTGCGTGACTGATATTTAAGTAATACCTAAGTCACACAATACCTTACAACTAGTCATGCAATGTCTATCAATTAGTCACGTAATGCCTTATCAAAAACTAATCACGTAATACCCAAAGTCAGACATGCAAGGCCTTATCAAAAACTAGTCACGTAATACTTTATCAAAAACTAGTCAAGCAATACTCAAAGTCAATCAAGTAATGTTCAAAATCAGTTACGCAATACTTAAAAACTAATAACATAATTCTCAAAAATTACAAAAACTACTGAATTTTATTTAACAAGATCAACAATTTCAAACGATACACCATATTTCATTTAACAACATAATTAATGAATATACCTACTTGACAAAGAATGCTCAAAATGTTTAAAAAATTTTCTTCATATATAAAAAATTACTCCAAAATCTTTAAAAATACTCAAAAAACTCACAGATTTTCTTCGTGTATCAAAACCTATTATCAAAAAGACCTTATACATGAAGCCTATTTAAAAAAAGAACTCAAAAATATATCCATGCTTTCAATGTGCATTTAGCATAAGCCTGCCCCAACGTCACGAATGAGTCCCTATTTTCTTTCCTTTTTTTTTTTTTGGCATTATTTTTTTGTTTACAATGCCTGTGGAATCCGTTGTGCAATTATTTAATTATTATAATTATATTAAAAAAATTAAAATCTGATTCTTTTATTAAAGATAGGGGGCGCAACACCGACATATCCTATGGGCTTAAATAGAAAATAAGGCCTGATTCATTTCCAGGTTGGGTTAGAATGCCCAATTTTCAGTACCGTTGAGGCCTGATATCCCCTGACTCAGGCCAACGTACTAGACCCAATTTTCGACTGACACTTGTCACTTTCTCATTTTCTTTTTCATTAATCAAAAAGACTAGAACTTTCTTTGCTTCTTCCAAAACCCTAATCGGCTAAATCATATTTCCTTTTATTAATTATGAAAATCATATTTTTGGAAAAAAAATCCTGAACTTGCCAACTGCTTCCTTTTCGAGGTTCTAGTATCTTCTACAGAAAAACAAGCCTGTCCTATAAATAAGCTACGCTTAACCATCCCTCTCATTCTCTCTGATGAAAAACTAGACACCCTAAAGAAGCTGAATTTAGAAAATGGCGGAGGAATTGGCGCTTGATTTAGAGGAGCTTAGGCAACTCCAAAGCATCGCAAAGAGGCCACGTATTCTATCTCTTCTTTCCTCCGAAATTCGCAACTTGGAAAAGGTTCCAATCTTTCCTCTTACTAGTACTATTTTTTCTGGGTATTGAAATTTTTATATTTCGAATGAATTGGGTTCCATATATTTTGATTTTAGGAGTTCTAAGTCTGAGTTTTTTACTTTAGTTTCTGAGTTCTCGTGGGCCCTGTCCATTTTGGAGTTCTTTTCCAATGGAATCTGAAGATTTAATTTTTTTTTTTATTTGTCCAAAGTTGAAATTTAATGGGAATGGTTGAAATGTGAAAACCATTTCAACAAAACAGTCTGTATCGGTTCAAAGATATCATGGTTCTGCAATTTAATTTGAGATTGGTTATTGGAGAAAGTGTTTGGTATCTTTTCATGATTCTAAACTATGGATTCTTCAGTTGCAGACATCAAACGAGGTTGCAAAGGCACCTACTCCTGCTACTGTTTCACAAATTCCAACTCCCATATCAACTTCAGGTAAGGTTCCTGTTAACCCAGCATTGAGTTATGTAACGCTCGCCTCGTTCAGCTGGGATCAGGATAATGATAAAGTCAAGGTAAGAAATTTATGTTCTTAGAGATATAAGTTTTTTTCCTTGTTGTGTCTGTCATTTCCAATACAAATATCAAATTCCCAAGTCCCATCATTGCAACCTGAAAGAGAAAAATAATTCATTGACTTGTTGGAGTACATGATGTGGTTATCAGTAGTTTCATCATCATAAATAATGTTCCCTACGACAGAGCAGGAGCTTCTTAGAGTCCTCTGAAATTATGAGCACTACATATTCTGCATTATGGTTACACTGCTTTTTTTTTTTTTTTGGCTTACTTGGTGTTTGTCCGACAGATATATGTCTCTCTAGAAGGAGTTAACCAGGAAAAAATTCAGACAGAGTTCAAGCCAATGTCATTTGATGTTAAATTTCATGACGTCCAAGGAAAGAACTATCGATGTGCCATTCCGAAATTGAATAAAGACATTGTACCAGAAAAGTGCAAGGTGTTAGTCAAGCCTACAAGAGTCGTCATCACATTGTTCAAAGCTTCCAAAGGGAACTGGTCTGATCTGCACTACAAGGAGGACAAGGTAATTGCCAACAATATAGGATGAATAAGAGTTACTTTTAATTTCCATCCTTTGCAGTTAATCTAAAATACTTTTTTCTGTTCACGCAGCTGAAGCCAAATTTGGATAAAGAACGAGATCCCATGGCTGGAATCATGGACTTAATGAAGGTAAGTTTACTTCCAGAATTATTGCATGTTGAATGTGTTCGACAACAAATTTCAGTGGCTAATTCCTACGACTTTTTCCCTTGACATTGAATTGTGCGAATTACAGAATATGTATGAGGACGGTGATGATGACATGAAGAGAACAATTGCCAAAGCATGGACTGATGCAAGGTCTGGCAAAACAGCAGACCCTCTGAAAGGTTACCGGTGAATCCAGTGCCAAAGGAGATTGACCAGAAATGATTTTTTTTATTCAGATGTTTTTCCTGCATTGGCCTACTTTTGTGTTTTGTGGAGCTAGTCATCTCGTGTTTAAGTTTAGTCTGGACATTTTGTTCTTGCTATGAAGTATCATTGCAAATAGGTTGGTGCTCTCTTCATGTTATCCAATGTTTCTTTATGAGATCTTAATTAGAGCCTTTGCTGATTAGCGGTTGCTTTAACAAGACATGCAATTTTGGCCGAAATTCTCATGCTTTAAAATTACGGCATGATGCTTATGTCGCAGGCCGAAAATAGGTTAAACTCTTGACCTCGACAATTTTCCTTGGTGCCATTAACCATATAAAGTTTTGGAAATATTGCTATCATTATCACGATTATTAGAAGCTTATTTTTAGGGTTTTACGTCTCTGGTTTGCCCATACTTGAGAGGCCTGTGTTCAAGACTTAAATGAAATTTGAAGAGATGTTAGGATCTTAAAGCAAAGAGAAGTTGAATTGAGTGAAATCTGAAATTGTTTTAAAAAGTACTAATAAAACAATCTTAAATTTTTATTTTTATTTTTTTTAACAATTTCCTAAAATAACAATCTCCTTGGAAGTGAAATTTTTATTAAGATACTTAAATATAATGTTATATCATAGTCGTCTATGATTGATTCAACCATTTTATCTCAACTGAGAAAAATGGTCCCCTACAGCGAAAGGGTCCTAGACCTGGGCAAACCAATGAAAAACATTCCAGGCCCATATCGGACTTGCGGAAAACACTTAAAAGGGGGCAAAAATATATTCTAGTCTGCCATAAGTAAACTGAGTAACTGATTAATAAGATCTAGAAAGTTTACATCTTCACAGCAGTGTGCCGTCATTGGAGAATTTGGCTGCCATAGTCTGTGTTGAACTTCTCATAGCGATGAGCATGTAAATGAGCTGATGGTCTTGTGTTCTTCAAAGCAGTTTCTATATCATCCGGCGTAATAGGCCCAACCTTCGGCAGCTCTGCAAACCAAATATTACATTTTGAGTTCATGACTAAACTAAATGCTGCAGGCAGAAATTTATGAGACAAAAAGAGCTCTTTTCTTCCGGTGATCGTTCTTGCCTATTAATATACAGTAAGGAAAACAAAATGGAAAATCAGAGGAAATAAAACCTTTAAGTGAAACACATACCATCGTCAGGCACCAGTTCATGCCTATCTTCAAGGACTGTCATTAAGCGTCTCAAAGGCTGCATTGCTGCTTCTTTGCAGAGCAATCGAATATCTGAACCTGAGTAACCTTCTGACTTTTCCACTAATATATCATAAGGAAGAGTCTCCTCACCATGCTGTTCAGGCAGGAGTTCTTCAAACATGGCTCTTCTTGCTTCTGGCTCTGGGAGAGGTACAAGGATCTTTTTTAACTTGGTTAAAGGCAAACTGCTTCATTAATAGCATATCTTGAACTTCTGAAAGATTTTCTCATTCATCGTGCAAAAGATTCCATCAAACTTAATTGTAAGTAGCAAGTGATAGAATAACAATATATTCAAGGCTAAAAAGATTAGGAGACAGCATAAGCCAACTATAAAATTATTTGCACCACAATCATGTCAGATTAAAAATTAGTGCTGTTGGTTTCTAAGCTTCGATCATGTCCCGGCTTTGTAAGTAAAGTTCTTTGTCCATGCAAAAGTAAATATGTATATTAGAACCTTCTACCATAATTCTTAATATTGTTCAAAATACAGAATAGATTAACATGTCAAAGGATACTCGCTTCTCAAGACGACGGAGCATGGCTGCATCCAATTCCCAAGGGAGGTTTGTTGCAGCCAAAACAAACACAAGCTCATCTGACCGTGTCAAACCATCCATCTGCAATCTAATCCTAATGATCAATTTTTGAGATAGTATAGTTGAAAGCTACCATGATTTCATTTTAAATTACCATAGACTAACTACTAGTAAGGAAGATGTAAGATCACATGTTTGATTTTAAATACTTTTAATTATTGCAGATGACATTTATTATATGATTAAAACAACAACAAACAAGAATGCACCTATAAAGCTGCTGCAGAATCAGTTTAAGATTCCAACTATATTCTAGTTAAAAATCACTAGGCTGAGCAAAAAAAAAAAAAGTTAAAAATCACTAATAAGGATAACATAGCTTAATTTCCCATGATGATTATTTCGCTTGATTTTTAGAGCAGAAGACATAACTAAAATAAACAGGTTATAATACCACCAGGTTTGTTGTTACACACTGTGCAGCAGTTCTACAAGGCATCTGATACTAATGCATGAATTATCAATCCAAATATTAATAATATCACACACACAACGAACACATTTATGCCCCAAAAAATAAGAACACGACAAAACATCACCTGTATAAGTAGCTCAGTTTTCAAACGCCTACTTGCTTCATGCTCACTGCGTCCTTCACCACCGCGCTGACTTATAATTGCATCAATTTCATCAAGAAATATGGTAGATGGTGCATGGTGCCTTGCTAGGTCAAACAGTACTTTTATTAACTTCTCAGAATCACCTGGAATATTGTGAACTCCACAGTTAGATAACTAACTGCTACTTTTATAACAACCATAAAAATTATTGGATCGGGTCCCAACAGGTACATGGGCTCATCTCATGATCTTATAAATTACAATAATATCTAGCAACTTTCCATTTTAGAGACAATTCTTCATAACTTTCATACCTAGGACCAAGTCCCTCCACAAATCAAATAAGATCTTGGAAAGATTGTCTTTAACATACCACGCCATTTGCTGACTACAGATGATGCTGAAATATTGAAAAATGTGGTCTTGCATTCTGTTGCAACAGCCTTTGCCAGCATTGTCTGCAACCAGAATAGTGATTCAAGTATAAGCTAAAAAATAAATGAAAAACAAAAGAGAAGAATGAGCACTACCAAGATATAGCAAATTATTTTCCCCGATGCATAACTTTTTCTCCCAGTATTGAGGTGATTGTACCCTACTGTTAATCAGAATTTACCATGTGACTATGAAGAACATGCTTCCTCTGTACTAATCAAGCCTATCTACTACATTATGGAGATGGCTTGCGTAAGACAACATTAATTTATTGGAAACAATTAACAACATACAGACCTTTCCTGTCCCAGGGGGGCCAAAAAGGAGAATACCCTTCCATGGCGAAAGAAGACCGGTGAAGTACCTACACGAAATCTTATCAACTGTGAAATGAAAGCTTCAAA
Source organism: Theobroma cacao (assembly GCF_053813885.1). Taxonomy (NCBI): domain Eukaryota; kingdom Viridiplantae; phylum Streptophyta; class Magnoliopsida; order Malvales; family Malvaceae; genus Theobroma; species Theobroma cacao. The sequence goes on from NC_142644.1 coordinate 27,544,110, forward strand.
TTCCTTCATAACATAGTATGGAATATTTCATTAATATTTCACTAAATCAATAGAGAAAAATTAAAAGCCGGTGCTTGACAAAATATTCCCATTGATCTCAAGTACGGGAAAGAGAACCAGCAAATGAACTAATATTATAAGGGTGACTTCCAAAGTTTTCTAAAGAAAAGTTTGATTTTCTTTGTAATATAATCCATGCACTTTCAGAGGACTAGCTTTTACAGCACCTAAGCCGTCACAAGTAACAACTCTTGACAAGAATCCATATTCCAGGCACTTCTGAGAGTACTAGCTTTGGAATCTTATTGACTTGATAACATTGTCCTAGAAAGGCACTTGTTAATCTTTGTTGCTCTACCAAAGGAAAGTTCTGAGCCAAATGGAGGATTCTGATTTTGATATTTAGGACAAGTACAAAATGCTTTAGCCTCTACTTTCTAATTTTCATACAAAAAATTTCTACTTACTCAGGCAGACATGCTGCTCACTTTATTCATTTGATATGCACAAAATGAAACTTAAATATAGGGGAAACAGCACAAAGGGTAGGTTTAAATACAATGCAGAAGGCAAGAATGCAAGAAATGTCATATTTTTATAGATCCAGTAACATAAGCTAGCAATCCAGTTATAAAAAGGAGGCAATGGCAGTCAACATACCAGTCAGACTTTTCAAGGACTTAAAAGGCTAGTGATGTACATGTGCACAGCATTCATGGTCAAAGGTGTAGCAAGACTTACTTGGGATATTTTATTGGCATAACAACTGCCTCTTTAAGTAAACGTTTGGCATTCTCTAATCCCTTGATGCTTTCCCACTTAACATCTGGACTCCCACGAACAATGTCCCTAAAAAAGATATGATGTAAGATGATATGAAGTAGACAAAATTTTCAAGTTCTAATGTAAAAGAATATACCACCCAAGCAATTCAAATACAAGAAACAAAACTTCTTTTCTATCACCAATGAAGATACTGATATCCATAATTACCTACTTAAACTCTCTCCTAAAGCTCGCATTTCAGCAGTTTCAAAATCAGGAAGCAGAGACTTTTGCCTGAATGAAAAAGACACATCAAAATCATCAGTTTTCAAAGAACTGGAGAATCATATCTTGATCCCCAGTAACTACTAGGATTCAACTCGAAACAGAAAACATTAATCACGTGATCAATGTCAAGAACTATACCATATAAAAACCAAACTTAGATCCATCCATCTTATATTCTATAGTGTAACTAAACAAATTTATTAAAGTTACGAATCACAGGAAGAATGAACATACGGTCTCGAATCAAATCCATTAGCAACCGCACCATTTGAGTTCACCGAGTTGGTATCCTGAAGCCAAACAAAACAATAACAACTCATCCAATCAAGAAACACAAAAATGCTAAAAAAATGGAGCATTTAAATTTAAAATCGCAATGGCTAAAAAAATGAGCTACCCGATTTCGATACTGCTCATAAATAGCCATATCAGACGTGTTCTTGACAGAATGGTTCCCATTTGAGGTCACATTCGAAGAAATGCCGTTGGACACGGGCGTATCAGCAGCTTGACCATCTTGCGGCTCAGGTAATCTCTTCCTCCCAAACTTAGCATCATAAAACATTTTAAAATCCTATAGATAATAACATAATTGCTTCAAGAAAATGCTTAAACTTTTCTTTTTCCTTTTTTTTTTTTTTTTTTTTGTGACCAACATTGCTTCACACAGTTTGATCACAACTTAAAATTTTAAAGACCACCAAAAAAAAAGGAAAGAATAAAAAATTTCTTGAATCCGATGTAATCTAGGCTAATAAATGAGTAGAAAATTTTATTAGAAAAAAGGAGAGGTACTCGAAGTAAGTCAAGTAACTGCATTCAGTTCAGTTAATTGAAGTGAAATCAGGAACAAAACAACGATTATTTTTCAAAAAGAAAACAAAAAAGTCTCTATTTTTCTTTGCTTTTGTTATTTCGGCAACCAAACAGCAAACAGGAAAAGGGAGAGAGGGAAAAAGAGAGTACCAGAAAAGACCAGCGAGTGACAGAAGGTTCATCGGCCATTCTTTGATGGAATTTTTTTGTAGAGAAAAAATAGAATAAGAAGAAAAGAGAGATTTTTCTCTGTGCAAAAATTTACTCAGATCTCTCTCTCCTCCTTTCTCTCTATGTGTTTGAGTCCGTTTGTTTTGATGTAAAGTGCAACAAAGAGGAGCGAGTACTTTAAATCCTGTTGAGAGAAAATGGGCAATCAATTGAAGATTTTTTTCCACTTAGGGAAAGCAAAATAAATAAAACAACAAGTTCTAGCTGTCATCTAGTTTTCTCTTTCATTTTCTTCTTTTTAAATTATAACGTGCTTAAAGGAGAAATGGGAAAATGGGGTTGTTACCGTGCTCTGCGTCACGGGTGAATACGATTGCCTGTTTTGATTTACCTTCCGATCATGTTTCCTGGTGGTAAGCGGGAAAGAAGTTACCTGCTGGTGACGTTGACGAGTGTTATTTCCAGTTGCGTCTTTGGTTGGTGAAACTAAAAATGAAACAAAAAATTTTTATATTTTGGAGTAGAAGAAAAGGAGAGAATAAAAAATGGTAACTACAACATTATTTTGACTATTTTCACTCACGTGGATTACGTGATCATTATTAATTAATCTAATTTTATTATCGTATTCACAAATTTGTAGATCTACCTTTGTACAAAATTCATAAGCGGTAGTCTTATATGTTGTCACTCGCATTCCTAGTTACTTGAATTTGAATGATTAATTTATGAACCAAAACACGACTGTGGACTAGAGCAGTACAAAGTCATGGAAATTAATAGAAATAATATTGAGTAAGTGTAATGTGGAATCTAATCAAATCTGCAATAGAAACGGCACATGGAACACATCGAGGGAGGGGCGGAGCGTCCCTTTGTAACGGGTGGCCATTTTAGAAATTTTTTATATGTTATATTTTTTAATAATTTTTTAAAATAATTTTTTATTAAATAATTAATATAATTAAAAATAATAAAATAATCTTTCATTCAATTTTGTTCAATTTCTTAATTTTTTTTAATTTTTTGAATTTCTCTACCCATCTTTCTCTCTTTTCTTTTCTGTTCTTATATTATGAAATTATAAAGAGATAAAATTTTTATTTAATTTTTTTTATTTATTATTTTCAATTATATTCTATTTGTTCATATATTTTAAATTTCTATAAATTTTTTTTTTAAATTTCTACGAATCATCAACCATATTCTTTTTTTTTTGTTATATAGGTTATATCTCTTACTTGTCATGATTTTTTTTTATAATGTGAATTTTATTTTTAATGATTTTAATTTTTAAAAATTAAAAAATTACTGTATATATAATTTTTAAATATAAATTCTAGTGTTGTATCATTAGTTGTTGTTTAAAATTTTACTAATATATTATTTTTTATTAATCTTAATTATTTAAAAAAATATCTCAAGTATATGTTTTTAATGTGTTTTACGTTTTATATTTAGTTAAAAAAAATTATCTTGAGTATAAGAAGAAATTATTAATTCTGTATATCATATTTAACTCTTTATATTTTATGTATTATGGTTTAATATTTAGTATTATAAACTTAAACATAATAAAGTAAGAATAATGGATGTTGATTACATTAATTTTTTAGTTATTTATATTAAGAAAGAAAAAACTTCGAAAAAAAATAGATGATGAGTTTCTTATAAATAATTTAATTATTTATATTAAAAAAGATATTACTATCGTCGAATAAAACTTTCCTAAAGCATTATTATAAGTTTTTTTTTTTGTTTCTTTTTATTTATATGTTATATAAAACTATTATCTATTATAAATCTTATAATTATTAATGGTTAAGTTTAATATATTAATTTTAAAAATTTTTAATTTTTATTTTTATTAACCTTTGACCTTCTCAATAAAAATTGACTAGCTCCATCACTGCATTGAGGGATATCATCACACATATGAAGAGAGGCAAAAGCTTGGGATATTCGCTTCTTCTTTTTATTCTCTCTCTGTGTGCTGTAAGATTGGCAAGTTTATTTGGTCTTTGATACCCACGTTAAGTGGATTATTTTATTCGATAACAAAGTTCTTTAAATATCAATGTAAAATTACATCATAAAGTAAAATTGCTAACTTGCATGGATGCGAGCCTTAAAGGAGAATCTTCCCATCATTCTTGTGATTGAACTTTCAACAGTATTTGAAGTGATGTCATTTGCTCTTGCTCGGCTCTATGATAAAATCACCAAATCACTTACTTTGGGTTTCAACTTTTTACAATTGTATACTAATATAATTAATTATATTAAAAATATATAATAATTAAAATAATTAATAAAATATCTATATATTCTCTCACTTCTTAAATTAAGTACCTAACAAATATTTATTTTCTCTCACCTCCCACATCCCTATTAATTCTCAATTATTTACCTTATTTTTTATTAAAAAAAATAAAATAAAGATAATTAATAAAATGATATATTTTCTCACTTTTCAATTTTTTATTACTTCCCAATTTTCATTATTAATTCTCAACTATTTCTCTTATTTCTAATCAATTTAATGATATTATGTATTTAATAATTTTCAACAACTATTTTTTATATATAAAATTAAATTTTTTCAATTTATAATATAAAAGTTTAATGAGAAATTTTGTATATAAAAAAGTTAGAAAAATAAAATTTTAATAATTTTTTTCTTAATTTTTATAAAAATAATCTTATTTGAATATCTAGCTTTAAGTCTTTGAAGTTATTGAGTCACTCGTACATATGTTAATGTTATGAATTTCATATTAGTAAAAGATGAAATCAGTCTTGACTTATATATAACAATTTTCTTTCACGATATATATTTTGAATTATAAATGCGAGTTCATGATAAATGATATTAGAATTTATCAAACTTATTATTATTTTTTAATTAGGGAAAGGAGAAGTCTAAACTTGCTTTTTAAAGAAAGTATTATATACCAAGTAATGAGCCAATTAATTTGGGGAAGCAAAATTCTGAACTTGCTATTTAAACAAAAGATTATGTATCAATCAATGAATCAAATGTTCGGATGCTTACTAAACCTTTTTATTGACGTGTAACTTTAAAAAAAAAAAAACAAAATTGAATTAGGTCAAGATAAAGGTAGATCTCTCTTTTGTATTGAAAAAGTTGATGCAATGAGAGCGTGACACAATAAGTGAATCGAATATGACAAATTTAGAATAAGTAAAAAATATGAGTCTTGAGCTTGTGTATAAATAAAAGTCTTCTCTCATCTAATAATCATATTTTTATATTAAAAATGTAAACTTGTGGCACACTTCATTGTAGGGTTTAAAAAAAAAAAAACAAAAGATTGAGTAACACTAACACAAGTAACAACAAGTAGTCGGATGGCTACATTCTTCGTATCCTACTTGCAATAGTGGTTTTCCTTTCAAGTAGTGGGTGAGATTGAACGTTGACTGTGGAACCAGTCATCCAAGAGCATTTCGAACCAGATACTATTGAAGTCAAACGATCACCATAAGCGGATAATAATTGATTCAAAACAAGCATTCTGAAATAGCTAGGCTCCCTTAGCCAACGAAAGCTTGGTAGTTGCTTTCCTCCAAGCTGTCGTCAGTAGAGCTTTTGCTACCCGCGATGGGGAGGCCATCCTACGTAAGCGGCTTCTAGCTGCGTTGAAGTGGCACTGCTGTACACTATCTTATCCAATTCTACCAAACCCTTCCACTTCCCTCTCTATTTATATACAGCATCAGAATTTGAGTGGACCATGTCTTTAGCTGAGTTTGCCTTCGGATGGCAGCTCGATGGAAATTATTTCTATAGGGTCGATTAACAGGTACCTATAACACTTGTTATTAAAATTTTATTTTAAAATAATATTTTTCTATTTGATACATCATATTCACTAAATTCGAAAGGAAATTATATATTAATTACCGTTTCAAATCTTGAAAATCAGCCAACCTCTAATTCATTTATGTGATGAATTATTCTACTATCACCTTAACCCTTCTAGTGAAGGTAGCTGGTACTTAATTTTTTTTGGCCAGAAAAGTTGTATAAAATAATTTATGGAAGTAGATAATATAGAGAATCCATTTTTCATCATTTCTATAAAATTGGAGTATTGCTAATGGGTTTGTGACCAAAAAAAAAAAAATTTTCAATATTAAGGATTGATGTAAAAAAATGGTACATTTGATGCTTATGCACATAAGATGAATTTTTTTGAATCTATGGAAACGTCTTATATAATAATAAAAAATATATATCTTGATTCTGTCATGATTTATAATTTCTTATTATATCAATTTAATGTAGGATTTATCCCTCTTCTTCTTCTTCTATATTGCAAATTAGCAATATATATCTCCTAAAAAATCAAAAGAAACAAAATTGGAAGCTTTGACGATTTTTTATATTTTTGTCATTCATATGGTATCAATTTTTAAGTTACATCTTCTTATGCCTTGAGCCCCAAAAGGGCCCCAAACACAAAATTTTAGGGTTTTGCATCTTATACGTAAAATGTTGGACCCTGGTCGAGTGCATCAATATTTAGCTCAAAAGGCCCCAAATCAATGGGCCTTTGGACGCTCATGAATCTGGAAAGAAGTTATACAAATATTTTCTTTTCGTTGTACTAAAAAGTTATACAAATTTATGGAAAAGCTAAAAAAAATACTGCTTTTATCATCTCTGAGGGCTTTTGCTAGATGAGTTATGTATCCCATTATATTACCTTCATCTACCTGTCTCTTCTTTTGTGCGAAAATAATGGTTAATGTGCTATTTGATACTAGTGTTTAGCTGTGCATTTTGACCTTGTGTACTAAAATGAGGCATCACATCTGGCACCGAAGAGGTGATTATGGAATCGGATCCACTAACATATACCCGAAAGTCAATAAAGAAAAAGATTCATGATATTTTACCTTAATGAAAAAAGGTCAAACGGTACTCCTCCCTTTACTAAATTCTTCTTCTTAATTATATCCTTTCTTGTTCTGCAAAGTGTTTTAGGATCAAATTTCTTGCCACACGGCATATGCCTTACTTGTTTTACACCCACATCTACACTCGTATGGTCTGCACTCTTTAATTATATTATGCAAAGGTAATTCTTACCTTCAATTTCTTGCCAAATTCGATCTCATGCCATCAACTAAAGCATTAATATTGAACTGTTGGAATCTCATGGTAAGGATAAATTTAGCCTATGCGTATCCGTTCAAGTCAATCATCGAGTTTATAATTGATAGAGACTAACGGTAATTGTCAATCAGATGAAAAGCTCGTCATGGTATTGATTGCTAATGAAAAAAATGAAAACATCTTTCAAAAAAAAAAAAAGTAATGGTAATTAGCTTTCCGAAATGTCACATTACGTAAAAATATTTATCATTAGTCTTTTGTTGGGTGCAGTTTTCACGTGTTGAAACTTTAACTTAATTTCATGCATTTATGAACTTTGAAAAACAAGCCCTTATTTCTGTGGTGCTATCTTCTCTTCTATCTCTTTTACTTTTGTTGTTTTGTAAGTCGATGGGTCTTGGTCTATGAATAAAAATCTTCTCTCAACCGATAAAGATGTCTTTTAGATTAAAAATATGTAGTACACAGTAATTAATGAATTCTTTTTTTTGTCTTTTTTGTTAGGTTTATGGCTTTTTGATTCCATAGCTAAAAGAAACGCAGCCTTCCACGTTCAATTCCCCTGACCTCTTATTTGGTCCTGCCCACAAGAAAAGAAAGTTATGCGTACTATCATAAAATGTGAAAACAATATTGGTATCTCTGAAAATTGCCAAATTATTCTACCGAACATGCAGCGTTCTCCCTTTCCCCTCTTAGAGGGAATCTAGTCTCATGCAATATTCTTCTCTCTTTATTTATTTATTTTTGCCTTTAAGGTACTGTTTGGTTTTTTGTTTTTCAAGATCATCATAGTGATCTAATTACAACGTTATGGGGTGATCTTCTCACTACAAGTATACTACTATCGTTGGTGAATTAAGATCACCATATTTGATATGATTTTACGCAATTATCTTTAATTACTAGCAATTGCAGATCATTACCATGCATGGTTGGTGTCTCATAAAAATTAAATGTCATTTTAAACTTCCAAAATAATCATATTTTAAAAGTTCATAAATTAAAAAACTTTAATAGTCCATTAACATATCAATTTATGAAATATTAAATATCTTATTTCTTCAAAAAATTGTAATTAGTTAAAGCAATATATAATATGAAAAATATATGTATCTTTGATAACTAACTTTTAACCTTTTAAATTGCATAAATAATCTTTAAAGGGAAAAAATGAATCTAATTTATCAAAATAATAAAGAGTTTGCTACCCAAACAAAGATTATATACATAATCAAAGGGGGGGAAATGGAGAGAAATATGTAATATTCTTTGCGTTAGCTTCAAAGAATATTTGAAAAAGTAAAAACTTACTACTTAAGAATTTATTTTTAATTTTGGGAGGTATTTTTTTTATGCACACATTTAAAAAAGGAAAAATTGTCCGAAAGTGATTTTACAAATCACTGAACCTTGATGAAAAAAGTATTGAGTATTGAGTGTTGTAGCAAATAAAGATAAGTAAAGGTAGAATTTAGGGAAGAACTTAGAGAGAGCTTGAGAAAGAATATCTTAGAGAGAGAATCTATTGAATTTCTAATTTGTCCTTAATGAATTGTCAAATTCTCAACTATTTCCATATTTGAGCTACTTAGTCAAATCCTCTTAAATATCTCAAAGGTGAAACTTATAATTCGTAAGCTCTATCACTTATTTCGAGTTAGTTTTACTATTATTCGTGTGATATAATTGTTTTACTTATTTTAATTATGCTTATTACTTTTTGTATAATATTATACTTGCTGTAAAATAGGTTTTTTAAAATAATAAATTAATAATCAAAATCAAGAATCTGCCTAACTACACAAGAATTATTGGTTTAAAAAAATACAAAGATGAGGAAGGAGGATTTAGCATCCAATTCGAAGGGCAAGCCCTTCTCCCACTCGAAAACTTGTCGATTGACAAATTGAGCATATACATGTGAAGGAATTCTAGTATAAACTTAGAAAATTAAACTTCTAGAATGGTTATTAGTTATGAGTTTGCCTTGGGTATGTACTTTGTAATAATATAATAATAATGTTACGTTCTGTAAATAAAGTCTTGTTAATTTGCTATGTGGAAGATTCTTACGCTCTTTATCTTGCCCTTATTTTATACCAGAATTACCGTCTTTTAGCAAAAAAAAAGTCTAAAAGAATGGTAGGTGTAACCTACTGTTTGAACAATGTTGCAAATAAAGAAAACAATTAGTAATAAATTAGATTAATAAATACTGCCGCCATCTAATTAATAATATAAATTTGCGCCAATAGTCTTAGCTAAACCTTAATTTGAGAATTTGAGGATATCAAACATATATTCCTTAGAATCTAACAAAGGAGATTGTGCCATTACGCCATTTAAACCACTGACCAAAATTTTATACTAATATTAATAAAGAGGCCACGTTCACAAACATTCTTCCTTTTCCCTACTATATGCCCGAATCACAATTCACAAGCATGTCGATCTCCTTGGTTAAAAGGAGGTGATGAAATGATACGTCAGAGCTGAAAGGGTGGATCGACGGATTGTGATAGTGAAGAGAGCACTTGGATGGTCAATACAGACTCTTTGTGAGAGTGACTTTGGCTAAGCCCTCAATTTCCTTTTCAGAATCTTCAGTCTCTCTCATATATATTTCTGTGGGGGACTCCCCAAAAACCATGAACTCTTAATTCCACATAGATGTGCCCTTCAAAAGACATTTCAAAAGAAAGAACCAGTTTGATCTAGTCGACTCAAGGGATGACAATCAATCAATTTTTCATCAGTTGCCCTGTGTTCGTCATAGTCGCTAAAGGTAGCTAATACTGCTTGTCGGCTTGATGTTGTCCAATAGATTTAGACAACCATTTCACAAGGATTGAATGGAATTATTACCGGATTTCGGTACTATTCTTACCGACGTAAAGAAGCTTGACGTTTTAATTGTTCACATGTAACAAACAAGATCTATAATTCTACATTGAGTGTAAACATGTGGAATTTATGTTACACTTCTTTTCCTTACCATAAATGTAAAAGACAAATAAAATAAATAAACCTGGTTTGTCGCTACAGATCGGCTGTTTAATTTTTTTACATTTAATTATTGAATTTATATATATATATATTAATATATATGAAAAGGAAAAATCCCGATGGTCATAAATACTTTGTCTATGGGTTTTGCTTCTCTTTTTGCACAGGATGGCTTGCAGCCATGAAAAATGACTTTGAGTTTTGATTAGGTATATTGCAAACAAGTGGATATATCAATCAAACTTCTGTCATCTTGAGATTTTTGTATTTTTGGACTTACTCTCAGGATAGTGAGTTTTCTTCACACCCGTGGTTTAATGACACCTTATTACTATTCAAAAACAAAATTCTTTGTCTACGAGCTATATGATGTGATAGCTAGCACAATGTTGTGCAATGGCAAATTTTGAAGCCAAATTCAAAGTCCTACATTGTCGAAAATGTTTCTTTCACTTTTTGTCCTAGAAAGGGGATAGAAACGATATTCGCAGTAGTTTATCCAATACCATCAAAGAAAGAAGAAAAGCTTTGCTCTAATATTGAGGAAGAAGGAAACCCAAATGGTAACATGAATTTAACTTTTAGGGTCACAGATGGAATTTCACAAAGCTTAGAAATACTATACATTAGGACATGATGATAAACTTGCATTGATGGTCGAGGGGGCAGCCCTTGTACATATAAACCTGTAGAAAGAAGAAACAAGAACAGAGGGAAAAGTCATGGGATGATGGGGGAAGGAAAAGAACAACCTATTTGGTTTCCATCTATGGCAAGTCGAGTCAACTTCTCTGGCACCTGTTTTTAACTTTGACAAAAAACCTAAATTTAGCTAACATGGGGAATTTGACTACAACATCAATGGCCTGCATTTTTCTCAAACAGCCCAAGCCTATAATCAGCCAACCTCGACTTGTAGGCAGAGGTCTTGTATTCCCACCAGGTGAACTCCTTGTACAAGCTCTCTTCTCCTTTTGCAACCAGCGAGGGTAAAGGCGCTATCTTTTCACTCAAAGGTGGTCCTCCAAAATAGATCATGGAAACTCTTGATTTCAGCGATTCTGCCAACACCCTATGCCTCACACTCTTAAGCCTTCCATTAGTCATTACCTGGATCATAACAAATCCACACCCAAATTAATCAGACAATTTTGTAATAAAGAAGAAAAAAGGACAACAAAAGAACCCAAGGTTTTAGGAAAGGTTAGCGTTTTTTTTTCTTTATTTTGATTTTTAAACGGACAAGTGTCAACATTAGAATTAGAGGCAGGCCCATGAGACAAGAGGTGGCAGTGGCACCACACATGATGCTAGATTGAAGGAATCCTTTTGAACTTGGCATAAAGAGGTACAGAGAGAGAAAAGAGTTTTTGAGGAAACTTCTCTAGCGAGAATTCATTAATATAGTGACAGATAATTGGAAAGTAAAAAAAAAAAAAACTTCTTCACCCAGACCCAGTTTGATATTTCTCTTTCCAAAAAAGTTTAAAAGACGGTTGACATGATATATACCTGCAAGGCATCACCAATATTGATGAAAAAGGAGGTCTGATCAGGTGGGACTGAAACCCAAGTCCCATCTCTCAGACAGATTTGCAGGCCTGACGTGTTGTTGGATCTCAGGACAGAAATTATCTGCGGGTCTGTATGCTCCCCAAACCCAATCAAATTTCTACCACTCAATGCCTGTAGCTCTGGGCATGGTGGGTAGTAGTTTAGCCTGAAACATGAGTCACTCTTCTCATCCCTTAACAGCCTACTCAACGCATTCCTCGGCTCAATTTTCAGACCCTCGGCCATCAAGTCCAGCACTTCAAATGCCATTCTCTTTACCGCCAGGATATAGTCATTCACAGCAGAGCTGCTTCATAAGAATGCCAAAATTAGTCTACCAATTTTATTGAAGACGTTAAAGCAAACGATTACTCAATCCTTAAAACTGTTACGCAAGCGCTTAACTTTCTTTCTTTTTCTTTTTCTTTTTTGAAAAACAAAAAGGACGGTAAAGAGTTTAAAAAAAATTCCTCTGTAAAAAGTTTTACCGGAAAATTTCAGGGTTTTGCCGGAATATGGTAAGAGTTTTGAGGGAGGTGACTTGAGGGTTGGTATTGAGAAGGAGATATTCAATCCATCCCACATCACCATTTGGTCCTATTCTCTTGCTGCCATAGCCAAAAGGTTCAGGAGGACCAGCTTTGTCTTTCACAGACTGGGGCAGATTGAAGAACCTGAGAGCTTCAGTTTCCAATCTGATCATGAATTCCATAGGAACACCATGATTGACCAGCTTGAAGAAGCCATACTCCTCACAGGCCTTAACCATGAGGGTCTTTGCCTCAGGGTCTCTCAGGTTTATCACTGGAAGTCCTGTGAAAACACTGGTAGGCTTGCATGTTTTGATCGAAGTGTAATGGTCTAATGCTGGCTGTGACAGGACAACCATGGTTTGTTACTAGCACAGACAAAGAGGAAGGAAGAGAAAGAAAGCAGAGAAAGCAAAGAAAGTATAAACGAGAGAAAGAAGGATGGGAATGGGGAGATTGTTGGGGGGGGGGGGTTGATGGTATTTAAATGGGCAAACGAGCGACGCTTTTGCTAATGCATGAATGACAGAGAAAGAGAAAAGCAGAGGCGTTACTAACTATACAGAGGTGCCATCTGGCCTTGTGTGTCTGCTTGGCAATTTTATGGTATCGAGGGGGAGAAATGAGAATGAAATTTTCTTTGCCCTTTTCCATTTCCCCTTTATTTAATGTTTACAGGAAATGGAAAGTCAAATCAACCATGACTTTAAAACATTGTATTAAAACTTATTTGTGTTTTCTGGGGTGGGTCTCATTTCTCTGCCTTCCCACTGTTGAATTGGATTAATTAAAAGACTATATCTGGTCTTTGTCAAAATCCAAGTCTAATTTCAAGTAGTACCTCACCTATTGCTGATTTAACCTACCTTTGGTGGAGAGAAATTCTGTTTCTTCTTATCTTCTCCCTTAACTAACATACTATTAAAACAATGTTAAAATATCCAAATCCTTGATTACTCCAAACCCCCCTTTTTGCGAATTTTTTCAATGTTTCACATGATGGAGAGGACAATGACAGAGCACTTAAATAACACAGTGAATTTTTTCTATCTTTAGCCTGTGCATTCAATCTCAGCAATCTAAATTAGAAAACCCAGTCGCTTTCTAAGACTTCCAAGCACAATTTTTCCTTTCTAAATCAAGGGAGTAGCATTCATGGCATATAATTTAAACGGCAGCTGTATTTTCTTTTTCCATTTTTCATTTTCGGTTTGGGAACAAAATGGTCCACATCAATACCAAGATTCCTTAATTAATTGAACGTTGGTTGGTTTTCTTTCTCAATTTATTTGTAGGAAAAAAAGAAAAAAGAAAAGCTCTCTTATCTGTGAACTTTGAAGCAAACTAAATTGGGCGCTCCATTCAGTGGCCACAGAGCTCAGCTGAAAGGCCCTGCACTTTCATGTATATACATATCGCAATCGTGGATCTGTGTTGGCTAACCGTGTCAAGATCTCTCCCCGTTGGCATCCAAAAATGGGAGTCTCTCCACTGCTCTGACAGTGACATGTCCTAAGTCGTAACATCTCCAGTGAGTTCCGTTGCAGACTTGGCCAATTTCCAATTGTTGGATCACACCTTGGATTTTGTTCTCTTTTTTTCTCGTAATACTATGATCTAAGGTTTGAATGTCACTCGTTAAAATAGTTCGATTACGCAATAACATAACTGTTCCGTTGTTCACGAGAGTTCGTCAAAGGTAATTAGGTGAGATTCGATATCACGTTTTCTTTACAAACTTAACAACTCTATTTATGAACCCGACACATTTGAAATGTGCTATATTAAGAAAATCCTCTTTCCCTGTTTTACCCGATTCCCCTCTAACTGTTAAATTTTGAATCAAAGGCTCTAGTACATTGTACATGTTTAAAACAATTGGGAAACACGATTGACTACAGGTGAGGTGTAGCTTTGCATTACTATAATTTGATTCTAATTGTTTAATGCAATTACTGCTCGTAATGTATTATTAGTAATTTTTTTTATTTAACGATACAATTTTAGAAAGGGAATAATTAATATGTGTATTTATTGCTAAATTAACTACTCAAGTAATTAAATAAAATAATTTGTTTGGTAAATATTTAATACATGAATCCAATATTATCCCATCCAACCTCCAAACTCCATTGTTGTAGATTCTTTAGCTACTAGAAGTCTAGAATAATAACTAATGATAATCAAGTCCACAAACGGACTTTTTAACAGTTAAAATTTGAAATGGTTTAACGTCACAAAATTAAATATTTGAGAAGAAAGTTTTTTCTTTATTTAGAAAAAAGAGATTTGAGTTATACTCTTTTAAATAAAAAGATCATGCATCAACTAATAAGTCAAATGTTTTACAAATATATTTGAGAAGAAAGTTAAGATTTATGAGATAAAATAAAGACATAATGTTCGAAAAAAGTTTTAAATTTTTAAAAAAATTTTAAATAAATCTTTACTCTTTTGTTTCATTCAAATAAATTTTTATATTTTTAATTTGGATCAAATAAATTCTCATGAATAATAATTAACTAATTTTTATTAGTAAAAATACCATTTTTTATTTTCTACCTATATGCCATTGATGAAGTGTTGATGTGGAGAATAAAAAATATCATATTGTCATATTATTATATCATATCATTATTAATTATAACATATCAACATGTCGCACTACCATTAACTATGATATATCAACATGTCATGTAATATAGAATAACAAGTATCATTTTGACCAAATTGACTGTTAATCATAAATACTTATTTGATTCAAAATAAAAATATAAAAATTTATTCGACTTAAAATAAAAATATAAAATTTGATTAAACGGAATAAAAGAATAAAATTTAGTTTAAATTTTTTTAAAAATATTATGCCTATATTATAAAGTACAAATCTAAAAAAATGCTATGATTAAAAACTAAATTTCACAAAGTTAATAATAAACGCGTTGCATAGCAGGGGATCTATGGTCGAGTTGAATAAAGCCAATTGCCCATGTTAAAATCTCAAAAACAATAAAATAAAATAAAAAATGAATGCCTAAGGGATATGGGTAAAGGATTTTGAAGATGTCCAACAAGTTGCCCACCCTAAATTTGATTATTGAAAGGAATTAAGAAAGATAAAAAGTGGGTTTCAGTGGATAACACCAAAAAATAGTTAGCCTTTTAAACGTGATAAATGGGGGGCGTTACACGTACAATATAATTTGAATCTCCCAAAAAAAAAAGAGAAGAAAATCGAATTAGGAGAATCTATTTCTTTCTAGTGTTGGCGTGGGTACTTAGAATTGAGACCATAAGCGGTGGGAATGGGCGAGCCTAAGGTCACGTCGTGCCTCCTCCCCGAAAAACTGGAGATAAAATCTTCACTGTACAAAAAACGGCAGGGTTTGTCTATCCAGTTTGGACCTTTGATATATGAGATTTGAGTGCTTCGATTTTCTCACACTCGATCACAACTCTACAGCACGATAATGAATCTTCAATTGTTTTTTACTTTTTATTTTTTTTTATTAATGAAATTCATTATGTTGAGAAAGTGATTAAAATCATCGATTATTATTTTAGATCTTTTTCAAATTTGCAACGATTTTTTTTTTTTACAAAAATAAAAAATAAGGTCTGAATCTTTTATTCTTTTTGTTGTTAATAAAGAAATCATTTGTATTTTTTTATATATATTTTATGTGAAATTGAAATTAAAACAACATTTTTTTTTTCAAATAATATCAATGGTCTCATAGAACGATTAACAATTAGAATCTCAATTAATTATTATTTTTTATTTAGGAATCTCACTATTCTTATTTTGATGACTTGTCGGTACGCGTGTGCTTGAAACTTTTGAAGTGATTTATTGACAAAAGGAAATGCTTTAACAGTTGCCGCCAATCATCTCGTACAAACTTTAATGGCACGTTTGTATGAGGAGCAGCTTAGCCGTTCCTCCTATTTATTGAAAATAATTATTCTATTCTTCAAACTTTAAAAGTTTGGTTGGTTTTTGAAGTGGAGAATAAACATTCCAAGTAATGATTATTCTTCAAAATTTTGATTTTGATATTCTCCACTTTCCCACGTTAATGGTTATTCCATGACTATGGAATAGAGTCAAAAATTTATTAAACTAAAATATCTCTATTTATTGAAAATAATTACAACACACATAGAAAATGAAAGTAAAGAAAAAGTAAAAAGAAATTAAAATAAAAAATTATATTAATAATTTAATAATAATTTTTTAATGTTTAAATTTTTAATAAAAATAGAAACTAAAACATTAAAAAATGCAAATACAAATAGCTAAAAAATAAAAAGAAATTGAAATAAAAAATCATATTAATAATTTAATAATAAATTACTAATATTTTAAAATTTTAATGAAAATAAAAATAAAAGATTAACAAAATATTATTAAATTATAATAATGAGTACTTTTGTTTAATTTACTAAATTACAATAAAAAGTAATTGTTTTATTTATTTTTTAAGTATTTCAAAACTATTTCTACCAACTAAATTAAACATTAAAATGAATTATAATAATAATTCTTATCTTATTTTATTTTATAAATCAAATCACATTATAATTATTTTATTTTATTTTTATATAATAATTATTTTGTTGTATTTCATGAACCAGGTTCATGTAACATTTGAAACTAGCCTTAAATGGGAAAACATCTTGTCAAGTGCCCATTAATATTTCTAAAGAGGAATTTCTGTATTCTCAGAATCTCAGTGTACCGCAGCTACTGCCTTTTAATGTGATGTGACCTTTTTTTACAAGCTCATTCCCATTCTCTTGCAGGAGTGTTTAGTATGTGAAAGTGTGACTAAGTTTTGATTTCTAAAACATATTTAGACTTAAGATCAAAAGTAGATATTTTTTAAGGGATTATTCTAACCTTTATTTCTAATTCATTAAGGATTTTAAATTAGAAGTTTCATAATTTCATTAGAAGGTTAATTCATATTTTATATTTTAAATTTTTATGTAAAAATAATAGGAATAAAACTTTAAAAAAAGTTTTTGAACTATTCAAAAATATTTAAATAAACTTTTACTATTTTATTCTATTTATATTTTTATTTTAAATCAAGTAAGTATTTATGACTTAACAATTGATGAACTGTTATTAGTTAAAATGCTAATTATTATTCTATGTCATATAATGTTGATATGTCATATTAACATATCATATTAGTTGATGACATTATCATATAATATTTTTTATCTTTAACTTTAATAACACAAGAATATAAAATAAAAAGTAATAGTTAACTAATGACAATTAGTCAACTGTCAATTATAAAGTTTTTTTTGTTCAAAATAAACGTGCAAAGATTTGATTGAACGTAATAGAATAATAAAATTTTATATGAATTTTTTTAAATAATATAAATTTTTTTAAGACATTCAAACTTAGGTTTTTAATCTTTTTTTTCCTTTACATTTTCTTTAATATATAATGAAAAGAATCACTCATTTTTATCATTTGCATATTGTTTCAATTTTAAAATAATGCTTTTAAAAACCAATATTAAATGTCACAAAAAAGTTCTAATCTCAATTTTTATGTATAATACAAGAATCTCAATTATTTTTAACTTTTTGATGATTAATTTGTACGTGCTTTAGACTTTAGCCTTTCTTGACATAATGCTTTAAGGTAGTGTTTGTTTGAGAGAAGTGGGAGCACATTCTCTATAATGTATCTAATTAAATTACATTATAATATTTGTTTTGTAACAAACCACTGTAATATAAGATTACAATATAATGACATTACAACCGAGGGATGTAATGTGATTACAGTCCAAAACTAATGCAATCACATTACATTACATTACACTTTGCAATATTTTTAAAGATATTTTTACTTTTCAACTTTATAATTTGTAATGTTATAATTAAAATTTTAAAAATAAAATATATAATATAGAAATTTGAAATTAATAATAAAATAAAATATAAGAAATTAAAAATTTATATAATATAGGAAAAAGATTAAAATAAAATAATAGTATAAGAAATTGTATTAAAGAAATGAAAATAAAATATATAAGATTATAATAAGAAATGAAAATAAAATATATTTAAGATACGATATTATATAAAAATTAACAATAAAAAAGTATATTTAACTTGTATTTTAATAAATAAGAGTAATTATGAAAATTGATATTACATTCTCAACAAAATAATTGTAAATCAAACGCTCTAATATTATTTTCTCTACATTTTAATCGTTACTTTGTTTGTATACAAAATACTATAATATTATTTTCTTTAAAATCAAATTACTTGTAAACACATTATCTATAATCACGTTACATTATAAAATATCAAACTTCACTTAAGAGTTCGTACCAAAAATCCAAGTAGTCTCCATTTTGTTGGACATGCCACCATCTTCAAAGCCCCAAATCGGAAAATACCCTTTCAGCTTTTATAGGTTAGGAAGTGCCTATTTCCCTAGAGAGGCATCTCATATGGTACTGACTCTATATTGCATGTTGCTTGTAAATGTAATCTGGACTCTAATCTACAGGGTCGTTTTCAACCTCTTTCAAGAGTGTTGGGGAAAATACATATGTCTGAATTTGATTTTTAAAACAATTTACATTTGATCACAACTTTAAGGTTTATAAAAGAAGTCTTAATTTTAAATTAATGTAAGGTGGGAAGGATTGGAGAGAGTTTTTTTTTTTTTAATATGGAGAGAGTTATTTAATATGGTATATCCTAACATCATATATACCAAAAAAAATAATTCAAATTTCTCACTAATTTTTTATCCTTTGCAGTAATTAAAATGGTATTAAATGTTTCACATGGTGAGTCACATCTAGAATCTCCATTATTATACAGGAACATCAATTATTCTTATATTGATTATATTAAATTGAATGTGATTAGGCTCAAGTGTTTGCTTGACAAATGTATACCAATAATCGCGGTGTCCTCCCATTTCCTGGTTATGCCACGATCTTCATGGTTTTGAAGCCTTGAATGGATAACATCCACTCAATAATATATCATCCTTTTTGGGAATTAGGAGAGTGCCCATTTCCCTAAAGAGGCAACTTCTCCTGCATTCTCCATGTACTTGAGGGAGCTACTGCTTTTGAATGTGATGTGGACCTTATTCTATGGACTCATGCTCAATCCATTCCTTACAAATTTAATCAAGTGTATATGAGTAGGAAAGCACGATGGAATTTTGTTGGATTATATGTTGTGGTAATCGTCAAAGGGAATGGAGCATCCCATCAGAGCTCCCTCATCTTCAACTTGAGAATTTTTTTGTCTTTAACACTTCATTTGATACGAAGAATATATAGAAAGGAAAAAAAAATTTAATCCAAAGCTGAACTACCAAATAACAAATGTGGTTATGAATTTCATCTATTAGATTAAAAAAATTTTCATGTCCTACTTATCAAACAAAGCCTAATGACAATTATTTAATTAAAGAGTCCTAATCTTTTACAAAAACTACTTGCCTCTTCCGTAAAAAGATGAGTAATTTTGCCCCATTAATTTTTTTCCCTATTGTTTATTAATCCATTTTGAATCGAAAAGTCACTTGGAAAGCACTAGCAAAGAGATGCAACTTAAAAAGCAGATGAAATATGTATTAGAGTTGTAGATATCAACAGTTAGCACAACATGCAAATAAGTCTTAAAACTCTTTGGATGTTAAAACAAAAGCTCAATACTCCAAGTGAATGGAAATGTAAAGGCAATTTTATTTTATGTTTAATCTCTTATATTGAATTTTTTTATAGTATCAGAACCATTGTAAGCTCCATCAAGTCAATAATATTTTTTGATTTTTTCTCAATCAATCATATATTTCTCAAACACAAAAAATACAGCCCCATCTAATCATACAATTATTTTCTTCGTTGAACCAAATGCCCAAATTACTATTAATGTTACTGCACACCTACTTATAAAACTCGCCCTTTTCAATTTTCCCTCTTAGAGTATTCAATTCAAGATTCTCGTAATTGGATATAAACTATTCGGATATCAAGTTATATCCCTAGGTTGTGTTTTTAATTAGTATTATGATTTTTTATTTACTTAATTTGAAGGTTTAGAAATAAGACCTCACACTAGATTTTGTGGGACCTGGGACATAACCAATGTGATAATTATTAAATTAAAATTAGTAAAATAGAAGTTTGACCTTTAAAAATGAATTTTTTAAATTGAGATTTTTTTCGAAAATATAGATGGAACATAGACATTCCAATCAGCTTAGAAAGAGCATACTGTCGAACAAGCAAGACAAGTATTTCTCGGAATCATTACGAACAAAATAAGACTGACCTTTCTAAGAAACAAACTTCGAAAAAAATGCTTCGCAAAATGTCACATTAATAAAGACAAAGAGGTCAAAATGAAATAGAACAATACATCTAGAAATTCTCTCGACAAAGATTTTCACTAAATCCAATCACATAGTAAAACTAGGAAACTTTTTTTATATAGGTTATTAGTTGGCATCAACAAAATCAAAGAAACTGATGTTAATTAAACCAATAGCTTCCATTTCTCATGATTTTGAGTTTTATCATGATCACATTATGTATGAAAAAAAATCATCATTAAAATTATAAAATGTTGTCGATGATCATGTTATTAGATTTGATAATAAAATTCTTTTAACGTATTAGAGTTTGACACTCGAATTAAATAAAAAAAATAAAAACAACTATTTCTACTAACTTTACACTACAGAATTTTATTGAAACACCATCTTAAAACTTAAAAACTAAATAGATCTATAGCTGGTTTTGGATTAAATTCCAATAGGTCATTCAATTTATTTATCGCTTTTGCCTTTTCTTTTTCTCTTTTGTTTTTTTCTGTCTTCCGTGGTTAATTAATCTCGGACAATGATTTAGTTTTGCAAACCGTCGAAAGTGCCGTATTATCAATGTGTCTTGTCCGAAGTGCTATAGAAATGCAGTGTCAAACTGTCAATAATCGATCCATTTCTCTATCATGAGAACGTGTAATGATCATATTGGTGTCACGTTTTGACAGGTAACCCACACGTTCTAGCTAGTTTAGTGATCATCTAGACTCTACATGTTCACCCTTCGAGAAAACCAAAAAGCAAACAAACAATGCATAATCAATTTAGTAAGGTTAGTGATAACAGATTTTATTAATAAAGTTATAAGCAAAAATTTACGATTATAATCAATTATTACATTTTACAAAAAAATTCAATAAACTAAATCAAAAAATAAATCAACTAAATCATCAATTGTAGTTCGATAAATTCAAGATTAAATTAAATATATAAACAATAAATTCTAACTTTGAACATGTAGAATTAACTATGTTGATTATATCAACACCCTTCTTAATTTTTCACAACATTTAAAAGAAAAAAAAATCAAAATTAAGTATAGCAGTTCTTGTCCAATTTGATGACTAAATCCTATCAATGTCAGATAACACGCGGCCGCCATCCCTGGGCCTCTCCTGTCTGCCTTCCTCGGCCCCGCCCTTTTTGCGGAATTCAGAAGTCATTTTCTTGAGAATGCTTTGCTTTGCAGATAAATGATAAATCAAATGTATGGCTATTTCGTCATCACAGTACAGTCAAATAAGTTCTCGTGGTCAAAGAGATCAAGTGAGACCCGTGCGGAATGAACAATGCCAATCATGGCTGAAGTCACCTATTGAGCCATTGATAAACAGGAAGGAACTGAATTTGGGTCTCTGTCTCGATCCCATTTTTCTTTTCCTGCAAATTAACAAAAACAGCAGTGATTCCATACCGATCACATAATGTAACAGCTAAGTAGTTCCGGGTGGAGCACCAGTTGCTTGCTCCTCTAGAAATGAAGTTCTTCAATTGGTTTGTGGGAATTAATGCGTCACACGTTTGAATAAACATTAATGTGGTCAAAAAGGTTTTTGAAACATTGATGTTAATTTCAGCGGAGTACTTGATGCAATGTCCCTTTATCTATGTATACCCTTATAATTGTGGCAAAAGATTTTAAATACCAACACTTAATTTGAGGTTTGATTGTGCTTTCCATGTTTGATGATGGTATTGTACTATTTTATAGCATATTTGATATTTAAAAGATTCAGTCATACACGTCAAGTTTTCAAGATGAAAGGTTCCATCACTTATGGATTTCTATTATTTGGAAAATCTATGTACGGCTACAAGTTATATCCCAAAAGTTTAGATGCTGAAATCAAGTACCTTCTATGTTTCAATTTCCAAATTACTTAAAAACAGGGAAATTTAAACTACATATATAACTTTGTTGGAAAGGATGAGACAGCAAAGTAGGAAAAAGTTTTCAACGTAGAACGTCTAGTAATAATTTCTCAGTGTAGGCTGAATATCAAAAGCCAAAATAAAAAGTCTAAAAGTTATAAATGGATATGTTCATAATTTTAATATTTTCCTTGTTAGATTAGAGTCTACATAGAAATTATAGATATAATAGAATTTTTTTATTTAATTCACTTGTACTAGGACATTAGGATAGTGATGCTCTAATTAGAAATAAAACATTTATTTTATTTAAATCTCTTGTTAACTACTCTAGTTGAACTAGATAATCAAAAGTAGAGTTTTATTAAGATTTGGACCTATAATGCTATAAATAAGACCCTTAAACTTAGTTTTTAAGATCATTGAATAACATTATTGAGTTTTTCTCTCAAACTTGAATTTAAGTTTTAATACTTGAAACTTGGTAATTAACCTTAAAAGCTTAGTCAAGTGTTAGCCTTTATTTTCACGCTAACTCATTGCGTCAGTTGGTATCAGAGCAGGAAAAACTCACCCAATCTAATGGCAAGTGACCCAGTTATGGTAGGCAAACGTTCTCATGGTGAAAATTGGAGAACTGAGACTTTGCGATTTACAATGCAAGATCGAGGGGTGACGTTGAAGGCTTTAGAGTAACGAATGGATCTCAAATTTCAACGTTTAGAATGACACTTTGAAAAAATTACAGATCAACTTGATGCTCTAGGTATAGATGCCAACAGAAATCGGAATGTCGAGAGGCCACGTACCAGAGATGATGTAGCTCGCAGACAACTTGTTAATAGACTTGTTCATGCAAACGGACGTAGACAATAGGTCTAC
Organism: Theobroma cacao; assembly: GCF_053813885.1. Classification (NCBI taxonomy): domain Eukaryota; kingdom Viridiplantae; phylum Streptophyta; class Magnoliopsida; order Malvales; family Malvaceae; genus Theobroma; species Theobroma cacao. The sequence goes on from NC_142644.1 coordinate 27,567,535, forward strand.
ATGGAAGATTCAAAAAAGGAAGATGATTATGTTGCAGAAATATATGCTGGATATGGAAGGAATGATTATGGTAACAGAGATACTCACGATTTCATATTAAAGGTAGATATTCCTTGCTTTAATGGGAGTCTGAATATTGAAGATTTTCAGGATTGAATTTCAGAAATAGATAGATTTTTCGAATATATGAAAATTTTATAAGGAAAAAAAGTAAGACTTGTTGCTTGTAGATTGAAAGGTGGGGCTTCTGCATAATTGGAAAAGTTGCAATCTATAAGGAATCGTGAGGGAAAAGCACTCGTTAAAACTTGGTATAGGATGAAACAGTTGGTACAAAAAGATTTTTTTCCTCCTGATTATGAGTAGATTTTATTCCAGTAATATCAGAGATGTCATCAAGGTCAAAAAACTGTACATGAATATACTGCAGAATTTATGAAACTAGCAGTGCAAAATGACCTAAGGGAGATTGAAGGGCAACGGGTTACTAGGTATCTAGAAAGGTTGAAGCCAGTTATTAGAGACAAGATAGGGATATAAGTATTACGAAATTTATCTGAAGCACGAAATATTGCTTTAAAGGTTGAACTGATGTTGCGGGAAAAGAATAAACTTGATTATTCTCGCAAGAGTTGCAGCGGGGATAATTATAGAGCATTTAACGATAAGAATAAATCAGTTCATGATAGTTCTACATGCAATGACTAGTACAAGGAAGAGAAGGCAACTGGAAAGCAGAAAGTGACAGATATGAAGGATGGACACAAAGCTACAAATCCCTATGCTAAACCAAATTTAGGGAAGTGTTTAAAATGCAATCAACCTGGTCATAGATCTAGTGATTGTCTTCTCAGAAAAGTAGTCCATGAGGTGGACTGAGAAGAAGATGATGATTTGATTAGTTGTGGTCTAGATGGGGATAATGACGAGTATGAAGATGATGACGATGGTTAGAACTATGTGATGAGAAAAATGATGTTGTCTCTAAAATAAGAGGATAATACTTAGCGACATCAATTATTTCGAACCAGGTGCACCATCACTAACCATTTATTTAACATGATTATTGATAGTGGTAGTTGCAAGAATATTATTAGTAAAGATATTGTGAAAAGTTTGGGATTTAAAGTAGAGAAACACCCTAATCCTTACACTATTGCCTAGATTAAAGCAACAGAGCAGATTCATGTAATAGAACGGTGTAAGGTACCTTTTTTCAGTTGTAAATATAAGGATGGGGTATATTTTGATATTGTGGATATGAATGCTTGTCACCTGTTATTTGGTAGGCCTTGACAATTTGGTGTTGTAGCACAACATGACGGAGGAGAAAATACTTATAAATTAGAAAAAGTTGGCATAAAGTTTACTTTATTACCAATGAAAGGAAGTGTCAAAACCAAAGCTTCTCAAACGGAGTGGCAGACTTTCTTTACTCTTACTTATTCAGGGAATAAGATAGAGACTGCTTTCAAGGAGTTAAAGGAAGTGCCTACTTTGATTGTAAAACTGGTGTTGTCAATTGAGGAGGATTAGAAAATAGTAGAGCATCAAGAAGCAGTCAAATCGTTACTAGCAGAATTTAGTGAAGTGATTCCAAAAGATTTTCCTAATGGTTTACCACCCATAAGAGATATTTAGCACCATATTGACCTGATTCCTGATGCTAGTTTTCCAAACTTGCCTCATTACAGGATGACCCCAAAGGAGAGCAAGATTATCAAGGAAAAAGTGGAGGAATTATTACGCAAATGACATATCTAAGAGAGTATGAGTCCATGTGCAGTTCCTGCCTTATTAACCCCAAAGAAAGATGAGAGTTAGAGAATGTGTGTGGATAGCCGGGCCATCAACAGAATTACTATTGGATACAAGTTTCCAAGTCCTAAGCTAGATGACATGCTTGATAGGTTACATGGGGATAAGGTGTTCACAAAAATTGTCTTCGTAGTGGATATTACCAAATTTGAATTAGACCTTAGGATGAGTGGAAAACAACTTTTAAGACAAAAGAAGGGTTGTATGAGTGGCTCGTAATGCCATTCGAGTTGACCAACGCACCTAGTACCTTTATATGATTGATGAATCAAGTACTGAAACCTTTTATTGCAAAACTCGTGGTGATTTATTTTGATGATATCCTGATTTATAGTCGATTAGAAGATGAACACCTTTTGCACTTGCGTGAAGTATTAACAGTCTTACAGAAAAATAAGTTGTATGTGAACTTGAAGAAGTGTAAGTTTATCACAAATAAGTTGTTATTCCTTAGGCTATGCAGTTAGTGCAGATAGAATTCAGGTGGATGAAGAGAAGATTCGAGCTATTAGAGAATGGCCTATCCTAAAAACAAGAATAGAAGTCAAAAGTTTTCATGGGTTGGCAACTTTTTATAGGCGTTTTATCAAAAATTTCAATAATATTGCAGCAATTATTGCAAAGTGCCGAAAAAAGGGAAAGTTATAGTGGAGAGAAGAAGTTGCAACCAATTTTGCTTTACTAAAGGAAAAGTTATGTACCACTCTTGGTTTAGCATTATCAGATTTTGATACATTATTTGAAGTTGAATGTGACGCTAATGGTGTAGGAATAGGAGCTGTTATTTCACAAAAGAAGAAACCAATAGCTAATTTCAGTGAGAAGCTCAATGATGCAAGGTGCAAATTAATCACGTATAATAAAGAATTTTATTCTATTATGCGTGCTTTGAAAAATTTGGAACATTACTTGGTTGGACGAGAATTTGTTTTGTACTCAGATCATAAGGCATTGAGGTACTTGAATAGTTAGAAATGGATCAGTAAAGACATACATGCTATGTGGTCTCAGTTTCTGCAGAAATTTCGTTTTAAGCTAAAGCACAAGGTTGAAGTACGAAATAAAGTAGCAGATGCATTGAGTAAATGTGTAGATTTGTTGGTGACAATGAGCCAAGAAGTCGTGGGTTTTGATACAATCAAGGAATTGTATCATACAGATGAGGATTTTCATGATACATGGGAGAAGTGTACCACCAATCATCCTATTAAGGATTTTTACGTTCATGATGGTTTTTTAATGCGAGGCAACTAGCTTTGCATTCCTAGATCTTCATTGAGAGAAAAGTTGATTAGAGACTTGCATAGCAAAAGTCTTGCTAGTCATTTAGGCCATGATAAAACGATTGCTACTGTTGGAGAAAGATATTATTGGCCACATTTAAGAAGGGCTGTAAGATTTGTGCAACGCTGTTACATATGTCAAACCGCAAAGGGACAATCCCAAAATACTGGTTTGTACATGCCTTTACTTTTCCAAAAAATATTTGGAAGGGTTTATCTATAGATTTTGTGCTTGGATTGCCTAGAACGCAAAGGGCCAGGTACAAGAAAGATGCAGATCTACACCGCCGAAAGCAGATTTTTGATGTAGGAGATCATGTGATAGTGTTTCTATGAAAAGAAAGGTTTATAGTAGGGATTTATAGTAAGTTACAACTTAAGAAGTACGGACCGTACTAAATTTTGAAGAGGATCAATGATAATGCATATGTTGTGGATTTGCCAAACACAATGGGATTTCCAAAATATTTAATACGACAGATATTTACCCATTTCATTCATATGATGAACCCTTGTATACAGATATACAAGTTAACTCGTGGTTGAGTTTTTCTCAAGTGGAAGGGACTGACGTAGAACATCTAGCAGATAATTTTTTGGAGGAAGCTAAGTGTTAAAAGTCAAAAGGAAAAGCCTAAAAGTCATAAATGGGTATGTTCATAATTTAATATTTTCCTTGTTAGTTAGAAGTCTACATAGGAATTATAGATATAATAAAATTTTTTTATTTAATTTACTTGTACTAAGACTTTAGGATAATGATGTTCTAATTAGAATAGAATATTTATTTTATTTAAATTTTTTGTTAACTATTTTAGTTGTACTAGATAACTAGAAGTAGAGTTTTATTAAAATTTGAGTCTATAATACTATAAATAAGATCTTTAAACTTAATTTTTAAGATCATCGAATAACGTTATTGAGTTTTTCTCTTAAACTTGAGTATAAGTTTTAATATTTGATACTTATTATTAACCTTAGAAGCTTAGTTAGGTGATTTTCACGCTAACTCTCTGCATCATGACCAATGATTTTTATACACAATTTCCTTCTCAATCACTCTAGCAAAAGGAATATTTTCTCAAACAGGAATAATACTATTTTCTTGACTTTGGAAAATACAATGTCACGAGCGCTGATGTATAGGAATTAAAATTGCTCTCCATCACAATTCAATCCTTTTCAATGAATTGACGAATAAAGCACCCCACGAATGAATTTGCAAGCCCGGTTGTGCCTTTGTCATTGTCGCTCTCATTGCAAAATTCAATGCAGATGGAAATTCAATGCACAACTCCTGCAGCTACGACTATTTTATTTCTTTAATATTGTGTTTTTTGTTCCTAAGAGAGGGTTGGAGAGAGAGAGAGTTGAAATTACGCATAATTGAGTGGTCAATACAAACTGTGCAAAGAGCAAGACTGACGGGCTATGAAGTAGACGTCTCTTTACAAAGTTTCAGCGACTTTTTATCCGCTAGGAGAGTGCCAGTGGGAACTGTGCGTGGACCATGACCTCCACCTTTCGATGTTAACAGAAAAATTGTACTGCTGCAACATTATTGACTGTCGTTCTCAGAATAAAAACGCTATCAAATCGCTGCTTCAAAAATGAATCAATTCTCAATCATAATCATGGGTTGGATTCCTCCAATAGTACTACTTGTGCTCGATTCAAAGAAAGAAACTCGGAAACACCAATAATTTTGGGATTTTACTACATATTTAGCAAAAATGGCAATAGTTTTGAAGAGTGAAATGGATGAAATTGAGCATAATTAATCTATAGATAAAAGTTTGCAATGATTCAGCAAAATGTTACGTAGTGGGAAGAGAGGATCTTCAGCATTCAAGATTGGAAACTACGCCATGGGAGATGGAGCGTATAAATGTAATGAGAAAATTAATCAACCTAAAGTCACGAAGACAAGGTCATTGAAAACTATATACATATATACATCTATATAGTTATATTATTTGGGTGGGGGGGTTTGTTTGATTTTTCTCTTTTGAATCAACAAAAAGAAAGGGCATTTTCGAGGCCTTTTCTTTTAGTGGACCATTTGATAATTGACGGCGTTTCCTAGGGAGCTATGAAATACACAGTATGATTCAGTGACATGACAAGGCACTGCCCTTTTTCAGTTCTTTTCCTTTTCATTTGGCATAAAAAAAATTAAAAATAATCAAAATTCTGTACCCAGGATGAAATCAATGTCGCTCGAGTTTGCTCTCTCGCTTATTGATTCCCGGCCGCTAATCCTATCTTTCTTGGGGCATCAAAAGGCGGTTGAACTTTTAACGAATTTCTATTTCTAAAATCTACCGCTGTACGTGGGCTATAAAGCCCACGTGCCATAATATTAAGCTCACATAAGCTCCCGCCCCCGGTTGTTCTGCTCGTGACACGTGGACGGCTAGGGTGAGTCATCCACTGAGTCGGCGTGGCCAGTTTTGATTCGTTAACTTCGTTGTCGGTCACAAGACACGGCCTGCCCACCTTAGCTACGGCGTACAGGTTGGCCAGCTGGCTGCATAAAATGTACTACTCACTGCTTACCATTTTAGCTATGGGTTCTCGTGGTTATGGCTAAAGGCTAGCCTGACTGTCAATGTTTGGGTCCATTTCAGGACTGCACGAAATGCTTCACAATAAGGATTCATGCACATCCCCATAAAATATGTTATATATGTTGCCATTTCTTCACTGGACGTGGACCATTCTTCTTTTCTCAATGTTTAGCTCCAATTTGATTTGTCATTCTTATTTACGGTCACACTCAACCCAAACATTCACCTCAGTTAGAAAAACATCCAAGTTTCTGTTCTAAGACACTCTCTTACAAACAAATCAATATCTCTTTAAGCAAATAGAGAGATTAGATAACGAGAGAATGAAATAATAGTTGAAAAAATGACAATCTTTATCGAAGCTAATTTACCTCTATATGTAGGGGAGCAAAATAATGTTCATGTTCTTTAGTTAATTAGTACACATAGCACCTAATATATACTATATCTCAAAAAAAGGAAAACAAAATATTTGCACGTTAATTTGTGTTTTTAGGGTGTTCATTATCAAAATCCTTTGAATACGCAGTCATTAAGAATGTGAAGAATATAGAAGCTAGTTTTATAGGGCAAAAACAAGTTGTCATCGATTAATAGTTGATGAAACAAAGCCAGAACAATTAGGTAGGCAGTACCATTTATATGAAGTTTTCATGGGGAGTGACCAATGGGTGGGGTTGACCATAGAGGTATAGCGCTAGGTTTCATATAATGGAAAAATGGTCCGAATCAAGAAGACATTATTGACTTCTTTTTTCTGTCATTAAGGTTTTTTTTTTCTCTCAAGTTTTCCACAATCGTTTTCTAATGATGCAAACACATGACTTTTTTTTTTCTTTTAGAAATTTGATGTGCAACTTTTTGTTGATGTAAACGTGAGAGACTGATAGCCCAAGGTGGTCCGAGACATATAGGGACCAGGATACACACGTGGTCTTCTGAGGTGCGGGTGACACAGGTGGTTGTCAAGATTGTTTGACACGTGGGAAACCAAGGACAGAGACTGAGATTGGCAGTGCACGCGGTTTTGAATGAAGGGCAGCATGCAGGAAAGGAAAATCCGGGGGTTGGATAAGATCATTTCATGGTTTATAGCCGACTGGAGGGATCAATCAGCATGCAGCGCAAATATCTTCATTCGTGTTGACTCTGATAAAAATATATATCTTTTTGTCAATTCGAAAATCAATGTGACACCAGGGTCACTCAGGCGGCAAACGTCAAAGTGAGTGAGTTTTGCCTTTTCTCTTCGGGGGTTTCCGGGGCTAAAGAAAGTCTTTGTGCTCTTATCGTCTAAGTTGTTAGGTGGGAAATGAACCTTCTCTTGATTCGAGAAAGTAAAACCCCAAACCAAATCAATATTAACCTAAAGCGATGGACTCCTCCCCCGTCCCCCTCCCCCCTCCCCCACCCTTTTCTTTTGTTTTGGCTTAAAGTAATATGAGATTATGCATGGAAATCCTTGCCTACCTAGCTAGGTAGAAGAGATCGAGAGATTAGATAATAAACAACTTGCAAGTAATGATTCTTTAATCAAGATCTTTTGACTAATTGTTAGAATTATTTTCCATTACGATTATCAAGAAACATGATATAAATATAGATTAATAGGAAATCTAGTTAGAATGCTGTTCAAAAGGTAAATGCATCCGAATACTTATTTTATTAATTGATGTATTATCTTTCTATTTAAAAAATAATATTTAATTTTTTTTTAATTGTAAAAAAAAATTAACTAAAGAAGAAATGCATATAAGAAACAAGCATAGCCATATTATAACAGCTATTAGTGTCAAATTAACGTCAAAATTGAGTAATAACTTGACTAACCTTACAAGATAAAAAATATTTAAATCTCAGTAAGATAAGTGCGTACTGACCTGCTACGTTTAAAATTTTTCAAGGCAGAGATCTTGGTTGGAACTTGGAAAGCGCAAGATGATTAATTTTCAAGTGACTGTAAGGAAGCACCGGTTGAAATGAATTTTGTGCTAAAAAAGAAATAATTAGAATTCCTCGAACTCTGTTTGGCATGATATCAGGTTGTTTCAATTTGTTGCATAAGCCATTAATTAAAGTCATTCCGCTTAATCTTTCGGGTAATATGTAGTACGACGCACATGCATTAGGATTGAGAAGAGACCACGAGGGGCCAGGGACGAAGGGGTGGAGCCCATGACGTGCATTGGCCCAGAAGTTGCTCGAGTATCGGGTGCCTGGTCATCGCACTTGGTGGCTTTTATGGCTAACCATCCTGGTTCCTCATTTCCCAGCGCATGCGAACTACGCAGTAGAAATTAAGAACATATGCTACTTGGTGGGGAACATGAATACATAAAGTTCCAAACCTGGCGTCCAGCTTCATTTCATGTAAAAAGATTTTTCAACTATCTCATTTCGGGCTTAGACCATAGATATTTAGGTAGAATTATTGGGAGATGCATGTTGTCTTTGTGCTGGTTTTGGACTACAGGGTAAATAATAAATATGTTTTGTTAAAGAGATCTCAGGTCCAGAGCAACTGGGCATGTTGTCTTTGTATTCGAAACTCTGAATTTGTCTACTAAATTGGGCTTGTGAAAGTAATTGCACCAACCACGGTTCAGGGCAGTGTATATAAATATTGGCCCATATCACAAGAATTGTGGGTTGGCCCATTTTGCAATTGATTGGTGAATCTTGCTTCTACTTCTACGCGGTAGTTTACTCAGAATTTAATGTATCTGTAATCTGTGGCCCGTATTTAGAACAAGACTGAACAAAGTAATATTGTTTTTCACATCAACGTATTTGGAGTACAATCTAACCACAGAATAGTGGTTCATTCATATCAGAAACCCTGGCATAGAGGCTGAATACATGAAAGACTACTTAACTTGGATCATGGAGTCCGACCCTCTTGTGCTGTAAGAAAATTACTTTTGTCCATCGTTTTTACCCCCAACTCCCTGTCTTCTTATGCCAATTAGGAGCCAAAGGGCGAAAATTCGCTGGATTTTGCAAATTCATTCCATAACTGCTGCGCGTCGTCGTCTTTATCCAACATGGTGTATACAATAGCCTGTCGATGTAAAAGGAAAGAAAGCAAAAAAACAAAAAACATTGACAATCAAAGCAGATTTTGACCTCAACAAAAACATTGACAAGAACTGGTAATAAAACAAGATTTGTCTCTTTGAGCATGTCAAATTTAGTGCTGAGTAATCGGTTTAGGGCTTGAGCCATTCTCAAAGACTTTGGAAAGCTGATTGCTAAGACATCCTATAAGCACAGCACATTGGCAAAGAACTTGGATTGGGCCTCCTTTTTCACCTTTTTGTTTGACAATGCAATAGCTTGCAAACAAAATGAGACTTGAAAAGGGGTTATAAATTTGGCAAATACAGGAAACTATGCCAGCTGAATTCTGATAGGAAAGGTCTTATCTACTTCAGAAAATATATTCTGCAAATTCAATTTAGATGGATGAACCAACCTTGTAAAGAATAGGCCGAACATCAAATTCCGAAACATGTTGATCATGATCTGCAGGCAAAAAGTTCAAGGCTTCTAGGTATTTTCCCTGTCCACACAGAATAATCAGAGATTCTCAAACAAAAAAGAAGAGGAACATAAAATTTAATCCAGTTTCTGAACAGGGAATTTAATCAGCTTCACCCCCCCACCCCCCGGCCGCCTTTTTGGCCCAAGGAGGAAGCCTTATTAGCTCGATAGTTCCACCATGCGCCAACATATATATATGTATATGACCAATTACGGGATTCATGTAACTAAAACCTGCAACTCTTAACGAGAATCTTACTCAACTTTATTCGCTTTGCCAAAATTTCAACAGACAATAAAATTTTGAAGGTGTCTTAATTAAGTGGACTTCCATTTGAAATCCAAATTGAATTAAGCTAGTTACTTCGAAGTGATCAGTTTTGGTGAACTGAGACGAAATGATTTTGGTGCTCTAGTTTGGCAAAGCAGAGCAGGACCAGCTATTTAAACTAATATAACTAGTTACTTACATTTATTAATGAAGTAGAACTAGGAAAAGTTTTAGCAAATACCTGAGAGATGAGAATTTCTGCTAGTACCATGCTCATCTCGTAAGCGGACTCACCGTCCAATCTCTTGTGTTCATTCTTCAACATCTGCAGTGCCTGATCAGGCTTCCCACGTTTCATTAGGCCCACCGCCGCCAGCTACAAAAATTAAACTTTAGTAAGATAATGCATCATAGCAAACTACAGTGACCTACAACTCAAAATCAGCATTGAGTAAAAGCTCATAGTTATCATCGGAATCTGGAGTTTTTATTGGGTTATCCACTACACAGATTCTATCTAATCAAAGGTTAGGACATATTCCATGAAGCCTAGAGGATCAGTTTCAGGAATGTTAAAGCATAATGCTGGCTAGTTTTCCTAGGCTGATTCACAACCCAATCGATGAGCAATTCTGAATTGTTATATATATATGCACTTGAGTTCAAGAAAAGTAATTCCCATTTCCTGACCAAGAAATCAGGGCAACAAACAAGCCATCAAGCCTTTTTTTTTTTTTAAAGGTAACAAGCCATCAAGTCTCTAACACCAGGTTAAACATCCAACTAATAAGAACTGATTGATTAGGCGGATGTGTGGCATAATTATGCCATTTAACAGTGAATTAAATGATTATCAGACCATTTTGATGAGCTTCTTGTCCAGATTATTTTTTTTTCTCCCGGACTGCTTTTTAAATTAATTAACTGTTTATCACCGATCCCATTGACATTATGAGGACAATTAATCGCACTGATAAGAACAAAGACAACGTAAGGGAAATTAGAGAATCCTAAGACTACAAGTCTAGAGTAGCAAAAGTTAAACAGACTTAATTAAAAAGTGTGTACAGAAGTCAACCTTGAGCTCTTCAATTTGCTGCTTGGACAGAAACGGCTGCCTTAGAGTAGGCGACGGTGTCAACGTAATACCCTCCTTCACCCTCGTTTCATCTTTTGAAGTTAGGATCACAGTCACATCCAACAATGACTTCAGTGCCATTTTCTTCGGCGGTTGAGGTGTTAATTGCTGGAAAGACGGAGCTTTCCGATAAACCTGCTGTTTGGGACCGGCAATGGCTTTAAGGTTCATCTTGCAGCTGCAACCGATGATACTTAGAGCACAAGCCAAAGCTAGAGAAGCCCCTACAGCCCCTCGAACAACCTTCCCACCATCCTCTTTTGCAGAAGGCATTGAATTATTAGATCTGTCAAGTGCAAGAGGTCCGGAGGTACTATAGAAATGATGACATTTCCGGCGGTTAGTAAAACCGCTAGAAACTGACATAGAAGAATGGTTATAGCCGAAATAAAGTTTGGTGGAGGCTGGTGAGGTAACATTGGTGCTGGAAGGCATGCGAAGGGAAATGCTTGGCAGAGGGCCATAGCCAAGGCAAAGTGCAGCCTCCATGAAGAGAAATGGTTTTTTCTTTGGGGGCAAATCAAATCAGAATACTATTGTTTATTGATTGAGCTAAGCCTTTTACTATTTATGGTTTGCACATTGCTTTAAAGCACAATTTCAGAATAAAAAGGGCACTACTCCTATTTGCAAACTTTCAAGATTATCAAGAAAGGTATCATTTTGTTGCTTTAAATGGAAGTAGTGCTTGTTTATTGGCAAGGCATCAGCTCTATCTTCTTCGGTGGATAAACACCCAAAAAACTAAGAAGGAATTCTAGCTTTATTACACTTATAATGAGGACTATCTTAGACAAAAACATTAAGAGATAAATCAAGTCCATCAATCCTTAATATACTTTTATTTGAGTTTGTTACAATGCTCAACATATATATGGTGATATATATATATATAGTTAAGGTAAAGGAGGTATGTTGAGAGTTAACCAAACCTCTATAAATTCTTGTATTTAATTTCTTTTTTGCTGCTGTTTTCAGTTTACAAGTATTATATATAATTTCCAGGTATATTTACTTCGTGTTTATCATTTATTACCTTTATTTGAAGTGCAATTGGCAGGCAAAATATTCTTTTATCTTTTTTATTTAATAAAAAAATCACAATAATACTACTTGCAAGTCACTTTAACAATATGAGGATTCTATTAGTCATGAATTATGATAATTATTTTCAACTAAAGTTTTTTAACTGTTTTGTTTTTGCTCAAGTTTAAATGTTTAGAATTTGCTATTTTGTTGATAAGCTAATCATTTTCAGTTCAGATTTTCCAATTTTAGGATTAATAACTTTCTTGAAGGTTGCTTTTAGTATAGTAGAATAATAATTTGACTAATTAAAAAATAATTTTGTAACTATAAAATAATATAATCAAAATTGATAATAAGAGACAATTTAGTCTTAACAAAAGTATTACACTGTTTAATTTTATATAGATATAGATTTTCATTATTTTCGCAAACTTATTAAAACTATTCAATATTTTTGGATACTATCTAATTTACCCAATTCTGAATTTTTATTAGAATTTGAATTAAACATCTCCCCCCCTTTTATTTCTTCAAAATATTTCTTTTGCGGATTTTGGTAATTTTCCTTGAAGGTTGGGGAGATTTGATTATCTATCCTAAACCTCATGTTTTGGTCCAATGATTTAAGCTTAGACGTTCTCTTCTAAACAAAAAAAATAAATACATACTAAATAAAAATAGAAATTGCATTTGTTTTTATGAGAATGTATCCTACTATCAAATATTTATATTGTATATAAAAGCAAGTCCCAACGAGATTTCCACACTTGGCCACCTGAAAGTTTTAGAAAGAATTGTGAAGTTTGAACAAGACTTCCAACAGGACTCTTAAATTTTACCACGAGTCCCTTAAAGGAAGGGAGTTGTGATATGTTTGGTGGGTGGATCAGGTTGTCTGCAACGTACGAGTTTACCTCTGTTGCATTATAATTACAATAGAGTGCTGTTGGAATAGTTGGTGTAAATTTCCTTACCCACCAGATAAAATTAAAAATGAGACTGAAAATCTATGAAAGACGTAGTGGGAAGCATAATTTTCATATTATTATACTAGAATATTATTAGGACTTGTCTTACTGCATTGGTATGTCTTCAGACTCCAGAAATTCCTTCATATGCTGTACCAACATGGTTTGTATGATCGTCTGTGGAAAAAAAGTGAATGACAAGAACTATTAAAATGGGAATTTAACCAGTAAACTTTTTGGAAAACTACTTAATCCTGTTTTTCCTTGTGTAAAATTCAGTAGGAGAAACCTTTGTAAAGTTGGGGCCGGCAATCTGATGAGTGGCTTCCCCTGCTTACACAGGCATTCACATTTCAGGGCTTCCTCCCAAGCGAGGGACTGCCTGTCAGTCAGTTACTTAATTTGGGCAATTATTTTTTTGGCTAGGAACCTCCCTGTCCTAGCTAGGTGCAAACTGCGGAATATTTCTGTTCTATGCTTCATCTCTTGAAATCATTCTTCTGTATCTTGATACAATCTTCAACGGATAGTATGGTTCCAGCTACTTGTTTGCAGTCACGGGAATTCTAATCATTACGGGATTCTCGTAAAAGGCTCAATTTAGTTGCTCCCATACGAAAAATTGAAGCTTTCCTCAAGTTACATACATGGTTTTGAATGCCTACAGAAGATAATGTGCATATATAACTGCTAGGACATGATAGTTATGTAAATTATCTGAGTTATAATACAATATTATTATTTAGTTAGATTACAATATTTAATTAGAATTAACTTATGAATAGAATTAGTCTTTTATATATATATAATTTTGATTTATGTGTAAAATATATGATTACAGAATACAATATTTCTCTTCTACTTTAGTCTAATTGGATAATGATATTATATTGTAACTCTAACTAGATAATTTATATAATTATCTTGAAAGTAACATTAATATAATAAATCATAAAATTATTTTTATAATTATCATCTTAACAAATGTAATCGTTAACCTTCTCCGTTTTTATATTACACAAACACTATTTAACTTAATAAATAATTAATTTTGGACATATCTAATTCAAACAAAGACAACAGTATAAATAGATTATTGATTAATTAAATTTTTTTCAATTAATTATTATCTACTTATTTAAATTATTGTTCTCATATTATAATTTTTTTTCTTTTTGAAAAGTAATATTATGAATTGAAAATCTGGCCAGGCATATTTCCATAATACATATAAAAAAACATTAACAATAAACGACGGAAAATTAATAGCATGAGGGGTGCGAAAGAATTTATTCGAACAACCAAAAACATCGTTCTTTTACTTGAGATGATTGTCCGTAGAGTGCATTTCCATCCTTCTTGGAGCGGTCGGATGGGTCAGAGGCTAAGTGCCAAACAACGATTACCAAGCTTATTATCTGTGGTTTTCCTTGGAGTTTCTTCCCGGTTCGTTTTATCACCGCTCATGCATCCAGTGATTGGAAAAGGACGAGCAGAAACAGTAGATAGCCATGGTACTACAATCCCTCTCAAATTTTTCTTTGCTACCCCTTTTCACTTCTTGAAGGCCTTCTAGACCTTAGAGCCACAGGAATTGTAGAAGCACTGGAAATTAATCGAAAAGAGAAGAATAGGTGGCATGGAAACAGTTAACTGGGCAGTGAAAGTTGGCTGTGGAAGCCTCACGTTGAGGCATATAGTAGGCGTCCCACTGAGCAGGGAAACTGCAGATTCCAGAGAAAGGTTGATTAATGCGTGGTTTCGAAGTTGAAGGATACTGCTCTGCTTATTAATGTAGTGGGGTTTAGGAATATCACTCTAATAGTGCTGAGCAGATGTTATATCAATCTTTAAATAATCAAAGCTAAAGGAATAAAGAAATAAGTGCCGTATATTATCTTTTAACAGGTTGAAGCAAGGTATTATTACTCTTTTTATTTGCTTTTAACTGAAGTAACATCTCTTTACGAACCATCATTTTCTTATTCACACACTAGAAAGCGCTTGTTCCACATATGGCAGTCTGTTCGTGAGTTTTTTCTTCTTTATACAGATTCTCTTTGAACATTTTGTGATTCCATGAGAAAGCTTATACCATAAAATTATGGCAAAAAATTTTAAACCAATTTTCTTTATTAGCTGACCCGAGGACAAGGCTAAGGTATAATTGAAGTTTTTCCTTGAACATCAGCTGATTCCCAGGGGGTTGCCTTTACCCATAAAGCAAGCCAGAAATCAGATAATTGAACCTCCTGATTACATCGCCAAATTTTCTACATCCCCACCAAATTTCCTTCCGCTTTGATATTGGGTAAATTTTAATCCATAGTACAAACATTTTTCCCTCACAAAAAGTTTAGATCTCTTATGGCAAACTCGGCTAAAAAGATCAATAAAGAGAGTACGTATAGAACAATAGCTGTGGCAGCAACGCCCATTATCATCCTTGGCGGTATTTGCATTGGTTTTGGGTGGAGATATGTGAGGCGTGCTTGGAAATCAAAGCAAAATCATGTAAGGTCCGTGTCCTTGGCAGCCCTCCAAGGAGGTAAACTGGCTTTGGATAGATTGGTTGATTATCAGAAGTATCGGGGCAAGGCAACAGAAACAGATGTTGATATAAAAGAGCTGGAGACTCAACTTGGAAAAGAACATTCTAATTTCAAGGAACTTCAGGTTTGAACACCTCTATTAGTCCAAGTCACAATTTTCAGCCAAATTTATCTGGTCTTGTATTCTTCTTCTTCCTTTTTTCTTTGGTAAACTTTAATTACTTAATTTTTTTTACAATTCCAATTATCAGTTTCATGATTGCCTACTATAATATGTCTAATTTTCTATACGCATCTTGTTTTATGCCCAATGATTATAACTTTTGTGTAAGATATGAGTTTAAATATGCTCTCTGCATTTGATTTGAAAGCGTGTTCTTGCGAGGCTGGAAATGAGCAGAAGAGAAGATGAAGCAATAAAAGTGCTAAAAAATGCATTGAAAAAGGCCAAGAGGGAGCGCAAATCACATGAAGCTTATGAAATTGAAATGTTGCTTGCAGAAATGTTCATCTACAAGGTTTCTTTCTTAATTTCTTGATTTGCAGAAATGTTATTTCTTCGACTGTTATTTTTTACAACTTAGAGAGCAACTTCACCAAGACATATTAATGTTTTCAAACAATTTGCTCTTCGTGTATGGGATTTGCTTTGATTGACCAAATTCAAAGCTCCATATGGGATATGCTTTGATTGACCAAAATGGCTTGTGAATGAACATGAGCAGTAGGCAGAGTAGTGCCTGCTATGATAATGCCGCAAGAGGTGGCTTCATAGTAAATTGATAGAGGTTGGTCTAGACTTAGTGCTGCCGGTCACTATACCTTTGTTACTTGGGATCAAATCCTCATCCAAATGTGCTTCGCATTTCTTTTTTGCTTCAAACAATGGCATATGCATCCAACTTCTGGGACAAAGGTTTCTTAAATGGATTCTGCTTCGAAATTTCTCTATAGGGAGATTTTGAAAATGCTTCGAAGTGCAAATGCTTAGCAGCAGGGGAAGAAGAAAAAGTTTCTGATCCACGAATTCCTCTTTATAAGGTGATCATACTGCACTCTCAATCAATCTTCTTGACAACAATTCAATCCTTAGATAGATGTGAAATTCCATATGTTTTGTTTCATATATATATACTCTTTTTTTTTTTGTGGGGGGGGGGGGGGGGGTGGTGGGCTTCAATTCTTACTCTTGAAATTTCACTAATATACTGTTTTGATGTCAGAATAAGTCAGTTTGAATTAACGCACCTGTGCTTGTGAACAATTCCCAGGCTATTATTAATTTGATAAACCAGAAAGAACAAGATGCCCTTCAACATTGGGAAAAGTTTAGAGATGAAATGCAAGGACTGGCAAACGCACCAAGTTTCCAGGAAGAGGAGTTCCTTGTGTTTAAGAATGCTGTCCTTCATCTCAAAGAAGATATTAATGCTGCAAGACAACTCAAAAAACTGTGAAGTATACCAGGAGAGTGCATGGCTCAATAAGCAATGCTGCTTCATTGATATTCCCCTCCCCTCCCTTCTTACGAGTGGTTTGATGACTTGGGTTTGCGACATTTTCTATTCTGCAGGGATGGGAAGGGAATCATATAATGGAGAGATTAAGTGTATAAAAGAGTGCTTATTGCACTTGATAAGATCAACCTGCTTATTCATTCTCTGGCTTGTAAGAAACTAATTTGCACAAATCAAATAAAAGAATAATAATATATATTCATCTGGAAGGAAACTTGAAGCTCCTGATGAGTCGATGCAGAACCTCAAAACATGAATTGGTATTGTTTTAATGCCTCTGAAATGCATAGCATATGGCTGGATCATCTTATTACTCACGGCTTGGGCCTTACTCTTCAGTTTTAATCTCTCTTTATATATATATAAATTGATTGCTAGGAGGAAAAAGTGACCAAATTCCCAAAACCAGCAAGAAACATTTGAAACAATTGCATGGTAATTACTGGAAAAAAAAATAGAGGAGATAATGAAAAATTAAGAATTCTAACTGAATTTTTATAAAGTTAATTTATCTCGTTTGCATTGGCACTATTCCTCTTTTTTTATGCTAAATTTGTTAATATTGCTCAAAATTACTTATATTTAGCCATATATATAGTTTGCTTGGATTCTTGCCAATCCTTATCAGGCAAGGTCTATAACCAGAAAGGATATGACCCTGGAAAGTGGAAGCTCCGGCTCCATAATCCTATTAAAAATGATTATCTAAATAAAACCTGCTTATTTACTCTCACTTGTTATATATCTGAATGTATGCAGTAGGTTTTGGAAGCATAAACAAAATATAGGTGTGTAAAACTCTCTAAGAACTCGATGATAATCAAGGACTCTGCGAGTTTTTTGAAGTGTAATAAATAAATTATACTCTTTAGTTTCTTGGATTAAACAGAACACCCCAGCTGACCCCCGGCATTAAATTAGAATACCGCTTCAGAGCTAAATTTCCTGGTCCAAATTAAACTGCTACTCTAACCCATTAATAGGGACTGGTATGAGGTTAAAGCATGAACTCCAGACCACTACGGGAGAAAGGAAAACATTGTCATGGTATATGTTTGTAATGCTGATGATCTGCAGCATGGTGGAAGCACCCTTGAGTCTGTCTGCTTCTGCTGATTTTCCTGTGTTTAGTGCACTGCTCATGTCGAGAACATATAGGAATTTTGATCTTGTGTATAGTGAATTGTTAATAGGGGTTATGGTTGCTGTGAGATATGGATAGGAAAGTTTCACCTCGATCTCATAGGCAACCTGATGAGGGAAGATTGTGATTTTTTGTAAGTATTGCTGTCACGACACCACGGATTGTGTTCCGATCAATTACTAGTAGATGGCAGCAGGGACTTTTGCATGAGATTTAGTAATGAGCTCGTCCCTTGTAGGGCGGGCTACTCCGAAAATCTTATTAAAAAGCAGTTGAAAAGAGACGAGAGAAATCGGAAATGGCATTGAATAAAAGTGTAGGCCAGCTGCCTATTCTCGTGATTTTTAACTTTATAATACTGCGGTTCCCGATAAAGATAAATACAAACTAAAAGTAATCCAAATTCGGGTAAAGAACCACATGATTTTCAACTCGACTTACCTTTGGCTATGTCTATTGAAATTCACATTGAAATATTATTTTTTTAATATCAAATATCATATTTTAAGATATAATAAAAAAATTTAAAATTAATTATAAATAATATTTATACATGTAAAATAAAAAAAATTAAAAAATATTCTTTTCTTAACAAAATTGAAAATTATAAAACCTAAACTAAAAAAGTTTATTTTTTTAATTTAAACTTTCAATATATTCCTTAATAATATAGATTTTTAAATAAAATATATATTTTTTATATTAATTTATTAATTAAAAATTAAAAAATTTATCAATTTAATTTTTTTAGTATTTGAAATTCATAAAATATAATTTTTTATGTTACAATTAAAAAATAATAAAATATTTTTTAATAATTAATAAAAATTAAGTTTTAAAAAAATACATTAAAATAGATTTTCGATATTTGATTAAATACGATATAATTATAAATATGTATTATTTTTTATTAATATTTTATCCTATAATATTATCCCCGTATCATACGATAATAATAATTATGTTTTTAATGAAATTTAGATGTAAATTTCAAACCTCATCTTTCCCTTAAACTTCTCATTTGTAACAAATGGAAATAGTCCTGGAAAATCTAATTAAACTATGTAGTAAATTGAAAAACAACCCCTCTTTTCTCTTTTTCTTTTTTTATTTTGGGGCTTAGTACAAGTTTATCATGATCTCAAACCATGAGATTATATACTTCGAAAAAAAAAAAAGTTGAAATCGAAAAGAACAAATGACAAGCGAGGTGCATGACGATATCAAATATCAAACGTAGTAGGGCATAGTTATCGCTTTATGGGGAAGGTAACGGCCACAACAACTCCTCTGTTCTTCCAATCAAAACTCCTCTGCATTTCTCTCCTGTATCTCTTCACCACCCTTTTACTTGCTATCTACCACTCTCTCTCCTCTACCAAATGCCTCTTCAGATCCTCTCCTTTCGATCCAATCCAAACGCCTTTCTTCTCTTACCCTCATTCCTATGGAGAACACAAGTATGCTATCCCCACTGACCGCTCTTTCTGCTCCTCCCCTGTTTTTTTCTCTGGTATGATGCCTTATCTCAGCTCTTTTTTTACGGTTTTTTTTTTCAATTTTCGTTTCATGATTTTTTGGTGATTTTAGGCTAAAGGGTATTGGATTTTGTGATCAGATTATGGTGTGGTGGTGGATGAGATCAAAGATTTGTGTAAGAATTCTTCAGCATTTTGGCCCGTTCTGAGTTATGTACAGGGGAAAGGGGACAGTTTTGGTGGAAATTTGAGTACCCAGAAGAGAATTACGTATTTTAATCATTCCAATAATGGCGTGAAAGTCCCTTGTGGATTTTTGAAGAAGTTTCCAGTTAGTGCTTCTGGTTAGTTTTTCATCTGAATTCTCCAGAATTACAATTTAGAGTCTCTTTTTTTTCCATTTTTTATTGTCAAGTTTAAATTATTGAAATGGTGAAAGATTACAAAGTTTACCTCTTTTTTTTTTCCTTTTTTAGCTCAAATTGAGACCTACGCTTTGAATTGTCATCCAGTTTTATTGTGAAAATCCTCAATCCTGTCTCACTTATTCTCAAAACTGATACCATAATCTAGCTATGTTTTGTTCTTATATGTTGTTATAGTTGATACTTCTTTTCTAAACTTATTCCTTTGTGGTGTAATTCAGACCGAATTGCCATGGAAAACTGCAATGGAGTTGTTGTAGTATCTGCAATCTTCAATGACCATGACAAAATCCGGCAACCGGTAGGCCTTGGATCCAAAACCCTAGAGAGCGTATGTTTCTTCATGCTCATAGACGATATAACTCTTAAAGGACTTTATAATCACAAATTGATCCCACAAAACTCACCTGACTATAAAGTCGGTGTTTGGAGAATTGTTAAAGTTTCTTCCAAGAAATTGTATGAGAATCCTGCAATGAACGGAGTGATACCAAAATACTTGGTTCATAGACTTTTCCCGAACTCCAAATTCAGCATTTGGATAGACGCGAAGCTGCAGCTAATGGTTGATCCATTGTTGTTGATACATTCCCTTGTTGTATCCACGAACGCGGACATGGCTATATCGAAGCATCCTTACTATATTCATACTATGGAAGAAGCTATGGCGACTGCAAGGTGGAAGAAATGGTCGGATGTTGATGCCTTGACGAGACAAATGGAGACGTACTGTGAAAATGGGTTGCAGCCATGGACTCCCAATAAGCTCCCCTATACCACAGGTAAAAATCTCATTAATTCACAGCGTCCTTCATACTTTATTTGATTGTTTCCTTGTGGTAATTTCTTTGATGATTTGCTTTTCAAAATAATGTTAGAAACCATTAGGTAAAAAAATGCCATCTTTCTCTGTTCATAATAGCAAAAAAGTCATTGAAATAACTCAAGCAGAAAGATGATTCCAGACCTAATTAAGATGGAACGAACATCACTTTGTTTCTTTCCACTAGTCAGTTTGAAAGAAGCGACAAAATTTATTAATTAGATTCTCACACTAAAGTTGTTCGTCTAGCTTTAATTATACACAAGCTGAGCTGTATGAAAATATTATATGTAACCTCTTCTTCTTCTTTAGAATTGTACTTACATAATGGTTTGATTAACTTCAACCAACAAATTCATTATTTTTCTAAGGTGAACAACATTAATTACAGTCCAAATACATAAAAATAATTATGCAGAAATCCCTTTTTAATGCGTGTTATGCTATATGATTATTAGAAATAATCATTATGCAAAAATTAGCACTATGGCTTTTATTTTTTGATTATTTGGTATACCGACGTTATCATGTGCTTCAAGAAGAAGATCATGGCTGCTTTGCGTAGCTTTGAAGTTCCTTGA
Organism: Theobroma cacao; assembly: GCF_053813885.1. Lineage (NCBI taxonomy): Eukaryota > Viridiplantae > Streptophyta > Magnoliopsida > Malvales > Malvaceae > Theobroma > Theobroma cacao. The sequence goes on from NC_142644.1 coordinate 27,588,675, forward strand.
AAGCACATCCATAATTCACTTGGATTAGTCTGTTTGAATTTTGACCTTCGAGATAATCCTTGAATTAGTTTACTCTATGACACCTATTTTCTTGAGGATTCTGGCGAAGTATTTATCTGAGGAAGACGAGAACGTCAAAAATAATCCCAAGAACACCTAATTTGACAGCGACTACAACACGTTCTTGCTGTGTGAGATGTATGCAGGGAGTTGGAGATATATTTAATGGTGGTCCCAGAAAAGATGCCAGGAAAGAAAGGTCTTAATCAACAATTAATTAATGGGGTCCCATAAGCATGTTAATTATGCTTCCTATCAAATAGAAATGCCGCTTTCAATATTGTTCAAGTGTGTAATTTTTACATGCAAGCGTAAAAATCCGAGATCTTTTTTTCTGAATCTGCATCTTAATATATTGATCTTGTCTTGTTTACTGTTAAGCACATAGCAATGAGGATTCTTATGTACTATCTTACAGATCTTTTCCTTTTTTATGTGGGTTGGCAGATGTACCAGATAGTGCATTAATCTTGAGGAAGCATGGATTGGGCAGCAATCTTTTCTCCTGCCTATTGTTCAATGAGTTGGAAGCATTCAACCCCAGGGACCAACTGGCCTTTGCCTACGTGAGAGATCAGATGAACCCAAAGCTCAAGTTGAACATGTTTGAGGTGGAAGTGTTCGAGCATATTGTAGTGGAATACAGGCACAACCTTAAAAAAATTGGGGACGAATCGGCTGGCTCTGGGACCAGACCCAAAGCCAAAAGGACCAAAAGGACAAGCCATGATTTCGATTTGAACGGCAGCAGCTGCCAGAAATATCTTTTGGAAATGTGGGGTGAATCCCATAGTTGATTTTGTCCGTAACTAAGGTGTCACACTTTGGAAAAAGAATATAGAAAAAAAGAAAGGGTCAAATACAAGGGAAAATGAAAACAAAACAAACTAACCAACCGAACGACATTTCACAGAGAAAGCTGACAAACAAAACAGGTTGGCAGGGTATATTTTAATTTTATGATATTTCGGCAGGGGGCAGTTGTATTATTCTTTGGAAGCTTTTCAGTTCAACCAAGGCGTTAAAATTAGAGTAAATTTGCACGTAGTAGTTTCAGTTGCTCCATCACCTTAATAGTATTATAACTAACTTGGGCTGCCATATTGAACTTGTGTTTCAACTAAATCAGTTACGCCTCTTTCGATTTGGGCTTTTAGAGCCAGCCTGACAAAATGGGATAGTCATCAAATGAATGCAGTTAGGTTTCAACCATCCCTCTCGGTAGTTCGGTGTCATTTTCTGCGGACAAAATCTTACAATTCATTTTTGAGAAATCCAACACAAATTATCAATTCCCTTCAATGAATGTCATGCAATTGAAGTACAACAGCTCGGATGTACCAGCCTTTTCACGTGGAGGTTGAACCTTAGACGGAGGAATGATCGGTTTTAATCCACTCTTTTCACATGTTGCCACAAGTTCTTGGCTTTGGAGTACATCTAAAAATAGGTCTTTTGCACATAAAAGGAAGGTTTGTTCTTTACTTTCCAATTCTTCAACTTATGCTTATTACTCTTTTTATCCTTCTATTTAACAAGGAAATGAGCAAATGATTACATCGTAGAGTTAGTTAGAAATAAATATGGATCAAATTTCCCATTTCAATCAAGTCACACCAATTATTCAAAAAAGTATTAGTTAGAAATATATTATAAATGCAAATTAAATAAAAATTTATCACACATATATTTAAAACAGATAATAGTATTTAGATCTTAAAGTTGAATGAGTGATCGATCATGGGCAGAGCGTCCCACATGATCTCCAAAATTTTTAAATTTTTTTATATATTATATATATTTTTAATGATTCTCTCAAACTAATTTTTATTGAATAATTGTTATAAATAAAAAATAATAAAATGATCCTATCATAGTACAACAGCTCTTTAAAAATTTTAAAATTATTTATTTATTATATATGTTCCTCCAACCATTTGATGTAATTCGAGTTAGTATATTACTAGTTATCATAGCTTTCAAAAAAAAAACTAGTTATCATAAAAATTTTAACCCAATTTGCTAAGTTTATCAAATTTGAAAAAATAAAAGTGAGTCTACTAACCCACACTTATTAAGTTTTAATATAAATCTAAGTTTATTATAACATATTATATTTTAACAATTCAAGTCAATAGTTTATCATAACATATTATATCTCAACAATTCAATCTAATAGCCCATAATTAATTAGCAATTCAAGAAGCAAATAGAATAAGAGCTTTTTCAAAAAGCTACACATTTTGTGTAGAACACACAAAGTAAAACCAATTCATTTGAGTTTGAAAAATTGCTCTCTTCCACTGTTGCATGCAAAGAGTGAGAGAAAATTATTTTATAATTTTGTTCAGTTATATATATATGACACCATTATTACTATTAATATATATATATATTTGTATGTTTAATGTTTTGTAAATTTTATTTAATTTTTTAGATGATCGAGAATTGAATTATATATAAAGTTCTTTTTAATTATTTAGTTTTTTTTTTGTTTAACTCTTTTTAAAAATGCTTTAATTCCACCCTTGTGATGGACTAGTAACAAAAAGATTGGTTTTCTTTCTTTTCATTTACCAAATCTCCCGCATTCCTTGTGCCTCACAGCTCACAATTTTTCTTTATTTTTTTAATTTTTTCCTTTAACCTCGTTTAACATAATTTCAATATTTAGTGAACATTCTCTAATACCGTCACGCTGTCTTCAATTAATCAATTTCTTTATGGAGTATACGAAAACAAAATCCTCACTCCAAAGATATCGATTAAAAAAAAAAAAACAATTATTATCGTTTCAAATAAAATTCAATCTCCAAAAGGAAAAAATTACTCAACCTTATATAAATAAATCGTCTGCTGATTCATGTTTGTTCCCGATCAACATAAAATAAAATCACACCCATTACATGTTTCGATGAAAAATAAATCATACAAATGCGCCCATCTTTACAAACGAAATAAAAAAGAAAAAGAAAAAAAAATCGTAAAATAAAAACTACCCTTTTAAACTCCGCCACCCTCGATCCCCCCCAAAAGCGCCTATATAGAGTGACCTTGGACTCTTGAATTGCATTCCCACAAAAGAAGGAAAATGGCATTGCAGCAAATAGCAACTAACCGAGAAGCGGCTGAGATCTACCAAGGGGCAGCACTTTGCAAGCAAAAGTCCATGGAGCTCCTCGGCGAGTTCCATCTGCCCAAAGGGCTGATGCCTTTGGACAATCTTGTGGAGGTCGGGTACAACCGGACCACGGGGTTCGTCTGGCTGAAACAGCAGAAGAGCTTGGAGTACCGGTTCAAGGCCATTGGCAAAACCGTCTCGTATGAACCGGAGATGACGGCGTTCGTCGAGGATCGTCGGATGCGGAGGTTGACAGGTGTCAAAAGCAAGGAGCTACTGATCTGGGTTAGCGTTTCTGATATTTTTATTGATAAAAGTAATCCTAGCAAGATCACTTTTGCTAATTCCACGGGGCTGTCACGGAGTTTTCCGGTGGCGGCCTTTGAAGCTGAGGGAGAAGGGAGGAACTAAGGGGTTTATTATTGTTGTTTTTTATTTTTATTGAAATGTTGGAAATAATCATGTTTACCCAAAAATAATTTAATGAACATTTGGTTCAGTTTATTTTTATAAAAAAAATAATAATAATTATGTAAAATGATTGTGTGTTTGAGAAATGCTGAAAACGTGTTCATCAACTTTTTATTTTTGGGCGGTGTAACTCTTCAATCGTTCCAGGTATGAACACCTTGGGGTTGCATGTTATAAATGCCAACGTACCTATCAGACAGTACATTGATAAATAAGCCCAGGAAGTTCAGGAAATAAAGGGAAACAAAGTCGAAGAAGAGATGAGAAGAGCAGAAGGCTGGACAGGGAAGAAGGAATAAAACTGTAATTAATTAAAGCTGTAATTAATTAGGCCCCTTTTTATCTTTCTTCTAGGTTAGCTGAAACACATGTGCCTATACTCTGTGTACCCTTGATTTTCATCATCAGAGAATGCATTGACATTCCTTCAAAGTTCGGCAACCAAACAAACAACGGCAGGTAGGTCTTACGAGGGGAAAATTTTTAACACGTCTACCTTTAGGATGATTTTTGTCCTGCATTCGAGATCAACCAAGGTGTTTGTATTTAATTAGTAGTATATTATTGAAATTACTGTCGTAAACTATAAATTGTACGTAAGGCATAAATATTGAGGTACACAAACATAGATAGCAGAAGCAACGTGTCAATAACACTGCGGCCGTTCAGTAGTGTAAACCACGCCCCTACCAGTTAATGGCCTTAACTCGCCATAAAAAAAAAGTATTCCTGTGTAAAAGTTAATTAATCTTGAGTTTTTTTAAAAAAAATCCCTCGTATCTGAAGTGTTTTTGAAAATAATTTTTTTTATAATTTTAATTATTTTTAATTTTAAAAAATTAATTTTAAATAAAATTACTCTTAATGAAGCTAATTCATATGTTTAGGTCCAAGTCTCAAACCGACTCATATCCTTTGAATGTTTCTTATTAGACCATTTATCTCTGCAATGTTTTTTATTATAAAAAAAACCTTTAATCATTTTAAGCATCTTGGAGTGATTTTTTATATACAAAGAAAAATCTTTGAGCGTTTGAAGCATTTGAAGCATTTTTAAGCATTTTGGTGTGATTTTTAATATATAAAAAAAAATTTTGTGCATTTTGAGCATTTTGAGTATTTTTCATCAAATAGGTAAATTTATTAATTATTTTGTTAAATAGAATATAGTGTATTTTGTTAAATGAAATTTAGTAGTTTTAACGATTTTTAAGCATTGCGTAACTTATTTTTAAATATTGTATTACTAATTTTTAGACACTGAGTGATTATTTTTATGTATTATGTGATTAGTTGATATGACATCGCGTGACTGATTGATAAGTATTGCGTGATTAGTTAGTAAGGTATTGCGTTACTATGTTTTAAACATTGTGTGACTTAGGTATTACCTAAAAATCAGTCACGTAATATTTAAAAACTAATCACGTAATGCCTAAAAACCAGAGACATAATGATTAAGTCATGCAATGCCTAAAAATCAGTCTCATAATACCTAAAAATCGGTGATAATGCCTAAAAACTATTAATGCAATACTTAATAACTAATTGATTGGCCTACTAGCAGTTAGGTTTAAGTTACCAAAATTATACAATATTTTAATTTATAGATATGTCTAATCAATTTCAAGCTTACTCGTAATAAGGTTTAAGTTGTCAAAGTCATACAATATTGTAATTTACAGATATGTTTAATTAATTTCAATTTCTCAACTTTGGAGTTCTATGAATAAATTAATAAATCTAAGAATTTAAAACACGTACCTTGATATCATTTCTATGATTTGGGATGACGAGAAAGAGCTGAATAGCGAGATAAATAATATTTGGTAAGAAAGAGAAATCGAGATTTAATTTTAAAACTTTTGTGTGGATAACAGAATAGAAAAAACTGAAATTATTTTAATTTATTCGAAACTGTTTAATGAGTATTGTTGTTAAGTCATGTTAAAAATTAGTTAAAAATAATTAAAATTATAATAAATAATATTTTTAAATTGAGTTTATCAACAGAGTTATTTTTCATAATTTCTTTATTAATTTTTTACTGATTAAAAACTAGGTTGCACGTGTTAGCTACCAATTTAGTAGAGAGGGAAAATTGCCGGCGCAGCTATCGGTGTTCCCTGTTTGTGGAAGTGGGTTAGTGAGGCGTCTGTCCAAAAGTCTGTTGCGCTGCTATTCTGCTCTGTTGTTTAGTTGAATAAGAATTCTGTTGCATTGTCTGATTGGGTTGATCTGTCCTATCGTGCCTGCCTGCAGCTTGTTATAAGCTTCAACGGAGCGGCTGGCCTGCCTCGTTCTCTTGGGTGACTTACTACACAGACTCTCTGTTATTTCTGAATGAGCTAATATTATCACGTTGCTTTACAAAAAAAAAAATAATAATAAATTGCACTGCAGCTACCAGAAACCAGAAGCAATTTTAACCTGAGGCAGATTAGCATTGATTACTCGGAAAAAGTCTGCATTGTCCTCTTAAAAATAGACCTGATTCAGATTCTATAGTAGACAATGGAAAGCAATCCCTACCAGAATATTCAAGACTGTTAACTCAGCCATAAATATGTTTTACCCATGCATATGATATTCTAATTAAGTGGAGACAAACATTAATCTAGGCCACGTTCCTTAATCGCAGTGAGTAATTACCGGCAGAAAAGGGAAAAGAAAGTAAGAAACTACTGCAGTGGAAATTTCATTGGATCTAAATAAATTTAGATCATGATACAAGACAAGGTCACGGTAAAAAAAAGGAAAACAGATGTAGGCATCAAACTGACTGATCAGATAATGTCTATATATTTGCCTGGAATATTTTGAGAATTGCAGTCATATGAATGATAATCTCAAATTAAAACTCAAACTTCTTCCGACTCTGTTTAAAAAAAAAAAAAAAAAACTTAAAATTCCGTAGCAGCTGCTGCTCGGGCTTAGATTGGGCTTCCGGGAAAATACTTTGTCAAACAGATGTAGGACGAGGCTACACTACAAGCTTAGATGCCTTAACCGTGCTCACCTAAACATCATAAAGGTTTTGGGGACTATTCTATGACATTAATTAAAAAAAATACAGAGAGGCTAGGATCTTGATTATAGAAAAAATAATAAGAAAAAGGAAACAGTGAAAATTTCATTGCCAAGCAATATAAAAGGCCCCCCAATTTTGCAGTCATTTCCACAAGAAACTCAGGGCCTCAATATGGCATCATCGAAAGTTACAGAGAGTCACAGAGAGAATGCTGAGATTTATTATGGCGAAGATATTTGCAAGCAAAAATGTTTAGAGCTGTTAGAGGAGATCTCTCTTCCCAAAGGCATCATACCTGTAGAAATTGTGGAGTTTGGACGTGACCGATCAACTGGCTTTGTCTGGATGAAGCTGAAGAGCAAGAAAGAGCACAAATTCAAGCGCATTAATAAGGTAGTCTCCTATGATACTGAGATCACCTTTTTTGCAGAGAATGGTCGCGTTAAAAAACTGACAGGCATCAAGAGTAAGGAGCTGCTTTTTTGGGTCAGCATTTCTGACATGTTCATCGAAGATCCTTCTTCTGGCAAGATTTTCTTTGCTGTTCGCAGTGGCGTAAGAGCGCATTTCCCTATTTCAGCTTTTGAGCTAGAAGAGGACAAGAAAAACAGTACCGACTCAAAGCATACAACCTAGGATTCTCAGAAGTGGTGTGAGACAGGTATGGATTTGGGTGGGACAGGTTCCATATCTTACTGTACTTTATATCTGGTTGCTATGAAGATTCTAAGACTTGCAGTCTTTGATTTTTCAGCAACCAAAGAAGCATGAATAAAATCACTTTATCTACTTTTGAATTTAATTTGACTGCTTAGTTTCCAAATAACAATAAATAAATTTTAGCTCACGGTTTAAAACCAATCCTTGAGTTCCTTTAATCAAATTTATCTTTCTTCTCGGTATTCCACGGCAAAAATTGTTTTTCTCTGCGAGGAAACTACACTTGCCGTGGGCCAAGATATGAATCTCCGCCCACAAGTTGGTGTGGTGTAGGCTGGGATTGAACATACTATTGTTGAAACTCAAGTCCGATTCTAGCAAATCTAAAATGATATATATTGATATTATTATCTATTTAAAACACAATTAAATATAACTATAAAAACATATTTTGTCACAATTACAAGTTCGTGAGAGATGGTCTTGTAGATGGATTGTTTTTCCCTTTTAGGTACTACGGTAACTAAGGGATAAATTTCCTCAAATTCTGCAAGAGTTACGGATAAAACCTTGACTCTTGGCTCAGCCCAGGAACACATTTAGCAAAGAATATAATAACTCAAAATTTTCTTAATAAACTTGGAACGTTTAACTAGTATTTAACGGCAAAATTAGAAAAACTGTCATGAGTTGTAGATCTGATCAGTTCTCGACCTCCCTTTTCCCCTTCTAAAAGTTTAACAAGCTGAAGATGTAGTTAATGTGTTTAAATTTCCAAGGATTAGAGAGTTAGGTTCAGAGGACCAAACCCCCTGGGAACGATGATTTCCAGGCTTTACTACTGTAGCTAGGTAACATTTTAGCAAGACAGGTGTACCTTTTGTTGGCACGCTCTAATATATAATGAAGCCGACAAAAACCCATCTCCATGAAAAAGCTATTGGTTTTTAATTTGAAGAACAAATATCATCATGATCGTCGAAAGATAAAAATTCTAGCTTAATATAATCAAATTAATTAATTTGTTCCTTCAAAGAAAAATTAATGGACATGAAATAAGACTTCTATATATATTCTTTGGCATACAAATTCTCTAGCTAGCTAGGTTGATTTATATGAGTTCAAACAATTGCTAGGAAAGAAAACCTATATTTCCCACTTCATGCATGGAGTGCACGCTACGAAAAAGCTTCTTCTCCATGAGACAAGAGCCCTGCAAACGATGCAAATCCACATGCCTCCTTCCAATTTTCTCGGCTTATATGAGTAATGGAAAACATACTTCCATGTCAAAGTAACAGACATCTTAGTCGTAGAATTGGGATATCTAGACCGGTGGCCAATTAATTTATGCTGGCTATTAGGTTCTTTTCAGAGTTCAGATTGAATTTGACAAATGACATGTTGAAAGTCAAAAGGAAATACCTTTTTTTTTGCCCAAAAAAGGCAGTACTGTCACTTAAAGCACTCGAATCTTGAACATGTATCTTCCTGTAACTGGCATTTTTTTCTCCATTGTTGGATTTGTAGGCATTATTTGAAACCAAGCTCTTATTTCTCAAGAGTTTAGTCCAAATATAAGTCATTTACTTGATCATTTTCACCCAAAGCTAACTTTTTCACTTGCAAAATGTAACACATAACAAGTTGATTTTTGGTATCTTCTTATCGAGATTGAACTTTTTTCTTTGCTTTTTACATAATATAGTCTGATACATTTTAAATGAGAAAGAAAGGTAGCATATAGAAACTATTGCAGCTTTTATCTTACGTTTCCCATATTTTTTTCAGAATGAGAATATATATCAAAGCAAATATTCAAAAAAAAAAAAAACAGAGAAAAAGCATATATTCTGATACTCATATATATCAGAAAATAGTTAACCAAGTATGCAAATAAAATAAAATAAAATCCCTAGCCATGTTACACTGTATATTATCCCTGAACGGAACAGGGTTTTATATGCAATGAGAATGCATGGAATACAGAGGCAAAAATTAACAGAAGGAATTGCAGATCTCTAATACTATATATCTATGTACTATTTCCACTTTTATTATATGTCCCTCATTACAAGATCGATGTATAGCTTTCTCGATTGAATATCAAGACCTCAAAGCAAAAAGGAGATGAAGAAAGATTCAAAAACAAGGTGAAAAGCACAACAAAAATCCACTTGCACTAACCATGTATCTTTATATCTGCTCAGTTTCAGATGAAACATCTTGAGATGGTTACCGAGCTCTAGGGTTTTGCAGCGGAGAGGCCACAGAAAAGGACAACCGAAGAGTCGGGCTTGTCATTGTGGCATGGAGATGAACCCGAAGGAGGGACAGAACCCTTGGGAAGCATCACAGAGAAAGGCCTGGCTTTGAAGTGCTTCTTGCTGGTCTTTCTTCTGCTCATCTTCCTCTTTCTCTTCTTGTCGAATTCTTGCTTGTTCAAGAAGAAGGGCGTGGTGTTCTTGATGTCCAACACTTGGTAGGCGGGTGCAGGTTGGTTGGAAGGAGTATTCTTGGGTAGCATTTCATTGCATGAGGCAGGGCAAGCGAAGGAGACGATGAGGAAGATAAAAAGGATGAGAAGCAAAGCGAAGAAATGCTTCAAGGTTTGATTGAAACCCATCATCAGAGTTAACGCTTTGGGTTGTGATGCATTAGTATTGAGCAAAGAAAAATGGGAATAAGGTCAATCCCTGAGATCTGAAAACCGTTAATCCCAAGGGGTTTGTTTCTGCATTTTAAGAGAGAATTAAGAGAGTTCGAGGAAGGTGCAGGCGTGAAGCCGTGGAGGTAGGCGTTAAGGTGTAAAGCCTTATTTTTTTTAGTACTGGGGCCAAAGAATTTACTACAATTAGAATTTGGGCTCTGATTTCTATTTGCCTCACTGGGATTAAAGCTATGGTTATAGTAGGCGGACTTTGGTACTTAAGACCAATATCAATTATGGGTTAGAAACTTAAAATATTTTGTCAATAGCTTTAACAATTATCGTTAATTATAATTAAGATCTTAATTGCAAGCATCCATCTTTCTGTTTGGAAGATATATTTCCTCTACATTACAAAATTTCTCATATGCAACAAAATTTAATGGGTGAAGTGGAACTATTCCTCTACATTGCATTATGATTTAAACTGTTGAACTTATGTAAGTATATATTAAGAATTGCTAAGCTTTGATGATTCCTCTATCATGATGAAATGGGATTTCATTTTCTTTTGTTTTCAAGTTCTTCTTTGCCTCTTGGAAGAAAAGGATGTAGATTTTTAAAGAACAAAAAACAATTTTTTTATTTTTTTATTATGTTTAATAAAGTAAAGGGAAATTTTGTATCATTATCAGAGGAGAAAATAAAAAATAATTGAGTGTTAAAGCATTAAATTTTTAGGAAATAAATTTAGTTATTAATTACAAACAATGCAACATATCTTTTTTGTTTTTGGGTAGATGGGGTTGGAGTAAAAATAAAATTTAATAATAATGGTTTTATTAGTAAATCAAATTATCTGATTCCATCGATGAAACTCTATCAAAAATTAATTTACCAACCAAATTAGGATACTGTAATTTGTCAAATTAAATAAAAAGATCGCTAAAGAATTTGTATTTACTTTAAATTCAAATTATTTTGTAATGGTCTGATTAGTGGTGCCAGTCGTTAAAAACCTTTGAAACTGCGCGAAACTTCTTCTAACGTTCCTTGACGGACATCAAACGTGCCCAGAGGTGGAGGGACAAATTAATTCCCATCTCTCTCTCTCTCTCTCTCTCTCTCCCCCCTTAAAACGCACGGCACGACCATCCTCCATTGACTTGTAAAGCAGGTAGCAATCTTCATTCCCAGGATAGCGGACGATTCCCGCGACACTCGACCTTCCCCGCCCAAAATTATTTTCCCTCGCTTTCTCGCACTTTCTCTCTTATTTTCTTTTGCCCGTTAAATTTCCCGATCTACTAGTCGGGAGAACTCTGCCTCTGCCTCTACTGCTAATTTAAAAGGAAATAAACAAATAGATCACAGTTTTTTCAAGCATGTCGAAATCGCTTCCTTATTCGATGAAAGATGTTCACTATGATAACGCCAAGTTCCGTCACCGATCTTTCTTCAAGGTATCAGATCTCCCTCCCTTAAGCTCTTTTTTTTCCCCTACTTCTCTGGATTTGACTCTTTTTTAATTTATCTCGTTTCTTAATCGCATTTCATTTCTTTTGGCTTTTGATTTTCCTGCATTATAATTCTCCATTTTTTTATGGAAGTGAATTGGAATTTGTTCTTTTTAAGTTGAAATTGCCTTAGAGGATGCTAATGACAAATTAATACATTATCGTTGCGGATCTGTATAACGATGTAATTTAAATGTGAAAACACGATTATATCGAGGAAAGCGATCAGAATGCAAGGGAAGAAATACTAGAAACGATTAGTAAGGAAATTGGAGCGCAGAAAATTAAAGAAATTCCAGGTCATTTGAGAAAAACTCAAGGAGTCTGATTTAAGTCCTGTTAAGCTTGACAGCCCGGCTAGCTTTAAAGTAATGTGGTTTTGAACTTAAGTGTGTGGATAATGCCGCATATTCAGTTCTACAAATTCATTTTTCACATCACTTAATTGCTTGATGTATGACTTATGACTCTAATTTGGTGTATGGAGCATTCTAATTGTTACTCTTTGTAAGTGTAGTCACTCGTAAGTATCAACACCGAGAGTCTTTTGCTGAATTGCCTAATGTGTTCATGGTGGAACAAATGACTAAAATTTCTAACAAGACTGCTAAAGATTCAGCAATCCTAGGTTATTTCTTTCATTTTTAAGTAGTCTGCATTATTTGGAACGTTTATTTATCATGCTTAACAGTTTATTTTGCAATAGGGGTTTAATTTGAATGCATTCTCAATTCTTCATACTATTCCAGGTGATCACTCAGAACCTACTTACTAGTAACATGAAGCGCGAATGTGTAAGTTGTAGTACAGGGAAGTTTCTGGGGTTATTAATGATCTTTGGCTTAGCGTATCTAATGTTGACTCATGAAAATAGCAGAGATTCTGTTTCTGATGGATTAGGAAAAGGTATTAGGACAAATGAAGAACATAAGGTAGTTACTGATGTTGGCATTAGATTTAAAAAGCTTTTCAGAAGAGCACCCAGGCTTCCTCCTCGATTATCTCCAGATGAAAAAGTTAGTTACAGTAATTTTACTGGTAAACCCATTAAGCCTAATGTAGAAGCAAAATGGAATGCTAGGCAACAAAATGTAAAGGAGGCTTTCACCCATGCATGGTCTGGCTATAAAAAGTTTGCAATGGGTTATGATGAGCTTATGCCAGTGAGCCAGCATGGAGTTGATGGGCTAGGAGGTCTAGGTGCTACTGTTGTAGATGCTCTTGATACTGCCATGATAATGGGTCTAGATGAAGTTGTTTCCGAAGCAGGCTCATGGATTGAGTCGCACCTTTTAGAAAGGATTAGTCAGAAAGGGCAAGTTAATTTATTTGAAACTACAATACGTGTTTTGGGTGGTCTATTGAGTGCATATCATTTGAGTGGGGTGGACCAAGGCGTGAACTCAGCACACAAGGGGCCAAAACCTACTATTTATCTAGACATTGCAAAACACTTGGCCAATCGTCTGCTGTCTGCTTTTACTTCCAGTCCAACTGCCATTCCTTTCAGTGATGTCATGCTACATGATTCCTCAGCTCATCCAGCTCCTGATGGACTGAGTAGTACTTCAGAAGTTTCTAGTTTACAGCTTGAGTTCAATTACCTCAGTGCAATTTCTGGTGATCCAAAGTATAGCACAGAAGCAATGAAGGTTTTGGCTCATTTCAAGACTCTCCCAAAGGTTGAAGGACTAGTTCCTATCTACATCAGGTATGTTTCTTTGGATGCAAGAATGCCATCAATCCCAAGCCATTATTACTTTTAAAATCCATGTCTTTCTTTATTTCTTTCTTGGATTTCTTTTGCTGGGATGATTGATTTTAGTCATCAAACACATCTGAAAATAATGTCATAACAAGGTTTTTGTCTGTTTCCTTTTTTTGGATGTTCAAAACATGCTGGATTGCTTTTGGCATTTTGTTGTCACACCTGTTCTTCTACAAATTTCGTGTTTGGCTAGAGCTGTGTGATAGACCAAAATCAGCAGGACTTTTTCACGCTTTTTGAATTTAGATATACTTGTCATTTACTTGACCTTCATCACGGGATATAGAATGAAAGTTCTAATTCTTTGGTCTTTGTGATTGACTGGATAAGATATTAGGTTCAGAACACGACATAATAGGTTGTTTGAAATAATTTTCGGCTTTTAGTTATCTGATAGCAGTTCTTTTTCCTTATCGACTCTAGTATAGCCTAGGTACAATTTATATTACTGGGAGATCTTTTCTCAGTTATTTAATTGGATGCTTATCTATTCACAAGCAACTCGATGATAGAGGGCAAACAGTTTTTCAGGCCATATGTGCTGAACTTATCATAACAGATGTAGAAAGAAGATTTCTTTGTTAGCTGTGAATGATTTATAAGATCATGTAAGAAGAGCCTGGCTTGATAATTTCCCTTTTAATGATTGTGTTATCTCTTTTATGACGTCCACAAAATGTGAACAACTTGAATCCTTTAAGATTGTTCAAATGATAAATCTTACCTATTCTTGTATGTACAAATTACCATTTTCTTTGGACAAAAATGATTGAATGATGTCAATATGCTTTATCAGCCATTTATATCATTTTTATAGTTATCATCATAGTTATTTATTTATGATTATCTAGTCCTAATACCACCTTGGTACTAAATGCAGCCCTCATTCTGGTGAGTATTTACTTATTTGCTCTTGATTATCTTGCTATATAATGCAGCCCTCATTCTGGTGAATTTAGTGGAGAAAATATTAGACTGGGATCTCGAGGTGATAGCTATTATGAGTATCTAATCAAAGTGTGGCTTCAGCTACGAGCTATTCAGGATGGTAATTTCACATATCTATATGATATGTATGAGGAAGCAATGAGGGGTGTTAGACACTTGCTTGTTCAGAAATCAATTCCAAATGAATTGGTTTTTGTGGGGGAATTGCCTTATGGATCCAAAGGTTCTTTCAGTCCAAAAATGGATCACCTGGTATGTGGTGCTTTCTCAATCCTTAAGTTTTAAGGAATACCCTGCTAACTGGAGATTTTCAGTGCTCCTTTTTAGGTGATAGATGTTAAATTTACCCTCGTCCTGCCATCCTACTATTTAAGTGTTATAATCTTTTTGAGGTTAAGCTGCCACATGATGTGTATCTAGGATATAAGATCTAGGTATATTTGCTTGAGAATATGGGGACACTTCTTTTCTTTTGTTCCTCATTTTCATGAAAGAAGTATGTATTATTGTGTTAAGCAAATTTGGACTTTGGTCTCCACATATCAAATATTATGAAATTCATTTCAGAATGTTACTTTCTTTTTCAATTCCTCCTATATCTTCCAGAACAACCCAATGTCCTTTAATATTTATTTGAGAGAAATTTTCCTCAGATAATATAATGTGTCTTTGGGGTGCTGCTGCACCGCAGCTTCTTCATGAGACAAATTTCATACATGTAGCATGTAACGCTATTAAGCATATTGAAAGTAGCAACTTAATTGCTCTGTGCTGTGTGGTAACCTCTTCCAATTTTCTGTGGGCAATTTTAACCAACCAGATGAAACAGAAGTGCAGGCTGCAAAGAACTTTGATCTTTACCAAATTTTCTTCGGTGGTTATGATCCTTAAGTTAAATTTTTGCTGTGTCATACAATTTGGCATTTGCCTACTGACAAGTTTTACTGCTGGGGAGCTTAGATTGTGAAAATTTTCTGTTAAGAATTGCACATATCTGATATCCTTAGATACATAAATGTGAAGCCTGCTCTTTGAATTTTCTTTGGGTCTATCCCATGGGTTCGACAAGAGGTTTCCTTCTTCCATTTCATAAACCCTCAAATCAATGATGAAGCAAAATTTGATTCTGTTTCCTTGGCACCAAAACTTATTGGCTTTACCATCAAAACTAGAGAATTAGCTCACACCTTCAAAGCAGTATTCTTTGGATCATGGATTGTTTCTTTTCAAAACTATGATGCTGTGTGGTGCAAAGAAGCAGTTAGTGAGTGGAAGAGTTCCTCCCACCAGAGTGTTTCTATTCTATTACAGCTGTAGCTGTTTACCTAAATGAATGCATAAGTTATATTTCTGTATTTATCATTGACTCTCATGAAAGCATTTCTCTGTTGTTGGATCTAAGAGAGTACTTTTCATTGATATGAAAGTATTTTTACTGTCCTTACCAGGTGTGTTTTTTGCCTGGTACTCTTGCGCTTGGTGCCACTAAAGGCATCACAAAGGAGAAAGCTATGAAGGACAACCTTCTTACATTTGAAGATCTACAAAACTTGAAACTTGCAGAAGATTTAGCCAAGACATGTTTTGAGATGTATTCAGTAACTTCCACTGGTTTGGCTCCTGAAATTGCATACTTCCATACTGAGGTTGGTTGGTTCTGCTTAACTTGTTTCTTTAAAGCAGTATAGGATCAAGTAAATGTACACGTGCACTAAAATGGCTCATATTTTCTTCTTCTTCAATTTAAGACCTGTCCTTTTTTTGTTTGCATATTATATGAATATGAAAAGTAACGATCTGCTGAGTTGTTCTGATTTAAACAGGAATATTTTGAAGATGGTCTTGATGGTGGAAATAAGAGTTCAGAATATGTAAATGACATAATAATCAAGCGTGCTGACCGTCACAATTTATTGCGTCCTGAAACTGTTGAATCCTTGTTTGTATTGTATCGTATCACTCAAGACCAAAAGTATACTCTTGTTGCTCTTTAGTTTCTATTCTCTCTCTTCTCTTATTAAGTTCCATATTTATAGAGTGCACATGTGTACAACCTTTTCTTTTTCTATTTTTTTCTAAGACAATGCATTGCAGATATCGTGAATGGGGTTGGCAGATTTTTGAGTCATTTGAGAAATACACAAAGGTGGATTCTGGTGGATACACTTCTTTAGATGATGTCACCACGCTTCCTCCTCAAAGAAGGGACAAGATGGAGACATTTTTCCTTGGTGAAACGTTGAAGTACTTGTACTTGCTTTTTGGGGATAGCTCTGTTATGCCGTTGGATAAATATGTTTTTAACACAGAAGCTCATCCTTTCCCGATTAAAGATGCTATTTAAAGGGTGGCACTAATGTGAAGGGAAGCATGTAAAAGCTTAATGTCTCATGGCCTGGGCACAGAATCCACTGGTCTTTGACATGGTTTAGTAGTCTGAAGGCAGTCCATGTCTGCTTGACCAGGACCCCAGGTTACCAATGCGGTGGCTTAACTTTATATGTGTTCAACACATCAATGAGTTTATCTGCACTTAGACGCCTACAAAAAGAAATGTCATGATGGCATTTACCTGGCCCACCTAATCATGACAGGAGTGTAACATGTATTTGTTCTGATAGACATTTTGGGAGGTTATGTATGGATGGGGTTTGCCCTCCAAAAATATTGAGTGAACTATGATCATATGTAATTGACTTCTCTGATTTAACAGTATTATTGCAATTTTGAGTCCCAAATCAACCGATTCTGTTATATTTTTGGTTATTATTTCATTATCATTGGCGTTGCCTAAAGGTTACAAATTGTCTGCATCTATACATAATTGGCATTTTATTATCATCTGGTCACATTGAAATCTACATTTTCATCTTCATCTTGAAGGAGAAACAGGTTATCACCATCTCGAATGACGTTTATATCATCTATTTCTGCATTCTCAGCATTAATGACCTTTGTAAACGTGTAGCCTCCAAACTTTTCCCCTGCAGTTTCACAAGGTTGCAGAATGAGAAATGAATAAAGCAAAAGCAGGTAAAGATAACTGAAGTGGTTTTTTTATTACTGTTCATGGTTTAAAAATCCCTTCTTATTTTTTGTCCTTTTTCTTTTCTTTAATCTATTTGAATTCTAGTTACATTTGAAGTTGATTTATGATTGTTTTCCCCATATGTTTAGGTTTATTTTCAAGTGCTCTTTTCTGGGCAGACTTACCAGCCATTCTGAGCAGCCCTTGTATTGAATCAGGTAGGAGTATCAACTTTCCAAGCTGTGTACTTGATGTACTGCTGCTTTGAAACTGCATGTGAATAGTAACTCTTGTCTTGGTTGGTGTTATAACCTCTCTATAACTGGGTAAACTGAAGAAATTTTGGGCCCTACTTCTATATTTGCTTTGACTATTCTTGGTGTCATCTGCTGTTTCTGGCCCAATAACCTCTATCCTATGTTCATCTAATTTCCTTCTGTTTTCATAACTCAGTAAGAGCTCATGTATGCTCTTGTTTCCCTGCTGTTCTGCCAATGCTTTCGGCGTCCATCCTCTTGCATCTGGTTTATTTACACTTGCTCCTCCTTCAAGCAAAATCTTAACCATTTCAATATGCCCCTTGCGAACGGCATCATTGACAGCTGTTTGGCCATCCTCTGTTGTTGAAATTCTGCACATTGGAGATCTACCAGTTTGACTCTCCTCTATAGCCTCTGATCCCAGGATATCCATGTCTATTGCTTCTTTCTTTGATGCATATCTCTCTGGCTGATCTTTAAATCCAGCACTCAAACAGCTTACTCCCATTGCTCCTCCCCCAAGCCTTTCATCGTGGATCAAACCTGGATCTAAGTTGGGCTGGTCAAAGCTGCTGCTCTCTAGCGCGTTCAAATTCTGCAAGAAGAAACCATCACTTATTGTTGTTATGACAATAAGTGTTTCCTCACTCTAGAAGTTGTCTAATAAAATATTTACCATGAAAAGATTATGCATTATAACTCGTCCATCTTCCATATTTACTTGTACGGTGTTCATCAATGAAGTTCCATTCAGACGTAGTATTTGACAAAGCTCAGTGGTCCGAACTGTGTATGGCTGTGGCCTATAACATAGAACTCCAATCTCCCCAAACATATCCCCTGCGGCTACCTTTCCTATAACCTGTACATCACATGTGGGCATGTAAAATTTTTTGTTGTGCTGTTAATTTACCTTAAAGAAGAATATTATTGATGTTAAAATAATATCTCATACCCGATTATGCCCATCGGCATGGGAGAGTAAGTTCTGTAATTAGGAATCAACCAATCACCAAATCAATGTCAGAAATTGGCATTGTTTGGTTTACATATTCTGCAGAAAATCAAAAGAAGCCTACTTACAACTGCTCCTGAGACAAGTATGTAAAGATCTGTTGGGGCTTCATTCTGCAGAATGACATCTTCTCTGGGTGGGAAATACTCAGCCTCCATTTCTGAAACCTTTAATGGAGTAGTGAATTTCATTAGCATCTTTTGAAAATGAAATTCAAAGTCAAAGTGAGGTATGTGTACCATTGCTGCAAACTACACCAAAACTTTGTGGATCTCTCCACAGCTCTGGCCTTTTTATTTAAGATAATATTTTAGCTTAAAAAGAGAACAACAGATGAAGAATGATATGGACAAATATAGTTAGCCATGTGAAGTATTACCAGCTGAAAGAGGAAGTCATGAGAAACCCCTTGGAAGAGATAGACTTTCTGCACAATGTGGAAGAAGAGATGCTGTGCAATGCTTGAGCGAATTGCTTTTGGCAAACTATTTAGGGTCTCTTGTTGCTTCAATCCTTCTGTTCTGAATCTTAAGCATATGTGTGATAACATTTGATCTTGTATGTTGGTGGGCAACTGATTTCGTGTCACAAATTCAGAAGCAGCTCTGACTGTATCCCTCTGTAGCACCAAAGAAGTAAACGTTTTTTGTCATTAGCACTCCCAGGCTAGAGATGACATCCTTGTCAAAAGAAAATACTGTTGAATCTGAAGAAGGGCCTGGAAGCTTGTAATGCTCAAATCAGCTACAACAAAAGACTGAGCATTCATACTTGATTTGTAATGTCATACAATGGGCAAGTAATCTTGACATTACCTTTCAGCTGGTTTTTACCTTGAACTTTTTCATATAAACTTGTCAAATTGTGGGGTAGATACAATCTCTTACGAGAATGAACTTTTTCTACAACAAATGGTGGGGTTATGATAGTACCAGTGATTGTGACAGGTGATTTCTTTTGGTCCTTATAGAACCTATTTTATATGTTAGTTCTCCTGGCAGGTTAGTGATGATTTCAAACATCTTGTAAGCTGTAAGGGAACTTACAAAATTACGGGTCCGACTTGTCCAGTGAACTACCAGGTTTGTCATGTTCCCGATGAGGTAAGCCGTTAATCCCAAATTAAACAACATGTAAAAAATATCAAATAGCATCTCTCTTGGATTCTCAGCATGCAAGTCCCCATAACCAGTTGTAGTGAGCGTTGTAATGGACCAGTAAATTGAAGTCACATATCTGTCCCAGAGGCTGTAATTTTTAAAATTTGGGTATACTGCACCAATCCAGGTTTTCGAAGGATCAGGGTATCTATCTGCAATCAGATAGTTAAAGCATCCGGCACAATGTACAGCAAACAGGGTCACCTGAAATCGAGCCGAAAGGAAAACAACCCGTTTTTCAAATGACAACTGAGTCTATATTTCTGATAGAGGTGAGATTAAATAGGAAGTTTCAATGGCTTACAGAAATGAGCTTGGTGCACCGCGTCCAGAAGTAGTTGAAACGGATGTCTTTCTCGAGTCTGAAGGAAAGCAAAACTGTAAGTAAATTTTTTGGTTCTCCCATTGTAACAGTTTTAAAATTTGAAGAAAATAGAAGCTTGATTTGAATCTGGTAATAAACCTTGCAAACAGGGAGCTGACTCGTCTCAGACGCCAGAGTCTGAGCATGTTGAGTAGCCTGAGCCAGAGTTCACTGCCATTATCTGTGAGCAGGATGCTGAGATACTGAAATGGGACAGTGGAACAAACATCGAAAGCAAACCAGGTGGATATGTACCTGATGTTGGAGCATCATACGAAGAAAGCTCATTAATTGCTTGAATAGTAGATTAACAATTTTCATTCTTAGTTGAAGAGAGCTTTGTGATCAAATGTTGCAAAATCTTATTTACCTGATGGCAATCTTCTTGGGATCATCAACAAGGAGATAAGATTGGCTGTCGAGGTATGCAACAAAGAAGGTGAGTATGATGTCGATAGCAAAGAAGCCATTGACAATGTTGTCAACAATGAAAAGTGCATCTTTCTTGTAAGTTAGGAATGCGAACTCGAATGGACAGATCCAGGCAGAGTAAATGACTAGAACAACCAGCCACATCTCCCAAGCCCTGTAATAAGGAATAGGACATAAGGAGCAGCTTTGATAAATTGAAAGAATTATTTGAGTAAACCATGGCCATGGTAATCACCTATAATGAGGGTTGAAAGGGGAAATTATGTATTTACGTAGCTTGGTCGCCTGGTTAATTCTGGCCCCAAGTGATGGAAGGAGATCACTTGAGAAGAAACTGCCATGAATATCACTGCCCATTTGAAATTCATCAATACAGAACCGTTGGAAGAAGTTTTTGGTGCAGGACAATGACATCTTAGTTGTTTGAATCCTCAAGGGTACACCTAACAATAGAGGCTGTTAAACTTATGGCAGGGTCAAGTCTCAAAGGAATGGTTATATATAGCAAGCTTGTGAAGAGGGACACGGGATTAGGTTTCCTTTATGTAACCTTTATCTCAGTTTGCTCCTGACATGTTTAAAATGAATGTGCAAGCTTAAGCAACTAATACGTCACTAAGAGTGGAAGTGAAAGTAGGAGAAGGCTGGGTCAAATTTTCCATCTCGTTTGGACTAGAATGATAAACAAGTTACAAGAAAAACATGACAAGAGGCAGGGGAAAGACCACGAAAATGGAAAGCACTGGAAGTGGCAGACATTGGGTTGCAGCAATGCAGTTGCCAGTTGCAGCAATGAAGAAATTTCTGGGAGAAAGAAAAGGATGGGAGAGAAAGAGAGAAAAGAGGAGAGAGAAAGAGAGAGAGACTTGAATGAATGAAGGTAATGGCAACAGTAATGGTGCTTCTGCTGGTGAAATGCTGCAGCTGGTGGTTGTGGGAGCTCCATCATCAAAGCATGTGAAGGTGTATCTGATATATAGACAAGCCTTTTTTTTTTTTTTTTTGCTAGGACGGATTTTAGTGAAATTTTTTTTTTTGTGTTTTCACTTCAGAATCCAGAGCTGGACCAGACAGCCGCAGTAGAATGGGGGAGGATGTTTTGATTTATGCCTGCCACGTGTTCCAATCAAATCTTTGTTTAGAGGTATGTCACTCTTTTTTACGGCTAAACATCTCCCAAAAAAAATTCCATTTCAGTACCATTCCCTCTTCGCCTTCCTATTAAGTTGCTCAAGTTGTTTGTTTTTGCCACGCAATCAGAACCATAAGTGTGAAAATGCATTCCCGCCATATAATCCAACTGCCCGCCCACGCCACCCCCACCCCCCCCCCCCCCCCCCCCTCACCCTCTTTATAATCCAACTGCCCGCCCTCCGCCCCCGTCCCGTCGAACCCTTCCCCCTTCCTTTTTCTCTCACATATGCTTTGACCCTTTTCTGATCAGTGAACGCGTTATCATTATCTATTTTTGCCGACCTCTTTTTGGTCTGTATCTGATCATGTGATGATAATTTGCATCTTTGCTTATTCCATTGAAATTCTTATATTTATTGGATAAAAAAAGCATTTTTGCCTACTTCTCGATCGGATTCATGTTTGTATCTATCGTCCTTAATGATTGCATTGGACTCCAGTTACTTGCTCTTTATGTTCATAATTAGCTTTACAAAAAGGCTAGAGCCGAAAAGGGGAGAAAGAAAGGTCAGTGGAGGACAAATTCGTTTAAGACTCTAAACTGTATGCCATAGAAAAAGACCCTAAAAAACTGTTACTCGAAAAATAAGCTTTGTATGTAGTAGTAGTATAAAACCTAGAAAAGTTATCATTTATTTTGCATTAAAGAAGTTAAGGAAGTTTTGGGACCCAAAGAGGTCCCCGAATGTAAGGTTGTTGCAAATGCAACGCAAATAAAAAATTTGAATCGAATCAAAATGAATTCGGTTTTTTTGATTTGGTTAGTTTGATTATTTAGATAGTTCGATTAGAATAATTCGGTTATTAGAGTTAATTAGATTCAGTTTGGTTAAAATTTTTTTTTAATCGAACTTAAATAAGGGGTATAATGAGGTGTTCGTATACAAAATAAATCATAAATTATTTTATTGTTGTTTTTATTCATGTTTTTTAATTATTTATTGTTTATATGAGTATCTATTTTAATTATTCTAATTATTTATCGTCATTTTTAATATTTTTGTAATATTGATTTATAAAAAAAATACAACATAAATAAATATATACAAATAAAAAAAATTATCAAGTTCGATTTTAAAAAATTGAATTAATTTAATTTTTTAATTTAATTATTTGTAAAATTTGATTTAATTTCGGTTATTTTAAACATAAATTTAATTAATTTAATTATTAAATATTCAAAATCAAACTAACTAAAACAACGGTTTGTTCTACCCTACCCGAATGTATCTTCTCGAGATTCTCTCTGTGTGGTTGGCAGATCCAACCATGCAAAGCCCACTTGCAGAGAATTTGAGAGAAACTGAGCCGACCTCAGTTGCACCTGCCTATGCTTTTGTTTGTGGTTTCCAAATAGTGGTAGAGTACTAGTGACCCTCTCTCATGTTCGCAGTTCTATCTCCTTCAATCTGATCACTACAATGGCAAAAATGCATGAATCTTTCTCATTATTGCATGTTTGATGAGTTCAACTTCAGCCATGGATGATGACACATGGCACTGATAAGGCCTGTCTTAACAAACAGTAATGAGTGCATTTGCTAAATATCTTTGGTTGATATAAGCAAAGGGCAACTAACAGCATCTGAAAATTTATTAAGAGTTTCCTCTCTTGCGGGGAATTTTTATTTGGAATTGTCATATTCTCACGCACGTGACAAAAATGGGAGTTATATTATAATATTGTGGGGGTGATAAAGGCGAATGCAGAAAAAGTAGAACTCTGCACTGTTTATGGCACCTGAGTTTGGGGTTTAATCAAAAGCATTGGATATTTGTTGTTAGTTCGAGTGTTTCTTTCTCTCTTTCTTGTTTTGGAGCTGGGCTTTTGCTTTGTTCGTCTCCCTTTCCTCCCTGCCCTTGATGAGTTGAATCTGGTAGGGTCAACCCCGTGAGCCTCGCGAGAAAGTCCTATACCCTGGGAGACTTGGATGACGTGGATGATTAAGCAGCCACTTGGAGAAAAAGGTGTTAACGAGTCATGAAAAGTTTAAAATAAAATATGATGTAGAGAAAAAAGGCAATAATCTTTTAATTAAGTCAAACCCAAAATCTCTTCCATCTTCCTGACCTTTCAGGACTATACAAGAAAACTTAAGAACACAAGCTAACCGTTAATTAATTTATTATGTAAAACACTGTGACCAAATTCTTATCATGACACATTTTCTTTGATTAAATTATTTTCTGCATAGGAACAAAAAAAAAAAATAATAGGGGACAAACAATGACAAGAGATTCGAAGAAGGACGAGGAAGCTATCTTATTGTATAGCTAAAAGATAATATAAAAATTAAAAAAAAAAAAAAAAAAACAGAACAAATATAAAGTTTTCCATCAAATGAATAATCATAGACGTGTGACATGTGACAAAGTAAAGATTAGAGTTTTGTGGTGGAGGTTAGGGCATGAAGGATAGAATTAAAAGCAGCATCAAAATGTTGTTGTGTCCTATGGATGAGCATCACTTAATTATAATTAAAATGTTTCAAACATAAATTAGAAACCAGGAGAACAAGAATATGACAGATGGGCAGTACTCAGTAGTATTTTTCTCCTTTTTGCTAAAGTATTTTGGCAGTAAGGGGAAATAAATTAATGAAGAAGCTCTTTGAGAAAATCCCATAAAAGTGGGAAATGGGAAAAGGAAAAAGTAATGGTCAAATATACCATTCAATCTGGATCATGATAAACCTAATTGCTTCTCCAATGGGAACACCAAACTTTCATGTGACCACTAAAATACCCAATTTCCAACTGCTTGTCACGGCTTCTCTACGTAGTTCTATGCCACATACATATCTGATTATCAGTGCTAATCAATCCTACCTCTGAAAACAATTTAAAACGGAAATTTTAAGTGAGAAAAAGAGTCTGAAAAGAAAGAAAGAAAGTTTTCTTGTGATCACAGGATGGCCACGGGAAAGATCAAATGGGGCAGTGGTCCTTGTAAAATAATGGTCCAAGTATTTAATTACCAAACCTTCTTAAAAACCTGTCCAAACATGTGGTCCTTGGTTCTTGAAAATATAGGAGAGGGAAATTTGAATTTAAAACTTTCTATTTGGTGAAAATTATGGTTATCAATTAAGTCATATTTCAAAAAAAAAAAAATTAAGTCATATTTCAATCATCGTGTGGTCTTTTTGTTTAATTAATGAAATTAAATTCTCTAGATTATTTTTTTGTTGAATCGTATATAAATTTGGCTCAAACAACGATAGATAGGAACGTGTTTGTCATTGAAATCTATAATTACTGTTGGATTATAAGAAAATAACAACTCCAACAATGTTTGAGGTTATAGACTTTGAAACGAAAATCAAAGTACACCGCTACCAAAGGAAAGAAGAACATATAGTTAGATTCTAGTCTTGGAAATGAATGGCTTCATACCACGAGTCGTCCTAATTAAGCATAGATTAGGTCGATTTGTGGAATATATGAAACTGACCCAAAAAGAATAAACTACATTCCATGGGCTTATCAAATTCTTTACGACATCAAAATTAGAATATATTTCCACCAAGCAAAGAGGATTACCATCTGAAATATGCCATTTTAAAAGAAGTACAAGTACTAGCAGGGTGGCGTAACATCATCCTGGTGCTGGATGTTGATGTGAATGAGAAGCAATTCATTAGATTTCTTTCTCTTTATTAATTTGATTTTCTCTAAAAAATCGTATCCTCCTCAGCACATCCTACCAACCATCCTAAGGTTAGATGAATATTCCATTTCAAAGGCAATGGCTTTTACCTGCAAATTGCAATGTTATAGGGACTCCTTGTCAGCATTTTGTTTCCCTACTCTTCTAGCAATGTTGAGGAAAGCATATAGCCTTTTAGATTTCCTTTTTTTGTCCAATTAATATGTGCCAAAAGCCTCGAAGCCTTGACCCAAAACCATTAGTTCCCCGAAATTAATGTTGTATTTTGATGGATATATGAGAAGTATGAAAAAAAGAGTTTTCTGGAGTAACAGAAGCTTGATATTTTTTATATGCATTAACTTAGTTTTAATACATAGCAAAGCTTAACTAGTAAGCTTAGATCAGTACAAGGCACAAGAATACATGCTAATCATTGCATAAGTCTTTCACTAGATGCTTAGCTTTCATAATAAGATAGGAATCTAGCTGTCTTAATACAAAATGATCACATATGATCCTAAGGTTAATAGCATGCACTGATGTGGTTTTCAATGCAAGTCGTATTTCAACACTCCTCCTTAGGACTTGCTTTGCAAACCCCTAGCATTAATCTAAGGTCTTCAAACCTCTCCTTTGGTAGTGCCTTGGTGAAGATGTCTGCTACTTGCTTGTTTAAGTTGCAGTACCTGAACTTCACTTCATTTAATTTTTCAACTTCTCGAACAACATGAAACTTCACATTGATGTACTTAGTTCTACCATGGCTTACAGGGTTCTTGGCAATGGCAATTGCTAATTTGCTATCCAAGAATAGTTTTGTCGCTTCCTTTTGTTCAAACTTCATATCCAAACACAACTTCCTGAGCTACACAGCTTGGTTCAAAAGAGCTGCAGCAATAATATATTCTGCTTCAGCTGTTGACTGAGCCACTACCTCTTGTTTTTTTGAGTTCTAGCTGAAAGCAGCTCTTCCCAAATAAAACACATATCCTGATGTGCTTTTGAAATCTGTTGGATCTCCAACAAAATCACTATCACTGTATCCAATCAATTTGACTTCATTTCAGTATTTGAAGTGCAAGCCAAGATCGAGAGTGTCTTGCAGATACCTTAAAATCCTCTTAGCAGTTTAGAGATGTTGAACAGAAGGACTTTGCATAAATCTTGAGAGATAACTCACTAAAAACATGATGTCAGGCCTTGATCCACATGCATAAAGTAGACTACCAATTAAGCTTCTATAGATAAAAGGATCAATGAGTTTGGGAGAGTTAGCATCATTGAATTTATCATTTACAACCATTGGAGTTGCAACTGATTTGCATTTCTCCATGTTAAACTTTTCCAAGATTGCAGCAATATAAGTTTTTTGACAAAGGAAAATACCCTGGTCAAATTGATCAACCTGAAATCCCAAGTAGTACCTCATTTTTCCCAAATCAATCATGTCAAACTTAGTCTTCATGGCTGCCTTAAACTGAGTTATTGGTTTGCTTGCAAAACTTGTGATAAATAAATCATCAACATATAAGGAAACCATCAACATTACTTGATCTTGGACCTTTAAGACATAAAGTGTAGGTTCATTTACACTCATACAGAACCCTTTTGACTCCAAATAGCTGTCCATCCTGCTGTACCAAGCCCTTGGGGCTTGTTTGAGACCATACAAAGCCTTATGCAGCTTGTAAACCTTGTTGACTCTGTCATTGACTTTCAGCCCTTCAGGTATTTCAACATAGATATCTTCTTGTAGGACTCCATTCAAGAATGCTGATTTGATGTCAAGGTGATGAACCTCTCAACCAAGACCACCAGCTATAACAAGTAAAAGTTTAACTGTTTTAAATCTGGCCACTAGTGCAAATGTATCAGCGAAATCAATTCCTGGTTGTGGAACATAACCTTTTACAACCAACCTGGCTTTATGCTTGTTGATTGAGCCATTAGCATTGTACTTGGTTTTAAAAATCCATTTAATGCCAATGACATTCATAGAATCTGTTCTATCAACCAAGGACCAAGTTTTGTTTTTGTCAATCACCCTTAGCTCCTCCTTCATGGCAGCCGGCCAGTGAGCCAATTCCTTGGCTTTTGAGTAACTTGTAGGATCTGTAATGTCCATATTACATCTGTCATAGATGCTTTATAAAGTCCTAGTGCCCCTGACAGCAAATTCTTCATCATTAGGATCTTTAAGAGGTTCTTGAACCAATTCTGGTAGTGTCCCTGTCGTAACGTGCGGGTCCGGGAACTCGACCGCTAGACGTGAATGTGAAAACTCACTAAAAATTAAACTGGGAGTCGCCACCAATCTTTTTTTTACTAGGTGCGATTAGCCACCTATTGACTCGATTCTAATCGATGAAAACTTAAATTAATTTTAAGCCCACCGAAAAGAACCTTAAACCGGTCTACAATTTTCTGGATCTAGGTTCGGGAGTACGGTTACGCCCGGGGAAGGATTAGCACCCCTCGGACGCCCGTTCCATGAACGGTACCATTTTTAGATTATCCTATTGGGCTTTAATTTTTAATTTCACTAGATTTTCTTAATTATTATTTTTTATTTTATCTCCTATTTAACCTAAAATGGAATGCAAATGGGTGGCGAGATGAAATGCATGGCGTGAGATAAAAATGCCGGACAAATAACCTTTTATCGAGGATATTTTTCGAATCCGCCCATCATACTGGTGGGACTCGGGATATTCTCTCACCTAGGGAATTATCCGAGAAACTCGCCTTCGCAAATTCGACGAATAATTCCCGTCATCGGGGTCATCGTACGTTTTTTTTTTAAAATAATATTTTTGTGCATGATGAACCCAATTCGGGCAAAAGCCTTTTATTAAAGATGGTTCTCGAGCCCTCCCATCATACTGGTGGGACCCGAGGACATCTTTTCACCTAAGGAACTTTTCGAGAAATACCCGCCTTCGCAGGATCTCCGAAAGATCCCATCATCGGGGCTTAAACTCGGAAACAGAAATATTTATATGCAATGATATGTATGATGCAATACATATATGCCATGTTAATGCAATTATCTATGTTTTTTGTTATTATTAATTATTTTTATTTTATTATATATTTTATTATCATATTTTCTATTCTTATTTCTTATTATTATTATTTTTTTTATACTTTACATTTTTTTGTTCTAAGTTCTTATGTTTTCCATTTATGCTTAGACAATTTTGCTTATAATTCTATGTTATTTTAGTGAACAAAAATTATATATTTTTTTATTATACTATTTTTATTTTATATATTTTTATATATTTTTATTATATTTTTCATAAGCAATCTTTTATTCAAACCTAATGTCTAATATCTTATTATATACATATATTTATTACTATTTTTTTTATTTTTTTATTTTTTACATTTTTTATAGTTTGTGCCATTTAATATTCAATACTTAATTTTAAATTAGTTGTTTTTTTATTATTTTATTATTTTATTTATTTAATGTCATGTATATTGTATTTTCACAAATTAATTATTTATTATATGTTTGAATTATTATTTTTTATTTTTTATTTTTATCAAGTAATTTTTTTGGTATAGTCAAACTTTTCATTTATTAAGAATTTCGGAACCTTGAAATCGAGGCCCTCCCATCGTACTGGTGGAGCCTTGATTCGGATTCTGAACCTAAGGAATATCGGCCCGGGATTGCGACTCCTCGCGCCCCGACCAATCATCCCATCATCGGTATCAAATTGAATAGTTATCTTATCTATATTAAATAGTTCTTTATCTTTTCCTATTTTTATTCTCTCTCCATTTATATAGAACTACCTTTTTACCTAATTTGATTTTTCCACATTTTTGTTTTATCATATTTTAATTCTAGTTCTTCCTAATTTATTTTCACTCTTATTATCTCTACATAAATTTTCATGACTATGAATCTCATAAATTTGTTCCACATTTCATCTTTTCCCACGTTTATGTATTTTTTAAACAAACATTCTAAATCCAAATATGTACGTACATTATCAATCTATATAAATCTATTTTTATCATTAAATGTTTACTTTTCCCCATATTTACTACTTAAATAAATTCATTAATCTTTTAATAATTAAATGCTTATTTATTTCTTTATATGTATTATGCTTGGGTATTTTTTAGTTAAATAGCTATTTCACTCGATTTATTATTATTTATTATATAAACAAATATATAGGTATATTCTTATATTTTTTATCTACTCTCACCATTTTTTTTTATCATCATTTTTTCATATATCGTTAAACATTCTATTTTTATCCTCCTTGATTTTTTTATATTTTCCTTCTTTATTATTTTTTTTTATTTATTATTATTTCTATTTTCTCTTAGCATCTAATCATTTTAAAAGTATTTTATCTTTTTATTTTACCTAACAACATACTATGACTAATTTATCCATCTATCAAACATTGGGCCAAAGACAACCACAAAGTCCAAATCAAAAGAAAATATTTACCTTTTATGGGCTAGAGTGGCCCACGATAACCGGATCACTCCCACTGATCTGCTTCCCAAGGCTTTCAGACCACTCCCAAAACGCACCGTTTCGGTGTCTTGTTCAGTAGCCCTTGGCGCGCCCAAAACGACCCCGTTTGGAGGGAATAAAGCGGACTTTGGATGGGTTACTGGACGACGTCGTTTAAGCCCTCTGAACCCTAGCTATAAAAACCTCCATTCCTTCCTTCTCTTTCATTTTCTTTTTTTCTTTCTCTCTCTACTCGCCGGCTCTCTCTCCCTTCTCTCTACTCTTTCACCGGCTTCCCTTCTGACCGACGGACATCCAAAACCAGCTATGCCGCCGGCTAACCCTCTCTTTGTTCACTCCGACGTCGCCGGCGTCGCACCCAAGACCGGCAGCACCCCCTATTTTTACCCAAACTAGATCTCCCTTTTTTACGCTGTCACCGGTTCCCTTACACGACCGGATCTGCCTCTTTCTCCGTTAGCGGCACCCAAAGCCCAATCTCTCCCTTCACCGCCGATCAGTTCACCCTCTCCCTACTCTGCCGACTTCCTTCTCTCTCTATCTTTGTCTAAAGCCGGCATCACAACCACCCCCAAAACCCAGGGCTTTCTGCTCCTTTTATGCCCATATTTTCTGATTCCTTTTGATATTGCTTGATCTCTATTTTTGATTTCTGGATTGTGGGTTTTTGTTTTGGCTGTTAGACTTAGGGATTTTCTTTGCAGGTTATGCCTTGTTGCTATTTTTTTTTGGTTTTTTCTTTTTTTTGCTTGCAGGTTCCCCCTCTCCTTTATACCCGATTCTCGGGTTCTGAAGGGGGCACGCTCCATTGCCTTCCCTGGGCACCCGGGGGCAAGTTCCACTATCCTGCCAGACGCGAATTTTTCGCGTCTGGCAGGTGAGAGAGGTGCCTGGCAGGGTGCGTCCGCACCCTGCCAGTCGTACCTCTCTCCTTTCTTTTTTCATCATTTTTTTTATATATATTTTTAATTTTTTCTTGTTTATAATTTAGTGTCTACAGTCCCTGGACCAAGCAACTTGTCATTTGAAGCCTTAATCACTTCTGACTTCCAGTTTTAGTAGGCTTGCTCATCAAATCTAATATCCCTTGCTACTTGAACCTTTTTGGAGCTTAAATTGAACACCTTGTAACCTTTGGATTGCAAACTGTAGCCAAGAAAAACTCTTAGCTCAGCTTTTGGTTTCAGCTTGGTTCTTTTGGCCTTTGGAACATGCACATAACAAATGCATCCAAAGACTTTGAGATGGTTAACAGTAGGTTTCACATTATACCATGCTTCATAGGGTGTTAACTTTTCCAAGGCTTTTGTTGGCAGAATATTTTGTAGATAAACAACAGTATTTGCTGCCTTTGCCCAGAATTCCTTAGGCATTGATTTTTCAAACAGCAAGCGCCTAGCCATATTCAATATAGTTCTATTTTTTCGTTCACAGACCCCATTTTGTTGAAGTGAATATGGAACAGTGAATTGATGC
Organism: Theobroma cacao; assembly: GCF_053813885.1. Taxonomy (NCBI): domain Eukaryota; kingdom Viridiplantae; phylum Streptophyta; class Magnoliopsida; order Malvales; family Malvaceae; genus Theobroma; species Theobroma cacao. The sequence goes on from NC_142644.1 coordinate 27,619,992, forward strand.
TTAATGCCAACAATAGATAAAAAAGCTTCAAACTCGTCTGAATTGAACTCCCCTCCATTATCAATTCTCAAACATTTCACTTTGCACCCTGACTCAAGCTCAACAGAAGCTTTGAACTTCTTAAATACTGAAAACACATCAGATTTGAACTTAATGAAATAAATCCAAGTCAACCTGGTATAGTCATCAATGAACAACACAAAGTACTTACTACCATTGAGTGATTCAACACTCATTGGACCACAAACATCAGAATGGATCAGTTCAAGCTTCTCATAGGCTCTCTTAGTGCTTTTCAGAGGAAATGGCAACCTTGTTTGCTTTCCTAATTGGCAGACTTCCAAACATCAGTGTGCTTATATATGAAGGGCAATTCTGCCACTAAATTGTTAGATTTCAGCAACTTCATTGTAGAGTAGTTGCAATGCCCAAATTTTCTATGCCATAGCTCAGACACATCATAACCATCCTTCTCAACAACTTTTAGATTCATGTGATGCCAATCTACAGGGAAATATCTCTTTCTCATCTTGACAGACATTAAAACATTGCCTGAAGGTTCAATGATAGTGCACTTTTTGTTTTTAAACAGCAAGGTATAATCATTGTCTACCATTTGACCAACACTCAATAAGTTTTGACATGCTTGAGGCATTAAAAGAACATTTGAGACATACCTGGTTCCATTTGATGTTGGTACAGCAACTGTTCCTCTACTAATGGCATCCAAAAACTCTTCATTCCCAATTTCTACCCTTACACATTGATTCTGATCAATTGTGGTGAACAAGGATGCATTTGGTGATATGTGACTTGAACAAGCATTGTCAATTAACCAGGTCTGATCTGTTTTTTCCATTTTGCCCTCTGATGCCATAAACAACAACTCTTCCGTTGTCTCAACTTCCTCTAATATTTTAGCTTGCTGGTTTTGTTGAACAGCTTTGTTTTTGCATACTTTTTCCACATGACCAAGCTTATTACACTTCCTACACTTAACGTTTAGCCTAAACCAACAATACCTTTCAGCATGATTAGTCTTTTTGTAGTAGGAGCACACTGCATTTCTGGTTTTCTTACCCTGTTGCCTTTGATTTGAAGTTGTTGCCTTCTCTTTGTTCCTTGTCTCATCTTGGAACTTTTTGTTGCCATCATGAAGGACATTCTTGTCCTTAAACTTTTCTTGCAAAGCTGTCTCAGTATGCTCATCAAGCTTGATTTGTTTTTTTGTTTCAGCAGCTTAAAGGGCATTTACCAGCTCTTGCACTATCATTAAGGTGAGGTCTTTGGATTCCTCAAGAGCTACAATCTTTGACTCAAATCTCTCATGAATACTCACCAGCACCTTCTCCATAATTCTTGAATCCAAAAGCTCAGCTCCCAAGAGCCTAACTTGGTTGACTATCTTCATAAACTTATCCACATAGTCTTTCACAGGCTCATTCTCCTTCATCTTCAGCACTTCAAATTGCCTCATTAAATTCAGAACCTACATCTTCTTGGTTCTGTCTGACCCTTGAAACTCCTCCTTGAGCTTATCCCATGCTTCCTTGGCTGTTTCACAAGCCATAATTCTTGCAAATATAGGTTCTGTTACAGCAGCATGAATATGGAACAGTGCCTCGTACTTTTTGGCTACTTTTTCACTATGCTGTCTTATTTGGTTTATAGTGGGTTGGCTCTGAACTCAAGGGTTTCTCCTCCATGTTCAACAACTTCCCAGAGGTCAAATGCTTTGAGAAAAGCCTTCATTTTGACAGTCCATGATGCATAACCCTCACCATTGAAGATTGGTGTAGAAAGACTTGTTGTACTACCACTTGATGCCATACCTTTTGAAAGGAGGTTGTTTATGTGCTATGAAGGTTTTTAAGCTTGCTAACAAGCCTCTAAGAACATTAGAGCTCTGATACCATGTTGTGTTTTGATGGATATATGAGAAGTATAAAAGAACAGCAAGTGAAAAAGAGTTTTCTGGAGTAACAGAAGCTTGATATTTTTTATATGCATTAACTTAGTTTTAATACATGGCAAAGCTTAACTAGTAAGCTTTAGATCAGTATAAGGCACAAGAATACATGTTAATCATTGCATAAGTCTTTCACTAGATGCTTAGCTATCATAATATGATAGGAATCTAACCGTCTTAATACAAAATGATCACATATGATTCTAAGGTTAATAACATGTACTAATGTGGTTTTCAATGCAAGTCCTATTTCAACAATTAATCTCATTGTTGCAAGACTTTGGATTATAATTCTATGTCCTTTCCTTTAATTGTGTTTAGGATTTATGCTTGAAAGGGTTGATTTTCTTTATATATGTTATAAATACTAGTAGTAATTTTCTAGATGAAAGAATGAACAAAGAAGGAAAGGATAAGCACAAAAGGCAAAAGTAGAAGAAACCGTCCAATATGGATTTTTCCAGAGAATTCATCTGGTTACCATTGCCCTAATTGAAATCGAATACAATTTTGACCAATGTTCAAGGTGGGATGGAAACTAGAGTCCCTGTCCCTTACACCATTTTCTTTGGGCATGCACGTGCAATGCGCATGAGTGGCTTTTGCCTGCTCAGAAGAGTTATTCACATTTTTTTTTTCTAAAAAAAAGAAAAAAATCCTTAATTTGGTCAGTTTGGGTGAAGAAGCACATGGTAATGAAGGTGGGACAGATATATCTCCCTATCAAAACCCCATCATTTCATTTTACCCAAATTGTCTGTCGTACCAACTGAAATTCAGTAGGGCCATTACCACCCCACTTCGCCAACACACCCTCCCGACCTATGCTTTTTATTTCCTGCCATGGCCAAGCTCTAGTTATTTTCTGACTAGGATTCGAGCCTTTGAACGAACACCAACATCCAAGGTCAACCCAATTCAATGAACAAACCCATATCTCATGCTTTTATACTTATCATTACTAAACTGTAACCCATATCTCATGCTTTTATCCTTATTATTACTAAAATGATCTTTTTAATTATTAAACTTAGTTAGTTAAAACACTAATTCAATCATCCTTATCTAACTTCATTATTAAAGAGTATTGAAGAACTGTTTGTTTTTTCATGGTGCAAATGACACTCTGCTATTCATTTGCTGTGTATATCCACATGCTTACAAGATTTAGAGTTCACAAATTGGATCATTATCAACAGATTTCAAGGTGAGATACCTTACTCATAATTCAGTTGCTCAATACCTTGCTCAGGGACGAAGTTAACCAAATTTTATTGAAGAATAAAAAATAAAAATTAAAAAATTTATAAGAGATTATTAAAAAAAACAAAATATATATAATATTTACAAAATTTTTAAAATTTTAAGGAGGCCACAACCCCCATAAATACACAGGACTCCGCCCTGACCTTGTTCAACCTGTTTTGCTGCGTTTTCATCCTTAATAAAAGAATATATTTTTTCTTTTATATCCTTCATAGATATGACAAAATTCTTAAAGTTTAATTTTCGTAACAATATCGTACTATTTTCATAACATAAATTAAATATTTCTAAATTTTAATATTGAATTCTTTTAGTTATATACGGAACAGTAAATAGATGGACGAACATAGAAAGGTACTTACATAACCTAGTTAGTAAATCCAGCATGCTCCACTAGATATTGAAAAAACGGAAAAAAAAAAAAAAAGTTAGCAATAAAGGAAAGTCTATTTAAGATGGCTTTGAAGTAATGCGGTTTGACTAAGGAAGCCCAACTTAAGTTGGTGAAGTTGTACGGATAAAACAGCCCAGCCCTTTCTTGATTTGTCATCATTAACATGAAGAAACCATATACTTCTTTATATCTTTTTAAATGAATTCCCTCTTCTTCGTGACAGATTTAGAAATTTGAGTATGAAGTGATTAAAACATAATTATATAAACAATTAAAAATTGAGGAGTGGTGCACCCCGCCACTATTTTGGTTTTATCACTACTCTTTTTTTTTAAAATTATGCATAATAATACTGATAAAATGTATATTCACTAAAGATTTCTTCGATACATATAAAAGTTTAATTCATTGAAAACTCCAAATATTTGATTCAGTAGCAACATGATGTCCTCTATGATATCTAGTTGTTAGGCAACAACTTAGTTAGTGCACATGGCTACACTAGACATTATAGGAACGCATGAAGCTCTATATGATGAGCAAAATCAAATAGAAAAATGTCGGTACTCTTAACCCAAGGTCAGCTGACCTGATCCCAAGTTTAGTCTTCCTCTCTGTTTTATTCGAAAGAAAAATAATTAAGAAGAGATAAAAAGATACCAAAGATAGTCCAAGGACAAAAGTGATTGGCCAGCAAAGACCATTAACTCAACCAAGGACAGATGAAGCGGACCAATCAAATTAAGCCAATTAGCCAATGACATCTCTCTCTCTCTCTCTCTCGCCATTGCCCTGAAGCAAAGGCTGTTACAATGTGGTGGCAATCCGAAATTAAAGAGCATAGCTTGCTGGCCTTAGCTGCATGTTGAACCATTTAGTCTTGCTTTTTTCAGTCATCTCATGTGATGAGACGCATTTTTCATGGTCCACACTCTTTCTAGTGGTTGTCACCTTGCACTTATCCTTTCAACCAAGGGACCAAACATGGCCTAATTAGTTTTCTTGTATTAGCTCATATTAACTGTTTCACGACCTATCGCATCATGCCACGTCCCCATGCCGCCTAAATTATTGGGTCCTTGTTTTTTTTTACAAGCTTTCCCAACCATTCGTTGTCATTCATATTCATGCAGGTATATAATTTGGTAGGAGAAATGGCATTAACTTGGGATTACAATTGAGCTGACAAATGGTAGCAGAAACAAAAGAGTCTTTTTGACTTTAAGAAACCAGCTTTAATAGTGATGAAATGAAATGAAATGAAAAAAGAGAGAAAGAATCATCATTTTAGGGATTATATTCATACTAGCATATGCATGACTTTTCCTTTTTTTTCCTTGGTTTAAACAAAAGTCTCCACCAAAACCTAGAAAAGACATGGAGAGTGAATCTCTCATATCTTGATCGGATCTTTAAGCATGAGGATTCAGGAAAGTTGAGTAGTCTTTGTCCCAATGACAGCGCCAAACTTATATCGCATGATGGTGGTCCAATTATTCAGACTAATCATTCTTCACAATTTGATGCTGTAGCTAGCCTCTAGGTAGAATAATCTTTACATAAAGAACAACACCGTATGTATTGTTACTATACGCAATAATTTCAGCCGCGGCAAACAATCATTGCTTTCAGTTTCACGTACCAACTAGTGCATGCAGTGTCGCTGAGTCTTCATTTTCGCTTCTTATTACCCTAAGTTAATTAGCTTAGGTTAATTAACTAGTGTCATGATTAATATCAGAATATTTTTGTAACGTCAGGTGCTAATAACTACTGAATATGATGGAAGAACAGTTGGAGTATATTCGTGTCAAAAATAGAATCGAAATCAAATCATTTCTGTTTGAAAAGATAGGTGTTGGTAGTGGCGGAATCAAGATTTTATGTTTAGAAAGGTAAAAAATCGAAGATAATGTTTATAAATTAAACAATCATACTAGAAATTTAATGTTTGACAATAATATAAAACAACTTGGACAAAAAAAAGCTCACATAAAAATTATAAAAATAAATCTTAAAATTTATTCAAAGGAATCAATCTTAATAATTTACTTAAAGGAACTAACTAGTATTATCATAAATAATTTAATAATGACAATAATCTCAATTTTTAGATAAACTTAACAACAAACAAAAATTAACAAATATAATAACAAAAATCTCAATGGGAAGCAACCATTTAAAAATAATTAATACTATCAATAAACAATTCAATAGAGAAGCAATTCTCTCAAATTAATCACAGAAAATAAATACAATAGTAATAAACAATTCAATGAGAAAGCAATCTTCGAATAAAAAACATAATTGTTCAAAAGAATCTAAGCAAAAGAAAAAAGCACAACTAATTTGTAGGAAAACAATCAAGCAATCCCTAAATAAATAAGTAATAACTAACCTTAGGTGCTTAATCAAATTGCTTTCAACAACAAATATCTAAGACAGTAAATTCTAAATCAAAATCATCAAGTAAAAATTATTAAATAAAAAAAATTTAAAGTTGAAAATGTTAAAAATAAAATAAATAAATAAATCAATCTTACCAATTATTATGATATGAAAATTGAATTACTGACTAAAAATTTTTACACAGAGTATGCTGACAAGCAAAAAAATGTAAAAAAATATTTTTTTTGTTTCAATAGTATTTGGTAAATAGAAAAGAGAGTAAATGATGTTTGTGAGGTTTAAGAGTAGTGGAGTTTGAAAATAATTATATTGCAATTGATTTTTTTTTTTGAAAAATACAATTGGTTTTGTTTTAGTCTTATTAAAATTAGTTGTTGATTAATTGTTGTGTGATATTTTACTAAATAAAAAATTATTATAAGGTAAAATTTTAAAAAATTAAAAATTGTTAGGGAAGGGGGACCCAACTAGCCCCCCCACCCCCCCTCCATCTCTTGGTGTTGAGACATGTGTTCTGTTGTGAATAGTTTAGATATTCATGTCATTGTACTAGAAATGTAAAGTCAATCAAACTTGTGCTCTGTTTAGGATTGATTGACAATTGGAAAGGCAATGGAAAACCAGAGGCTATAATAATTGATCATTTTGTGTGGATGGTATACATGCAATCGGCGGGCCGCAATGACTTAACCTTTTTTATCCTTTTAATTTTTGAATAATATATATATGGCTACGGTGCGTTTTTTTCATTGATTTAGGGTATACATACAGGGAAATGGAAGGAAAAGTACTAGCTAGGAGAGCTAACCCTTGGAAGGGACATGAGAATTTCTCTATGGGTAATAATTAAGCTTAGTTCATTTTATATCTATCAAGAGTTTCTTGCACTTAATACTGAGTAAATTACAGGAGAAGAATAGTAGTGTTACTCAATACTGTTAATTAATATATGTGTATTTCCCAATCATTCAAGGGATAACTCAGCAAAGCAATCCTAGTTGGGGATTGCGGCACTTTTTTTCACGTTGAGACTGGATGATTGGTTTGATATGCCACGACAACAACACGTTTTTTCTGTCTTTAGTTGACTTTCTGAGCCACATGGGACATGGCTTCATATCAATTTCGAGCATTTGGTGATGAGAGGGACAGAGAGCATATACTTTTAGTGGAATTACGAAGGAAACTACCAAGGGGTATTATCTTTGGTTCGTCCGACCCATATTTTATATGAATGGAAATCTCCTGTCCCTAGTTAGTGCCTCCATTGGTGACTCTTCTTTAATTTAATGTCAAGTGCCTTTTAAGTTTTAATTGAATGATAAAAGTTAAGCAACGGTGTTAAACCTTAAAGGTATTAGGTTAGCTAATCGTGTTATAAAACTCTCACTGCTTGTTACTGTGCTGTCGGAATACCTCGAGCTGGACAACGAGACACTGCTTTTACAATCGGGAAATTCCTCTTTGACGACAACGTTATTACTTAGAGAAAACAAAGAAGGATCGAATTGTTGAAAAAGATAATCTAGATTTGGTCGTTTATAGCATTAGGAATTAAAGGCTGATGGAAATCCTTAAAGAAAATTTGGGTCTTGATTCTGAAAATGTGACTTACCTAAATAGCAGAAACAAGGAAGGTCACCTTCCATGTTACAACATATATGGTGCTTTGAGGAACAAGCTTGGTTCAAAAGAAAATTGCCAAAAGTTCTTAAGATAGAGAATTCAATGCATCACTCATGATCAAGAACATGTTATTTAGGAATGAAACAGATCCTTTATAGCAAATAAAACAAATAAAAGAAGAAAGAGATTCAAAATATTATTATTTATTTCAAGAAAATTGATGAGAAAAAAATAAAAAAAAAAAGGTGTGGCATCCTTTGCACGAGACCCACATTTAAAGACCCATAAATAAATTTGGTTAATTTCCCAAATCCTTTAAGAATCACGTTTTATAGTAACCCTTCATTTTATTGTCAAAATTTCTACAGAATATGAATCTTTTTGTCCATTTTTAATTTATTTTTCATTATTAATTTTTCTAGGAAAATAAATGAGAAACGATGATGACGGAACGATGATAATGAAGCAAAACAGCCTCCATAAATGATCAAATCTGGGTTCTCTCTTCAACAATCTAATCCTTCTTTGTTTTCTATAAGCAACAACGTTATCATCGAAGAGGAGTTTCCTGATCATAAAAGCAGTGCCTCTTTGGCTAGCCTGAGGTATTCCAACTGCCCAACGACACGCGGCGAGAGTTTTACAACACTATTAGTTAGCCTAGTACCGTTTAGTTCTACCACCGTTAAGTAACTGTTATCATTCAAGGACACTTAGCATCAAATTAGAGAAGAGGTACCAATCGGGGCACTAGCTAGGGGCAGGAGATTTCCATTCATTAAGGGGGTTTCCAAGTTGCAACAAAGGAATAGAGTTGTTGGTAGAATGGTGAACAGGATGGTTGTCCCAAACTAGACAAAGGCAAAGTTAGCAAATAATTTCAAGTTTCCGTTGTTAGTAATTTGCATTCCAACAGGTTTTTATTAGATTAGATAAGTAAATATGTCAGTGGCAGTGCAACGTCTAATCTGCATCTCATTGTTCCCCTAATTTTCTCATCTATAAAAAGAGTTCCCTCTAATTTTCATATATATAATATAGGGTGTCCTCTCCAAAAGTTGATATATAATTTGACACTTGAACAAAACGTGTCAACACATGCTCACGATAGAGATTCTCTCGTGAAAAAAGTGAATGCAATCACAGAGACTGATTCGTAGAGAAGAGAAAACCCTTCGATGAAAGATTAAGGTTTAATTGATTCCCTTTCAGATGCTAGATGAGAAAATGAACGTAATGAAGCTAATTAATCTTATTAGAGCTTAAATATATTAATAGTTGTTTAATAGCTCGGTTTTTATGAAAGAATTTTTTTTATTGTAGAAATAGAAGGAAAGTATTTAGTTTTCAAATTTTTAAAATTTTTTATCTTATATGGAAAGTTTATTTGGGTTTTTAGACAAAATTATGAATCAAAATTTTTTCAAAAAGTGTTCATTTTTAGTAAATATATATTGATATTTTTCTATATTTTCATTTTACCATTCAATAATTCATAAATTATAAGTAGAGTGATTTTTTTCACATTCATCTTTTTTTTATATGGTTCAATTTTTCTTCTTTGTTTTATTTATCTATTGTTTTAATTAATCAAAATTTATTCAATTTTACTCACTTCTTTTATTTTAAAACTTATGATTTAGTTTAAGAAAGTTGAATATTTATTTTATTATTTATTAATTAAGTTTGCCAAATACTGTTTGAACTTTTTTTTACGGTATTTTATTCGAAGAATACTTTTTTTAGAAGCTCCAGCCAAGCTAAACAATTATTAATAAGATCTGTTCTAATAGTTTAAGCTATTGAGATATATTTAATTGGTCACTCAAACTTGTTGGAATTTTTTACTCAAATTTTAATTATATTTGTTTATAATTGCCTTGATTTACAAGTTTCTTGATAACTAACCTTTAACTGAGTAAATAAGTTTAGAGTTTTTTAAGTGATTATAAAACGTGTGCTTTTATTTAAGGTTAAGAGTGTTGTTTTGAAAATTATATAAGATTATAAGAGTTATCAATAGAGTCAAGGGAATGACGGGTAGTAGTAATCGTCACTTTTTAATTTTTAATTTTTTTTGTTATTATATGTATAAAATTATATATATATAATTATAATTACTTTTATAATTACTCTTTTAACTATCTTTAATGTAAAATCATTGATTAATTACACTAAAAGGAAGAGAGAATAAAGAAAGAAGCAGAAAGCCAAGTTGTAATGGTAATGGCAAATACATAGTCCGACACCTAGGAACATAAATCCGCGTGGTATTCAAGTAGGCGGTGGATCCAAATTTTAGGAAACAGTAGGAAAGTGGGAACAAGCAAGATTTCCTAGAACCATGGGAGTTGGGTGTCGGAATGTTGTGAGTGGGAAAAACAAGAAATTCTCAAAGCTTGGCCCCATGTGAAAAAGAATATGCCCTGCCCTGCTGTGCGGGAAAATAAACATTGCAGGTTACCAGTGGCGGGGGCCGCTTTATAGAAATTGAGAGAGATGAAACGAGATAATTGCACTTACCATGTTTGCCTTTTTTTGGTCATGGCATGAGAGATATGATTGAGCCAATTGGAGAAGGTAAAATGTAATCTTCCCCTTTTGCATCTTACTGTGTATGCTTTGCTATGCATTATCACCATCATTATCTCCCAAAGGACTTCAATTTTGGTATCATTGAGAGATGAAATGTCCCATGTTTCAGTCTGAATTATTCATTCATACGTGGTGGTTATACTTATATATGTTGGAAATTAACTGAATCAGAATTACTAATTTGATGTGAAGATTATCCTTACCTTCGTCCTCATATCTCCCAAGCTAAAGCCAAGTACCCCACGACAAAGAATATTTCCCGAGGAAGCAAATTTATGGAGTTGACTAATGTCCAAACGTTTTCTCTAGCCGAAAGCTCTCATGCATTTTTTCAATATATAGAAAATTGAATTGGCGAGAATCCAAGGGCAGACCGAAAGTGATGACGATAGGTGAAACAGTTTTATGTTATAATTTAATTTTATTTTTAAAATAATTAATTTTTATTTCAAATCGAATCATTAATTTGATTTACGATTTTTTATAATTACCTTTTAATCACCTTTCACACAAAATTTTAAATCCGACTTGAATCGCTTTTTTTGATTTAGATGCAAAGAACACCTGTTTCTTTATTCTTTGGGTACGTATGATTAGCTAGTTTTTCACATATTTTCAGATTTCTTATGCCATTCTTTAATCCAACTTCATATCTCAGATCTTCCAGCTAGGCGGGACTCAAACCCAATCTTATCTTACTTAATGGCAAGACCACTATCTTATATTATCTGTAAGTGTCGAAGAGTACTACTAGCCGTGTTCACATAAATCATGTCGTAAGAAATTTAGAATGGAAAAACGATCATGAATGCACAATATTGGCAAACCAACTTGAACTTCTTTTTATTTTTTTCAAATCCTCGGTTGAATATATATGCAAACAAGGAATGTGGAATGGATACTCTTTCACCACTATTTCTGTCGTCTCAGTAGTTGAGAGAACGCACAGCAGCACCTTTCTTAGTGCTCCTCCTAGCTAACTCATCGCCTAGCAAACTAGTCACATCGCCTTATCCAGCCTTTTGTTCCTCTCTAATATGCTCTATCAGTAAGCCTACCACGAATATATAGATACTCAATTTTATCAAAATATTCATCAAGCCATTAAGCTAAGGATGAGCATTTTTCTTCTGCACGACCATGCACGGATTGATGTGATTTCTTATATCCATCTTTCTAGGTTTGGTGATGGTGAGGGGTAGTGGGTGCTGCCGTCCTCTTAATACTGGCAAAACAAAAATATGCGTAGTCTTGTCAAAGCATATGCGTTTGTTGTCATAGCCCAGCATTTTGTGAAAAGATTAAAAAACGAAAGGTATAGGTATAGCAGCAGAATGTACCGTATGAAATGATCAACCTAAAGAGACAGAAATATTAGAGATTGTGCATCCAATGAATTAAGTTCATATTAGAGATTGTGCATCCAATGAATTAAGTTCTTTCTTTCAAAAGATTACATGATGAGAAAGCCTACCACGTGCATATTGTGTACGCATCTCTTGTATCTTTCAGAGTATTTCTATTGGATAAAACTATCAGTGCTCTTATGGGACGTACTTCATCTTCCCTTGTCTTCTGTGCCCTTGTTTTTTCTTTCGAGAGAATGCCTTTTTGAAAACTTAAATTACATATTGAAATTACTTTAAGCTTAATTCTAACTAGATTTTTCTTTTAATGAGTTAGATGACATGGGCATGATGAATCGATGCCCCTTTAAATAACTTGAGTGGAAAGTGAAGTGGCTGGGACAAGAAGCCCTTGTAAATTTTATCTTTGAGAAAAAATTATTTGTGATGCACATCAATTGCCTTGTGGTACTGGTAGGGGATATTGTTTTCATAAAAATCTTTCTACGATATCCAGGGTCATTTTAGTGGTGGCAGATTCTTAGGCAAAGCTCATACATGAACCTTCATCGTTAGTACATGGGTTGGAATTCTTAATCATGCCCAGGATTTTTCTTTTCGTTTTGGGTAGAATTTTCTTTTCTTTTTGGGTAGACGCCCAGCTTGCTTGCCCACTGCTGTTTATGTTCTTCCATACCACTCATATCATTACAAAACACAAAAGATCGAATGAATAAATGTTAGATGGCCACCGGTATGCCGGACAGACAGGGTAGTGGCTTAGTGTTTTCCTTTCTTTTTCTTAAATCTTTTTTATTTGTCGTGGGTAGGTATGCCTGTATATGGCCATCTTCACCAAGCAGATAGCCATAAATCACTTTGGAAAATTACCTTTGCGCAGATTGGACGGTGGAAAGTCAGTCCATACAATTAGGGGTCACGTTGTTTGAAATTTCGTGAGGGTACCTTGAAAATATGGTAATAAGCTTATATAGAAAAAGTTATGGTCCAACTAGATCACTGGTTTTCATTCTCCAACTTATCAATCTTAATTTAGATAATAACAAGTTTATGTACAAATTGCACGTTAAACACAAACTAGAAACAAATTGCCGTACTTCATCTTTTAACTATGGGACATTAAGAAACATTTGGGACAAACAGACATCCCAGCCCTTTGAAGCTAACATGGCCTAATTTTGTCTAAAACATGGATGCTTGCTACTTCATACGGCCCATCAGTTCTGGCTGGATTTTAGTTTAGTACCGTAACGTATCAATTTTTGGCAATAGAAAAGAGTGACGGGGGCATTTGGTTTGGATAAAAAAGGATGATTACTTCCTATATGACAAAGCAAAATCAAACCATTTTTGTCTGCAATAACATAAATCATAACCACTTCTATAGCCATCCAGCTACATGTTCACGTGGCAATTCATCATCAGTTTTGCTGTAAGTCTCACTGAAAAAGGGCAGACCAAAACAAAAGGCTGCAACAAGATGCATTAATGCTTTGAGTAACTCACCATACTGTCATGACAATATGTGATCATGGTCAACGAGACTAACACACACTGCATCTTTTACAACCAAAGGTTTCAAAACACTAGATCAAAGCTCCTACGAGACACATGACCATGATATACAGCATTGAGTAACATCCCACTAGAATGAAAGGAGCCGTGGACAAACATATGGAGATGAGTTATGCCTTTGCTTTTCCAGCTTGATGAGATTGAATCCTCTGCTGCACCTTTAATATCTAGTGAATACAAAATTAATCAATAAAATTCAGTTGTTGCTTTCACTCAATACTATCATTTATTATGCTTAGCAAGAACAGCATATTCTTGCAGCTGTAACATTTTGCAAAATATAAATTAGCAAGTTTGCATGAGAGGAGGTAAACAAAGAGCAAAAAGCAAATATGGCTGGTAAATCTAATTACAATATATTCTCCACTCTAAGGTGATTGGATTGCTAGAATTCAATCTTAAGAGGACATAAACATCTTGCAACAGTTTCACATAATACTTCAGCAAGATTTGATTTCATATCTCGAAGACTTTAACCGAAACTCGCTTTGATGGTTGGTATTCCAGTTTATGGGATGACAACTTCCACAAAAGCCAAACATCAAGATGCATCCATGTAAAATGATCATGGTATTAAGATAAACCAAATGTAATCTGAACTACTAACACCTAAGTCTAACTCAGAGATGCCAAATGCAGACCAACAAACTTATAAACAGCAGAGATGTTTAAGAGAAGAACAAATTTAAATGAGTAACACAGAAGTAATCGGGAGTCAGCTTCCGACTTGACAAGTTCACCTCTAGACAAAGGAAACTGGACCTTGATGAATAAGGTACAATCAACTAAGTAAATAGTGCAAGTTGGGACCAAAAAATAGATAAAAAAAGTACCGAAAAATTAGCACCCGATGAAGTTATTTCTTATTTTCCAGGTACTCGATAAGATCCAAAAAACATTACAACCAGAATACACAATCAAACAAAACAAGGTTCTTAGTAGCAGGAGCAATCAATCCTTGCCTGATGCTTTGCACCATACTAACAATCAATCTTAGTCTCCAATCTTTCATTATGTCATAAAAAGTCATACTTCTGAATAATCATCTAATAGCTATTCAAGAGTTTAACAAGGCAAAATAGTATTAATTTGAACTTCCAAAAAACATGCTACTCTGCTGTTGTTTAAAGTCATATAGAGATAACTTATATAGCATCAAATGGCACATTTAAGGCAATAAAAGAGAAAGAATACAAACCGCTTCTCTCTTGCTGTACTGTTTCTCTTCCAAATCTTGAAGTGATGCATCAAGTCGCTTCCTGTTGACAGAGAAACAAAGTTCTAAAGTTCATAAACATGCAACAACAATCTTCAACAATATGGTAGGACAATTACAATGTTACATGGTGCAAAATATTGTAGAATCAGAAACAGCAGATACGAGGTTATTGGCTAGGCACATAAGATACAAGTAACAAAGGAAGTACATTTCATGACAACACCGCAAAACCTGGGGTTAATAGGACCATCTAATTCTACTTTCAACTAAACAAAAAATTGGCCTTTGATATTGATTGCCTCACTAACCACGTTATTATCAGAAATTTTCCAGATGACACTAGATATTTACTCAAGAAGCCAATGAGTCTGATAATCAAATATAAACCCTTGCAAAAATCATGCTTGAAAGCCACTCTATACATTCAAAACTCGTAATCCGATCAGCATTATGAGTGTGATCTAAACTACAGCTTTTGTATCCAACCCACAATGCCAAACATAAGCCTTAAAATGTCCCAGAAAAAGTAATATCAATAATTCTTTGACAAGATCAATAGAAACTGATCTAAACTATCCATAACCTTTCTCAACAACAAAGTAAAGGTCAAATGTAAAGGAAGCGTACAATTCAGCAGAGATGTACTCAATTCTCTTGCGAACATTCGCATTAGCCTCCGCTAAATCTTGTTTCACAAGCACCGGACCAATCAACTTGTACACATTTGCATCCTCATTTAATAAATCCAACTCCTAATAACATTTACAAAAAAATAATAATAATCATCATCAGCAAGTCATTTTAAGGCCAATTAATTAATCAATCAGATTATATATACAAGGTAAGAAAAATCAATCGACCTTGAGGACTAGCTCGTTCTCTCCTAACTGGATTGTGTACTTCTTCTTGACTTGATGATTCTTAGCTATATCTGGTGGGAGCATCAACAAAGAATATACAATAAAAAAAATCGTTAGGGTTTTGAATGCCAATAGTGAATAAACAAGAAGGCTGGGCATGGGTTTCGTTAGGCTTGCCTTTTTGGAGTTTGCTAAGATCGTTAGCTTTGTTTTCGAGGTCTCGCTGTAGTTCTCGAAGAGCTGTGGATGACGAACTCATGGTTTCCTTTTTTTTTTTTTTGCTGCTTGCTGCTACTGCTTTGTTCTTCCAGGCTCTAGCTGACTGGCTATGTTCTCGAACTTCGATCGAGAGAAGCTGGGTAAAATCTTTGGAAGGCCTGTTCTTTTTCAATTATTTGGGCCGGACCTTGGGTTAACCAATTTGACGTCCTGAGATCCGAAAGCCTGAAAATGCTTTGGGCTTTCTGTTGATTTAATATGAACTTAAGATATATCATGTCAAATGCCCAGTGGGCAAGTATTGGAGATCTATTATTAAATTATATTAATGATAAAATAAAATTAACGGTGCGAAGGAAAAATTATGAAAATAAAAGGTAATAAAATAATTAATATCCAATTTTAAATTTGAAAAATAAATTTACTCTAACTCTCCAAAATATTTATTGGTACCCTGCTTATTTGAGTGATAAATGCTAGTAGCATTAATAAGGAAGAGACGTGTAAGATTGGTGATGTATCATTGTTGAATGTTGACTAAAATGACTGAAATGAGAGAACAAGAGTCAGCACAAGTTTGAAAGTAAGAGGGGAAAATTACACTTCGCAGAGAGAACGAGAAATTGAGAGGAGAAAATGGAAGTCCTCCCAAAATTTGAAGCTGCCATTTGTAAAGATGTCTTCACTTAAATCTGGTCAGTAAAACAAGGAAAGAAAAATGAAACAAAATCTAACAAAAAAACTCTAATCTAGAAATGAAATTAAAACTTAAATATTGGGAGCGGTTTGGTTCCCGAGAAAGTGTGAAAAGCACCTTCAAATTTCTCAGTGGCAATGGCGGCGGCTACAGAAAGAGGGAGACAAAACGGTCTTGAGAAGCGGAGAGGTCTCTTAGGGGTTTTCCCTTCTTTTTTTTTTCAATTTTATTTTCTCCATTGGTTTAAAAGAGGATATAAAGAAAGTTAATTGGAGTCCGAATTATTAAGCCGTCTTGATCAATTTGCTACTATAAAGTTTCTAACCTTTGGAGTCGGCTCGGCTGTGGAAAACAGCTTCTAGACAACCGGCTCCAAAGGCCCATTTGGTGAAGTGTACACTCAAAGCAGGTCCCAATTAAATGCTCAAAGGTTTTAAGAGCTAAATTTTACAGAAAACAATAAATATGGTACTTGCTCATAGAATCAATCACTTGCCAGCTCAAAAGACATGGGAGACTGTTACAGAAGCTGGTTATTACTGAGGCCTTGGAGTGATTGGTATACAGTCTAACCTGAATCATAGGGAGACGGGCTCATGCAGTGTGCTTGCAAAAAAGTACTATGATGTTCCTACGATAGCAATTGAGGTAGATGTCAAAGTCGCTTTTCTCAAATCGTCGAACCGTGTCGATTCTAAGAAGTACACTCTCCGACCTTTACTTTGCCTAGACTTAATTTTTGGGAGCTTTACTTGGCGCTGAGTAAAGCTCCCAAAAGTTATAGTCTTTTTAACCTTCTCCCGCCGATCACGGAGCGGCCAAATTTGGCGCTCACGCCAGATCGCGCGCGGTAAGGACCCTAGCCCGCCCACATTGTTCCGCAGCTCTTATCCCTACGGTGGAGCGGCGAGGGCCAGAGTCGACCCTCCTTGTCAGCGCGAGAAGGAGAAAAGAGGAAAAATGGAGAGAAAATATATTTTTGATAAAAATTAATTTTATTTTTGAAAAAAAAATCAATTTAGCTCTTAATCATAAAATTATTATAATTTTACATTTAAATTATATATTTTTAGCTAAAGAACTTGAATAATAATTACAACCTACACAATTATAAATTAAAATAATATTTATTTTAAAAAACAATAATTTTATCTAATGAAAAAACCATCTTGTATATTTACAATTTTAAATGATAACGAGTAAAATATTTATTAATTTTAAAATACTCGAATCCAAATCTAATTACAAAATTTAATACCTATACTCTATCTAAACTTGATTAATAATCTCCCATTCAAATTCAATTAACCTAAACCTACTTATTTAGATAAAAATAATGTGAATACCTACTACAATATTCAAATTGACTCGAATTTAGTAATAAAAATTAAATTTAATCATATGTATGTATTTTGTTAGTTAAAATTAAATTAATAAATTCAAAGTATATTTTGTATTTAGATAATTTAAAAATTAAAATAAATAATTGCACAATTATAAGTAATACATACATTAAAAAATAGTATAAATATTAAAAAATCATTATCTACACTCAAGTATCCCAACATTTCTACATGTATGCTACTTGAACTTGTTTATAAAATACACTAATCTTCTCGAAACAAGTCGAATAGTTTTAAAAACTCATTTACATACTATCGCATTACCATCCTTACTTTCAATATTGCATATACCAAACACAATATGAGATAAAATTAATTATATATTACTCTTACTTCTTATATGTGCCAATTATAAAATAAAATGATATTAGATACGACATTTAAAAAAGCCCCCGAAACTACTAAAAAAATAAATAAATTTTTATTTGTTTATTATGATTAATTAAATTTTTATATTTATATTTTGAATTAAATAAGTCATTATGATTACTAATTAAGTAATTATTATCAATAAAAATATTATATATCATTTTTTATTATGTGATGCTGTCAAGATATTTTAATATGTCATAATAAATAATAATGTGACATGATGATATTTTTATCTTTTACGAAATGATAAGTGATATTTTAATTAATAATTTAAAAAAATTATTGATAAAAAATAAAAATACACAAATTTAATTAAATATAGTAAAATAATAATAATTGATTTAAATTTTTTTAAATAATTAAAAAAAACTTTTGAACAGTATGATATGATTTTATCTGATTCATTCAGTTTCATATTTTATTTTATCACATCCTATGAAAGTATATACACATTAAAAAAGAACATTATTAATCTATATTCAAACAGGCCGACGAGCCCAAGCCCTGAAGCCGAGTCGTCTTTTGGGAGGTATACTTAAAGGCTAGACTCAATTTTTTTTTTAGTCTTAATTTATTGAGATCAAAACGGATTTTTCAATTTTGCTAAAAAATTGATTGGGCTTACGATTTGCGAATCTGTAATGCTCAGTCCGGACATCCCTCGCAGCGAGCTTCAATGTTGTCGGATATTTATATAATGCAAAAACAAAAAAAAAAAGAAATCTGGATTGGATTGAACATAATGTCAATTTATGGCGGTAGACTGGGCCCGCCGCGCGACCACACTTCTCAAAACACGGAATTAAACTTTATTACTGGTATTATTAATAAGAACAAAAAAAGAAAACAGAAAGAAGCCGGAAGCCGATAAAAATCATAGTGGTGGGAACACCAGGTGGTCCTTTTTCTTTTACTCTTCAATAAAAAATTGGGAAAAAAAAAACCCCTTTCTGTCAATTTAACCATGCCTAAAGTAACAGCGATCAAATAAAATCACTGCTTATCTCGAAAAGCTAAAGTGTAAAGACGATATAGTACTTGGTCCGGAATCTTTGGATAAATAGACAGTGCCTGACCTGCCTCACTCCTCTCACAACAGAGTACGCAAAAGGAGGAGCAGTTCCGAAGAGAGAGACTGAAGCCTTTACTAAAGAAGAGAAAGAAGAAGGATACTTGGCCAAGAAGATGGCTGAGAGCTCCGCAAGTAGCAAATGGGTCTTCCTTTTTATGCTCATCTTTGCTCATTTGGCTACTCTATCACTAGCTGAAGATGGTATGTACTGTTTCTCTGTCTCCATCCTCCATCTGCATTTTATTTTCTCTGTCCATATTTGTCAAACTTAGATAGACATAAAACTTTATTTCTCTTATCTTTTCTTTCTTGCCTTTTCGAGTTCTTACATTGCTTCTGGAGTATGCTTCATGGGTTTCTGTTATGTTTGAGATCTGTTTATCACATTAGCTACAGTTTCTTGATAAATCTGCTATGTAGGAGATTTGATCGTTATTTGCTTTTATGTTTTTTTATTACTACGTGTTGGAATTGGGGTTTCAGTAGATTTACTTTAGAGAATGAGTTGTTCCATTCCTCGTCATTCCTTCAAAGTTCAAAGAGCAATAAATAGACTCAGGATTTTTATACAAAGCGGACCCAATTTTAATGCCCATAGGATTCAGTGACCACCTATTCAGTTTCCTGCAAATGTTCACATGAATTTCCTGCAAAGATGTCTCATCTTGCATTCTTCCCTTTCCGGTAAACTTGGTAATATCTTTCTATATTTTCCTTGATGAAAAGCCACTAAGATCACTGCCATTTTACTGGACGTTGTCTCTTTGTACTAGCAGTGAAGAGTGAGGTTTTGCCCTGCTCCAAAAGAGCCAGTAGAGAGATTTTGTGCCTTAATAACTTTGTACAACTCAAGTTAGTTTTAATTTTGGTAGTGTATCTATTTTTATTTAAAAGTCTAAACGTGGGCCTTAAATGTTTGTCCTAAGGACCTAGATCCTTTGCTCCTTTATCTTTGCTAATTCAAATTGTTTAATCATGCAGTTAGTGACTGTTTATAATTTGAAATTGGCTTTAAATGCAGTCTGTCCCACCATAATTGAGTGTTTCTTGGAGATCCCTTCTCACTTTAAGTATGCAAGCCTGTTATTCCTCTAAATGCTTACCCATTATCTGCTTATCCATTAATTAATTAGTAGTTTTCTTAGCAGATTCTATTAATTTCTTACAATTGAGGCAGCTTTAAATGGAAAAACTCCATCCCCAATAATTCGATGCATTTGGTGAATTTGTTTCCCGGTCGTTGTCGCCTACATTATCAGTCGCCCGTGGGGTAGTAGCATTTTGCATGAGTCATAGGTCCATTGGCCGAAAGCTATATTAACCTATGACTAGGTGCCGAAGTAATTGTACTAGCAAACTTTGAGCATGGCTTGCTGCCCTCTCTTCCAAGTGCGAGTTTTCATAGGTGCAACTGTTCAAGGTCTAATCTTTGGAAGTGTAAAACGTTGGTAGTATTAAAGGAAACGAAAACATAAGGGCAGTCAGAGGAAAATAAAGAGAAAAAAGAACTCGGCAATGTCAAAAAGTTAAAGGAGGTGGTGGGTAGCGTAGAGAAGAGAACTGGGAGTTTCACAAATGGGTCCCTCCATGTTTCCTTTCCCACATTCTAAGGTGGGTGAAATGACCAAAGAGGGACATATTCCCGCCAAATATCTGGTCCTTTTTACCTTAATTTAACAAACGACAAAGGGTTCTTTCCGCAAAATGACCAATCGCATCGAATTATTTCATCCCTGTTCTTTTTCAGCGCACCATCCAAATATCCAGCTCAGTTCTGTCCCATAAAAAGATTCACCTTCACGCTCATAAGCACACACTTCCTACTCACCCAATAAAAAAACAAAAGGAACAAAAAAGAGAAGGCACACATCTCTACCATTTAATGATTTTTTATTTTTTAACTTTCATTTGTCGAGTCAAAGCGGAGAGGACTAGTGTAGAAATGATGGGCTGAAACGGTGGGGTAGGGCCCACACGGTAAACTTAGGCCCACGTTTCAAGTTGGGTGGGACCAGTGTCACAGGCTTAATGTGCTCACATCACATCTTCATCTTTTGTCCCTATTTGGAAATGATGGCTTCTTTTTCTTCTGCAGCATATACCGTGCGAGTCTGTTGGTATTAACTCATTCTTGTTCATGCATGTTCTTAGACGAAGTTTCGTTATCTATCAGGGCATGAGCTCTCTCCTCCAATTCGAGGCTAGTGACTAGATAAGGTTATCCACGGCCTTTGTTATCTTCCCACTAGCTTATGGTTGCCATACATTATGTAGATGTAGATTCAACCACATGTTAACTAAGCCTAGGATTTGGTTCTAATTGAGTTTTAATCTAGGCTTTGTTTGGTATTATCATCCTTGATATGTTGTCTATCAAACTCCATTCTAATCGCACCAAACATATTCCTAGAATTTTAAGGACCGTATTTATGAAAAAGCATTCCCCCAACAAATTTCTCACGAGTTTCAATATTTTAACAGGAAGTTAGAAGTGGAATATATCTAGTATCCATACAGAGAAGATGGGTTGCTCATACATTAATGAGATTTAAATTTATTTAGTATTAATATCGCATACACAAAATTAATTGTTTCCACTTCTCATCTTTTATTTTTAGATTCTCTGTTTGGTAGGCAAGTAAAGTAGAGGTTGCAATATTTTTGTCTCATAGATAGATGGGCCAGCGGGGTCGACTGACCATCAAACAAAATTTCCTTGACAACGAAATATATCTGCTCATTCGTTCCTGTTGTACTTATTTTCTCTAATGTCGTGAACTGTATGGGCACGTGTACGGATAGGCACGCTTGCGTTGGTAAATAGTTCATGGTAGCAAAAATCGATCATCATGTTCGTGCAATCAGTACTATACTTTGGGAAAGAATTTACCAAATTTTATGGAAAATGTACATTGTATTTGATATACCCAGTGCTGAAAGTAATGTGGACAATTATTTTGTAGGGCTGGTGGCGAATGGTGATTTCGAGACAGCACCATCGAACGGCTTCCCGAGCGAGGCGATATCGGATGGGCCCACCGAGATTCCCAGCTGGAAAACCAAAGGCATAGTGGAGCTAGTGTCATCTGGGGAAAAAGTGGGCGGTGGGATGCTCCTCATCGTGCCCCGAGGCAGGCACGCCGCTAGATTGGGCAACGACGCGGAGATCAGCCAGGAACTGTCGGTAGAGAAAGGGTCCACGTACGCAGTTACTTTCAGTGCGGCCCGCACGTGTGCGCAGTTGGAGTCGTTGAACGTGTCCGTGCCACCTGCATCGCAGACGGTCGACCTCCAAACATTGTACAACGTGCAAGGGTGGGACCCGTACTCGATTTCTTTTGAGGCGGAGGACGATAGAGCGCGGTTGATTTTTAGGAACCCGGGCATGGAAGATGATCCGGAATGTGGGCCCATCATTGACGATATTGCCATCAAGAAACTTGTTGCACCCGATAAGCCCAAAGGTAAAACTAAAAACTCTCTCTTTTTTCTTTTTCTTTTTCTTTTTCAGTCACTTTTTTCCTTTCGCGATGCGTGATTTGTGTGGGTCACATCAAAACGTGGTTTCTTTTTCTTTGTTTGAAACCGAAGTGTGGAGGATTAGTCTCAAAATTGTTGTCTTGGGTTTAGGTCCATTGTTTGTCAAAGTAGGGTAACAGAAATTCAAAGCTCGTTGCCCCTATGAAACTGGCAGTAGTAAAGCTATGTTATGGCCTAGAAGGAAGATAATCTGGATTCCATTCCTGGACCCTATAATGGTGGGACCCTACCCTGGAAATTAGATTTTCTTTCTGTTTGTGAACGTGGACTTTAATGGAGTATCAAGTTAATTAAACGAACACTATCATCTTGAAAAATGTTCTGGTTTTCTTGCGCTACCAGAAAGCTGGATTGAAATTAATAAGACTGTCAACGCGGCCATTCTGTTCAAGTAGGGATCATTATTACGACAATCTCAGTCAACCTACCATCTGCAGAAATAAAGTATTAGTTGGTCTATGTCATATAATGTGGTTGTTATAAAGTTCTAATTAATATGTTAACTATGTCATACCAGTAAACTGCTTAACTGGTACTGGACAACCAAGCTCTAGATCAGATGTTAAATTTATAAGTTATAACCCCGAGAAATGTCCAACGAAAAAACACCATTGGCTATGTATTTTATACATCTTGAAGAACCTTAATGAATGCTCTGTGGACTGTGGCATAGGGAGCTGTCACAGGATGCTTGTTTTACTTTATTTTTTCCACGTTGTTGTGTTGATTGTGTTCTCTTTGCTGCTATGTTTTCTTCAGACAACGCAGTAGTTAATAGTGGCTTTGAATTTGGCCCCTGGATGTTCCCAAATGTATCTCTTGGTGTCCTGCTCCCAACCAACCTTGACGAGGAGACATCCCCATTACCGGGATGGATGGTCGAATCAAACAGGGCGGTTCGATACATTGACTCCAACCATTATGCAGTCCCAGAAGGCAAACGTGCCGTTGAGTTGGTCTCAGGCAAGGAAGGCATCATTTCTCAGATGGTCGAAACCACACCAGACAAGCTATATAGCTTGACCTTTTCTTTGGGCCATGCTAGGGACAAATGCAAGGAACCACTTGCAGTTATGGCCTTCGCCGGAGATCAGGCGCAAAATTTTCACTACACGCCTGACTCCAACTCCACCTTTCAAGTTGCTAGTGTCAACTTCACAGCCAAGGCAGAAAGGACACGTATCGCGTTCTACAGTGTGTATTACAATACAAGAACCGATGACATGAGTTCACTTTGTGGTCCTGTAGTGGACGACGTTCGGGTGTGGTTCTCAGGGTCCAGAAGAAACGAGGTTGGAGTATTGTTGGGGCTGGGACTTGCTTTTTGGGCTTTCCTTCTGCTTTTGGTTTAGGGTTGGGTTACGTAGGTAAAGGGTTAAAGTTATGCGTCCTATATGTAAGGTTTTCTGGCATGGTAATTGCTAGCAAAAGCAAAATATCCCACGTTTCTATTGTAATTTGTATGTGATCTTCCTTCCGAGTTTTGCTTTGAGAAATGAGAATCGCTTAAGTTGCATTTTCAGATTTTCTTTGTATCAAAGTAAAGTTAACCCAAAGATTTCCTAGAATCTAGTGCTTTAAAAGCATAATTAAACTAGCAGATGATCATCCTCCCCAATAAAAAGATTTGTGTCACACTTTCATGATTCTACTCCAAGCTGAAACTATCTATGTGTTTTGTTGTGCCTTCGAACGCGAGGGATCATTTGATTCTTTACAAGCAAGATCTCGAGATTTACCATTTTTTATGATGATCATGATTTGGTAGGGGATCGATGTTCTTTGAACGTCAAAGCTCGTGGGGATATTTCACATGCCAATTATCGTAATGAATCTGATTGCACGTCCAGGTCCAGGCAAATTTGATTCGGTATTGGAGAGCATGGTGAGGCTCGATTCCAATGTCCAATCACTATTTAAAGATTAATTTAAGGATTAATAAATTGTAGATTATCTAACACACCTTTTTTTTATATATTTTTTCCTTTCTTTCTTAACGAGGAGCTTCGTGTTCTTGTCGGGTTGTTGAGGATTATTCATTGAACAGAAGGATTGATTAATTAAATCAGTGATGACCGTGCAATTAATGTTGTCATCTTTTGTTGGTTGGGTAAGTCTTTACTTGTGAGATCTGAAAGTTCTTATATGTTAATGGTTTAAATCTTTTTGTATTTTCTAGTATTATTTGATTCAGAAAATATTATCATTTTATGTAGGTATACCAATGGGTATTTTATAATAAAGTATATTACTTAACTCACTCCGATTAAATAAGATTAGATTATTCTATAATCGAACTTAAATAGTAAATTTACCATTCAGCACAGATTTAGGTAAAGTTTGAATGGTATTATTAAAATGCTCATTACTCGAATTCGATTATAAATAATAATTTTTTATTTATTAATTTGTTGTAATTAATGTAATGCTTACTAAAACTAATTAATTGTTATACATATGATTTTAAGCTTTAATTTATTTTTTATGAACTAACCTTAATAATTAATCTTATTTTTTATTAATAATATACATAAAAATTAATTTAAAATTTAATTTAATCGAGTATTTGATAAGTAAGATATTTAATGAGAAATGCATATAATATTCAAATATCAATTTGGATAAAAATTCAAAAGTTTAATTAGATACCTGTAAAGTTCAATTACCTTTTTAAATAATAAGATTTAAATTAAATTACTCAAAAAATAACACAAACCTTATTCATTGACATTCCTAATTCAAAATTAAGTTGCAAAAGGATTGAGCTTACAAGAAATATTATTGTTAGGAAAACAGGGTCATCTCGCGTCCAAAGAAACTTATTTTTAGGTGACATTTGGTACTTTATAATATAATGTGATTGTAAGAAAAATAATATTACAGCATTTAGTATACAAATAAAATAATGATTAAAATACACAAAAAAAAACATTATAGTATTTGATTTACAAGTATTTTGTTGAGAATGTAATGTTAATTTTTAAAATTATCTTTATTTATTAAAATAAAAATTTAATACATTTGTATTTTTTATTATTAATTTTTATATAATATCATATCTTAAATATATTTTTAATGCCATATATTTTATTTTTATTATTATTATAATATTATATGTTTTATTTTCATTTCTTTAATATAATTTTTATATTATATATTTATTTTAATTTTTTTACCTATATTATATAATTTTAATTTCATATATTTTTATTTTACTTTAATTTTTATATTATATATTTTTATTTTTATTTTAATTATAACATTACCAAATATTTTTAATAAAATAATTAAGTTGAAGGGTAAAAATATTTTTAATAATATTATAAAACGCAATATAATACGATTGTATTAGTTTTCAACTGCAATTACATTAAAGCCGATTGTAATCACATTACATCTCTTGGCTTTAATGTGATTACATTATAATCTTATATTACAGTAGTATGTTGTAAAATAAATATTATAATATAATTTAATTAGACACATTATAAAAAATATGCTCTCACTTTTTTTGTACTAAATGTTATCTTAGTGTAATGAAAATCTTAGATAATATAAATGGAAAAAAAGAAAAAAAAACTTAAAAGAAGAAAATCTAAAAAAATTTTGCATTGTTACTTGTATGTAGTATTTCTAGCATGGAACGATTTGACCAAAACACCCTTGACTTGACAAAAATGGAAATTTCCCGGTTCAGTATAAAGAGCCCTGGGAAAACCAGAGAGAGCAGGAGAAAAAGAGAAAAAGAAAGGGCGGGAGGGTTTTGATTTTTGATCCGTTTAATCAAAACTTTTTCCCTTCCCCTCTCCTCTCTCTCCCCAAGATGGACAGCCACGTGGGGCCCACCACCGCCACCGCCACCGCCACCGCTGGCCCCACCCCGAACTCTCCGCCGCGTGATCTTCTTGATTTCATTCCCGTCGGATCCCCAGAGGAGGAGATTACATCGCCGCCGTCCGAAGAGGATCACGACCACGATCACGACCGCGACCATTACCATTACCACGAGCACGGTCAAGATCAGGATCAGAATCAGAGTCACGACAACTCGTCGGCGACTGGTGTCCTTACTGAGGATCTTAAAAACAAGATCATTAAGCAGGCAAGGGGCACAAAATCTTTCTCTCTCGCGTTGTTGGAATTAAAACCCTAGAATATGCCCTGCCTCTTTTATTTTTATATTTTCCCTTTTTTCGTTTTTATTTTCTTTTAGATGAACTTTGCTACTACGTTGGCTTCCATCTCATTTCTCATATTTTCGATTTGTACTTTGTAGGTGGAATACTACTTTAGCGATGTAAATTTGCCGACGGATAAGTATATGATGAGTTTGATTAAGAAAAACAAAGACGGTTTTGGTAAGTGCATAAACTTCTCGCTTGGTTTGATTTTTTTTTTTCATTTCTTTAAGTTGTAGCACTAAGAATTTAACATGCTTATTCCATCTGCACTATGTGTTGGAGGCTGATTTCGCTTTGAGAATATAATAAAATCTGTATTTTAACATTTTAGTTGAACTAAAATGTTTTGATTTGTAGCGTCACTGTATATAGTATTTCAGAATGTGAACTGGGATTCAGTTTGTTAGTAATTTATGGGATGAACGTATGATGTATAAGAATTAGTTTGGAAGGATGAGTTGGAGAAATAACAACTATTCATAGGTATGTCAAATTGACAAATTATTTAAGATTAATTAATAATTATGGTTGTGGTTTTGTGTAAAAAACTGAAACATCAGTTTTCCTCAAGCAATTAAAAGGGCTAGTTGATCATATATTTCCTGTACAAGTGACATGGGAACGGCTTAATTACCGTGTCCAAATTTCTCGCTTTTACTTATCTTGACAGTATTTTTGTTTGTTCAATTGGAAGAAAACTGCAGTGTCTTCTCTTTGCCTTATATTTTTCTCTCGTGTTTTCTCTTTCATTTTTTTGTGAGGAATTCAGTATATAATATATTGCACTTTTGAAATTTTTGTAGAAGGAAGCTAAACTGATGAGCACAGTATTAGATTAGGCTGGAACCGATCACAAGCATGCTTCTATAAAACCATCTTCCTTGTTATGTGACATATGAAGAAGAGATTGTTGATATCCTTGCTGTCCTTTTCTTCAAAAGCTATAGATTTCTAAGCTTTCAATGTGTGCTCTTTTGTTATGCTTGTCTAGGAAGAGCCGAAACCTTATAAATTGATTAATTAATCTGAAAATATATCTAACTGGTACAGAAAATATCTTTATACTTTCTTTAAAAGAAAAGATCCCATCTGGAACTCTTTTTTATTTAACAAGCAATAAATCTAGAGAGATTCTCTTGAATAGAGATGATGAAGGTGATGAAGTACAGCAGGTACTTATGACAGGTCTCAGCCTCAATGTTTTCCTGGTGTGGCCAATTTGTGCTGTGCCGAACTTCTGAGGTTGGTTTGACCAAATGAATGGACAACTTACTGCTCTCTGATTCATTCTCTATTCTTATAACTCCAATTTGACATCTCTCAATAAGTGATAGTTACGAAAATTGTCAATAGACCAACTATTTTGAGCTTAAACCCCTGTTTTCTGTTCTTTTGTATTTGATTCTGGTAATAAGTTTAAAAAATGAGATTTTTTTGTCAATTCCTTGTTAGTGTTGCAAAATGGATATACACAGTATTCACTTCATTAATGTGTGTCTCATTTTCTCATTCCACCTTGCTACTTTACTTGGAAAGTGAAGTGAAATATTTTATTTGTTTTTAATGAAGATCCTTTTTTGTTGTAAGTTAATATATAAATTTGCCAACGATAGTTGCATCCACTTGGAAGTGATTGTGTCTGCTTTCAACATTGTCCTGCCTGTGCATATGTACTCTGTTTATGAATGTTTGTTTTATGGATAATTCCAGTGATCAGTCGAAAATTATGTAAGTTCGAGAATAGGGTAACCCCCTTCATTTTCTAGCATTATTGTATGACTACTGTTATTATTTGAGGCCTTGTTCACTTGATTATTAATAGAGGGTTAATTGCCTTCATTTTTCAAATAGAATATCTATTTTTATTACCTTGATATCTTGTTATTAACAAATATAAGGTTTTTATTTTTTCTTGCAGTTCCTATTTCAGTTATTGCTTCTTTTAGGAAAATGAAAAAACTCACCAGAAATTATCCATCAATAATTACTGCACTCAAAGAGTCTTCCCTACTTGTATGTTTCTAGACTCTCACTCCTTATACAGATTGCTTTTTTTTCTTATGGATATAATGCTGAAATCTCAATTCCAAGAAACTTAGAAGGTTCTGTTTCTTTCTGGCATGTAATTTCTAGTTTTATCAAAACCTCTCAGGTTGTGAGTTCTGATGAGAAGAAGGTGAAGCGCAAAAATCCTCTGCCATTCATTGAGGTCAGGGATCCAAAGGTATTTATTTTATGGAACTTGATGGCTTCACTCTTATTTTCATTTGTTTAATTTTGTGGCATCTAATTTGTGGATCCTAGTTATTCACTGTTTTGGTAGAAAATCTTCCAGAGGATCATTCAGTGGAAAACATTAGGAGGATATTTGGTGAAGTTGGACGGTAAGCTTTTTATTTTTTTTAAAATAATGGTCATTCTTTCATCTTGCTGTTGCCTATGAGGTTTATACTTCTCTCATTTAGATGATTGTAGATTTCTTTCTGAAATTTCAGCATAAAGAACATATCCATTTATGATCCTCTTGCTGTGGAAGAATCAAAGAAAAAGGGTAGGGCAGATATTTTGATCAGTAGTAAGGTAAGAAAACTGGTTTTAACTTTGCAGATACTATGTTGTGAATTCATTTGCAGCCCTTTTCCCTTCTTTTTATCTGCTCAATTCTTTGTTATAATAACCTCATCAGCAGTCGTATTGAGATGACATTCTTTCTTGGATATTGAATAAAGCGTTGAAGTAAATAACTAATGAACAGCATTTTGTGTTATTTGTGGTTCGTTGGTTATAAATCAGTGGCATATTAGTTTGCATTTTTATTATGGAACTTGATCAAGTTTTATTGGTAAAATTTATGATATTTAACTTCTGTTTCTTTGAGTTTTGTGTAGATTGTGAGCAGGACATGACTTTCTTTACAATAGCTATGTACTGAAAATTTCTACCTATATTCCTTTTGTGTGAAAACCCCTTGAGTTTGTAACATAAGTGTTGTTAATGCTTTTAAGGAGCCTTTCTGAAATGGATTAGACAAAAAGATTCTTAATTCTAGTTAAAAGTTTAGACAGGAGGGAATTATGAGAATATGTATGGTTTATGGTCAAAATCAAATTTATAGGAGTTTAGGTGGGCTATAACTGGTTGACTGGGCAAACTGTAAGCTTAATGATTATTTTTCTGGTGTGCACTTTTAGACTTTTAGGCTTAGGCTAAGCTGCCCCTGAACAATACTTGGTAAAAGATGTGTAAACTACAAGTATAAAACCCTGTTGAGTATATTTGGGTTTATGTGATTTTTGAAGTTTGTTTTGATGCAGAATAGTTATCTTGCTTGTTCACTGGTTGTAAAATTACTGTCTTTACATGTTTTTAACCTGGTTTATGATCTGCTTAATTTCCTGGTTTTGGGATCTAGATACATGCTCTGGTGGAGTATGAGACTGTCGAGGCTGCTGAAAAAGCTGTAAGTGTCAAGGAAGTCTTCAATCTACTGTAACTGATATCATAATTAATCGATTAATTGATTTTGAGCACTTCTCTGGTTATTGGATAGGTGGCTACTTTGAATGATGAACAGGACTGGAGAAATGGCATGCGGGTTAAGCTTCTTAAGCGAGTGGTATTACTTCTTGCTTACTTAACTTCTCTAACTTAGGAATAAACTCGTATAATGTTAGTTCCCCTGTTACAGAGCAAGTATGGACAGCGAAGACAAGCTTGGAGGGGATCTGATCCTGAAAAGAACAGCACTGGTCGAGCATCTGATCAAACAGGAGATGAAGAGAATAATACATCAAGCGAGCATCATGAAGATATACCTGATGAGGAGGTAGGCTCTACGTTCTTTTATGGTAGTGTAAGTGTATCAAATTGCTCAACTGTTTTTGTTACATAGATTATTGATCATAGATACAGTCATGGAACTTAAAGAAAGAAAAGAGTAATGATAACAAGAGCAACAAATATTAGATAAGAAGGAAGAGGTTGTTTATCTTTTAAAT
Source organism: Theobroma cacao (assembly GCF_053813885.1). Classification (NCBI taxonomy): domain Eukaryota; kingdom Viridiplantae; phylum Streptophyta; class Magnoliopsida; order Malvales; family Malvaceae; genus Theobroma; species Theobroma cacao. Next base: position 27,650,754 of record NC_142644.1, read on the forward strand.
TATTTCTTCGCTGCTGCATTTGAGGATGGGGAGCATTTATCCAAGGATAAGAATGGACATCGATTTAGAAATAGAGGACGTGCAAGGAGACAGAAACATCGTGGTACCAATGGACTAGGTATTGAAATAATCACAGCTCATGCTTTTGCAATATGTTGCTTCTTTCCCTATTTGACTAGAATTCATTATGTATCGTAGGCCATGGATCTACATCTGCTCATGCCATTGAACCATCAAAGCCACCCCCTGGCCCAAGAATGCCTGATGGAACCAGGGGATTCACAATGGGACGTGGACGACCTCTTGATTCTAAGCAGAGCTAAGTTAATTTGTGTCTGCGTTTGGTGTAATCTTGCATTTTGTGCTGTTTATTGTGCTTTGTACAGATGTGGGAGTTGGAAGCGGGTTTTCCAACTTGCTTTTAAGTTTGAAGGGCGAAGTGTAAAATCCAATGGATATGGTGTTAGTTTTATCTTTTGAAACTGGCATTACAACGAGATGTAATACGCGGCCTAATGGCTTGCGTTTTGGGTTATGTTTATACAAATTCTATTGGGTAGTTGAAATGTTTCTTCTGACAATTTTTTACTTGTCTCACACGTTAACTCTTGCCTTCTCCTGAAAGCTTTTTGGTTCTCAAAATGCCTAGGGATTCTAGTGCCAAAATTTGAAACCTCTTTAACGTTGAATTTTGGGGTGGGGATGACTGTTTCATTTTATACAATGAGAACAAAAGCTTTATCTGTTGCTGTGTAATTTAAAATTAAGTGAGTCCCAATATATATATATATATATACACGTAAACAAAAAATCATTCAACAAAAAGACTAGGAAAGGGAACTCAATTCAACATTATTCATACATCTTTTGGTTGCTTCATGCCTCTATGAGGAACTGTTTGTAAACCTTATGCCTAATTTTTTTTATTTAATAAATTATCTTCTCTTTTTTTGGTCCCAAAGGACAATATTAATTTATTTATAAAATTATGCAATATTTCTTTGGTTATTTCAAATTCAAAATTTTTCTTAATTCATTAATTACCAAAACTTTTAACCTTTTGAATATTTCAAAATGTTTCTAATTACAAAATTTGGGCTTGGTTGTGTCCTTTTTGGGTCAAATCTATCATATATTATCAAACGATATCCAATATTAATCCAGGCCACTTGAAATCCACAGATTTTTTAATGCCCCCTTCACGCTCTCAATGGGCGCGTCCCTTACGAAACCCAGACGGCCTTCCAAATCTCAACGTTTCTTCCGACTTCCGATATTTTCAAAGTTTCCTTTTTTTTTTTTTTTATTTGGTTTTGTTTTGGAACAAAAACAGCCCCCGGCTTTCCTCGCAACAACCATTTTCAGTTCGTCACTCGAAATCTCGAAATTATCGTTGTGGAATGGCCCCCGATATCTCCATCAAATGAATTTTTGATCTTATGTGTTGTTTTTGTTCTAAACAGTCATGCGATTCCATTCCTTGTCTCTGAATCTACAGTATTTCTCTTCTTCGGGACTCCTTCCATCCCCAAAACGACACAGCTTTGTCCCCGTTTTATCTCGCCTCGGGTTCCTGTCCTCTTCTCGGCTTCGCGGTGCTGCTGCTTCCAGTTTCTACTCGCCTCTCAAGTTACAGTTAAAACGATCAGAAAATGTACGGAAGCGAAGGAGACGATCTCGACACGACGTCGTTCAAGTTAACGCTACCGATGATGTAAGTAACAACATTGTTGTTCTTTGTCTAATTTTAATAATTTCCAATATGGTTTCTGAAATGCATTTTGTTGTTTTTTTTTGAAGGACTCGGCGGGAATTTCTTCGTTTGATGACTGGGTGGTTGACGATTCGGTGGCAGCGTATATGTTTTCTTCATCAAGTGATGGGGAAGATAGCGATGGGGAAATTTTATTAAACCCTTTGACTGAGGTGGATTTGCCACCTGTGAGAGTCTCGACTGATGATGCCATAACCATGACTACCCATCGGCTTGCTTTGATTGGAAGAGGCCAAAGAAGACACAGGCAAGTTTGCTGCTCTATTAGTAATTTGCCGACTCACGGGGCTTCCAATAGTTGTATTTGGTTGAATGAAAATTAATTAATTATTGGCAGTCTTCATGAAATCATCTTCTTTTCAAGGCTTTTGTTGATATATTGCTCAAAACAATCGCAGGATATATCTTGGGCTGTTAATCAACTTGGCTCTTGTAATCTTCCTGACAATGGTTCTTTTATTTGTGGATTGGTGCGGATGGAAAATTGTCAGGCTACCCTTGGCCCCATTCTACTTGACCTCCCCATTTTTCATATCTTTGATTTTGGCGGCATGTGCAGGTTATGTTTGTGTCCCGTTGCTTAAAGGTCTTAAGTTCCTCCAAATAATTAGGAAAGAAGGACCTGCTAGACATTCCAGAAAGAAGAGAACCCCAACGATGGGTGGACTGTTTTTTATTCCAGCTGGTATATCTGTTGCGAAATTCGTAACTGGTTTTTCTTCTATTGAAGTTTCTGCTGCCACAGCGGCAACCTTAGCATTTGCTGCAATTGGGCTACTTGATGACGTCTTAAGTTTCATCAAGCAACAAAACAGTGGCTTATCTCCGTGGTTAAGACTATTTTTGGAGGTAGCTCTTTCTTTAATTGTATATGCTTTGTCCTTGTCATTTTAGGAGCTCACTGTTGCCCCAGTTATTGGACTAATTTGAACTATTTGTCATTACAGGCAACTGTAGGTATTTGGTTTTCATTTTGGTTGGATGCTGCAAGTTTATCCTCACCCTATGGCATGTATATCTTCTTGTAACTAATCTGATCAACATTTATATGATGGTAACTCACATATCTATTCTTATGCCGTAAAAATCATGACAAAATACCAACTTTCCTTAACTTTCCATTTGAAAAATTTAGGCTTTTCCGATATTATTGAAGTTCTTTGACAGAAAAGCATGTTAGATAATCCATTCTTTTTTATATCTTAGATAATAAGCTTTTTTCTTTCTTATTGTACTCCAGACAATTTTGAAAACGCAGATAACACTTTGAAGAAGAATATCATTATAGGAACTATTTGGGAGAATTGTAGCACTTGGGTTAATGAATATCGATGTGAGTATGTTAGTGAGGGAAGCTGGAACTTAATGAAAAGAGGAAATACTAGCTACTTAAATAGAATAAATTGGCAACGTCAGTTCACTCGTCCTTTATTGACTTCCTATTTGACACTGGAACACAGTTTTTAAATATATGGATACCCATCTTTCTTGTCAATCAACCCCTTGGTCTTTAATGAATGCTTGCCTGATTAATAAAACTGCCACTTGGTCTTTCACATTTCTTCTCCCATTGCTTCAATTCCCACTTTTGTCTACCGTTTAAAGATTATACTGGTTGTTATTATCTTTTTTGCCCAAATGATAATTTTGGTTTTCACTCAGATCGTTTTATAACATTTTCATGCAGGAAAATGTTGGTTCCTCTACCTCCACCAATGGGCATCATTTACTTGGGAAAATATTACCTATTGTTGACTTCATTTTGTTTTGTTTCCATGGGAAATGGGGTTAACTTAACAGATGGTCTTGATGGTCTGGCTGGAGGAACTGCTGCATTAGCTTTCATTGGAATGTCAATTGCAGTGCTTCCAGTATGCCCTGGTTCGTATATATTTCTTTTGAACAAGCAATATAATTAGTTGGAGGAAAGGTGGGAAGTTTTCTCTATTCTCTGGAATGTCACATAGCTTTGTAGATCCCACATGCATTTTTGTTGTGTGTTTCCTTTTATATTTGATTCGGGAAAGTAGTTGTTTGATTTGTAGAAAATGCCAAAAATATGTGGGACAGTGAAATGTTGGTCAGATTTCGAGTTCTTTATCTTTGACAGGAAGATGCTGTTATTTTGGGAAACTATTTGTTGTCACTCCTTGTATTCTTACGTAAGTTTTTTATCTGCATAAATCCATTAATTCTCTAACTTATTTGTGTTTGAAGACCAATATTTAAGTATTTTTCTTCAAAACTTCAGATTTAATCCCCTTAAATGAGAAGACAATTTATATGATTGCACTTTCCAGTTACATCATCTGGATGACATGTGGAAGACAGTATTTTAAAGCTTACTGTTGGAAATTTTTTGCAGTTTTTTCACCTCTTCGATTGCTTTTCCATCTTATCATAACATTAAAATGTTATTCTTGCAATGGCCAGTTAATCCATCTTAGTGAAACACTAAAATATGATTATAATGTTGAAAGTTGTGATTGTGAATCTTCTTTGATGCTATTTTAAGTATGACAATGCTGTCATTTGCTGCATTCTTTTTCAACACTAAACGAGTTAATGTAAATTTTCTATCCCAATTAGAACTTGCTATATTTGGAGCATCAATGGCGGGGGCCTGTGTTGGTTTTCTTTTGCACAACCGGTATAAAGCATCTGTTTTTATGGGTGATACTGGATCCTTGGCCCTTGGTGGTGCATTAGCTGCAATGGCTGCTTGTACCGGAATGTTCTTTCCCTTATTCATTTCATCAGGTTTCTTTGTTTTGGAAGCATCATCGGTTATTTTGCAGGTATGCTATGTCAGTTATATGTCTTATTCTCCTGCAATTTTGGTGGAAAACTACCAAATGCAAATGTATCAACGTTTTCATCATGATGTGTTACGTTCAGTCACTTCTTGTAATAATCAATCAATGATGAGTATTTCTTCCATCTACGTTTTATTAAGTTGGCCTCAGTTACCCTCTTAACATTTACCTAATGGTTGCCCATGCTTTTGTTTTCCTTTGATTCTGAGTCATAAATAAGATATTTACATAAAGTAGTTTGGGTTTATCTGATCATCTTTCCAAGTTTGCATATGATAAAAGTGTTCTTTAGACTGCATGTCATTTTCTCTGGCATTATAACTGACACTGTATATTTGTTAGGTGTTATACTTCAAGACAACAAAGCACTTGCGAGGAAGTGGGCGCCGCCTGTTTAGAATGGCACCTTTTCATCATCATCTGGAATTATTGGGGCTCAAAGAACCAATGATTGTTGCTGTTGCATACATTGTATCCTGTGTGTTGGCCTTATTAGCTGGTTATATAGGACTTATATCGGCATAACATCTGCAATCATTTTTACTCACCCCCAATTTATTTCCTTAGTTAAAGTCATAAAATATTCATTTCCTCTTCTTTCTGAATCTATTATTTAAAATTTTCACCCTTCACACATTTAGCCTTTACAAAATTGGAAGAGAAAATGTACCCACATACAACTTCTGTATGCATTTTTTGACCTGGAGAACTGATTGTAACATGAGCCTATAAAACAAAACACAGCAGTTTATTTACCTTGGATGAATGAGAGTTATACTTTCAGAAGTTCTTTGGTTGTACTTGAGGTCATCCTCTAATTAAATGCAAGATAAGATATAGCATAGATGTCTTTGCATTTTCCTTATCATTCTCAAAACTCTTGCTTGGATCAGCACTACTCATGGGGAGGTTTTTGTTATATTTCCTTTTGTAGATTGTATAATATCACTCAAGCTCATTACAGAGAAATGTTAATGTGCCTACTTATGGGCCCTAACAATGGCAGGAGAATCCTGAATACCACCATCTACATCATGACAACTCCTATCATGCTTAAATTAGATATTGAATGTAATTTTTTTAATATGTCCTTTTAGGTAAATTTGTATATTATGTCATTTATTTCATATGAGATATTAATTCTTTGAAGCACTAAACATCATTGATCTTTATATGCATATGCTCTAGATTATTATCCTTGTAAATATGGAATATCAGCCTTGAAATATTTTTTAGCCCAGAAAAAAAAACCTTTAGAATTTTCCTAAGGACAGAAGGAAAAGAATAAATAAATGAGACCCATCAACAAATTGTTATACTGAAGGTAATTTCTGAAAAGCTATTCTGAGGCAGCTTCAACAGTTTAACACAAATCAAAGGGACCAATCAGTAAATTCAACATTGTTCCACCTTCATTCTAAAACCCTAATCCACCTTTTGTGTAATAGGTAATTAACCTAACCTAATTTTGAGCTCCCTTTTCTTTAGGGTTCACCGCGGATTGTTACTGCAAATAGAAAGTAGAGAAAGAGCCTTCCGAAACACTAGCTCTCTCATACTCTTCGTCTATCAGCCATGCTGAGCTATCCTTCCTAATCCATCCCAAATTTCACTTCTTTCTGCAACGTCTTATTTTTCCAGAGCTTAAATAATCATGCTTATTTCTACCTCTATGTAATTTTGATTCAATGCTTCAAAAGCTGGCTTATAATTGTTAATTATGTGTTGTAATTGATTGGATAAATTCTGGTGATGTGTGGGAAAAATGTATTGAATCTAAAGTTGGTTGATTTGTGAGGTGGGTTCTTACAGTCTAGGAGAAAAACTAGGGAACCCAAGGAAGAAAATTTGACACTTGGACCTGCTGTCAGAGAGGGAGAACATGTTTTCGGTGTCGCCCACATTTTTGCATCATTTAATGACACTTTCATTGTAAGTATACCAAATAGCAATTTGGGTTCTTTCAGTAGTTTCTGAATCCATGTCTTAATCGAATTGTCGTTTTGTTTGAAATGCAGCATGTGACTGATCTGTCTGGAAGAGAAACCATGGTTCGTATAACTGGTAAGAATTCCCTCCCTTTTGAGGTTTAATTAATGTAGTCTCATTAAATCTGCCATTGGAATGTAGTATAAGGTATCCACATCGTTTACACTTTGTTAAAACAGGTGGAATGAAAGTGAAAGCTGATAGAGACGAGTCATCACCATATGCTGCCATGCTTGCTGCGCAGGATGTTTCTCAAAGATGCAAGGTTATTATCTTTTTCTGACTTTCATCTGTAACTCAATATTGGCATGTTGCTCCTAGTTTACTATTGCTTCTTTCATATATATATATATATATTTATGTAACTGATGTGAAAAACCATGACTGTCAAACTATTTTCCTTTTATCTTCTTTTGTTTTAATTCTGGCTTAAATCACCTTAACTTAACATACTGTTGTCAAAGTTGTTCATTATTTCCTTGTTTTTTGCTGTTGCAAAATACATTCTTAATTTTGTTGTTTTGAACCAGGAACTAGGCATTACTGCTCTTCATATTAAGCTCCGAGCTACCGGTGGTAACAAGACTAAAACACCTGGTCCAGGTGCCCAGTCTGCTCTTCGTGCACTTGCTCGTTGTGGGATGAAAATTGGTCGTATTGGTAAGCTTCATATTAATTTTTGCAAAGCCTTATTGGCTCATCATACAGACTTCTGTACGGTTTTCCTACCTGTATCCCTTTGTGTCCTTTGAACTATTTCAAATAAACTCTTTTCAAATCGAAATACAACAAATAAAAACAGTGTCATAGTTGTTAGTTCTGTATGGCTTATCCGATGCTTGTTTCAAAGCAATTGATTAATACCAAAAACCATTTGTTGATAAATATTGCTTTTTTTAGCAGATTACAGTTTGAATCTGCATTCTGCCATGGATTCACCAAGTTGTCTCGTACCCATTTTTAAGTGGGCATCAGTAGAGTTGCTTTCAGGATACGGTTTAATTTACTCATTAAAATCACGTGGCCCCTTTTTTATGCTCAGCTGCTTAGGTCTACCGTTGATTTTCATTTTCATTACTTTCAACTGCTTACCTGTGCACTTCCTCATTGTTTTCCATTTCCATAGCCCTCTGCTCGGCTCCTTTTGGGGAATTCATTTAATCCATACATGCTCCTAATTTGTCATGAAATAAGCTAATATATCTCAAGGTACATGATGTTTTCACTGTTCTAATGTGTCAAACGGTATTGACATTTCAAGAATCCTTGTCTATTTTTTGATCCATTTCAAGGTTTTAACACCCCTATCTTCCTTCATTTGGTAAAGCTTTCTTCATGAGTGCTGTAAGCGGTGTAATATTTGGTATCTCTACATTTTATTTTACAGAGGATGCTACACCCATTCCAACAGACGGTACTCGCAGAAAGGGAGGTAGAAGAGGACGAAGGCTGTAAGCTTTTGCAGATTTGATTCAATGGGTTATGAGTGGGGTAATTATTCCTAAAAACTCTAGCTCAATCTGCTTGACAGTTTCGAAACTGATTGGTAGTCTTTTTTGTTTGAAGATAAACCTATATCATGAATTACTTGTAAAGACAAGTCATTGAGACTACCTGCAATCTACTGAAATTTGTAGATGAAAACATTTTGTTTTACATTCCATTCCACGTCTGTGAAAACTGCAGCTGTCTTGCTTTTCAATGACAATGATTATAGGGCCATGCATTTGCCATAATCTTTACATCTCTGAACGTTCTTGCCATCAGCAATTAAGTGCCAGGCTCTGGACCAATCACTAAAATGTCGAGTAAAAATGGCTCTTCCTGCCGGTTTAGGGGAAGCTATCTCCATGGGTTTTCCTCGTTTTTACCCCAAAAATTGCATTTGCCAGACGCAATGGGGGACCTTTGCTATTCAAAATTATAAACTTTGATTCTAAATGTGTTGTATAACTTGTAAGAGTCGTGTGGGCTTTGCTTGATATCTCAACTTTTAAGTAAAATCGTTTGGTGTTTCGAATAACAAATATTTTTTACCCAATGCAAATCCTTCCTTTGTAACCAATGCAGCTATCAGTCTATCACAACCATCTTTTTACCATTGAACAAACTCAATCAAATTAAAATGAAATCAACAAGAAAAACAACGACGAATCTCTGGAAAATAACACAAACAACAATTTCATGACTCAACAGCTTGTTTCAATCGAAAACCTCTTGTAAAGTTAAAGAAGCAATAAGCTACAAAATCATCTTTATCGAGTTTTTCCTCCTCTTGCAGCAAAGAAGAAAAAGAAACCATTAACAATCCCATTTTTATTATAAATTTTCTTTTAGAAGCACCCACAGCTTGAAAACTTGAAAAAAAAAAAAATGACGATTATTTGAATTATCTGGGGCTAGAGACATGATTTGGATGAGAAGGAGAGGGAGTTCCAAGGATGAATGAGGGAATTTGAGTGTGTTGGCGATCAGTTGATGGAGAAACAGAGAAAGGAAATGGGCAACTAGATTTGCTTATTAACATGGGAGTTTGGGGAGGAAAGAATAATTTTTGGAGAAGGAGAAGGGAGGTCGAAAGACGAGAGACGGAATACATGTGAGAGAAAGAGAGGAGACTCCGTATTGAATTTTTACCTTCCACTTTTATATTTTTTTACCTTTTAAACGAGAAAAAAAGTAGAATTTTTTTTTCAAAAAAATATTTACATGCTTCCCAAAATGGAAATCTTACGTTGAGCTACGTAAATGCAGAGTGTTATAACCCTTTTCCCTACTTGCTGGAGTAGGAAACGGCATGGCAGTAGGTTGAGCTGCATTTTTATCTAATGTTCCCGAAGGGACATCGGTTGACCCATAGTAATGGGGCACTTATAGGCTGAGCTATATAGCCATATATAGGTTAGATGGAGAAACGGAGAATGAAATACAATAATATTCGGAGAAGGAGAAGGAGGTCGAAAGGGGCTAGACGAAATTGGGTTTCACCGGCGGCTGTCGACGGAGATAATATATCGTCGATGTTTGTGAACACACGCGGGAGATGAGTTAATTTGACAAATGAGAGACAAAGAGTATTAAGCATAGAGTCTTTATTTTTTTCGAAATATTTAAACTCATTTATTTAAAAGAATTTATATTTTACTGATTTTAAACATGAAAAAAATGTTTGAAAAACTTTATCATAAAATATTTTCATGGTTTTGGAATGGAGTCTAATCCTACGCTGAGCTTTTACATAAACCTTACCTATCCCCTTGCCTGCTGGTGTATGAGATAGCATAGCAATAGATTGAGCCATATAGCTATATAAAAAAATGGGGCAGTTTGGGTAGTCGAGTGTATCACACGTTGGGTTTATGTAATTTAAGGATTTATTTAGTAACCGAAAAATAATTTTATAGAAAAAAAAAATTTATTTGTAAAATATTTTACAGAAAAATTTAATGTTTTTAGTTGTTTGAATAAACTGTTGAAAATATTTTTTGTTATTTGAATCATTTTATGAAAAGTATTTTTCATCATAGTAGACCTATTTAAGTGTTAAAATAATAAATAAGAGTTTATTGCAAAACAATATTGCTATTTAATTTTCACTAATTTTAGATCAAAATTAAGAATAAAAATGAAAATTGATAAAATCAATAATGATATTTTCTAAACTATTTAACCACATATTTGTAATGAAAATAAATTTTAATTTTTAAAACAAATTCTATCTAATCACTTTTTTATCATAATTATAAAAATATAAATATTCATAAATTGTGTAAGATATTCAAAACTTATATTTATAAATATGTATTAATTAAAGATAATAATTGAAATATTTTTTATTATAATTATTAGTAAGATTTTCTCTATTTATAAATAAAAAATTTAATTGTATTAAATGGCTTCATTAAAATAATATTTTTTAATTTTAATAGTATTGTATAATTTAAATATTAATATATTAAATTAATTATTTTATAGTTAGATATAAATATTTTTATTTTTTAATATTTTAAATTAAATATTAATATTCATTAAACTTATACTTATAAACTTAATATAAAAGTGTTTTTATTATTTTTAAAAAAATATCTTACGCCTTTCAAGGGCGTAAGACATTTCCGTAATTAATCTTGTTGACTAGTAAAATGTTTTACATTTAGAATTAATTTTTCATCTGCCAAATAAATATAAGTCTTGAAAACGTTTTTGAAAAAATATTTTACTGTAAAACAAACGGATCCTAAGTAAGACTAGATTTTTCATTTATCCAATAAAATGATTTCACATTCCCAATGATGTTGTTTTAATCTCAAGTCATCACTCATTAATCTTAGATAAAGATTTAACCAAACAATTTCAAAAATATTAAAAAAAATACATATTGAGTCAAAGATTTTTTAAGCATCCCTCGTTTTGGACATTGATTTTTCATTGAAGGGGTAACAATTCAATCCAGTGGTTGATTTACATTATGATTTTATACTGTCATTTTACTTGCCCATCTTACATCACAACTCAAATTCAAGATCTCAAAAGTTCTTCTTAAAAGAATAACATACCCCAATATTTAAAATATATTTATTTCTTAACTAGTTTACATGATTATTTTAAAGGGCAAAAACTCAATGAAAAGAATAGTAAAGCTTAAATTGCAAGCTTAATCAAGTTTTATGTGTAATTGTCACATATTTTATATCATTAAAAAATGAGATAGATTTTGAGTTTATAAATAAGATTTTTTTTCACTTAATAGATAATTTTCTTTTGTATTGATATCAAAACTTATTTAATTTTTCACAAACATGAGACTTTTCATGGGAAATATTAAAATTAAAATAAATCCGAGTTTAAATAAATATGATTAATAAACATATCTTTCATATTAAAAATCTGTAACCTTGCCTAACGGGGATGCCGAAGCCTCTTATTCGAAGCTCTTGCAAAGATGGTGCCTGGCGCTATGTGTCCCACACCTAACCCATCATTTTTAAGATTAAGACCACAACTTGGAAGTTAGGCTATTCCCTCGCTGCCCTAGCTAATTCATCAGGTCCTGCCTAAAGGTAAGTGTGGAAATATTAGTAGCTGATACGTATATGATTAAAAAGGCAAAACTCCAACTTGCGCTTTTTAGTAGCTCATCGAAAATTTCATGCATAAGTTTGGCACAAGTAAAAAAACCAGAACCTTCAACTTTCAGATGAGAACATGGAAAAGCCGATTTTCTATTTTCTTCTTTCAGGAAAAGGGGAAAAAAAAAGAAACCCTTCTATTTTGTCTTAATCGAAATACGCTGACTATGCCACTTCACCTCATACCTTTTTCCAGCTGGACCGCTGTTCCCCTTCATCCGCCGTCCTATTTATCCACCCCACAAACCTCCCTATCCTCTTCTCCTCCCCCGTAGGTGCTTCCCTTGTTCTCTCTTCCTCCCCGCCTCCGCTGGTCCAGTCTCTCCGTACAAAGTAAAGTAAAATGTGTAAAACCGCATTTTACATGAAGCTCGTTGGGTTGTGCTTCAGTCACCAGACACTCTTTAATTGAAAATTCAAACCCATAAACCTCTCTCTTTCTCCTTTGACTACCACTTCCCTTCTTCACCCTCTATTTAAACCCTTCTTGCTCCATCAATTTCCTCTCAAACAGAAACTTTAAAAAGAAAAAGAAAAATGACTTCTTTTCTATCCTTTCTTTCTTCTTTAACTCCATATTTGGTCACCTTTTTCGTTCTTGTACTTTTTTTGGAACAGATCTCTTACTTGCGAAAGAAACGAAATGCCCCTGGTCCAAACATCGTCCTTCCCTTCTTGGGCAACGCAATCTCATTGATCAGAAAGCCGACAAGATTCTGGGAGCTTCAAGCTGAGTTGGCAGCTTCCGTTGGATTTTCCGTTAATTATGTCGTCGGCAGATTCATCGTCTTTATCCGAAGCACTGAACTCTCTCACCTTATCTTCGCCAACGTCCGACCCGATGCTTTTTTACTTGTAGGACATCCTTTTGGTAAAAAACTCTTTGGCGAACATAACTTGATCTATATGTTCGGACAGGATCACAAAGATCTCCGCCGTCAGATCGCTCCTAACTTCACTCCCAGAGCACTGTCAACCTACACCACGTTGCAGCAGATCATCATTCTCAAACACTTAAAATTATGGGAGCGTCTTTCCTCGGAATCGCCGGTGGAGCCGATTTCTCTCCGCCTTTTAGCTCGCGAGATGAATCTAGAAACCTCTCAAACCGTTTTCGTTGGCAGGTATTTGTCTCGTGAATCTCGTGAGAAATTCAGGGACGATTATAATCTTTTCAACACTGGTTTAATGAAGCTCCCGTTTGATCTCCCCGGTTTCGCGTTCCGAAACGCCAGGCTGGCAGTTGAGCGATTGGTCAAAACCCTTACTGATTGCGCTGCTCAAAGTAAAGAGAGAATGCTCCAAGGAGACGAGCCTTCTTGTTTAATCGATTATTGGATGCAAGAAACCGTTAGAGAAATCACAGAGTCAAAAGCGGCGCCGCCTCGCTCCGCCGACGAAGAAATCGGCAGTTACCTCTTCGACTTCCTCTTCGCCGCACAAGATGCCTCCACGTCATCGCTTCTCTGGGCGGTGACGCTCCTCGACTCGCACCCCGATGTTCTTCGAAAAGTTCGGGAGGAAGTTTCGAGGATATGGTCGCCGGAATCGGATGTTTTAATAAGCGCCGATCAAGTGAGGGAAATGAAGTACACGCAAGCGGTGGCGCGTGAGGTGGTGAGATATCGGGCGCCGGCGACGTTAGTGCCGCACATTGCGATGGAGGACTTCCCGTTGACCGGGTCGTACACGATTCCCAAGGGCACGATTGTTTTCCCATCGGTTTTTGAGTCGTCATTCCAAGGGTTTACGGAGGCTGACCGGTTCGAACCGGAGCGGTTCTCGGAGGAGAGGCAAGAGGACGTGATTTTCAAGCGGAACTACCTGGCGTTCGGGGCTGGACCACACCAGTGTGTGGGCCAAAGGTACGCCTTGAATCATCTGGTTCTGTTCATTGCCATGTTCGCCACGTTGCTCGATTTCAAGAGGCACCGGACTGACGGCTGTGATGAAATCATGTATTGTCCTACCATTTGTCCGAAAGACGGGTGCAAGGTTTTCCTCTCCCGGCGGTGCGCACGCTATCCTAATCTCTCTATTAATTGACCAAAATGCCCTTCTTTTATTCCCTTGTTCTCTTTTCTCCGTGGCTTGGTGGTCTGCTGGGGTTGTCGTTGTTTCCCACGTTCTTCAAGGGGTGGAACAGTCAAACGTTGTTCTCGTTAATGATTCTTTGTGTGTGGGGGGTACGTGTATAGAGAAGTTGATGAACGCTTCAGATATATTCTTTTAAAAAAAAAAAAAAAATTGTGTTGGAGACATTGATTGGGGGCTAATTGGGTTGGTGTTTGTTTTAGGCGTCAAATAAAAATGTACTTCAAAACTTCAATCAGATTGTCCTTTGTATCTCACTGTTACATTGTTTCATAGAATTTGATTCTATTTTCAATTAATCATGGTTTGAGTACTAAGCGAAGAGAGTGAGTTAAGATAAGCGGTTCATAGCAATATGTTTAATTCGAGTCATTTGGATGGATGCGTACAAAAAGATATATTTAAAATAATTAAATGTACTAACTACTATAAAGGATAACCCTACTTAAAAAACATATTAATAACAACAAATTTATGCGTCATAGGTTTGGTTGGAAATTGACAACTCAAATAATTGAGGCATGTGATCATTATCTTTAAATAGAAAATATTTTGAAAAAACAATCCCTAACCTTCTTGGTTAGAAATTAATTCATCTATTGCATCATTGTTATGAGGCAAATTTCATATTGGCTTTGAAAATTTTTGCCTAACAATTCAACGGGACGGCGGCATCATAGCAAAGATAATTAGCTAATGTTGCGTCATTACTCATTGCTCGTTTAAGCTGTGGGACTTTTGTGAGTTTCAACTTGTTTGTGCATTAACTTTTGAATTTGTTTCACATTGTGTTTTGAAATGTAGCTAAATATGGCATTCCAAACTTACTTTTAAGGTCTCAATCGGAGTCTCTCAAGTTTCAACCGCAATGATAACGATAAGTCTTGTTTATTTTCGCTATCCAACACTCAAAAAATCATGGAAAACAAAGGAAAATAATTGAAGGTGTTGTACCATAAATTTTATGTACCATACGTTTTAAAAGGTGAAAAAGTATTATCTTTGGCGTGCTTTCTTTGGAATTGTGTCATGCATTGTCACATAGTACATGTTCAATTATCTGTGATTTCATTGTTGACAACGAAGGCCAACACGCATACCATTTATAGCAAATAATACTAGTATTTAATTATAAATATTAATACCAAATATCAAAAAACACAAAAATAGAAAAAAAAAAAAAAAAAAAAAGGCAACAAGAGGTCAAATATGCCCAAGGCGCGGCACTGTTTCTACCCTTTCACTTCATTCATTGACGGGAAGTTATTGAGAGGCTGAGCCAGTAGTACTTGACCTATAATTATAGACAGAATGTTTGAATTAAAATATACTTAGCATCTCCCTTCGAGTAAAAGCATATCAAGTATATGCACTTGTGTCCACCACCATTCTTTCTTTTCTCTCTTGAGTACTCTTAAAAATTTTATTATCAAAATGGCAATAAAAGGAGAAAAAAAATGACAGGTGCCGCTTTCAATCATTTAGTTGTAATAAAATGGAAAATGACAGGCATCTTAAAAATTATCCCTTCATTTGGTCCAAACTCCAAACGGATGCATAGACCACAGCATTTTACTTTTTTATTTGTTGGTTACCAAGCAAAACATTGTCAGCTCAACCAACAATCAACAATAACGGCTACCTGGACCTGCCTAAGTTCCTGGTCCAAACTAGTACCTATATGGAGATTCACATTTGGCAAATGGCACTTGAACCAAAGCCAAATTTTGCAGCCAATGGGTAAAAAAAGTCATAATTGTGTCTGAAAAGATTGGGTTGAATGGCTAATCTAAGATTTGATGCATGTATGACGCATTGAGAGCGCAGATGTTCCCTGGGAGAAGAGCTGTTTCAGTAGTGGGATTTTCCAACTACCCCAAGTCTTTAAGAAAGAAGATAACTTTGGAACCTGCTAGTGTTGTGCTGTGGTTTTTTTTTTTTTTTTCATTTGTGCTTTGACCGAAAATAATTAATGTTTAGAACATTTTGGCCCACTTAAATTCTTCAGGCAGAGCTGCAAAATGAGGCATTCTGTCAGAAGCTGGTGGGCTCCGTCACGTTTGAGCAGATGCAGGAGAATCCAAGAAAACTGAAAGAAAAAAACACGCTACTCCTACAACATACCACGTGGCAGAATGTGTTAGCAAATCAAAACCAAAATCATCTACATGGAATTGTGCATGGTCAACCGTATATGGCGGGGAAACCAATCACTCTTCACAAGCTGACATATATGCCTCATGCGTACCCCGTTGCAGGCAGGGGACCAAAAAGTTTTGAATTATTTTTTAAGCTATCCTAATTAATATAAACCTAATACTGGGCACAACTCAAAAGTTTCGAACTGCCACTCTGTTTAGGGAAGTCTAACTGTCTTTATACTCAAACTCATTCCCTAATGCTTATCAGGTACGGCCAAATGGTAGCTGTCCATGTGTATATTCAAAATCCATTTAAGATAAAATAAATAATATTTTTTATTATACCAAAACACCAACATTTGCCCGGCATTTTGTGTTTGCTAATTATTTAAAACAAAGTAAAAATTTGTGAACGTGATATTACTTTTTGATTAAGTTATTAATCAAGATATATGTTTATAGGCATAGCACCTAATTTAGCTTCATATCCTCTCAAAGTTTATTATCGGGTTTTTTAATTCTTTCCTTAAGAGAAGAATTTTGTGCATTTGGAGTTACAATTATAATTTAAAATCTAATTAGGATCTTCCATAATCATATAGGAGTATTAGTTGAAGTGAACCTGAACCTTACTTTTTAGTATTATTCTCTTGTAACTTAACATTCATCTTCATAATCAAATTTTTTTTTATTTGTAAAAAAATTAGCATGACATCACATTATTCATATCATAGGAATATAATATTATTTGCTGACGTTAGAAATGACTTTGATTCAAACATCTTGTTTTTGTTTCTTAATTTGGGAAAAATTAGAATTTGACCGTCTTTTTGGTATAAACTAATACACTTCCACCAACAACAAACCTTGCATTTGCCTTCTTTCTCCTTGTGGTGACTATGCTCTTGGCGTCTTGACACCTTATTCGACATTTCGATGAGACAGAAAGAAGTAGCCGTCCTAGGAAGATTTTGACACTAAAAAGGATGATTTATATGCATGAATGTGACAATTTCACCTGCGTGTCAATGTGGGTCTATTAATTATCCTTTTCTTGTTCTCAACGCCAATCAAATGGAAGATGGACCTTTCTCTAAAAGTATTTCTCCTACATCGGTCCATTGCGTAAGTTAGTTCAATTTCTTTTTTTATTTGAAAGACAAAAGGTAAAAGATGGAAAAGGTCGACAAAAGATGTACGTCGTATATTTGAAAAGTGATCGACATTTTTAGTAATAATAAGTGTGGGATATAATTTTATAATTTTAATATATAGTAAACTTTGAACAATGACATAAAATATAATGAAGAAGAGAGAAAGCAGCCTAGCAAACGTGGTTATTGATTTTGCCTTCTATGTTGCTTCCCTTTTTTTTAATTTTTAAATGAAGGGTTTCATTTCTTTTTGATTCAACACATGTAATCTTCTCCTGTTTTATAGCACATTGGTCGTATCTCTCGTTTCTCTGCCCCCTGATTCGTCATACAGGCTGCAAATAAACAATTGAATGGAAGACAGATATGTAATATAGTAATAACTTCTAGCATATCTTTGAAAATATAAATAGACTAAAACAACACAAGTTATCTTTGGGACAACCACGTGAGAAGAAAGAGACAGACATGAAAACTATGGAGGGCAGTGGATTGAGTCTGCCTTTCCCATCGTGCTCCAATCAATTCTCTTAATAACATGAACGTTGCCTTGCCTTATATTTGATTGGATTCGATAGGATCAAAACTTAAAAAACAATCCATAGTTTTAGATAATTTAATAATAAATATACGATTTCTCTATTCAAAGAATAGAATTCAAGTTCTCAAGTTTTTTTTTTTTCCAAATTAAACAAAAAAAAAAAGAAGAGAAAAATCAGATAATTTAATTCAGGCGCGCATGAAGCTTTTGCCTAATGATCAGTTGCAATGCAGAAGGGTCCGGCACCATTTGATTGATTCTGTAACTCTGGCAACACCTGTTTCTAGAACATTAGTTTCTTGTTCCTGAAGCTGCTCGGTCCAAGACGTAACCAAGAAAAGTAGTATTACCTTGAGTTTTCAAGTTGGTAATTCCTCTGGCTGCTGCATATAATTGCTGAGATTGTTCATGCTGAATGAGGAAAGAATCTGGTGGACCAGACCGGATTATATATGGATTTGCATTATTATTTTCGGCAGTATTGGAAACAGTGGAAAGGGGTTACAATATATATTGGCATCAAACCTATCAAATCGTTTGAAAGAAAATTTCAGGAAAGAGGGTGGTCCTGGTCAACATTGAAAGTTCAATGTCTTGGAAAAAGTATAAGAAAAATAATTATGTATTACTAGATAACTTAATCCATGTTTAGATTAACTCATTTGAAGCCTAATGGCCTTTCATATATACAAGATAGAATAAGTTTCATCATATATTAAATATATAATATGCATAAATCTAATCATTTTGATTACAATTTAATAACTCTAAAACGTCATGCTTTTCTTTTTTTTTTTAAATTTTGTCTTTTAAAGTAAATTTAAACAAAAAAAATTATGAGGATTTATTTTTAAAAATTTTTAATTTATTTATTAACATTGTGATAATATTTGATTCACTAATAGTGTCTACATACTATATACTGAAAATGCATCAAATAAAAATTCATTATTTTTAAGGTTTTCCGTAACATTATATAGTTTTTACATTTTTTTGTAAGTTTTTAGTAAGCATTTTATGAGAAGCAAAAGTATCATATATTTATATTATACCATTAATATAACACCCACCCTCTCCAAAGAAAGGAACAGAGAAAAAAAACCCAGTCCAATCGAAAAAGTAAAATCCTGGCCGTATCATTGTAAACCCAAAAAAATCTAGCCCAAATCCAGGAATTGGGAATTTAGGTCCAAAAACAAATTCTAATTGCCAGCTCTTAATCCGCCAAAACACCGTCAATTCCCAGCGAAAATAGCACGATCGATATTTTTAATCTATCAACCACCACTCTGCCGCTTACAATTTTCACCGCGGCGGAGGAGTTAATAGACGAAACGCCACCAACTCGAAACCCTCACGGGCAAAAAAAAAAAAAAAAATGAGCGAAGAAGGGAAAAATAGAGGCGTAACTTCCAACCCTCAAAGTCAATATCGATACGGCACGTTTCAAGGCGTAGCCAACTACTACCCTCCTTTCCCTCTACAACCGCCTCAGCCGTTTGTTGGCTTCCCTCAGCCGGTTCCTCCGCCGGGCTCCGCCAACCCCTATGTCCACGGCTACCAGACGGTTACAGGTACATGAAACATATTAAGAATTTTTTTTATATTGGTAAATATTCCCATAAATGAGATTTTATTACTGGTATTTATTTTGGTTTTCGTTGAGTGGGTTATTGATAATTAAAGTGAATTGAGTTTCTGAATCTTTGGTTGAATTTGATGTTATTGAAGGCTATCCTGTTGTAGAAGCAACGCCTTTGAGGCGACGTCGCCTTCCTGTTTGTGGTCTTGGAATGGGCTGGTTATTGTAAGTTTTGGATTTTAGTATTTGTTATTGTTTAATAACAATCTGGGAGTAGGTTTTCCCATAGATTCTTATGGCCATTTAGAGGTATTTTTTGTTGTGCATAGATTGTTAGGGATGCTGGCAGATAAACATACTGATGTAACTATGACTTGTTTTTTATCAGTTGTTTTGTTTTGGGTTCTGTCAAGTAATAAATATGCGTGTCATCTAGCTGTCAATATCGACATTTGTAAGCTGACTGGCTGCGAAAGACTCAGATATTGATTCCTTTAGGGTCTGCTTATATGAGATTTGATTCAGAAATTATTGTCCCTATTGTAGTCATTCGCAATCAGTTAAGGCACAAAAATGCATCTCATGGTAATGCCACCTATTTGATTGACTTAGTGAAAATTAGAACCTGTTTGAGTTGTGGGAAATGTGAACAAAGAAAAATATGCATGCTCCAAGAACTTGAGGTGTCAATGTATGGGAAAATAGATAGGTATTAGAGATACACTGTGTTGCTGGAATAATTTTCATGGAATGGAGCTCTAAATTGGACTGGATTAAATTGGTGTTTGATTCCTGTTCTCGCTTTTAGGATTTTGAGAAGCAAAAACTCCAGCATTTGTTGCTAGTCCAAATTTATTCCATCTTTTAAATGAGTTTCTTGTTAACTGGCTATAATTTTTTGGTTGCCATGGCTAGGTTTTTCCTTGGCTTCTTCTTTGGTGGCATTCCCTGGTACATTGGAACATTCATTCTACTCTGTGTCCAAGTGGATTGTAGAGAAAAAGCGGGATACCTCGCATGTGCAATTGCTGTAAGTGTTCATTTTCTATCATTTCTTTTCTTATTTGCCTATGGTTTCTTTGAGTACCATTCTTGTCTTGCTCTTTTATCCACTGTACTGGAGATTGATACTCATGCGTCTGCATTTTAAAAATATGTTTGGAAACTCACAAGGAAGTAATGAAAGCAAAAGTCCTCTTATTTTTGTATGTCATTCCATCATCAGTTGGGTGGACTACCCTATTTGCCACCCGATACTTATTACTGTAAAGTTACACGTTCAGTTTTCATGATTTAACAGGTGCTGATGTTGTTCTTTTGTCGTCTATGAATGCCGATAGAACTACTATTTGCCACTGCTTTCTTTCTGGCTGCTTCATTGTCTACTCTAGATAAGTCCCTTGTGTTCTAGTGCCTTGCTTGTTTCTTTTGCTTGTTTTTTTTTGTCGAAAAGATTTTTCAACATCATGAGTCATCATTGCCGATCATGCACTGATGCAACTTTGTTTATTTGATATAGGTTTCATAACTGTTTAAGAAGGGTTTTATCTGTTAAACTTATCTTGATTTCTAAGAAATTCAATTATGAGCAGTGCTGCCAGCAGACATAATGTTGTTTTACACTTTTACTTATTTGAGGCAACCAAAGGTATTGGCATGTGTGGTTGACATGATCACTGCGTTTTGAAACTGAGTGCTATACATAGCCTCACTGGTTTGTGCATCATGCTTCATTAATCTTGACTGCTCATTCCGCAGCTGTTTCTCTGGAAATTAAATATAGATGGTTCTTTTGTTTGTGAGAAATGAGGATCAATGCCTCCATTGCAGCCCACTAAAATCTTTTCCTTTTTGGTGCTCTCCATTCTAATTGTGCAGTCTGTTATCGCAATGATTGCTGTCACGTTTGGTGTGACAAAAGGAGCTCATGCCTGGTGAGGTCAAGATGGACTGTAAGGTGGCTGTACATTTGTGAAGCATCCCAGAATGATTGGTGGTTGTAATTTGTGAAAAATTTATTCAGAAAAACTCTTGTTCTATTCATTAAAGCCAACCCCCAGAATTGGGTATTCATGTTTATGCCTATAGTTGTATATACTTCGGAATTGCTGCCATTATTATGACTGACTTACTGATTTGAAAGAACCTGTGATTCCGCTCCCTAGTTACTTGAAATCGGGACTTCCTCATTGCGAGGATTTAATTTGAAGTTGGAAGCAAACCCAGTCTCTAATTGGACCGGGTAACATTTCTTAACGCCTGGTGAGTACGGGCGTAGACAACGGCTAATGAGAAGGAAAATCAACATTATAGCTAACAGAGCTGATCTCCACGATGATGCATATTGTTTTTCGGCAATTTTTAGTTTACTGATAGGATGAGAATATTAATGGGTAAGGTATCTGTTATTTTGAAAATATTTTATTTTTTCAATAAAATATTTGATTTTTATAAATATCTGATTTTTTTTAAATTATTACTTGAATTAAGATTTAAATATTTAAGATATTACTTGTTAAATATTTTTATCCATTAAATATCTTATTAAATTAAATTTAAAATTAATATATATATTTATTAATAAAAATTAGTTTAATGAATTAAAGTTCATAAAAAGTAAATTAAGTTTAGAATCATATTTAGGACAGTAATGAATTTTAGCAAGTATTACATTAATTATAAGAAATTCATGAATAAAAAAAATAATATATAAAATTAAAATTTAATATTAAAAATTATTATTTATAATCAAATTCGAATAGTAAGTTTTATAAGATCACTACTCAAAATCATGAATAGTGATTTTACCACTCAAACCCGTGGATAGAATATCTTCATTTTGCTTAATCGAATTAGATAACATACAGTACCCGAATATAAAAAACCCATTTATATATCTAAATGCGGTCTCGGAAAGAGAAAGGTGTTCTTTTTGGGTCAAAGCAGAAGATATCAAAAGATATAATGTTCACTATTGGGTTGATATTAGTTGGATTTTGGGCCGAAATGGAAAAAGGATCTAAGTTTCACCATGGGCTTTCATATAAGACCCAGAAGGCCAAAACTGACAGAATTTTGGACCGAGATGTAATGTGCCGACCCGGAACAAATGAGTGACATGAACTCAACTAAATACAACCCGACCCAGCCCCGTTTGAGAAGTCTAGGGTTTTGATCAGTCAAAGAGCTAGTATATAAGGGAAAGAAAATCCTACATTCCTCTTCTCCTACATCGAGCGAAAGAGTGAGAGAGAGAGGGCTGCGAATTTCTTCAGATATTCTCTTTCCTCAGAAATGGTTACTTTCAGGGTAAGTGGCCAATGATTCTCTTCTCTCAGATCTTCCCCCCTCTAACCCTCTCGATTTCCATCTTTAAGTTTCAAAGTTTTATAATTACTCCTCTGAAGGCAATTTTAGTTTGTTATGTTTGGTTTCGATCCATGCGAACTTTTCCTTTTTCATCTCGTTGGAAATGGTTTGTAAAATATAGGATAAAAAACTTCATTTTCTATCGTTTTAATGAGTTTTCTTAGCAACAAAGGGAGTTGTAACTCGTTTAAGCAAATGTTGAATTAATACAAGAAAAAAAAAGTCTTGATTTTGGTTTTGTTAATGGTTGCAGTATCACCAGTACCAGGTTGTTGGGAGGGCTCTCCCAACGGAGAGCGATGAGCACCCCAAGATCTACAGGATGAGGCTGTGGGCCACCAATGAGGTTCGGGCCAAGTCCAAGTTCTGGTTAGTGGTTATTTTTTGGGCGATTAATTTGATTCCCATTTGATTGAAGTTGTTGAAGGTTTCTGACTTTGGTGTTTGTCCATGAATATTCATCAGGTACTTCTTGAGGAAGCTGAAGAAGGTTAAGAAGAGCAATGGTCAGGTCCTTGCCATCAATGAGGTAATAATTTGATGGTGCACTCTATAACTAGTAATTTCTTATGGTATGATATTTTGAAATGTGAATAGGAGAAGTATCCTTTGGTATGTATGTTTAAATGTTTTTGTTAGAGCTAGGGTCATTTTGATTAGTGTCTGAAGTAATTTTATGTGACTTGCCAACATTTAGTTTATGTCTGTGCAATTTAGATGGGAATTTGTGTTTGATCAGCAGCTGTCTGTAAATTTGTTGTGTGAGAAACAGGGAAGTTAGATAGTAAAGAAACAACCTAAATTTGTCTAGGCTTTAAGCTTTTTATACATCTTGAATATAGAATTTCTGGTTCTTTATAGAAAAGTATTGTGAAGGCTTATTTGTGTTTTGTTTGTAAATGTCATTGCTTTGAATTATTGATTGCTCAATTTTTTGTGCTACATATTTAAGATTTTGAATTTGAAAGCGGTTGTTGGAATTTAAATTGGTTTGAAATCTTTGACAAGAAGATGCTACAGCAAGTTACATCTTTTACTTATTGTGGTTTCCTAACTTGTTGATCAAAAGTCATTAACTATCCGTATGGTGGCTTCTATTAAAAAAGAAAAAATTATAGTGATTGCATATTGATTATCTGATGCACCAAAGGGAACTTGATTTCTAATACATTCATCAGCTTTCTTTTCAATGCCCTTTGTCTAATTTAGATTCTCTGCAGATTTTTGAGAAGAATCCAACCAAGATTAAGAATTATGGTATTTGGCTTCGCTATCAAAGTCGTACTGGTTATCATAACATGTACAAGGAATACCGTGACACTACTTTGAATGGAGCTGTTGAGCAGATGTACAACGAGATGGCTTCTCGGCATAGGGTCAGGTTCCCTTGCATCCAGATTATCAAGACTGCAACCATCCCTGCTAAACTATGCAAGAGGGATAGCACCAAGCAGTTCCACAACTCCAAAATCAAGTTCCCCTTGGTGTTCAAGAAGGTGAGGCCACCTACCAGGAAGCTGAAGACAACCTACAAGGCATCAAGGCCCAACTTGTTTATGTAATTTCTCCCATTTCATAAAGGAGAGAGTTAAAATGGTTCTAATTCTGAAATTTTTGGTAGTGCACTTCTATCAGTTTGTTTATCGGATATTGTTTTTATTTGAGAAGCCTAGGCTGTCAGACAGGTTGAACTTGGTTCTTTTGGGTTTCAATATCTCATTTTCATTACTTATAAAAGCTGGTATGGTATGTGATTGTCGTCTCTCTTTCATTATAAAGTATAATAGTAAGTACAAGTTAATGTTTGAGTTAATTTCGTTAGGGTTTTGATTTCTGAATGCAACTTGCATTCAATTGTCAAAATGCTAGAAGAAATTTCTGCACGGTCCTTGAACAATTTACTTTCAAAAATTTGGACAGGAAAAGTTTAGATTTTTATATTTTTGGATTGGAAATGGAAATACAAACCTATTAAAAATTGTCACATTTTCCGTCAAAACTAGTAGAAAATGGGAAGTCTTAGCTGCAGGAATGTCAATTGGTTCTTCAAGTTAGGGATTTCTACTATTATTGCTTCTTCAAACTAGGGGTTTCTACCATTTTTCGGGCTAGTGGTGCAGTTACAAGGCGTCCCATCTGTGTTATAAAGTATTGCTGCACCTGTTATTTTTTTTTCGCTCTAGAGATATAACTGGTGAATTTTCCTCGGGTTGCCTGGAGCTAAGGGCTCCAAATGCTCATTTCTGCCATGCTTGGCCCTGTTTCATTGGGCGACAATGCATCAGAGAAACGTGGGATTTGACAACGGAAAAAGACATTTGTTTCTTTCTTCCAATCAAATAGCCCACAAAATTATGCAAGTCAAAACAAATTGCTCTCGTCTAATTATTCTACTTCCAGTCCTTGTTCAAATCATGCAATTATCACTTCACCAAATTTCGTGTGTTTCTGTCGATCGTATCTTCCGACATGGATGCAGTGCAAACCCTATCCTCACAGGGAAAGGGCAGTGAATAAATCAGTGGTCCGTCGTCTCTTCACGCATATGACACATCACATTTAGGACAGCATCGTCGTCTACCCATGGTAAACAAACGACGACGTTGGAAGCAACAGGAAAGTACTTGGTCAGACATCTACACATACATTGTTTAACTTTGGGTTATAACTTGCTATTCCATAAGATGTTGATAGATTCGCCATTGGGGACTTGAGTTGAGCTGATGATTAAGAAGATTGGGCCAGCTCTTCCTGCATAGTCTGGACACCCTGATAACCAGTTTTAATCATTTGGCTGGATGCCTTTATACACTTGCCCAAAGGAGGCTGTTGTGATTAAAAGAATTTATCAAATCTCTCCCTTCAATTTTTTGACTTTCTGTTTCACACGTATGAACCCAACTGTGATTTCTTAACCCCAATCGTTCCCATTCTCAACGTAAAATCTGAGTTAGGAACTAACGAAAGTCATCTCGCTTATCTAACCCGATGACTCAACTACTTCATTTGCAGCTCTACAAGTTAATACCGTAAGCATGACAGTTACCACTATGACTATGGAATCTTCCCCAAACCACCCTTTTTTTTTCTTTGTGATGAATACCCAATCACGCATATCCAGTTAGAAAATCATGAGGAGTCTTGAACAATAACTCCATCAGCATTTCACCCTCTAAGAAAAGAAGCTTCTTTTCCTCACTTTATACTAATCAATTATTAACTAATTGGCTGTTGCTAATTAATAGCAAATAACAATACTAATTCAGAAACACCCTACCCATCAAGAAAAGTATTAACCATAAACATAATCATATCAGCCAGCCAAGACCACTGAAACTTTTCCATCTTATAATTATAGTTTCGATATACTGGTAAAAATCGATATTAAACACTGCCTCTCTCATAAATTTTTATAACTAATAATGTTAATTTGTTGTTTTCCTTTTGAACTGGTACGAGAAAAGCAGATAGTGGCGCACTAAGGCACGGTACCCAAAGAAAAGAAAAGCAAAAGTTTTGCAAAGGTAAAGATCATTTGTTCTCCACTTTTGAGTTTGATATAAGAGGTGTAGGCTGTAGCATTTGACATTTGATGTATGAACTATATATAAATATGAAGCATACAAAATCTACCAGGTTAAACAATTTTCTTTTTGGTTAGCATAGGGCAAAGGATAATGAGGATGATGATGCTGATTGCCTACCAAATCTGTGATGATCTCCTTTGCTCTCTTTAAGAATTGCTCATTGAATATAATGCAATGGGTAATGATTACTACGACTTTGCAAAAGATCTAATGTCATTATTTAGTCGAGGAATTAGTGAAAAGAGATGTTTTGCTACATATATTTGAGAGGACCGTCTTAATCCGAAATACTCTTTTCAAGTTTTTTGCAGTCAATTTTCCAAACAAAAGGGTTTGGAAAACCAATAATTGGAATTTAGAGTACTTATAATAACTTTTAAGTTTCAAGTTTAAGCTCTCTTGATTAAAAAAATGAATGGTGTTTATAAGATAAAAAGATGATTATTTCTTGTTAAATAATGTAATATATTATAAGACTGAATGAACCTCTTCAAGCAAAAATAAAAAAGAAAATCCAGTAACGAAGTTCTTTGCCTACAAGTGAGGAGAGGAACTAATTGCAAGTTTTGGTTAGACGAGTTCAGGTTCAGCTGCAAGATTAATGATTCTGTGGGTGATTTTCTTTTTCTATGTCCATTTCCACTTTAATTAGCTGAAGTTGGCATTGAACTAAATTCATTGGATTTACTGGAAAGTTGTCAAATAGAATCATCTTCGTTCATACATATGGTAGCTCATTTCAAACAATAATTGGATTTAATCTGGATAATTGGAGTGAAGCATATTCACATGTGAGTTAACACGACTGGATTATCTTCATAAAATAGCCAAATTAATGGCAACCTCTCTGGATTCTGTCAGTTTGTGTTTGTGCGCGTCGTTATCTTGTATCTGAAGAAATCGAGTGCAGCGCTCAATTGCCCTGGTGGGACGAAGAGCAGTTGAAGTTTCAATCTCAAGCTTTGATTTTTGCCTGCACCAAAAGTTGCACTGTCTCTGTAAGCCCACATGTCTTGTACCATTCTCCCTATCTTTTTACCTTTACAATCCATGGAATAATATTGGTCATGCAAGTATATTTCTTCTCTTTTTCTCATGCATTACTTTGAAACTTTGTCAACATCAGCCAAAACAAAAAAGGGGATTGGAATAATGTAGAGTAAGTTTGAAATGCGGAATATGGTTGGTGTCTGTCTGTCCAAGAATTTGGTACATATCCCGTGTTGTGGGTTGAAGCGTCTTTTGTTTTGAACATAGGTCAAAAGATTGCTGATAAACTGAAAACGATGTTGCTAGCTAGCTGCTGCCATTATTGAGAACTAAGTAACTACCTAATGTCAAGCACAAGGCAGAGAAGAGAGATGGTAGATTGGAGAACAAAGGGGAAAGGGGAAAGGGAAAAGAGAAAGGAATATTGACTCTAGTCTTATTTCAAAACTATGAACATTGCCTCCTCAAGAGAGGGTCGGTGGATAAAATTTACTCATTTGTATGTCTCCCCTTTATATTGTAAAGCTCCATTTGTTCATAATTCTTTAAAGAACTTCAACACAGCAATAATTCTGTTGCTTTTAATGTTCAATGACCAATTATTGTTTTCAAAATGAAAGCAAATGGTAGAGATATCACATTTTGTTGTTGCTTTTCAAGCCTCTAAAACAGTGGTTATTGAACCATTAGATATGATTCAAGACTTACATATTTTCAGCATTAAGAACCTTAAATCTTAATCCATTACCTAGGTAGTGAATCAGATATTGTAATATTAAGATTTAATGAAGTCTAAATCATTGAGTAATCTAGGATTAGATCATAAGCTTCTTTATCAACTGTGTAATCCCACTACACCGCCCCCTTGTTCCATCCATTGAATCCTTGACCATCTTGTGTTTTTGGCCATTTTATGCAACCAAAAAGTGCAGGCAATGTCAACCCCACAATTTTGAAATTCTTATTTGTCTATTGATATCCCTCAGTTACTTTTTTACCCTATATAATAATCTTCTTTCTACAACCAACCATAGATTGCCCATGCTTATAAAATCTTTAGCCAATACTGAATGGTAGGTTGCACCTCCCCTTTTGTATTCACTAATTATAGCACATTAGCTTCTTTATACAAAAAGGAGAGATGCAGTTTCTTTAAGAGCTGACGCATTTAAACAACTTTTTCCTCTCCTCTCTAATGCTTTAATGGCCACTCAGATTAACTGTAGTCAAATGAGTCTTTCTTTACCTTCATAAAGAAAGATATGAAAAGCTGAGGTTTCTTAGAGGAAGGAAAAAGGAAAGAGAGGGTTGGTAGTTGAAGCAGGGTTATATGCTTTAAGTTCTTTTCTTCATTGCTTGGATATTGAAGATGCAAGTTTCTCATTTTCTAGGGTCATTCACCATTCCTGCATTATATGTTTTTCTTTTAGCCCTTGTTTCTTGTTCATCTCATGGGGAGGATACTGCATCCAGCAATCACAAGAGCATTAAAGAGAATGTACACAAGGTATGCCAAATTTTGTCCAAGTTTGTTTTGCTTCCAAGGAAGTTCGAATCAATTGATATATTACCTCTCTTAATTCCATCCTCATGTCATCTTCCCCTACTTTTGTTTTTGGAATGCATCAAGTACTAATAAATCTAAGTTCAGAAGATAATCAACATGATTGAGTTTAACCATTCCTCTTTAATGAACAATATTGCAGCTGAGTCCTCAAATGACATCTTATATCGCCATACACGGCCTTCTGCTCTGGGTTTCCATGGGGTTCTTAATGCCTGCTGGGATTCTTTTTATTAGAATGGCCAATAAAGAGGAAGGTGGGAGAAGGGTTAAAGTTTTATTCTATCTCCATGCCATGTTGCAGGTATCCTTCAATATTAACACTACATTCACCAAGGAAATATGCTTTTGTAACAAATTTTACTGATTGCTGCAGATATAACTCTTATTTGGGGTGCAAAGAAGAGATCACATAGAGCTGGTTGTTCGTTTTATTTCATTACTATTATAACCCACTTTCACTTTAATGATGCTGTCCACAATTTTTAATTTCTTCTAACAGCCCATGGTTTTTTTTTTTCCAGTAACTGATCTAAACCAACTTAATCATATTTATCATGAAGACTTGAATAAGAAGAAAGGGAGATCATGTTCTTTATTTGTCCATATAATCATGATCATGTGCCTGCTTCATGTGTCAATGTTTTTGTGCTTGGTTGGTTTGCTCGGTACTACATTTTTTATTGATTCCGATTTTCTTCTTAAATTTACTACGTTATATATATGGAGGTGTACTATAATTGCATAAGCAAACTATATAGTGAAGAGGAAAAAGAAGGTTGACAAGAAATTTAGAACCGGCTGCAATGATGGCCTCTCTGATCACAGGCTATGAATTACTTTAAAGCTAGAAGACTACATACATTTCTTACAGATCGAGATGGTTTAGAAATTGCTAGTTGTTGCCATGATTACTTAATTTCCCTTTCATTTAACTCTTTCTATTTTTGTTTCCCTATCTATACAGATACTTGCAGTGCTTCTTGCAACAATTGGAGCTATCATGTCCATAAAGAATTTTGAGAATTCATTCAATAACAGCCACCAAAGATTAGGTCTAGCCCTTTATGGTGCCATTTGGATGCAAGCCTTGATTGGATTTTTCAGGCCTCCTAGGTACCATTTATTCTCTGACATTTGAAATTAATACTGGTTCACCTAACCTCATACTTAATATTTCCATCTTTGTATCAATTCCTGGTTTACAGAGGAAATAAAAGAAGAAGTACATGGTACTTAACGCATTGGATTCTTGGAACAGCGGTATCTCTGGTGGGGATCATTAACATCTACACTGGCTTAAATGCCTACCATAAGAAAACATCGAGAAGTACTGGCATTTGGACTATACTTTTCACTGCTGAGGTCTCTTTCGTTGCTTTCTTTTACCTCTTCCAAGACAAATGGGAGTATATACAAAAGCAAGGGCTGATACTAGGCAATGCTCCCCAGCCAACCCCACCTTCTGATCAAGAGAATGCCACTGAGCAAAGAGATAACCAAAAGGTCATGTTGCCTGAACCATGTGGCAAGCGTAATGCACTTAGGAATTTGTTTGACTGACTTTGGATTCTTTTTCTTTTCTTTTTTTTTTTTTTTTTTGCAAATTGATCTTTATCTAGTAGTCAAAAGTTTCATACTCTACTTTTTGATGCCTTTCCTGGCTGATACAAAGCACACCCTTTGAAGAATACTTTTGATGGAGAACATATACATGCATCAAAAAGTGGAGTATGAACAACTTATCATTTTTCTCTTTTATATATATATAGATATATATATATTCATTGTGTTGTGATCAAAATTGGGGTGTCCAGGTAATTGAGATGTATGTATATATGTAGGAAATGAAATACTAGCATATAGTGTGGCTATGTTTGAGAAGTGTAATCAAAGTTTGTAAACCTCTATATCTGGAGATGCTGATGAATGAATGATAATTTATTAATGTTATTCTAATTTTTGTTTGATTAACCTAACCCAACGGAATTGTGATATCATGGGGCTCAATCTTTCTTTGCAGTAAACCAGGTGATTTGACAAGCCCATTACAAGGGATCCTCAATACTGACGGCCTGGCATATCCGGCGAATGAGCCAGAGACCCGAATAGAAATCTAACATCTCCCAACTTTTCTCTGTTCTACTTGGCTTATCCATGTACTGTCAATCATTGTTGCATGATGGTTTTAATTTCGAAACTTCAATACTTGTTCATAATTTCATTGATAATTCTGCTATTACCAATTCATGAATAATGGATTAGTGTTGCACTAATTAACTATTATTCATGCCGCAATTTGTAAAATTAGCTGCCATTAAACATTAAGTTTTGTCAACACTGAAAGATAGTTTTTGATCAGTTTTTGATCATAAAATAAGATTGTTGTCTCGAATGCCTCATCAATTCTTAATTAATACTATTATCTTACATTAAGATTCCCACTTATCATTTAGTAAATGCTCTCTTCTCAATCAGAATCCAACGAATGTACTAACCAGTCAAAGACAATGACAAAAGATACCGAATCACATGTGACAGGGGCATTGTTGTGATTTCATTATCCTAATCCATTAATCCTCATGTACTCCCCTCATTTCTCTTTGAACACACACGGAGAGGGACTCTCCCACAGTAAAACCTTTGCAGATTGTAGTCAAATGGCTTCCAATGATCACCATGTCCATGATCATCACCACCATGACCATGACCATGACCATGACCACCACCACCACCATCATGATCATGACCATGAGTAAGTAACAATCTCATAGTATAAATTTTGCTGTTTTAATGGGGTATAACTCTTTGATGATCTGGTTTCTGGTTAAATTTTGTTATGCAACAGTAAATCAACAACATCCTGGGTGGGAGCTGATGGGAGGGTTTACCATAGCCATGATGGACTGGCACCACACTCACATGAACCCATTTACTCACCTGGATTCTTCAGCAGAAGAGCTCCACCACTTGGCAATAGGGATTTCAATGAAAGAGCTTTTACTGTTGGTATTGGTGGTCCTGTTGGTACTGGGTATTTCCTAGTTTCCTTTAATTCTTCCTCAGTATCAACAATTAACATTGCTTTGACTTACTCAGTTACTCTGCATTTTTGTATATCAGTATCTGTTGTTATTCCTCGCTACAACTGTTTGAGAAATGATAAATTTATGCTACTTCACGAAGTTTCAACAAAGATGATGCTTTATTGTATATGAATTAGTGGAGACTCCGGCTTGGTGATTCCTGGTAAATTGTATGAAATGCGCTCCGCAAATTCCATAGTGTTACATTTTTTGTGAAGTCTCTTGTATTTTCCAATTCCCTGGAGTTTATACTCTTTTGGTCTTTGTTTGTTAAGTAATATTAGTTTTTCAAGGTTTTCGTGTTATGTTTTGCTGACATTCTTGAATTCTTTTGTCCTGGTTGCTTCTTTCTTTTCAAGTCAGGGTCTATCATTGTTTTTCCTCAGTTTATTATATGGGTATAATGCAACTCTTGGTTCTATGTTAAAACATCCTAATAAATTTCTGACATGATATTGGTTCATGCCATACAGGAAAACCGCTTTAATGCTGGCTTTGTGTAAATTCCTGCGGGATAAGTACAGTCTTGCTGCTGTAAGTATCATGCATCTTGTACTTTGAGATAGCATTTGATAGTAACAGTTTACCTACCTTTTTAAATTTAAATCTTTAGCTCTTTGACGTCCACATGCGCTCAGAGAGAGGTGTTCTGAATGTCATCTGGACTGTGGGATTAATTGATTAAGCTGTGCCATTGTGGTCATTCTTTAAGAAGATGCGACCCGGTGGCTGATAGTTTCTTTAAGTAGGCAGATTGATAGATTGACCCGAGGTGTACCATGTGATACAAAGCAGGGCCCCCACTTTTTATAAAATTTAAGAAAGGGCGTCAGGTCACTCATTGCATCTACAGCTGCAGCAAATTTGTTTACTGGATCTCCTAACTCTGCTTTTGAGTAAGGTTACATCGGAGATACCAAACTTAAGAATACATTGCTTACTTTGAGGAGAATCCATTTCTTTTGGACTGCCATTCAGCCTTCTTACTGATGGCTGGCATATATTAACAATCATCATTGCTTTGAGTTCTTCAAAATCAGCATGAGGACTTAAAAATGGGTTAAACTTAAATGATACATTGGGAAGCATGTCATAACTTCAGGTGACAAATGATATATTCACAAAGGAGGATGGTGAGTTCTTGGTGAAACACGGGGCACTTCCAGAGGAAAGGATACGTGCTGTAGAAACAGGAGGCTGCCCGCATGCTGCTATTCGTGAAGACATCAGCATCAATCTTGGTCCTCTTGAGGAGCTTTCTAACTTGTACAAAACAGATATCCTTCTTTGTGAATCTGGAGGAGGTAAGTATAATGTTTTATTGAAGTGATTTTGTATGTAAATTTTGAGAATGAAGCACATTGTGAAGATTACCTAAAAAAGATTTTTTTTTTCCTCAAAGAAAAATGAAAAAGAAAGAGTAGTAGATGGTGTTGTGAGTGAATCGTTTTTGAAATTCACAAATGAGGCATAAGGTACTGCTTAACATATATTGGAATTGCACCTTTAAATTAGTGAAACAGTTATAATTTCCGAGTGTCAGCGATGGAGGAATGAGTTCAAATCAGAAAAGTTCCACATTTATGGGAATCTTTGTGAGTGCAGATAATTTAGCTGCCAACTTCAGCAGAGAACTGGCTGACTATATCATCTATATCATAGATGTATCTGGAGGTGATAAAATCCCCAGGAAAGGGGGCCCAGGCATAACCCAAGCTGATCTCTTGGTATTTGATTTAATATTATTGTGCTGTTTGATACCCCTTTGATCTATTTATTGTCATGGTGTCCCCAGTTTTATAAGTAAAATTATTGGGATTTTGACATGAATTTTGTTATATCTAATTATAGGTGATAAACAAGACTGACCTTGCACCTGCAGTTGGAGCTGATTTGGGTGTCATGGAGCGTGATGCACTTCGCATGCGAGATGGAGGGCCCTTTGTTTTTGCTCAGGTTGGTTGAGTAACCATATTGTGAAATAAAAGCATACTATTTTTCTGTGTGTTGCATATCAATTACTGTACAAATCAACACATATGTCAATATCAGGAAACTTGTATCATTCCCTTCATTCCCTCAAACCTTATCTTGATTTCATCTTCCACAAAATGCAAAGTAGAAACACATTTTATTGCTTGGGGCCCTTGACATTACATTACAAAATTTAGTTGTTAATGATTTGAGTAAATTTTAAATTTGCAGGTGAAGCATGGGCATGGTGTCGAGGATATAGTAAACCACATATTACAGGCTTGGGAAGCAGCAACAGGAAAGAAGCGCAAATGATCTTTCTTTGAAGAGCCTGTAGTTCATACCCCGTATTATTATTCATTTTATTCTACTGGGTTTTTCTTTAGTAATAATTAACTATGAATAGGACTGTTAATAAGTTCATTAAACACTACAAACTAACTAGTCCGTCAAAGTGAAAAAGTTGGGGGTTCCACTGTTTCCCTGTTTACATTCTTGGAAAGCACAGAAAGAGTGAAATATCCACCTGTTAACTGAAATCTGATGCATATATGAAAGTCATGTATTTCATTCTTCTAAATTGAGTTTTATTTTTGTTGCTTGTTCTTCACTTTGAATAGGGTTAATAATAATAAAAAAAAAATCAAGGGTAGGAGAACAAATAGTTGGGGTCAATGTAGAATTTTAAAAAATTGAGGGAGAAAAGAAAAAAAAATCTGGGACACACCACAGCCCCACAAGCGAATTCGAAGTCGGCTAGTCTGCGTGCTATGCACGCGTCGGGTTTTTATTCAAAAATGAAAACCACCCGACCCGGGTTTTCACGGGAGGACAACTCGATATCTTTTCAACATTGGGGATTTGGAAGGAGACAACTTTACAACTGCAAGCATAAAATTTCCTTCTCTACAAATCTTTTCGTTTCGTAACGAAAGAAATTTCGGGGAATAGCATAGAACATAGAAACGTAAGATATCTGAATTGTAGAAATATTATAAAAAAAATGGGCGAGGAAGAGAGAAAGAAGAGGGTGGTGGTGGAGTCGTTAGGATGGCTAACGGAATCCTCCATCATGCCCAAGAAACACCGCGCCATCGAAGGCGTCGGCGCTTCTTCAATCCTAGAACTCAAAGCCCAACTCTACAAATCCCAGGAAGAATCGAAGAAATCCAAGGAATTGAGCGGTCCCGATGTCGAGTACCACCGCGCCAAGAGAAAGATCGCCCCACACGATACTTTCTCCCTCAAGAACTCCGGCGTCGAAGCCCGCGCCCTCAAGTAAATCTATTTACCCTTCTTTTTATTATTATTTGTATAAACGTTAACCTAATTGGGGGAAATTAGAGGTTTTTCTTTTCGGGGTGTCATAATTTTGTTGTTTGATTACAGGGACAAGCTTGAGCTGAAAGCGGTTAATGATGGATCAGTCAGCTACGCGGCTTTGGAGAAGAAAGCTGAGTTATATGATAAGTTAGTGAGAGGAGAATTGTCGGATGAGGAAGATAAGGAGAAGTATTGTGTTGACTTTTTCACGAAGGGTGTTGAGCAGGAGGAATCCCAGCAGCCGCAAGTTGATCGTGCTTCGGATAATGTACAGGCAGGAGATGAAGACGGCGACAGTGATGGTGGACCTTCACTGTTTAACACTAACTTTGTAGGGCCGGGAAGAACCGCTGGAATCATAGACAATGATGAGCATAAGCGTTTTGTAAGGTGAGGGTCTGAGTTTCCTTATTGGTTAATGTTTATAATAATTGAGGTAAATTTAAGATGAAATGTTCGATGGAGTTACTATTTCAAATGGTATGTTACTGCTATGACGGTTTGGATATTTGCCTATAGGATAGCTTTGGTTATAGCTTTGATTTGTTCATTTGAGGTACAACTGATAGGTTGGGTTTGAGATTTTAACCACTTAGTGTGGTGAAGCACTCTCCTAGTAGCCCGAGGTTTCATCCCTTGTTATCATTGGCCTTCATTCCCCTCATAGGATAGGTTGTTGATGGATTTTAGGTAATATTCTGCATAAGAGTAGAAAGGGTTACTTTTTATAGGAATGGAATGGTAAAGTTTAGGAATCAATGCCATAAAGTTGTGTTGACGTCCTTTTTCAACCCATTTACAAACCCATAGTTGGCTGGTTGTTTTTATCTTGCTTATTGTTTATGACTTAATTGCCTGATGGAGTGGTATACACTAGTCACTAGTCCATGGATTCACAGTTTAAAGTAGTTGATAAATGAAGATGCTAATCTAAAACATGACAAAAGGTACTGAAAATTGAAAGTAATTATTAAAACCTTGAACTTTATAGCTAACTAAGATGTTTTTGGATGGCCAGTTTACATTTTCACAAGGCCACGTTTTGTAACATATTAATATAGATGTTTTAGTCGTGAAACTAAGACTTAAGGCCTTAATTATTTAATCGGTGGTTATTCCCAGGGAAGTTCATGAAGAAGCAAATCAAGCAAGGGAAAAGGTGTCTGAGCTTAAATTGCGAAGGCAAGAGCAAGCAGCAGCTCGTCGTGAGAAACTCAGGCAGGCCTATCTTCGGAAACAACTAGAGAAACTGAAGGCTGCATCAAAAACAGAACAGACTTGACTGGGATAGCTAGAAAGGAGATTAGTGCATTATTTTATTAGCAAGGATCAGGCTGTAAGCTCGAGTAGCTGCCTTATTTCTGAGCTCAAGCATATGACAGGCTCTGTCATTGCTTTTATCTGCAATGACGAAAGGATGGATTTTTCTTGAGCGCTCTTTCTGAAACTCTCTTATTGTTGACTAACTTCTATTGATTTTCTCTTTTGTACATAACAGTTTTGACAATACAAATGAGCACCAGGTTTGCTCACTAGAATAGAATTATTCACTGGTTTTAATATCATTCTTCTCGCAGATATGGCCATTGTAGTCAAGCCATCCCCATTTATCCATCCAATGAGGTTGCTGTGTGGTCTTGAGGCCGCCTTTTCTGTCAAAAGTTATTTCATATTATGCCTGTGTAGGATTGCTGCATTGGTCTAGAAAATCAGTATGATCTTCGTTTGCTAGTATGTAGAATATGTTTTAACCAATGAACTTGCTTTAGGACTATTAATCTGAGACTTTCATTCATCTTTAGACTGTCAACAGTTTAACTTGGGTAGAGCAGGGCACTAAGTGAAGCTAATGTTTGTACACTGTAACTGTCAATCGCAAGTGAAGGACTGATAGATGGACTCATAGATTATATTTATATGATGGTATTAGTGATTTGTAGCAGTTGCTCCTTGTTTAGCCCAAAACAGAACTTTCGTTAACAAAGCTGTTTCTAGCAATGTTCAGGAAACAGAAGCAGAATGATCAAGTTACAAACCAAAAAAGACAAAGTATATTACTCCACTGGGGATCGAACTCAGAATCTCTGGTTCCGTAGACCAGCGCCTTATTCATGGGTGGAGTCGTGGATGCTTAGCACGGTGTCGAGTTAATTTCTTTTTTTTATTTCTATTAAATTTTTAAAAAAGGACCAACAATTTTGACCTATATTTTGGCTAACAAGTAACGACTCCGCTGGGGATCGAACCCAGAATCTCTGGTTCCGTAGACCAGCGCCTTATCCATTGGGCCACGGAGTCAGTTGCTGACGATGATTATTTTTCAGTCCTTTCATGGCTAGAGGATTTCTACTCTTTATCTACTCTTTATCTACATCTTTTTTGGTCATGACATCTATAACTTGATCAGTAAGAGAGTACAACAAATTAAAAAAAGTAATCAAATTTTTCATTGGAAGTCATATTTAAAAAAAAAAAAATTTGTTATAAAATTTAGTTTTAGGTGATCACATCATTAATAACTTGTATAAGTGATAAATCGTAATTGATAAGATTTGTTAGATTAAATTTTAATATATATTAAAATTCACTTGATATTTGAACATATGAAGTTCCAACCATGAATGTTCCTTGCTTTCATGCTGCATCGTAAAGTTCAACATTCAACCTACTCTTTAGATAAAAAAAATTATGTATAAATTAATGAAATAAATATTCGAGTGCAGCAACAAGCTTAAACTTGACACATGTCTTAGATGCACTCTTCCATGCCAAAAAACAAAAACATCACCCACCGTCTGCACCACCACTACTCACCCCTCCCCTGCCACCCTCAAGCGCAAGCACCACCTCTCTTTCAACCATCTCTTCCTCCGCCAACTCCTTCACGCTAAACGACAAAGATTCCCTCCTCATGAAGAACCTCCCCGTGGGTGGAACTCACAAGTTAAGTAACCCTTGGGGCCTACCCGAGCTCCTCCAAACATACACCGTCATGCTCTGGACCGGGTTATCAACCGGCTCGGAAGTATCCCCTCCTTTCAACACATCGCAAAGCAAAACCCTGGCGCCCCCCACAGGCTTCTCCCTCATGTGACCATGCGCGTATATGTCAAAATTCAGAGCGGCCAAGACATCCTTTTCCGGCAGCTTCGCATGGAACTTCACCTTCACCACTTCGTTCCACGAGGGGTTGGTCCCCCCATGCTCGTCCACGTGGGCTTTCGCCACGTGATCATCCTCCACGTAGACGACTGCGTATGTTTTCATTTTGGTCACGTGCTTCACGTTCTTGAGGTCTTGTGCTGAGATTATGAGAACTTCAATTTCTCTTAGTTGATCTTCCCGTCGTTGGGACTTTTTCCGGCAATCGGGGATGATGCTCACTATGTAGACCTTTTGATTTTGGTAACTGGATCTTGCTTTTCTTTTGATTTGCTAAGCAAACCAACCTTTCAATTTATCCATCCTCTGTTGGGCTCTGGTTTCAGTTTTATGGCCCAAAAAACCCAATTTCGTAAACCCTTTGAGGTGAGAATTTCCTTGGGCCAGAGTCAATTCTCGCCTTTTGTTTACGTAAATTGGGCCTACTGTTTCTATAATGGACCTATCTTTGGACTTTGGCCCAATATGCATTAAGCTAGAGCTGCTAGTAGCTATAAACAATGATCGACAAATAATACTGAAGAGCTTCCTGAATAAAAATGATCCAGCTGTTGCTGCTAACTGCTAAAGTGTTTCCGCTTCCAAAAGCAAGAAAATTACAATCAAAATGCCAACTAAACCATTGCCAACTTAATTATTTAAGCAGATTGTCCTGCTTAATTTATTCTTTTTAGGCTACTAACCACGTTACTTATATGTTAAACTATGCCTTAAGATGCCCTTATCATGTCTATTTGTCAATGTAAAGAATCTTCAGGGGTGATTCTCTAACAAGATCCCCCTTTTTCTGAATTGGCCAAAATTTTGTCACTGATTAAGGGAGATTGACAACTTCAATTTAGATGGAGTAATCAATATTGAAAGACTTAAGAAGATAATATATAGTCTAATAAGGATAAAGTTTCCAAGCCGATCGAAACCCAATTATCTAATGCTGGAATATAATCATTTGATACAGGATCATCCTCACTGGGGAGTGGGTACTAGCAAAAACTTGCCTGGATGGACTATATATTATATTCAATCCCATTTCCATGATTGTAAATAATGAATTAATGTGCCGTTATATAGTCAGTCCAGGCTGGCATAGAGTTTACAAGAGTGAGAAAGGAAAAAACAAAAGGAAAGGAAATTAGCTGACAACAAACACACTGCCTTCAAATGATTCTGTTTGTGGTTAAACCAACAAAACATAGCTGGCAAGTACTTGATTATTACCATAATCTTTCCCTATAAAAACATTTGAATTCTGCTCCCATTTCAGTCAGGCTCAAAACACTCACTTCAATAGCTTCTCTCACTTTGTTCTTAAAGAGTTCTTGTTTATCTGAGTTGGTCAGAAATGGCGGGTAGCAAAGAGGCCATGATTTTGATTGCCTACATCACGGTTCTTGCTGTTGTTGCGACGGGAGCCACAGCTGTGAGTGAAGATCTAGGGGCGACTGCTCCGTCGCCAATGCAAAGTGCTGGAGTGGCTCTGGGTGTTCCTGCTGCTCTTGCTGCCGTAGCTTGTATGGTTGCATGGTTCTTTTGAATTTAGTTACTTCATGTTTCCCTTTTCACTTGGTGAATATCGTCCAAGTGTTTTTCTTCTTTCGGAGTTTCGTTCTGTTGGTAGATTGCTTGAGTTTATTCCAAGCAACTGGTATTATGAACGGATTCATTGTTCTTTGAGGTAATTAAATGTTAATAAAATCTTGATTTATTCTCTTTGTTTATTCCACTCTCCACTGCAAAAAAATATGTTTCAAGGTTAACAACTTTATAATTCTATTTATCTTCTGAAAATTGGAATGGTAAATCCCATGACATAGTATTAGAATAGCACTGATCTTAGTCATGGTGAGTTGCTCCATGGTCAAGACTATCATACAGGACAATATTTCCATGATAATGGTAACTTGATCTTTGAAATTATCTGAGGATTAAGAAGGCAAATATTCAAGGGTGACAGAGAAAAGTATTCACATATTACAGTTATGGAATGAAGGCACCAAAGACGAGCCAATTCAGGTAAACAAATAACTGCACAGTGGAGAGCATGAAAATGAATGGTCAAAAATTATGTTTGCTTTATGGAACCAAAAAGATCCTTGTAAGAACGCTTGGGAGCCTCAGTGCGAGAAACTATCTCCACAACTTTGAAAGATGATTCTGGATGGACTAATGACTCAACAGCAACTTCTGCAACTTGATCACGGGATATGGTTCCTTCATAAAGAGTATCCTAAGAAGAGAAAGAAAAGCTTATGTTAGGTTACATGAGAAAAAGATGAAAAACAGCAGAAAACAAAATAAAAATCTCTTGGTGTTAAAGGTGGCAAAATGAATCCAAACCCGAAAACCAATTAAAAAAACTGAACTTGAATCAAACCTGACCAGACCTGAACTAACCAAAAAGTCAAAGACCCATATTTGAACAATCTGAACCCCAAATCAATCCGGTCTAAAACCATAATAATTCAAACTTAACATTAAAAATGTAAAATTTAATTATCAATTTCATTTTAACCCGAACATGAGCTCAGCCTATTCCTGAAATGTTCCAAGTCTGAAAAAATTCCAAATCTGAAATTATCTAAACCCGTTGTGACCCGAACCACAAAAGGACCCAATCCAAACTAACTGTTTACCACCTCTACATGGTATACATCATTACCTCCGGCTCCATGACAACAT
The DNA here is from genome assembly GCF_053813885.1 of Theobroma cacao. Taxonomy (NCBI): domain Eukaryota; kingdom Viridiplantae; phylum Streptophyta; class Magnoliopsida; order Malvales; family Malvaceae; genus Theobroma; species Theobroma cacao. Next base: position 27,691,708 of record NC_142644.1, read on the forward strand.
TTCCTGTTGGCGGCTCATTTCTCAACCCACCAGGCCTTATTATCGTGTAGTCAATACCAGATTTCCTGATATACTGCTCAGCTTGAAGTTTTGCTATCAAGGTGAGTCCAAAAACATTGAGAAAGATGTAAGCTGGATTAAAAAGCTGTCCCATTGCTGCTCCATTGACTAAAATAGAGCTGATAAGAATGAATCTGTTAACACCAAGTTTTCGGCATGCTTCAACAAGGTTTACGGTGCCAAAGTTATCAACCTGCACAAGATAATTGATTGAATACTAAAAACTATGGAAGAGTGCCAATGAGAAATTGCAGTCATGCAACTTTAAGGCTATCAAGTAAAGAAGGGCATATGAATTAAATTATAGCCTTTCAATGAAAAAAGGGGTCATATACTTGGGCTGCTTGTGGGAATTATCAAACTGCAAATTTAACATGACAGAATCATATGATATTATAAAGTATAACAAATTTCACTAATGAGCACTAACTACATATCCAATATACATGAAAATTATCTTTGAGCAGAAGATCTACATCCTGTCTTCTAAATGCAGGCAGCATATTCAATACAAGATCATGCTAACAGAATACAAATAAATGGCTATTGGTAAATGGTATTGCAATAACAAATGATATCAACTCATTACTGTGCTGGAGACAATCTGGCTATGGGGTTAATTAGCATCAACATCTACAGGTTAGTAGTTCTAAAATTAAAAGATCATATGCACAATGTATATATAGTTATTCGTGTTGATCATAGTTATGGCCATATGATTATTCACCACAACGTTTAACAAACAAGAATTTGACAATAGGGCATAGTCATCAGTACAGCGTCATTATGCAGCTCCATTTCAAAGCTTCAAATTTGGAAAAAGAAACATAAAAGAAAGCGGCAGGAAAGGGCAATACCAACCCCATCCTCTGCTGAACCCCTTGGAAAATAGACAGCCAAATGTACCATCAAGATGCACCACCACATCTCAAAAGGGCACATCATATCGTCATAACCCCAGAATTTTCTGGAGAACACAAGAATCACGGGAAAAAAACACAATAGACATTGTTGATACATTATTCCTCTAGATTATCGTAAATTAATTTAATATCAGGAAACAAAAAGTTGCAATATAAACGAAATAGCATAAATCTCAACTGGAATAGAAAGATTTAACCTTCCATGGAGCAAACAAGTCCCATCCTGGCCGAAATCCTGTAGCACATATCACAGCTTCTGAATCATCACCAATTGCTTCTACTAGCTTTGCAGAACCCTCCGTGACATCTGCTTTCACCTGCAAAACCGGATACTCACATTTCCAAAACCAAATAAACTCTATATAATGCACATAATGAACAGAAACAAATTACACAATCAGAGGACACTTTCACTTTGGAATTCTAACAAACGCCACCAAAATAATCTTAAACATAGATTTTATAGACACCCAATTGAACTTTCAGCGTGTAAGTTAAATTTTCACTTCAAGACCAGGAAAAGAACTAACAACTTGAAGAGCTGGGTTGTCCTTTGAAAGCAAATTTTTGGCCTTGTCCAAATCACGAACCCCAGCCTTGACAGCAAAACCCTTTGCAAGTAGCTGTTCAACAACCCGTTTCCCAGTACTTCCAGTAGCTCCAGCCACAAATATTTTCTTTTTTACATTCGCATTTGTCTCACTACTTTCAGAACGCTCCTCTGTTATTTCACTTCCTTCCATCTAACAAAAACACAGACAAAGAGCAAGGAATCAAATTCAAACAAAAAATAAAAACACTAAAAAGAGAGAAAAAGAAGAGAGCTTGTCCTAAGGTAAGTGTTACCTTAGTGGAATTTAGGGGACTGGTTCTGCTGGTGGTGGTTAAGGAAACGGAAGGAAAAGTTTTGGTGAAGGAGAGAGAGCAAAGGTGGAGATGTGACAGAAGAGAGTTTCTGAGATGAAGAGTGGCCATACATAGGTTTGGTGAACTCAAAATTATAGAAAAGCCGACCCCCGCTACAAGTCTCCCTTCTTCTTCTGCTCGATTGGAGGAAAGTTCTAGTTCTGCCACGTGCCGGGTTATATTTTGTGTTCTCAGGATTTTTTTGTTCACATGGAGATAAGAGTAATCCATTTTTCATTATTCCACCTTTTCTTTATACTCCTACTTATTTACTCTCTTTTTTCTTTTTAATTAATACAACTTAAACCTTTTGTGCTGTTCCCTCTCTCAAACTTGCTTCTCTTCTTTTATAATCTTTCATTAGCTATATTGGGACATGAACAGCCAATTCGGAGAGATCACCCACCAATCGATGACGCTAAAGAAGAATAAAAAGTGAACTACGCTGCCCATGTTGTAAATCAGTATCTGGATGAAGGCTTGGTTTTGTTAGAAGGAAAGCCAGTTTTACATCCGCATATTAATAAAAGATAAACAAAAAATAAGGTTTACAAGGTGATCCTAGTAAGTTCACAGTCATGAGTAACTTAACTAAGCTGGTCCAACTTCCGAGCAGTACTTGACTTTGTATAAACAAATGGGCTAAGTTCGACAAGCCTTTTGAAGAGATGAAAATACATCAAAACTTGCATGTGAAAAGAATTGATTGAGGAAAAGAGAGCAAGATCCATCCCCACAATGCCGCAGCCAGATTGCATGACACAAAGCAGCTCCGTAACTTGCTTAGTTTGGTGAATCCAGGTCTTCTCTTACATCTCATACTATCATATGCACTGTGTCGCCAGCTATCATCAATATATTATCATCTTGTAGTTTCTGACAATTGTGAAAAAGTGGCTGTTACTACATAGTTTTCATATATTTTGGCAAGTTGGAATAAAAAACATGTAAACTTCTGGTGTGACCCACATGTGGATATGAGCTTCAAAGTGTTGTACCAACTAAGAATTAAGGGGGGGAAAAACAAGTATCATTCATATTTAGAATATGAAAACTTCATATCAATATTCCCATCCACAACCATTTATCCATATTACCTCTAATAATGACTTGATCTCTGCACTTGAATAACGGACATCTGCTCTGGTGTTGACAACATCCTCCACTTCTGCAATAGATATAGTATCCTTGTGATTCGCACGCATATGCTGACCAAATATAGTTTTAAATGCTTCTATTCTGCAATCCATCAACAAGGAGATACATATAAGAATTTATGTGAACCATTGAACAATAAAGTAGAGCTGACTTTGGGTAATTCATAATTGAAGCATTTGTTAGGACTCAGACCTTTCAACTGAGTCAGTGGCAGTGGGCTGCTGGGCTGTTGGAGGATCATCTACTTCCATAGCATCTGTAGTTGGGCTAATCAAAGCAAAAGAAGAGAAGGTCAACCACATGAGTACAAATTTTGATCCAATACTAATTTTCTGCTGAAGTTTATAAGAACTAAAGCAAGTATCTGAATTATAAAGATAATTTAATTGCTTATAAGCAATATTTATTTGTAAAACTATAAGCAACTTGAATTTGTAAAACCCACAGCTTTTTTTTTTTTAAGGCTTATTGCATGCTCACCCTTGACGATCAGCTCTCCGAGTTCTCACTTCTTCTCTCTGTCGTTCTTGTTCACGCTCCTCCATATCTGACAATTCTTTATGATAAATAGCAAAATTTAGAACTTTCAGAGCAGCTTCAACATCAATATTTGTAACCTGCCATGATGAATCATCATGCAATAGAAGTATTAATAAGATTCATACCCAAATGTGTATAGAAGGAAATATAATGGAGCAGCCACAAGCAAGGGCCAAACATGCAATTCAAATAGACATATAAACATGAAATCAACATATAGTTTTGGTCACAGTTGATCCTACAGATTAAAATTTAAATTTAAAGAGCAATAAAAGCAAGTTTTGAAAAGAAAAAAAGAAGTTACAATGAACAGGCTGAGGTCCCAAATACTATAACATTACAGGAAATGGCTTTTCTTTTTTTCAGGAAATAAGATACCTTTCTGCTTAACTTCAATTTTGCATGAGCAGTTGACAGACGAATTATGGTTTCCAAGGTTCTAGCCGTGATTGGAAGGGTTCCACCAGTCTACAAGTACCAATCAGAGTATTAGAATTACCAATTGAGGTAAGTATATCAAGGTGTTTGTTGGTAGATTGCAAAAGCAAACCTTTGCATTTGAACTGGCATTTCTGAGCTCTGCATAAGCTGTTGCAATGTGTTCTGAAGCCTGCAGATTAGAATATTTTAGGGTAAGCCCAGGATAAGTATATTACAGATGGTTGGGGAGACAAGTTAACAGGTAATCAAGGTTTGTTTTAGAGAAGATATTGCGGAATACCATGCACAGTATTTCCACTGATTACAACAGAGGAAAGAAGAAAAGAAGAAAGCAATCAATTTAAATGACAGGATAATATAAATGAATACTGAAAAACGAAAAAATATACATTTAAAAAATAATAATCACAACCTCATCAGTCAGCTCAGGCTGAATCCTGTGTTTTGCATAATGAATATACTTTTTGAGAAATTTTATGGTAAGAGTATCACGCTTCCGACCTCTTTCTGTTTTTCTCCCATGTAGCATTCGGTTATACTTGACAAAAACAGATGAGTCAGCATCAGCTTCATCTTCTCTTCCATATCTTGAACTTCCATCAAGAGCTGCCTCGCCTGAATTACTAATTGCATTAGTACGTATACGTGCCACCGATCTTTAAGCACACAAGATAATTATTTGCCTACCTCCATCAATAGCTGAGCGATATCGATGCATTCTCAAGACATGCTCTGAGATTTGACGATCAATATCAGCATCCATTTGATCCAAAACAATAAACAGTAAATCAAAGCGAGAAAGCAAAGAGTCTGGAAGTCCAATGTTCTTTGTTGGAGTCAATGATCGATCATACTGCACATTCAACCAACAACTGGTGTAAACTCAAGATTCACAACCTTGCTAGTGGAGTGACAGTGCATCTTAGCAACCAATATATACTTACAGTTCCATATATGGGATTTGCTGCAGCCACAACACTGCAACGAGCATTCAATGATGCATGGATACCAGCTTTGGCAATAGTTACTGTCTGCTGCTCCATGACTTCATGTATCGCAACGCGATCTTGATCATTCATCTTGTCAAACTCATCAATGCAGACAACACCTCTATCACCAAGGACCATTGCACCTGCTTCCAGTCTTCTTTCTCCTGATCATAGAGATATTTAATTACCCCAACAGCACCAAAAATAAGACCATAGGCAGAAATGCTAGAATCATTGAAATACTTTACCTGTTTCTTGATCAGAGGTGACAGCAGCTGTCAAACCAACACCAGAAGAACCTCGACCAGTGGTTGAAATGGCCAAGGGAGCAATGTTCATGATTGCTCTTAAAAGTTGGGATTTTGCTACAGATGGATCACCAACCATCATCATGTTAATGTCCCTAAAAAAGAGCAGGAAATTAGCTTATGTTAAGGCCTAAACTCTACCTAATCCAAGGCATAGTTTTATAGATTGCATAAAGCATAAAATGAGAAGAAACAAGATGCAGCTTATAGGATGGAAAACAACCAGTAGGGCCATTATTTACCAGATATACAACTACAAAAACAATTAAATGATAAGAGTACAACTAACCCTCGTAAATGAGTGCCATTCTTCAAATTCTTTTCCACTCCACCAAGCATCAGTAAAACCACAGCTTTCTTTATCCATGAATGCCCAAATATAGAAGGTGCAAGGGAGTTACCAAGCAGGTCAAACGTGTCATCTCTCTCTGCTATCTTTTTAATGTTTTTCAGGTCTTCAGGACTGTAGATTGGTGCATTGGCCTCCTTGTTGAGCAGAGAGACATTATTAGCTATAAGGACAGTCCTACATTGCAAAATCACTCGTTAAAGATAGTAAACAGAAAAGACCAAACTACAATGAGGATTAAGATTTACTTCCAATGATGCACGACATAAGAGATACCTGAATACACCGTTCACACTACCCTTGCTTTTTCCTGGAAGAGCTTTATATATCCCTACAATAGCCAAACGATCTCCAGGCTTGCATGAGTCAACCAGGTCATCCTCTACTATAACATCCACAGTTCGTGGAAGCTGACCAGGTGCAGCATTCTCAGGAACTTCTTGAATTGATAAGGTCTGGTGATCTTTGTATTGGCACAACCCATACTCAGTCACCAATAAGTTGCCATTTTCATCCTGAAACAATATTCCCCACAAGTCAGGCTTAATCCAGTAGCCATACTGATACTAGAAGATCTAAAGCGTAGGAATTACCCTGGTAGGATACACAGACCCAGTTGGCAAACCATTGTTGGAGGTGATGTCTCGATATTCCCTAACAGTGAAGTTTTCAGTCGCAGGACAAAAGTGAACACTTTTGACAACCTTTGGTCTAACCAGAGAACCTAAACGGAGATAGGTTCATGTTAGATATATATACACACACAGAGCATAACATTAAAAACCATTGATGGGGAAAATGCCAAACCATATTACTAGGATTGCAAACCTTATCGACAGCATGCCAAAGCGTCTTTAGAGCATTAGGGACTTTCAGGGCCCAAAATAAGCAAATTTCAAAGCAAGTGCCCACTTTTTACAAAATCCCATATTCACATTTTTGTTACATTATGTGAACAAGTAAAGTAATTTATACTTGAATTTAGAAAGTAAAAGGGGGATAAAAAGGGTACATTTGGTGACAATGCCCTCGACGCAGACCATGGAGCCAATGAATTCGGAGAGGAGCTCTCTGGGTGTGACACGACGAGAAACAAAAGGGCCTTCAAAGCCCACCTGAAGTATTTCTCCTTCTTTCAAGTACTTTGGGTCAATGCTTCTAGCGGCTTCCGTCACCGCATCGCAAAATGGTTGCATATATTCACTCGGATTCTTCAGAATCCTAAAAGTCAGAACAATAAAAACAAAAACCCAATGCACTTAACTAAAGCTCAAAAGGGGGGAAAAAAAGAAAAGGAAAAGGAGAGAAGAGGAGCAGACCTAGGAGCCAAGTTGCTGAAGGAGTGGAGATCGGAGATGTTGACGATGAGGCGGCGGCGCTTGTGATTTATCATAGCCTTGATTTCATCTTGATAAATCTGATCAATTAGACAAAAATTAAAACCATGGATAAATTATTACTGGGAATTTATAAAGAATGAAAGAAAAATGAGAAGAGAGGGGAATGAATATAGATAGATTAAGGAAAAGTACATCTTGAGACAAGAATTGGCTGATATCTTTCTTCCGATCTGCATAATCTTGAGCTCCCATCTCCATCTTTTTGCTTCTCTCTTTTCTTTTCTTCTGTTACTAGTCTACGCTTTGAGAAGAAAACCAAACGTTATCGCAAATGAGCAGAAGAGGGGGGGAAATGAGGCTCTCTTTTCTGCTTTTTTTTCTTTGCCCTTTTTTCTTCAGCCGCACTGGAGAGATCGTGGTTTTGGCGGGAAGCACTGAGGGGATGTCTCTGTTTTGGCGGGAATTGAGCCGATACATCGTCCAGATGCCTATAGCATTGGAAGTCCTCCTAAACGACTCCATGGCCCAATGGATAAGGCGCTGGTCTACGGAACCAGAGATTCTGGGTTCGATCCCCAGTGGAGTCGAGCTAGCTTGCTAGCTGGCTTTTTAGACCTAGACTACTTGTCATTTAAAAAATGCAATAAAATTAATAGTGACCCTTTTTCACAAAATTTAGAAATGGATGAGTTTTTGCCCAATTAACTTTGTGGGGCCTCATTTACATATATAGGCTGTCCATCCTGGACATCGGAAGAACTCTTGGCCCAATTGATACAATAATTGATTCAAAAGATAGTGAGCCCCTAGGCCCAGTCTTCCATTCATTACATTATTCAGAACAGAACAGAACAAAATCTCTCATTGCTGATTAGCCTTTTAAATAAAATAAGTTTAAAGAAAAAAAAAATGAAATTGGTCCAGACTTCTTTGGCTATCTAGAATCCAACTCAAAATTATTACAACACTAACGATTACAAATTGCTCAAGAAAGTTACAAGAATGAAGCAGCCTGATCACAGATTAATAGCTGACTCATCTTCCATAATAAATGCAAACTAAGTGACCAACCACCGATGAGATTTTCATGGCTTGAAAGCAGAAAATGCCACGACCGAGTTGTGTCCACCAAATCCAAAAGAGTTGGAAATTGCTGAATCATAAACAGCTCAGTTAGTATTATGGTTTCAGTTCCAAATCCACAAAAAGTACGTAAAGTGGAGACAGGCTTGAAGAAATTGCAACAGGAACTAGTTATGTGGTTTCCAAGGGTTAGGAGTCTTACCAACATTAACCTCATGCTGCTGCTTTACATTGGCAACAGTGTCAAACTCAACTGAAGGCTCTGGATTCTGCATTCAAAAATTCAGCACTTCAAGCACTTAATCTATGAGAATAAAAATCACAAGATGTTCTGTTTTGAGGAGAAATCCTAAAATGGTTTTTGGGTAACCAAAAAAAGCCTATCGATAAAACTGAAAATTAAAAGTAATAATAACAGAGGAGGAGACCTGGTGTTTGGTGGACATTTAATAAAATAACAGAGACAGGTGCAGACTGGCAGTTTGAAGAAAAAGTAGAAATGGGCAACTATTGTATTATAATCATGCATGAACAAGGCTTACACACTATCTTAAGTTGGTTTAAATACATTTCCCAGTGCAAACATGGTGTTAGACAAGTAACTAATACGTACAAATTGATTTATGGAGGGATGCAGCCATCCTGTCGTAATGGCCTTCACAGTGGCAATGGCTTCTAAACCACCCGCTGCACCCAGGCAGTGCCCTATCATAGACTGAAACAAGAAGAAAAGCAATCAGCCAATAGCAAGAGAGCAACATTACAGTATGGTCATCTCAAATTTTTCATATTTTGGGATAGAAAGAGAAGGTACCTTTGTTGCATTGATTTTGATGTCTGATGTATTCTTGAATACTTTTTTAATAGCATTTATCTCAGCCAGGTCACCAGCAAGGGTAGAAGTTGCATGTGCGTTAATATGGTTAACCTGAAAAATAAGACTTGCTTAGTTTACTAATTTTCACCTTTGAATGAATATATTTCAGAAAATAATTACATTCTGAACCGTATTAGTAGCACTTTAACATCTGAAGTAGACAAAAACAATTACACAGTCACTGTACTGACTTATGAGATAATTATGAGGTCAGATTTCAACAGTCTCACTTAAATTGAAACCTAAATCTAATTGACAATAAAAGCAATGAGAAAATTAGAAGTTAACCATGGTCATATTTCAAGGAGTCTCAACTCAAAGACTATCATTACATTTACCATAAAACAGAATTAGCTGGTGCTATTGAATTTCTTTTTCAAAAAAAAAAAATGCTTGCAGAGGTGTCATCGGACCTTGATAAAAAGAAACAACATAAAATGGGAAATGAGAAATAACTGAAACCAGACCAAACTTGATTACTCTTATGAAAACATTATTCCTAACATATAACAAGAGAATTGGTCGAAAAGAAGAAAGAATTACCTCCTCAGGGGACACACCAGCATCTTCAAGGCTTCTCTCAATGCAGGAAGACACCCCAAGACCATCAGCTCTTGGATCAGTCATATGATAAGCATCACAATTAACAGCTCCGCCTAAGTACTCAGCAATAATTGGTGCACCTCTTTTCATTGCATGCTCCAAGCTTTCCATTACCTGGAAAGTAAAAAAATTATAACTCTTTGTAAAAGGCTCTTGCATCATCCCCCTCATCAAGATCAGTCAGTTTAATAACATGTAGAGACTGAGGGTTATATTCATAACAGCCAACTATGTCGAAATCAAACCAAGAATCGGCAAGCAAAAGCACCAATCCATTAACTGAATACTAAGTCCCATTATTCAACCAAGTAGTTCAACGTGATAAAAGAGGCGTAATGTATGCAAGTATTACTGGAAATCTTTGCCTCACTTTCCAAGTCAGTGAACATTTATACTTCATTCCTAACAATCGTACCAACAATCCGTTAGAAAGTTCACATAAATGGTGAATTAGGCTCCATCTCCATCAGAAAAACATACTCCAAGGACCAAGATTTCGACACTATGTTGGAAACAGTCAGTCTCTCGTTGCACACACACACACACACACCATATCCACGGTCCATCACAGGTACTCTTAAAGTATGGCAAAAATGCCTACTTCTCTTAACAACATTATCACATGTCACCAATGGAGGCAAAATAAGATGCTAACCAAAAATAGACAACATAAAAACCACAAGAAGCTAAATGATGCATCTATACAATTAGAATGTAACAAATGCAAGCTTACCAACACTCCAGAACCTTCACCCATAACAAAGCCATCTCTATCTTTGTCCCACGGCCTTGATGCAGTTTGAGGATCATCATTTCTTTGAGACAATGCCCTACATGCAACAAAACCCCCCAGCCCAATAGGAATAATTGCAGCTTCTGTTCCACCAGCAAGCATCAATTCAGCCTCACCTCGACGGATGTGGTTAGCAGCAGCATAGAAGCAATAATTGGAGGTAGCACAAGCAGTTGAAATTGAATAATTGGGACCCATGAAACCAAGCTCAATTCCAAGCAAAGCAGATGCCATGTTTGTTATGGCATAAGGAATGAAGAATGGTGTTATTTTTCTGTAACCTTTCTCTATCAGATTTTGAACACCATCAGAAAACACTGTAAGACCACCCATACCAGTTCCAACAAGAACTCCAGTTCGCTCCTTATCGATCTGCAATGAACACAAATCAATAAATTGTGCGAGCACAGGGGGAGAAAAAGTTGTAAGAGAACACATTGTTTTAATGAAGCACTACTAACAAAAGCTGAAATTTCAACACAAAGCTAAAGCACAAAATAAATTAAATAATGTATGATAAGCTAAAACACTTTACAAGAGAAAGAATGAGAATAATGATTCCAAAGTCCTGCGAGCGCTCATATTTTTCTTAAACAAAAAAAAAAAAACAGATATCACTATCAACACATCTATTATTCTCGGATCTTTTCATTTTGTAGGGTAAGAAATCATTCACAGGGATCATAAATTTAACTGATAATCTTATCTTTTCAAAAGACCTTATCCAAAGCATATTTCTGGTGCATGCATCACATGTATGTAAAATTAGTAAATTTCATAACGTAATTGCTTCCAAATATAAGATCACATTAATATTTTTTATAATTGTTCCAATGAAGGTTCTCTAAAGCAAATATAAAAGATAACTCAATTTTGCATTATCTAAGGATTCTCAATATGGAAACGTTGCATCAAGTTGTGGAAAGAAAAGCTTTGTGTTTGAGTGAAACAAAGAGATCGGAAGACCTAGTAAATAGAGTTTGAAAATGGAGCAAAAAAATTGTGATGAACCCATTACTTAAATCAAAACAAGTAATATATTTGTTCTAGTCAAAGGAAAATGAACTTATCTTTACATCACAATTATGAAATACATATAAATATGACGTGACACAAAGCATATCTACATAGATTCCTTGGAGAAAGAAAAGTTCTGATGGGGGAAAGGAGAAAGAGACGCTAAGAAAGAAATTCCAATGATCCGATTGCTTAACCAAACCAAGACTATAGAACATTCAACACAATTAAATATGCACAAAAAAGAATCTATCCAGTCAAATAACAAAACAATGACTACAAAACAATTGCACTAAGGACATATGCAGCAGCAACCACAGAAAAGCATCAGGATCCTTAGAATTAAGCTCTACCATGCTAAGTTTCAAAAGACACCTGTAATGAAAAACAAATTCACAAAAATAAAGAAGCAACTCTTTCTTGTAAATATCGCACATTGGGCAAGCCAGTAAACGAATAATCTTTGGATCAGTAATTCAAAAATTAAACATGCAAATCACTTGCAAAACAATAACTACCCATTTTATAAAACAGCTCAATTGACAAAACCCATCAAACAAAACCATAAAAAAAAAGGCCACCTTAGATAACTTATCACCCCCGAGATCAGCATCTTCCAACGCCTTCTTGCCCGCAACAATGCAGTACCTCAAGCAATCGTCAAGCCTCCTATCGTTCTTTCCATCAATGTACCCTTGAGAAGTGAATCCCCGGATCTGACCGCCGAACCGAGTTGGAAACTTGGAAGCATCGAAACGGTCGATAGGTCCGATCCCACTCTCTCCAGCCAGCAATTTATCATAGTAAGCATCGACATCATTTCCAAAAACGGAAACCAAGCCCATCCCCGTAATGACGACCCGTTTTTTGGGGTCCTTCTCGCGCTTGGGAGCGGAAACTGTGGGCGACGAAGCGGTAATGGAAGAGAATCTCTTGGTCGGCCTTGGTCGAAGCCTCGATACATTGGAAAAATGGGGATTGGGATTGGGTTTTTGGAGAGGGTTTAGAGGGGAACCTCGAAGCGATGGGGCTTGGAGAGCTTGCATGGTTGAGGGAGGTAGCAGAGGGGGCGATGACAACGAAGTGAAGAGGGAAACAAAAGAGAACGAGAGAAAAAAAAAGGCGTGTGTGGATTTCGTGTGTTGCGGAAAATTGGAATTGGCAGGTACAGCCGAAAACAAAAGCAGGCAAAACAGAACCAAACTCGACTGCTTATGAATGGAATTAAAAGAAAAATACTGGCCACTACTCTTATTTATGGACGCTCGCATCGGCACTCTAGCAATGGTTTGATGGGCCGCTGAGCTGCACTTACCTTCCACACAGGCATTCGACACGAGTTGATGTGATGAAATTTTTTTTGTCAAAGCTACAACCTTTTTTCCTTCTTTTTTACAAAACTAAATAAATTATGCTAATATCATGCTCAGTATTCTATCTTTTCTTAAAACATTATCTTAATAAAATATACAAGATCAAGGATTATAAGTTTTTCAAAAAACTCAAGTTTCACATCTTAATTATTTTTTTTTAAACTATTGACTCGACATCGTTTAATGAATTATTAATAAATAAATAAAATCATCAATGTCAATAATATGAATTCATATATATCAATAATAAAAAATTATTAAATTAATGAAAACTATGAATCTATTTCTTAAATGACTTCATAATTGATACAATAAGAAAATTTTATTTTATCATTTGTCATATCTATAAGTTAAACGTTTATTTCCTACAAAACCTTGTTTTTTACGTTACATCTTACAATAATCAATGCTTCTCGTGGCTTCTATTGTTCAATAACTCAAATATTAAATGCTAAGTACTTGTTATGATGTCAGGGGTTCGGATAAAATACCTAATTTTCTTAAATTTTGATCAAAATTATATAAAAATTTATTAATTTTTGAAATAAATATTCCGTCTCAATATTACAAACATAATTAATAAAAATAATAAAAATATAATTATATTATAAAAATTAATCAAATATAAAATTATCTTTCTATCCTTACCATGTCAGCAATTTAACGACAATACTAATGGTTGATTAATGGCTGAACTTACGTATGTAGCAAAAAATATTTTTTTTCAGTCGGAATATTCATTTCAAAAACTAATAAACCTTCGTATAATTTCGATCAAAACTTAAGGGATCAAAGTATTTTACCTTTAAGTGTTAACATGAAAGTTTGGAGTTTTGGATTATATTGATTTTTGATTTTTTTTCTTTCCTACATTTTGATATGTTACGTTCGGGATATTCCAAAATACACTTGTTAAATTGTGACATAAGAGAACATTGAAACATTATATACAATAAAAAGGATTTTATAATGGTTATTTTGCATAAGCAATTCACTTTCATTTAAATTTCGATATATGATAAATATCTAAATATTTTTTAATCACTTGTGAAATTCAAGTAATATAGTTTCTTTATGTGGTATATAAGTTAATTGTACCATTAGATTCTAATCTTTTTACAATATTTCATTTTGATATAATATTTCAAAAATTTTATGAATTATTAAGTAAAATTTAAATAAATTTTTATTATATTTAATCAAGTTATTAATTTTTATTTTAATTCAAATAAGTTTTTATAACTAATGATTAATTAAACTTTCATTAATTAAATGTCACTTGTCATTTTATAATACATGTTGATGATGTGACACACTGATATATAATAATGAATAATAACATGACATGTTAATGTAATATAATAAGACTGCAACATGACATTTTTATGTTCAATGTCATGTGAGATGAAAAAGCAAATAGTATTTTGACTAATACTAGTTAGTCAACCATTAATTAAAAAGTTTTATTTAGTCATTGATATGTCATAATAAATGATCATATGATATGTTGATGTAACATAATGAGATTGCCTTGTGATAGAGATTGCCATGTGACATTTTCATGGTATTTCAATTAATATTAATTAGTCAACTATTAATTTAAATATAAAACTTAATTGAATATAATAAAACAATAAAAATTTATTTAAAAATTTTAAATAATTTAAAAAACTTTTTAAAATATCATGCCTTTCTTTTATTCATCTATGAACATGTTTCTAAAATATAAATGAAAGTTGCCATATGTATATCTACCTAAGTATTATGTGGTAAATTTTGTTTATATATTATTATAATGATATGTTGTCGATGAATGAATAAATTCAAAAGAGTTTGAATTAAAAATATATTTTTAATTATAAATAAAAATAAAATATTATAAAAAAATCACAAACTAATAGAGCAATTTCCACTATGCCTAAGCAATTATTTTTCTCTATCTTTGGACAGGAAAACAGAAAAAAGAAATGAAATTTTGAGAAAATCATGACTAATTTGCTAATACAAAAAGAAAAAAAAAGAAAAACGGTAAGCAGTAGCAGCATGGAATTAGGCCTGTGGCAGAGTTAGCAAGAGCCCAAGTGTTTTGTTGTCAAAATTAACGGAAGCCCAAGCTTTTAGCTGTGAAATGAATCCTTTGCCGATAAAACCATGCCAACACTCAACCTCACGCGTGGAAGTCCAAATTCCAACCCGGTCGACTGGAAACGAACAGGTCACAGGTGAGTGGTGGTAACTGGAGAGAGCCGGCCGACGCGAAACAAAGAAGAGGCTCTCTGTCTCGGTCTCCTGCCTGACTGAGCGGTAGAGAGTTAAAAGAACAAAATGGCAAAGAAAGCTACAAAGTCGAAAAAATCTCGTTCATCCTCAACCTCCGCTGCATCTGCTAAGAACCCCTCAACACCCTCCAATCAGTATTTCTCTCTTTTCCTTGCTTTATAGTGTTTGTTGCTGTTCATCTCAATTTTCTTTGGTTGGGAGATTTGCAAAACAAAATTATAGCTTTCTTTGTTTGTTGTGTTTATTTGTATTGGTGGTGAGGATTTTTAGGGGTTAACAATAGATACTGTTTTTGCTTGGGAAAAATGTTAGGAAAATGGTGTTAAGGGTAAAATCAAGTGAGAAAATGAAGAGGTCAGCTCAACAGAGTGTTGTTAGCGAGAGAGAAAAGAGACGCACGTCGAAGTCAAGGCCCAAATCGAAGCAGAAGAAGAAAAACACACGAATTGATGCTAAAATGCCCAAGAAACCCCCTACTGCTTTCTTTTACTTCTTGTGAGTATTCCTCATGTATCATTTCTGTTCATAGGTTTGCTTAATTTTTGTTGTTAATAACATATCTTTATGGCTGCTGTTTCCCATGCTTCCTTGATTTTGTCTTTGTTGCTTTATTCGTTTGGCTTGGAAGATTTTCTTGTTGTGTTGAGTTGAAATCTATCTGCATATTCGCTGGCTGGCTGTCCTCATATGCAAAATTTGAGTTGTTTTCATTTTAGGTTTACCACTGAATTGTGTTTCCTTGCCTTAAGTTGTATATTCTTTATGGGGCCTTGGGAGGTCTTAGGTTCAAACGTATGTAAAAAATATATATATTTTGGGATGGTACGTGTTGGTGCTTTTATCAAACGAGTTGCCTGCTAGTTTCATTGACTCAAATCTAACTGAGTTTTCCTTCTCTTTTACTCAAGGGAGGATTTTCGTAAGGAATTTCAAGAGCAGAATCCAGATATTAAGTCAATGCGCGATGTATGTTATGGTTTGAAATCACAAATCCTAGTTTAGCCCACAATTCTTTCTGTGTGTGTCTCTCTCTTACATATATGTTACTGAATCTTGCAATATATTGTTTCAGATTGGGAGGGCGTGTGGTGAGAAGTGGAAGACAATGACATATGAGGTTCGTGCCTTAAAATCTTGCATTGGCTATCTTTATTCCCTGTCGCTTAAGAATTTATATAATCGGCATATGCTATTTTCAGTTCACCTGCAATATGAATTGTTCCATGTTCAGCCTGTAAATCGTAATCTGGCTGTTATCATGATATTGCAAAATAGTAGCAGTAGCAGTTATGATAACTTATATCGACCTTTTATGAATATGCTTATAAGAGTTAATTATTGGAGACATTTATTTTGGGATTGAGAGAAGCAATTTTAGTAATGATGTTTGTTCCTGTGCTAGTAAATATCAAAGCCATGATCATGGGTGACATTGGCTTGTCAAAGCCTACTTTAAGTTCCCTCTAAATACAAGGTGAACCACATTCATGATCCACTCATGCAATTATTTGCATAAAGTTGTAGAAAATACTTTTGACATCGTACTGCTTCATACTTTTAAGCATGTATAGAGATATTGTAGCAATCAATATTAGTGCATAGCAAGGACCCCAATGATCTTGAGGGGGCAAGTGGTGTTGATTGTTCTTCCCCATTTGGACTCGAAGAAAATAGAAATTAGCTTTAAATGGCAAATTAAGGACTTTATGGAGAAAATTAAGAAACAATTGTCAGGGTTTGCCTAACTTCGTGATTTCTATTTTGTCTTTGATAGGAAAAGGTTAAATATTATGATATCGCAACTGAGAAACGAGCAGAGTTTGATAGAGCCATGGCAGACTATATTAAAAGAAAGGTAAAGTTACTTTAGGTTTTCTCTTGTACTTTATCTCCAAAGAAGTCTTTAGTATTTATTTGCAGAACAGCTGCAATGGATTTTAAGCAGTTTAACTTGCTCAAAATTTTCATTGCAGGAAAATGGTGAAGATCAAGAAACTGAAGATGACTCAGAGTTTGATGAATAAACGTTAGGGTTGTTGTACTAAGAAATTTCATTGTTCAGTAGGAATAGGTGTATCAGTTACGACTTGCAAGATGTATATTAATGCATTGAATATGTTCATGTCTGTCATTTTTCTGTAAATCACTGCTTGGAGAACGAATGCCTTTATGTTATTGCCGCACAGATTTGACAGTTTATGCAACTATTCTTCTAGTAAATGTTCATGCCAATTAAGAGCTGCTTTTATTTTTCCTGGTTTGAAGCACTTTCTCTGGTCCTCTAGTAGTTGGAACTCGGGATCTGGCCTTTTCTGAGTTAGCTTTGGTTGATAATTAAATCCAATCTCTATTACTTCATGCTCTCTCTCTTTAGAATAGTGCTAGAATAGAGGATGGCCTTTTAATTTAACATGATTTCACTGAACAGTGGAATTCCTGGTAACAAAAATTTCAAAGAACGGATTTATTACTTTTTCAATTGTTCTCTTCATTGGCAAATTTATCAACTCGTGGTCGACCCACAATTCATTTGTAACAATATTGTTGGACTAAAATGAACAAAAAACACTCTAACCTAGATGTTGAAGCTCCTTTCTCTGGTTGTCGTTTGTCTATCAGCTACTGTGCTCAATGATTCAGCAATGCTTCTGACTTCTGCAACCATTGCTATGACATCGTTGAGCTTATTGACTGCTGAGCCCACACCCTGTGTTAGAAAATTATAGTACTAATTCAGTAGTTTACCACAGAAATAACAGATAAATATGTCACAAACCTTAAAATTGCAATATAGGGTATAAAATAATTACTATATTCTTCAGAATTGGGCAGTGTTTTACATACCACACCGGCAGCCCCTGCAGTGATTGCCATTGGTGCTGTAACTGCACTGAGTCCAGATGAGCACATAACGGGAATCCTTACAGCCCTTGAAATAGAATATGCTGCTGCTAAAGTTGGTGTAGCCTGTGGATACAAATAACAGAAAGAAGAAAGCGTGTACCATGTAATCAAACCAAGGAATTTTTTTGCTTTAACATAATTGGAACACAGGATAAGACTTCAAACATGCACGCATTGCATCAGATATTTCTTTTTTGTCTACCGAAGCACAATTACCTTCTCAATCAAACCAAGGACACCAGATTTTGAGGGAGTGGAACATTTGCCTCCTTCAGTTTGGATAATGTCAACACCTTCCCTTTCCAGCAGCTCTGCAAGCTTGACCTGTTGGTAAGTTGTAAAATGTTTAGTTCACGCCCCTTAAAATGGCGATAGTAAGGGCCGACATATTTAACTTGAAAACATTATATCTCTGTTGGTAACCTGATCAGGGAGGCTAAGTGTGTGAGGCACGGTTACTGACAGGGTCACAGAAGGAAGAATGCTCCTTGTCTCCTTTGTGAGCTTTAGTATCTGCAAAACATAATCAACAGAACTATAAATCTAGGCTGGTGAATGATGACCTTTACTGCTGAACTAGTAAACACATTTAACATGCTATATCATACTTACAGTAGTCTATTAGAATCCCATCAAGGCTAAAGTTTCTCTTTTAAAGCTATCTCCTTTCATTTTTGTCCTTAATTTTTCCATGAAAAGGATCTAACTTGTTTCAGTGAAGAAAACTTTTGGTATCTGAATATCTCGTAATTTCCCTCAAGTTTTAGCTCGACAGTTTTACAGTTAAATATAAGATTGCTTTATAGGGATCACAGGATTATATGTTTGGTACCTGTTCTGGAGAGAAAACTACACCTGTTTCGTAAAAGGAATCATAATTTCCAATCTCCACCTGCATTTGCCATCAACTTCATTAACTTAAACTAACAAATTTGATCTGATTTTCTTTTCATTGCATGTCACACTACAACATCAAAAACCAAACTGTCACAGAATTCAAGCTTATTAGTTTTGAACTTCAAATGGACAGTGAGTTTCCGGTCAAACCATCAATGCTCCTGCTTCAACAGCTGCTGAAAATGCAGCTGGATCTACTGATGAAACACAAACCTGCATAAAGGAGACATGTTCGGATTAGTAAGACCAGAATGTCACTCTGATGAAAACAAAGCTGCAAAATTATTGAGGCGGCCGCCTAGGAAGCCAGATTATATTTAACATGTCAGATCCTATAATTCCTGATTTACTCAATTTCGTGAGTAAATATTGTTTAGCTCTGCTCTGTTTGGGGTACCCACTGCTGTACTGTACCACCTTCTTCCTGTTATTAACATGGTGGCAATAAGCCCTAGGCAAGATTAAGAATTTACCGGAAGAGAAGTTAGGCTAATGGCCAGTTTCACTAATTCTGGGTCACAAGCTATATCCACATGAGTTGCTCCCCCCTGAATTACAATCACAGTTAAATTATCGATTTCAAATAAAAAAACAAAAACAATAGTAAAATGGAATGACCCTGACCTTATCTGCAGCAGTAACAACTGAAGCCACGTTGTTTCTATCGAAATTCTGTAACCCTGAGATAATCTGTAGAGGATAAAATTTGAATCAAATGACATTATTAAACAACAAAAGGGAAAAGGAATACATAAAAACGAGAAGTTGGGTTTTGGAATTACCTTGAGAGCTCTTCGTTCATGGAAGTCTTTCAACGCTGCTTCTTTAGTAGTTGATAGAAGTGCTTTTGCAGTAGTTACACAAGCACTTCTTCTGACATGTGCATATGGTTTTGAAGGGAGAAAGTTACCAAGAAAAGAGTTTAGGCTGTATTTTAAAGCAGTGTTAGAAGAAGGAGAAATTGACATGCAGATTGAACTATGCATGTTTCACTCTTTTTCTTTATCCAGGTAAGGTTGTAGCTGGAGTTGGAGGGAAGAGATAAGAGATGCTGGCAGCTTTGAAGATCTTTAAACTGCTTACACTACAGCAGATATTTTCGGTTGGCTACCTTGGGTTTGGGTTGTTCCCCAACTATTATTCGACCCTGGTGATTAATGGGCTGTTGGGCACAGATTTGCTAGAATGGGCCCCAATCATCAGTGGATATGCATCATATGATACGAATAGCATAAACAGGAAAGGGCAAATCCCCGTCAGGCATTTTAGACCAATTGACCATCAAATGAAAACCACATAAGAAGAAGATACCTTCACCAAATTGAGCGGATAACCTTGTATTCTTACACTTCCTCGTTAGAAGATAGAACCTAGTATTCCACAAAACGCTTGTCTTCTGTTTTTTTTTTGAGCCTTTTCCTCTCCCTCTCTCTCCTTCCACCTTTCTCCAAATTCAACCCACAACTCGGTGTATCCTCAGAGCCAACACAGCCACCAGTTGCCATACCGAGAGGATGTTGTGGCGGAGGAACCAAAAATGGATCCTGATATAGAAAATGCTGAACACAATGAAATAAACAATGCCTCTATTCAATGTTTTATTTTGAATATAACCAAACACAATGGAATTTGGCAAGGTGATAACCCCTTTACCGAGTCTCTCCCTCTCTTGGTCACCCAACTCGCCGCCATCCTAATCCTCACTCGCTCTCTTTACCACCTTCTCAAACCCCTCCGTCAACCCCGCATCATATCGGATATTCTTGTAAGTGGCATTGTTGATTGTTTTCCATTTCCATAGATCTTTTTACATATTACCAAGTTCATTATCTGAATTTATTCGCAAGAGATTCCTTATCATAAATGGAATGTAATGATTTATAAAGCCATATTTGATGTGCAGGGTGGCATCTTGTTAGGTCCATCTGCATTGGGGACGACAATTTACTTTGCAGATTTGTTTCCCACAATAAATGTTATTACAGTAGAAACGTTGGCGTACATGGCCCTTGTTTTTCACATGTTCTTAGTTGGCTTAGAGATTGACCTAAATGTCATCGGGCGCATAAGCAAAAAGGCAATAAGTTTCACTGTGACTGGACTTCTTTTCCCCTTCACCGTAGGGATTGGCTTCTTTTATCTATTGCATGCTTATTGGGAACATGATCAGTCTCAAGGTTTTGAAGTTAATGTACAAGGTAGTTTTCTATGGGCTGCTGCACTAGCAGTCACGAGCTTCCCTGTTGTTAGCGGAATTTTATCGGATCTCAAGCTACTGAACTCAGACATTGGACGACTGGCAATGCCCATTGCCCTTGTCAGCGATATGGGCTCTTGGGTTCTTATAGTCATTGTCATCCCATTCTGTGCTAATCCCACAAATGCACCATACATCATCACTACAACAATAGCCTACGTATTAGCCTGCGTTTACACATTTCGTCCATTCCTTGCATGGATCATTCGCCGCACTTCTAAAGGGAAGGACCAAAACTACAGTAAATTTTACTTGTGTTTTGTTCTTGTTGGGGTTGTACTGAGTGCATTTGTGACGGATGTGACTGGAACTCATTCCATTGTTGGGGCTTTCGTATTTGGGCTTATTCTGCCTACTGAGCTGGCGCTTGTGTTGATCGAGAGGTTCGAGTACTTTGTTTCAGGGCTTCTGATGCCGGTATTCTTTGCAGTTTCTGGGGTTAGAGTCGACATCTTCAAAATATCAGAGTGGAGGCTTGTATTGCTTATCGTAGTTTGGCTTTGCGCTGTTAAGATTATTAGTTTCCTACCAATTTCTTTAGTCTCTGACATTAAGCCTAAAGATAGTTTTGCTCTCGGATTACTCATGAACACAAAAGGAGTATGGGCGATTCTTATCATTCACACTGGCTTGGATAGAGGGGTACTTCCTTTTCTATATTTACACATTTATGCCAAGGTAATTGATGAAACATTATGATTTACATGTCAGTTTTCAACTCTATTTAGGTTTTGCAAGACGATGACTATGCGGTAATGATGATTACAATTCTATTAATGACCAGCATAGTTGCTCCTATCATTGCTGCCATTTACAAGCGGACCAATCTTTCTACAAGATACGAGCGTAGAACTATACAACATGCTAGTACAGAAGCAGAGCTGCGAATCCTCGCGTGCATCCATTCGTTTTGCAGTGTACCTGGAATATTAAAGCTCCTTGATGTATCTCAAACTACCCAAAATGGTCATATCACAGTTTTCACTCTTCACCTTGTTGAGCTCAGTGGCTGTGCATCAGCTATGCTTATAGTGCATGACTCACAGAACCGCAGGTTTGAGGATCCTGTCTTCGACCCTGACTATGGTGATAGCTCTGAAACGGAAAAAATCGTCAACGCCTTTAGAGAATATGAAAACAAGAACGGCAATATCAGCATCCAATCCCTTACTGCAGTTTCTCCTTTTGTGGCTATGCATGGGGATATTTGTAGTCTAGCTGAAGACAAGCAGGCGACATTCTTGATCTTACCATTCCACAAGCAAGCCACAAAAGAGGGGACTCTCCCGGAGATAAATGCTGCTTTTCGCGACATAAACAAAAACGTGCTTCTCAATGCTCCTTGTTCTGTAGGAATCTACATAGACCGTGGCCTTCAAGAGACCGCAGGTGCCAAATCCAACAATAAAATCCATCAAATAGCCATGGTATTCCTTGGTGGACCTGATGACTGTGAAGCATTAGCTTATGCATGGAGGATGGCAAAGAATCCAGGAGTTCGCCTAACGGTGATAAGATTATTAGAAATGGATACTATGGATTTCCCAAACGGCAAGGCCTCAATGCTATACTCAAGATCATACCTTGACAGGCAAAGGGAGATTGCTGATGAGTACATAAATGAGTTCAGGCTACGAACTGTTGGGGAGGAACTTATTCACTACGAAGAGAAGATTTTACTTAACGGAGAAGAGCTGGCTGTGACATTGAAAGAAATAGAAAATAAATTTGAGCTATTCATTGTAGGGAGAAGGGAAGGGTTAGAGTCACCCTTGACAACACTGTTAGTTACCAGGGTCGATTGTCCAGAACTAGGGGTCATTGGTGACTTGTTGGCTAATTCCAATTCTGCTACGGGTTCAGTCCTGGTGGTGCAACAGTTCATTGATTCTAGCCAAGGCATTGAAGATTTGGTTGCGACACCAAGGTCGTCAATGCACGGAACAGTACGGGAAGTCGGAAGTGGGCGGCTATCAACTGTGAGTGGTATTGGGTTAGGGATGTACACGAGGCAGAAATGAAGGATCGATGATAAGATTAAAAGAAAACTGTTTTGAGTTACGAAAAGACTTATGGTAGAATGCTAGATTCATAGGACACTAGAAAAATTAGGAAGATTTTTGATAGCAGAATCCTCCTTGTACCGTGGGATCACGTCTTTCCCTTTGCTCCCACTATTATTTGGAATTTTTAATTGAAAATCTTTTGTCATCTTTGTGGATGGTTCAAACCATTGTAATATTATTGTACATTGAATTTCTTCTCACCTGCAAGATAAATTGCTTTGCAAATTGCAAACTTCAGGACTCTAATGCATAAAACTGTTATAGCACGTTTGGTTCGTGGAATAGACAGAAATGGAATAGAATAGCTATTACGTGGAAATAGAATGAAATGAGAATAGAATAAAATAGGTATTACGTAGTTTGGTATGATAAATGGAACAGAGCAGGAATGATTATTATGACGTATTACAGTGTTTGGTTGGAAAAAATAACTTTGGAATAAGAAAAGAATAAAAATAAAAAGACAAAAATATCCTTTATTATATAATGATTATTTTATTTTTTAAATATTAATATTTTATTTATAATCTAATCATTAATATTACAAAATACTAATATTTTATTTATAATTTAAATGTTATAATGATTATTTATTTTTAAATTATTTTATTTTTAAACATTAATAATGTATAATTTATTTAAAATATTAAAAATTGATAGTTTAAATATTAATATTTTATTTATACTTTAATCATTAATATTAAATGTTATTGTGATTATTTATTTTTATTTTATTTTATCTTTTAAATATTAATAATTTATATTTTTAAATATTAATAGTTGATTATTTAAGTATTAATATTTTATTTGTAATTTAATCATTAATATTATAAAATACTACTATTTTATTTATAATTTAAATGTTATTATGATTATTTGTTTTTATTTTATTTTTTAAATATTAATAATTTATAATTGATTGAAATTATTAATAATTGGTAATTTAATTTATAAATTAAATATTATTATGATTAAAATATTAATACTTTTAATTAATTTTTAAATTCAAAATATTTTATAATATATAATTAATAACTTAACCTTTTTATTATAATAAGATTTATTTTTCTCTATTTGCATTTTTCATTTTTTAATTTAAATTTCACTTAATAATTTAAAAATTAATATTTTAAAATACTAATTTTTATTTATAATTTAAATATGTTATAATTAAAATATAAAAATATTAATATTTTTATATTTTAATTTAAAATATTAATTTTATAAATTTAAATTTGTAATTTTTAAAAATAAACAATGACATTTTAATCCAAAATGTATAAATTTTATTCCCATAGGTGTGGAATAGCTAATACCATGGGGATGGTGATATTAGCTATTCTAAGCTTTTGCCTAATTTTAAAGAATAGCCATTCCTTTTGAAATGGTTATTCCTTCCTCAAGAGCAAACCAAACAAGAAGATAAAATTTTGTAAGGAATAGAGGGAGAATGACTTAGTCATTCCACCTACCAAACATGACCTTAGTGTTCATATAATGTAAGTGTTTGGAAGGCTTGCGAGCATGCCAACTAAAACAGCACTCTTAAGGTTCAGATCATAGTATTTGGTTTTTCTTAAGGGCTAAGGTAAAGGATTATCCAATTTTGAGCTGGCTCGGTATTAAACTATAAAATCAATTGACCTATCTATCAAGATCAATATTGACTAGGGAAGAAAGTACAGTGTAAATGCGAGGAAAATGTATAAGTCGCTGAGCTGTCTCTTTTGATCGAGCCGCACATTTGAAAAGAATCCCGGTAAGCAACAAAATATTACAGCTTTAGGACTTAGGAGGATCATCCAATTGCTTATTAATCGGTTATGATCGGGCACTTAAATTGTTTTCGACCAAGATTGACTCTTTGCTTTATTTTGTCAAAGATTATAATACTGTATTCATGTATGTGCCCCCTCTATTCCTTCTCCTGGAGGAAAATTTTATAGTCTCATGTTACAGGCTTACAGGTTACAGCTAAGCCTGAATTTTGTCATTATATATATATGTATTTGTTGTTTATTTTGGAAAGTAAGGACAATGCGGCACACCTAACCGAAACCATTTCTTCAGCTTCACACGTTACCTGGAGCCCCCGTCTCTTCTGGAAAAGGATGCTGAGATCATTGTCGCGTCTCCTTGTCTTCATCGACGATTGTTTTGGACACGTAAAGCCACCTGCCCATATCTCTCAGCTATTGCCTAGTTAACTAGTTACTTAAAAAATTATTAACCTCCATCTTACAGTTCTAGTTGGGTACTTTTCTGAAATATCTAAAGCAAACAGGGGAGGAACCAAAACCCATGCCAGTGCTAATGGTGTCACGTTGCTTGAGTTGTTAAGTGGAAAATTTACTTTTTGAAAGGGTCAAGCGGCCTGGTTAATTACTGGGTTAGGTTTTAACAATTGGGCTGGAACTTTGCTTTGTCTAACACAGGCAAGCCAGATATCCACGCACTCACTGAACCATGGAGTTCGCAATTTCATTGCAATTATTGGTGGCAACGTGCAAGGGATTTTCTCAGCTCTATCTGCCTTTTTCGGTAAAGGTTCTGCAAACTTCAAAAGTACCTATAATGCTTGTGAACGAGCACATGGACTTAAAAATCAAATGCTTCGACCTTTCGATTGTCCCGAGATCCTAGGGGCTCTAGCTACATGAGAGCAGTTGGCTTTGCTCCTAGGTGCTTGCCTTTGCCTTTGTCTCGTTTCTTTTGTTAAATTTGGTTGCTATAGTCCTGTTTCCCCTAGGAAACAAAATTTTCCTGTCCTGCATAAGGCAACTCGTAAGTCATAATTTGGTGAATTCGGCAACTCTGTCCCTTAAACAGTATCACAGTAAGCAGCAAAATTCCTTGCATTTCCTTGGTTAGCATGGTTAATAATTTATTCATAGCAAAAGGAAGAAAAAGAATGCTTAATCAATAATGCATTGCAATGCCCTACTACTTAAAGCTACCGTATAACATCAATCCAGGATTCTGAATTATAAAAGCAAGCAAGAACATGTGCTTTTTCCATCAATGATTCAAGGAGCCAGCCATCTATATAAATATATTCTCAGGCGTCGTTGTATAAACACTCAGATTTGGAAATTGAAAGTGGCTCAATCAATCTTGTATAAATGCCAGAGAAGACTGTGTCTCCTCCTTTGTATTCACCATTTTTCAAAGAGGAAAACCACACTCATGGAACTTTATAAAACAAATAGAAAAGCTGAGAAAGAGAAAGAAAGAACATTTCTCCAACAGAGGTTAATTTAATTCACCATTAAGATCATTTCTCCAACAGAGGTTAATTTAATTCACCATTAACTTTATACATTAAGAAACTCGTGCAATTAGCACAAGAACTTCCTCAACAAAGGTGGAAGTTACCAAGTTAGCTTTGACCAAGTTAGCTTTCTTCTCTACGTCTCCAGTTTTCCACCACCCTTCAACCCTGGAATTCAAAGCTCACATAATGGTGAAAAGCAATTTCTTCTCCATGAAAACCACCATGCAGTCCTTTCCCTCTCAAAACCCAGGTCAGAACTCAGAATACTACTACACCCAGAAGGACAAAAAAAAAAGGAACAAAGAAAGAAAGAAAAGGAAGAAAGAACAACGAAGACAGATACATACATATACCGCTGTCAAAAGTGACAGCCACAACAAAGATAGAAGAAACAGAGAGTGGCCACCAAGAAAATAGCCTCTAAAACCGACGCAATCCGGAAAAGCACATCATCAACGAAGGAAAGCTGAATGTTTAGCCTCTTCCACTTGAAAGCAGACCCCAAAAACTTCCACCTCCATGACTCCTTCTTTATCAGCCTCTTGAACAACACCCATCTCTTCGTCCCACCCATCACTTCCTTTTTTTTCTTCTTGTTTTTTCTTTTTTTCCTTTTTGGCACTTTGGCCTTTGGTTGGAGAGGAAGACGAGTCTCGAGGCAGTTATATATTGGAGAAGAAAAGTTCAGTTTAAGAAGTACACGAATAAAAGGAATCGTGGGAGAAGGGGGATTAATTTTAGTCGGAGAGGGTAGTTTGGTAAACTTGAGACGACCAACCGCCCCGCGTTTTAGTGAGTCAAAATCAGAAATCGTATTGGTGTGGAACGTGGGGGGGGTCCTGGCCTCATGGAATTTTCAATTTTAATTTGCTATTTCCCAGTTTTCTAAAAACTGTCAAGTGGTGTTTGCGGTAGTGGAGGAAGTAAATTGGAATGGAAAATTTCTCGGCCTCCACGCCCGTCATCATGTTGAAGGGAAGAAACTGGGAAAGCACCCCGTGCGCGTGGACTGTTTGTCTTTGAAATCGAATGTTCCTTTCCTTCCATTCCTTTGTAAGAATAGTAGTAGTAGTGGTCGTATTTCTGTATTAGCATTATATTTGGACTTTGACCTCAAATACAGGTAGCTGATCGTGACTCAATTACTAAATATACTTGGTTAAAATTCAATAAAAAATTGCCTTTCATGTTGAAATATCCTTGTGCTTGATGTCATGGGAAGAAGAAATAAGACTGGTTTTGATTATATAAAACTAAATATTTTTTTTATTTATTAAATATGTTTTCTAGATTATAAATATAAATTTGTGACAATTGGAATGTGATGTCACGTTAGAAAGAACGGATTGTGTTAAGAAAAATAATTTTGATCCGTTTTAAGAAGAAGGAGGTGTGAAAGAACCTACTTTTCTTCTTTATTTTTGTTCCATGATGTGGCTGCCTTTGTGGATTCTGTGTCTTTATAGTCATTCATGAAGAAATGTCCTTAAATCAAATAAATTGCTTGGACGTCTCATTTTTCCTTATAAAGCTAAGAAAAGTCACATAATAATTAAAAAAAAAAACAAAATGGAAAAATATTATTCCATTTGATAATCACAACTATTTCCAGCTATAGCTTTAAAAAAGGGGCCAAATACTTGAATATGGGGCAATTGGGATCTTACCGAAAGGAGAAGAGAGCAACAAAGAACTTCGGAAGTTTGAAAACAACGTGTAGAGTATAATTTTATTTAAATTATTCACAAAAGTCAATTTAGTTGATAAAGAAAGAAGTTTTTTTCTTTATCAATTAGGTTTTGATTTTTGTGAAAGTATTTCAAAATAAAATTTTAAATGCGTTTCATTACTGTAAATGAGGGTGTCTTTAAAATCACTCAATTAATGGATTAGATTAAAGTAAAATCTAAGGATACTTTTGATTTTATAATCAAAACAAATATTTTAATTAAATTAACATTACTAATTTTTCACTTTAAAAGTGTTTATGTAAAAATTGCGATATCATTAATAATTAAAGATTATATTATAATTTTATATATAATGTGTTTTCATTTATGAGATGGAATGCAATTTAACAATCTTGACATCAATATGTTTTGACTAATAAGTAAGAGCACCGATGCCTCGTAGCCGGCTGTTGAACAATCTTTGCATCAACAAAGAGGAATTAATGCGTGATACTTAAATGATTTTTTTTTTTGTTATTTTCCAATTCAACGATAATTTGTTGGTCAGATTCTATTGTAAGTATAGTGTTTGAATTTGAGAGTGACCTTTGAGTTAAAAAAAAAAAAAGGTTATGGGTTCACCTTTTCAAAGTGCTCTTTTTCATGGCCATTTGTCTAACAAATCCAACTTTTTATTAACAGAAATGTTAATCAGTGGCTAGTGCCTGAAGAATGTGCAGCACCAAATCGAATCTTAGCTGCTGGAAACCATCAAAGACAGAATCTATAGGTTTCTGTCAATTAATTTGATGGTTATTGATGTTAATGCCAATGGTTCACATCTCCAACAAACGACTTGGTTACTCTTTCTTGATTGGGCTAGAGTGTAAAGTCTATGGAGGAATAAAGGTTTCAATCCTAGTTCCAGATGCCGTACTAGGTCGGTTTATACATAAGCATATATTTTCTTTCAAAGATTCACTTTTCAAGATTGGGGAATAATCTTTTTGTTTCCTTTTCATATTTTACCATGTGTATACCAAGCATGTTACAGATGCTCCAACTCATATTGGTTTTTATGGAAACTTTATATTTGAATGCATGGTTTAAAAAAAAACCAGCTAATGCAGGCATAATGTAAGCTGGATGGATTTGAATCTGAGCAAATCAAAAAAGGGCTTGTGGATACATGGGAAAAGAATTTCAGATTTGGAGGAAGAAGACCATAATGTTGTTAGAGTTCACCCATGTATGCTTCTTTTAATTACTAGCTGCAAAAAGAAATGGTATGCTAAAGAATCTGACCAAACAAGAAGAAATGTCACAAAAACCTTGCTGTCCAATGAATTCTATCTGTACAGCCATGTGTCTCAAGGAGCATCGTCACCAATAAAGTGGGGAAAGATCCTTTTTCCCCGTAAGTAACTAGAAAGGGCTCGTTCTAAAGATGGTGAGGAAACATTTATTAAGTGTTAACAAATTTATGTAGACCATGCAACCAGAAAACGTGATAGAGTTGGTCACTCCTTTTGCCAACAGTTTCAAGAAAATGCTCAAATTAAACAAATTGCATGCCAGCGCCTGTGCCCAAAAAGCAGGGGAGGGATGAGCATGAGCCCACATATTTTACCAATTCAAGTCTCCATAATCTATGCAGCTTCCAGCCGTATGGCCCTTTCCTGGTCTTCCAAAGCCTAGGACACCATCATTTTATCACCTTTTTAATATAACTTTGACTTGGCGTGCTTCATCAAAAGCCTCAGAAACTCACTGATTTGGTGCATGCACATGGCAGCTTATTGCCTTGCCAATTTGCCATGCAACAGTACTGTCATTAGGTACAATTTTTAATCTTCCCATCACTGATTAAAAAGTGCTGCTTGTTTGTATTTGCAATTGCAAAATCAAGGCAAGTTTTGACAGTGCTGCTTTCCCATGTAACATGTTCTTCATTTGCTCCAAAACATGTCCGAAATCAAAGTCGCAGAACAAACTTAATTCTTGCTGTCAAAACGATGCTGACTAGACTATAATTAACTTGCATGACAGCATGTACAGATCGGTAATCTTTTAGAGCCACCAAAATCATCCCTTAGGACTGTTCAATCTTGGTGGTGACTTTTTTATAAAGTGTTCATTCAAGTCAATAAGTGCTAATTTTAAGTTGGATTAACTAATGGATCAAATGCTAATTAATGGGCTTAATTCGGCCTAAAAAAGTTTTAGTGTACTAGCTATGCTTGCCTGCATCTAGGCTGTGGGCTTGTTAAATATTTGAAGTCTTTGATATAACCAGATAAAGTATGTTGACTCGAGTGCTTAATGGACAATTTATTTTCATGATGCATAAGATAATACCTAAAATTACATAACTTACCAAATCCAACTAAAAGATTATTTTTATATTTGAAATTTGAAAATGCCTAAAACTATACAACTTATCATAAGCATATAATTTTTGCCATTAAATTTATTTATTTTTCAATCTTTCTAATATGAAAATCATGCATATCCCTTTTATCTCTATTAATTTAATTAAAATATTTTATTATTAAGCTCTTTCTAAAATAAATAATCACTTCTTTTCATTTCATTTGCATATATCTTTATGCCCTTTTGCAGATCAATTTTAACGTTTGGTGGTTAGTTAGAACCTTAATTAATTTCAATCTAAGTATTAAAGCTTCATATGTGATTCTCAATTTAAATGTTGAACTATTTTTTTAATTCAAGGTTGAACTATGTTTGTTCTTAGAATCAAATACCGACCATTTAATTAATACGAGTGTCAAGATTGATAGACATTGGTAGTTACCAAAATATACATATCCATTTAAATAATAACAAGGATAATTTCTTGCAAAGAATTAAAAAATAGATAAATTAATTATATTAATAAGAACCTTAGCTCCTTCAAATAAAAGGTACAATTTTAAATGAAATTGTCATTTTTGAGATTTAACTAATATCTCTTTTAGCATAAGTATCACCGATACACCAAAATAAAAAAAATTGAAAGTTCTCGAGCACTTATATACCAATTTAATTTAAAATATATTGATCATGTAATACAGTATACAATTTTGTTATAACATAGTATATAATATTCATTTGGGCATGCTTAATTTAAAAGTTAAACGTTCAAATTGGGGTTAAACATTTAGGCACTTTTTCAATTAAGAGCCAAACATTTTAATTGTTACAATTAAAAGCGAAACGTTTTCAATTCTTTATACAATTAAGGGCTAAGTTGACAGGTGGATAAAATGTGTATCATACGTGACAAAAAATTATATGTAGTTATTACACATTATGTTGAAAATTTAGTTACCATACGTCATGTTGAAAAATGTAGTTATTACATGTGATGTTGAAAATTTAGTTGTTATATGTTGTGTTGAAATTTTAGTTTTTACATAACATATTGAAAATGTAGTTGTTATATGTTATGTTGAAGATTTAATTGTTACACGTCATGTTAAAAATTTAGTTATTACTCGTCATGATGAAAAAATTATAACATGTCACACCATAATTTGAACTGTTTTGACTTGACAAAAAAGACTTTCTAACAAAACCACTTTTTTGTCTCTTATCTTTCCAAGTTAGTGTCTATGTCATGTGCGTGTCCTACGCGCGTCCTACACATGCTAGACACCTCTTTTTTTAACTCTTAATCGTAAGGAACCAAAAATATTTGACTATTAATTATTTTTTTTAAAAAAATTTTGACTCTTAATTGTTATAATTAAAACATTAGACCTTAAATCGACAAAACTTAATAATTTTGACCCTAAATTGAACATTTAGTCTAATTTAAACAATTATGCTAAAGTTGCATTGATTCTTTGCTACCATGTGCATTTAACTATATCTCTTTGTTTAATACAATTGCCAAAACATTAATAGGAGGAATGAGTTTCACTTTTTATTAAAATGGTGGTTATTCACTTAAAATATGGGGAATGAATATTCATGTATATTGTTGGATTTTACCTTTTTGGAATAATATTAACCCATGTTTTTTAAGTATTTGATTATGCTTTCTAAGGTTATAGATTTTTACTATTATGTAATGCAATTAAGAGTAAATAATATCTATAATTCATTTGGCTATATTAAAAGTTGAGCAATAATTTGATTATACATATAAAAGTACTTTTTAATTGTTAATTTAAAATATTTTTAATTATAATTTCAAAAATTTTTAATTTATTTATATTATAATTTCATAAATTTTGATATCTAAACTAATTAAGTTCATATTAAGAAATTCATCTGAGTTTGGAGTTACAAAGTTATCAATATCGTACGATATGATATACTACTAGTAGAAAATAATACATATCAATAATTGTATCATAGTTGATCCAATATGGATAACGTATTGCACGATATGCGATTTGTATCTTACGATACAAAAGCATATCATATGATACGATTGATATGTTTTTTACACTACAACCAATTTGAGTTTTAATATAATGAAATTTTAAAAAATATAGCACTTTTAGCTTCACATTTTTCACATATGGTAGCAATATAAAAAAGTACAAACTTTGCTAATGTATGCAATTTCTATCATTACATTTTATTCATAATACATATAAAAATTTATATAGTGAAGTCAGATCTATAAAAATATTCTAAAAAGTATAAAAAAAGTATTATTAAAAATATTTTTAGTAATATATTTTAAAAATGTATTGTTTTAAGTCAAATTTGTTGTAGTGCTATAAGTTTAATTCTAACTAATTATTAAAAGGTTTTTTTATCTTTAAGATTTAGATTTTAAACAAAAAAATACTAAAAAATCAAATTCTTTTTTTACTTTTTACTTTTTAATTAATAAATCAATATGAACAATATATATTTTATTTAAAATATATATTATTAAGAAATATGTTGAGAGTTTAAATTTAAAAATTATCATGTTTTCAATTTATGCCTTATAATATTCAATTCTATTAAAAAATATATTTTAATTTTTTTATTTTACATATATAAATGTTATTTATAATTAATTTTAAAATTTTTTATCGTATTTTACTTGATACTAAAATTAAAATTTTGATTAACAACAATGGAGTTACCTTGTGGGAAAAAAATGAAACAGTGAATTACCCCACCGTTAGGGTTTCACCTAATTCATTCAGAATCATTAATATTCAAAATAAACATTTTGTCCCAAAATAATATATTTTATAAAACTCATAAGTCTTGCCGTTACTCCATAATTTGAGTTTTTATTAACTTAATGACGTGACATGAATTTTATACTCATTTTACCCTTCATGTATTAGAGAAATAATAAAGTTAGACTTAATACATTGGGTAGGGAAAGGAGTTCTTGGAAGGTTTATAAATGGTGGCGTTACACAGCTCATTAGGTTAGCTTTTTGGGGTAAGGTAGTGGCCTCGTGACAAATGGTATTAAAGCAAATTCGATTATGACTCAATCCACGCCAAGCACTTTCGAGGGAGATAGGCAGGGTGGTCGACGGTGACAAGGACGTCACTGGATTAGGTATTGTTGAACCAAGCACTTTCGAGGAGAGGCAAGCAAGGTAGCCGATAGTGACGAGGACGTTGCTGGATTAGGTACTATCGGACAGTGTTAGATTCTAAGCGGTTCAAGGAAGTAGGCAACGTCCTTCAATCCTACATTTGGGCAGGTATGGGAGTTCTTCGAAGGCTTATAAACAGTGACACCACAGACCCTATCAAGCTTGACAATATCTGGAGTTGAATTCATTAACGGCGACGTTCTAGGGCAAAGTATTGAATTCATTAACGGCGGCGATTCTAGGGCAAAGTATTCATTTTGAATACAATGGATCCAAAATGAATTAAGGTGAAACCCTAAGAGAGTGGGGGTAATTTATCAAAGAAAAAAAAACGCTATGAAAGAGAACTCATATTGGGATTATTTATATTCAAAAACCAATCATATGCTTGTATATTTAGATTTAGATGGAATGTGTGTAGAACAAATTAGTAGCAAGCATTCACCAGAATGTTACAAAATAAAGTTATGTCGGGAAAATTTTAAGAACAATGAAAAAGGAAATGATTTTGGAAAATATATTTGAGAAGAGAACAATCAAAAGTTACTGAAGAAAAAAAAAAAACATAACATAATGCTCTATCTAATGAACGAAGATACATAATTAAAATATCAAATTGCTCAAGCATGTATGAACATGGATAGACATGCAATTAGATATTTGCTAACATTACTAATTAAAACCATCAAAGAAATGATCACCTCAACACATTTATTTGGGAAATTGGGATCAATTCTATTCAAGAACAAACCATCTACTTGTATGCTCAGATTCAGGGTTATAGGAGATGGTTTACAACATTCTTTTCTTTTTTCGTTTTAATCAACTTGATTACTTAATTAGCAGGATCAGCTTCTTTCGCACCATTGTTTGACAGGAGCAGCAAAGAGGACGATGCCTCAATCTCGCTAAC
Organism: Theobroma cacao; assembly: GCF_053813885.1. NCBI lineage: Eukaryota > Viridiplantae > Streptophyta > Magnoliopsida > Malvales > Malvaceae > Theobroma > Theobroma cacao. The sequence continues at coordinate 27,726,296 of NC_142644.1, forward strand.
CCGCCCTTTCAGTTTCTCACGAAGCTCCTCCATTGATTGTTTCATCTGCAAAAGCTCATCCAGGCTAAGTTCGTTGACGGGTTTCTGGCACTTGTGTTTTCCACTTGCCTTGATCTCCTTATCAAGCATCTCTCCTCGTTTCTTCTCTGCTTGTATCTGCTTGAGAAGGTCATTAAGCTGCTGGCTAAGCTTTTCAACTTTCGCCTGCTGCTGAGACCCGACCTGAGCAGAAATAGAAACTTTTGGTTTCGTATCCTGATTTAGAAACTGCTGCGTCACTGCCTCAACGCTCGGATGGCCAAACGAAAAGGGCTTGCCTCCAGGGGAGAAAACGACGATGGCAACTTGAGCGCCGCAAAGGGTAGCAAGCTCGTTTGCTTTCTTGAAGAGCCCTGTTCGGCGCTTCGAGAAAGTGACCTGCCTCGAGCTGCTATCCTTCACCATTTCCATCTCAATTTTTCTCCGGCCCATGATTTTATTTTTATTTTTATTTTTGAGAGGAAAGAAAGAAAGGATATGACTTTGCTCTTAAAATGGACCAATATTTATAAGAAAAAACCTAGCGAAAATGGAAGGTTTTTGTTGAGTTGGAAATGTTTCTAATATTAGGTAGTACTAATTAATATCCTTCTTTGTTTCCATGTATTCTTAATTTTTCCTAATTATGGTAAGAATTTAAACATGTTTCCTTGTTAGGGTAACTCCTGCCATAATGAAACTTCAACATTGTTTTGCTGGCACAATTTAATTCTCTCAAGAGAAAATTATCAGATATTAGAAAGCAATTAAATTTTCAACTATTTTTATGGATTCTCCCTCTTTTTAAAATTATCAGTGTACAATGAATAATGATGCCATTAGGTGTACTGCTCTCCATGGATTGGTTCCCTTAGCCCTCCATGGTTTTCCACTGTTCTTGCATTGCCTCAGAGCCAAACTTGTTTGTAATTCACTTGGCTACTCTCGCTAAGAAGAGCAGAACGTTTGAACTCGGCTTGTCCAAATTCGATAAGAGAACAGCATGTGCGTAATCAACTCATTCAAAGCAAGTGGTCCCACTACGGTGCTTTCTTGGCACTGCTAACGTGTGCATTTATTCAATCTTTTATGAATTGATAGAAAGAATTAATTAGCACAAATTATACATTAAGAACCAACAAAACTTGCTGTAATATTTAAGTGTCCAGGCACAATCATCTTAAAATAGAGTGTCAAAGGCAAACTTACCATAAATCCTTCATTCTTGGGTCCACACAAATGAAATACACATAATTTTGGAAGTCATAGTTGTCAACCTGGGGCCATTCAAACACTTACCATCTAAACTTCTACTAAAATGGTAACCTATCCTATTCAGTTTTACTTTCCAAACTAATAGAAGGGTTTCTCCCTTAAAAAAGATCAAAAGCAAATAACAACAAAAGTCATCTAAACTTGGGATTTTCCCTTTTCCAAAGCAGGCTAGTCAGTGGCCCTTGCCTTGGTTTTTTTTAATACAATGAACGATGCCCAATTCTTGGTTCGTTTCTCATTTGGAACATCCATTATTCAAAATATCCTGATTTAGAATAAAGAGCTTGAGTAATTTAGACAATTAATATGTTCTGAGTGTAGATAGTAAGTACAATTGTAATCAATAATTAGACAATTAATGTAAGTCTAGTATAGATAAAAAGAATAATTGTAATATTATTAACAATAATTAGACAATTAATGATTGGTATGTGGTAGGGTTAATCTTATGTTTTGCATCAATAATTGGTTTTCTTAATTCTTCTTGTCATTTAATGTTAAGGAATGGAATCAAATATCAGCAAAAAACCACTGGAATCGTATGTAGCAACCAATTTTCAGGTTAAATCTAGGTGCTGTGGGACTTTTGATATGGAAATTGCTCTGAAGGTTTTGGGTTGCATGCAATGCAAAACACTAAAATAAGTAAACCCCAAACCTTTGCCTAAATTATTTATTGAAATTTGCCCCTTTTTGAAGGACTAGAATGACTAATTAACTGGAACTTAATGAATGGTGAAAAAAGAGAAGAAAAAGTGAATGCGGTTCTTCAAATCAATTATTTTAATTCCATTTACATTAATGCATTCAACACCATAAATTCACAATGCAACCTGTTTCCATGCAATATAATATTAGCAATGAGTCATATGAAGTGTGAAATTTATTAGAAGAAAGATTCCTACCACAAATTCCATACAGTATAATTAGTTTCTTAAAGATAGGTTTTGTCTGTCGACAAGAACTGTGCTCAATCCTGACGTGAAAACTAAGATAATTCATGGCAGAGGAGTCTTCCAGAAATTCCACTGATTGTAATAACTATACATCCCCATTTTTATCTGGCTGCAAAACCTGATACGAAAAGAGAGCATATTCCATTGTAATATATTTTCTATTTCCTTAATATGAAAACATTTTAAGTTTATCTTGAGAGTGAAGGTGCCACGGATGTAAGTCATGTTTAGTATCGAGCTCAAATGTTTACTTACAGATAAGTTTTCTCTTAAGGAGTAATAGTGATAAGAATGGATGAAAGACTTCATTATAATCACCAGTTTAATGAAAGAAGATAAGCAGGTACTGGTTCTCTGATGCATAACTGAAAGAGACCTAGGAAGATAACCTAGGAATACTATAACTGATCATTGACTTGATGTTCGCTGGTTACATGATCATGTATGTCTTCAGCGGTGCCAAAATTCACCAGCCTAAGATCAATACGAAAAAGATAAATAACAACTAACAAGGTAAACTTAATTTTGGCTTAAGTAAAAGATTTTACTTATCCAAACAAGCAGGGGAAAACTCCTCCTACCGAAACAAGGTAGTCTTTATTATTCCGCAAGATAGTTTCAGTTGGTCGGGACTACTGGCGACCAGGGCCGAAGCCAGGAGGAAAGAAACCAGGAACTTGCTCATTTAGATTGGTAGGGAATGGATTGGTAGGAAATGGAGTGGTCAGCTGAGCAGGAACTTGCACATTTAGATTGGTAGGGAATGGATTGGTAGGAAATGGAGCGTTCAGCTGAGCAGGAACTTGCTCATTTAGATTGGTAGGGAATGGATTGGTAGGAAATGGAGCGTTCAGCTGAGCAGGAACTTGCTCATTTAGATAGGTAGGGAATGGATTGGCAGGAAATGGAGTGGTCAGCTGAGCAGGATCCATTAGAGCAAGCTGTGACGAAGTGGCTTCAGCACTCTTCTCTTTCATCTTGCTATGGAGACTGGTGCGAAGCTCCGCAAAAGATAAATACAGTTTTTCGAGCTCCTGCTGGTTAAGTTGATCAATGGGAGCTTCCCACCAGCCTTTAGTTTCTTTCCCTCTGGTCAGCTGGTCGAGCATCTTTCCTCTCTCTTTCTCTGCATCCAGTTGGGTAACGAGCTCATTGTGCTGCTGGGCTAGAGTATTGATTCTGACCTTTCGGTGAGCCTCCACAAGAGGGTGAGTGTTGTCATTTGGAAGGGGGTTTTGGTTAAGATAGCGGTTAACAACAGATTCAACAGAGGGGTGACCATATGAAAAGGGCTTACCTGCTGGTGAGAAAACTATAAAAGCAATCTCAGCACCACACATAGTAGCTAGCTCACTTGCTTTCTTGTAGATCCCTGATCTGCGTTTTGAGAATGTGATCAACCTGTCATCCTCATTTTCGATCTTCTTCATCTCAATCTTTTGCCTGCCCCTAGTTTTCTTGCCAGAGCCTGACATCTTATGAGAACAGAAGAAACAAGGTTAGAAAGGAGTGTTAGACAAGCCTTCTAGGCTGTTTGGGATGAAGGTCTTGTTGGCTGGAGATGCATATATATAGGACAGGGAAACTCAAGAAATTAAATGCATAAGGTAGCCCTCTAGTTGTCTCCTTTCTGTCTTTGCCTCTCTTAGCATATGAAGAACAAATGTCTCCATTGGCACTATAAATTCTCACTTTAGAATGTTTAATACTAACCATCTCTCTCATATAATATAAGAAGTGTCTAATAAGCGATTAACCATGTATCATTAGGCTATGGCACTATGATGTATCCCTTTCAACAACTATTAACATCCATTGGATGTTTTTCATCAAGGATCATGTTAGCAATTGAGAGTCCGGTCTCCGATCAGTAGGTAGCTATGTTTCTTAAATTCTTTACATATAAAATCTTGACTCATCGATCGTGTTTTTAAGGATGCGATCATTGCCAAATAACGTGCTGATCAGCAGTGCAGTTGCGCTGTATAACTACCCGGTCTAGTATATAATTGTTGTGCAAAAATTTTAACTGATAGAATTAGGAGCATGCTTTGCCAGTGGGGAAGACTCATTAAGAGTCCTCTTAATGGTGAACAAATCAAGAGCTGTCTTTGATGCCAAGAAATTAAGATGGTAACAAATTAATTATCAGTAAAATAGTTTCTGATACAGCACTGCTTTCCTGTACAATATTAATTTCCAAGGCTGAGGATTACTTCTTTTACTATCTGCTATTCTGTGCCAAAATGAGTGCTTAAAGAGGGACAGTGCAAGTATGTTCAAAGTTACGTAGCTGCTATCTTATATATGCCTATAACAATAGTATTTCTTAAGGACAGTCATAAGTTGACACCTCAGCTATCATAAGTTGAAAAAGGTTTATCATGGTGCATTCTAAGTCAGTTATATCTTGAAAAGTATCAGGAAAAATTGATATGTACCATCACTCAGTAAAGTTAGAGGGCTTACCCTGGAATAACTGATTGAATTAGGGAAAAAAGTAAAGGAAGAAAAAGTGGGAGGACTTCAAAAGAAATCAAGAAAAACGACTCCAAGGACATAGAGGAAAATATCTGCTCTCTAATTTTTTACATAGCACGTTATTGTAAATTTAAGCAAAAGTCAGGCTGTAGCATTACCTGTTTCTATCAATGCTTTATGATGATGCTATCAGTAGCATCCACAATAAACCTGGTTTTGCATCTCTACTAAGCGTTACTATGAAAGAGTGCAATATTTGCAGCAGAGTAATATAGAATGGAATAGATGAAAGCATTGAGTTATTCTGATAATTCAACTTCTAGTGTTTTTGCAAATTGCAGTACTAAAAAGGTTCTTGGATGCAAACATTGTGTTGAAGTACTTTTAATATATCAGTCATATGGCCATGTATTACAAAGAAATTGTAAAAAAAGAGAAGCATTGCTGTATGGAAGACACAATAAACAACATAACTCCCCACAGAACAGGGTTATCCAGTTCAGCATTTTCCATATGCAAAAGCAAAAACCATGAAAAAAGATGTAGTATCAATTTTATTAATAATTAATGGTGAGTTCATTGCCTGCTTTCATGGAGTTCATTGGTTGGAGCGATAAGAATGAGGCTTGAATGATGACTGGTGATGGTACTCAATGGAGTTCTTCCTATCACCACTCCACTGTTTATTTGTTGGAGCTGTTGCATGTTCATTGGATCTATAGAAATGAAAGTACTGAACTTGATTGCTATAAATCAGTACTGCCATTCTGGTTATAGACTTAAAAGTGTTGTTCCAATGAAGCCAGCAGCGAAGTCCTTTGGCCATAAAGCGATAGAATTTGTTGCAGGTTTGCAGCCTACTTCAACCAAAATCCAGAACTCTCTCCACCTATAATATCAATCCCTCTCTTCTTGCTTTGGTATTTTTACACTTTTGGTTGTTTTAATTTGAAGGAAAGAAGAAGATAATTCTTTTTATTCTTTTATTGTTCTTAATTCATATACATAAATTGTAGGATTCTATTTATTTTCATAATTTAATTTCCATAGCATACATGCTCATATAACTGCACAGTGATAAATACCAACTACTTTGTTCACAGAAATGTTGCCATTTCTCTTATGGTCATCTTCATTTCTGAAGTATTCATGCCTGTAACTTGCAAATGGATTAGTTGCTTGAGCAGGATTTGTTGAAGGCAAGGACGAAGCAGAAGCTCTAATCTTAATCTCATATACACGTCTAAGCAAACTCCTATGGCGCAGGCACCTATTTGTAATGGATTCAATGGACGGATGGCCATAATAGAAGGGCTTGCCAGCTGATGAAAACACCAGTATGCCAATTCCATCTCCACATAAAGTGACGTGCAGCTCGATAGCTTTCTTGTAAATACCTGATTTTCTTTCAGAGAATGTTATGAACCTTTCACCATCATCTTCATTTCTCTTGATTTCAATCTTTTGGCAAGCTTTGGTCTGCTTGCCACAAATCCACGATCAAGAATTCAGCATATCAAACTTAAACAAGGAAGAGGGTTTATTTTAACTATTTATATGTACACAGTTGCACACAAGAAGGGATGCAATGGCAGTTCTTCTTCTATAATCAATCTAGGGATTTAACTATAAGAGGAAAACACAGGTTATCAGTGAATATCTAAAGGAGCCTAGATTCCTTGCAATGCCGAAATCTAAAACCATCCATTTTGTAGATACTTATACAGGAACCATATTCATGAATATGCTTCATATCATGACTGTACTCTGATGAAATGCATTGCAAGGGACTGTAGGGAAGATTTGGTCCTATGAAAACTGTCTAGGTTGTCACCTTTCCTATATTTAATTTTCCTTCCAAATTGAGCGTTTAGGATGATTGCATTTCTATGTATATAGAGAAAAAACAAATGCGGAACCCTCACAAAACTGAGTTGGCGTTTACCTGTTCTGGTTTAGTACTAATTAGATTTGTTTATATTATGTCAATATATACTATAATGCGAAAATTCAATTGGACAAGAGCTATATTACGAAGGGGCCACTTTTCGCATATGGAACATTATAGCATAAATATTTCATCTTAACTATCAAACCTGAGGGGATTAATTTACTTGTCATTTAGAATGAACTATTGTTCTGCATTAGATAAAAAGGAAAACTGAGTTACAATAACAATAGTTGAGTACTTGAGTTGGAGTGGGAGACATCTATAACCCTACTGCCTTTTTTTTTTGGTTTCATTACTATATTGTTGTCCATAGAATCTTTTCCAAGAATCAACACACGAGTCATGATTTGATGATGTTGGAAGCATTTCCCAAAACAAAATAATATGGTTAGTTCAGCTGTGCCCTCTCTAAAAGATGCTCGACCATCCAACCACTTTAATAACTTATTACTTATTTCTACACATAATTTTGTATTGTACAGCTTTTCAAACATTAGAGCCAGAGATACTGTCAATAATCATTCATTCATTATTGCTTTCGTGAAGATGGCATGAGGGCTAATTCCGACTAAACCAATTATGCATAGTCAGCCATAAGGAGGCAAAGGGCTTTGTCTTATAGGAGTGTGCCTATGTCTGCAAGAGAGAGTTTTCCAATACTACAAAGAGAAGATGCCAAGAGTGAAATATGTAATGAGAAAAGAACCACCTTATGAAACAAACCTTTTGTTTTTAATAGAGTAAAGTAGGCATGCACGTGATGAATTGAAAAAGCAAATTGCAATTGACTAATAACTAGGATAATCAGTGGTCTTTGTCGCAAAGTATAGAATATTAATTAAGCCAAACCTGACGTAAACCTTTTGTCCTCTCTTGTATTCTT